>NC_138040.1:24521916-25243166 GCF_964106645.2 Podarcis pityusensis | reverse complement strand
CACATTTTACAACTATTTCCCCATATATAATGTACTTCGGTACATTGTTTTCACAAATGCACATATTTTTATGCATACTGTTCCCTTCCTATATGCATTTTTGCACACAATGGTTGGACAACTGCAAATTTCAGAGGATAGCTGTGTTTCGGTTCATGTATTGATCTGAGATTAAATTAGTAGGGTCTCTTTAAAATGCAAACAATATTGGATTTCTCCCCCATCCATACTCTGTGCACATACTTAGCCCAGCAATTTGCTTTCAGGACCAGAACTCATCTCATGGTCCTTTCACACACAAATTCAGTTCTGGTTTCCCCACAAACTTTCTTTGCTTCAGCAATCTAATTTAGATGGGGTGCCTTTTCTTGTAGCTATTGTTAAAACTGTGGGAGTCAGAAACTAATATGAACATGATAAGAGCCTGCCTTTTTGTTTTGATTATTTTTCTTATGTATTTTGTGTTTTGATTATTTTTCTTATGTATTTTGTGCTTTGTATACTGTAACAATTGTGTTGTGAACCACCCTGAGACTGACGGTTATAGGGCAGTATACAAATTTAATAAAAATACTAATAGTAATAATAGTAATAATGGTTTTCCCAGTAGTGATGTATGGAAGTGAGAGCTGGACCATAAAGAAGGCTGATCGCCGAAGAATTGATGCTTTTGAATTATGGTGCTGGAGGAGACTGTTGAGAGTCCCATGGACTGCAAGAAGATCAAACCTATCTATTCTGAAGGAAATCAGCCCTGAGTGCTCACTGGAAGGACAGATCCTGAAGCTGAGGCTCCAATACTTTGGCCATCTCATGAGAAGAGAAGACTCCCTGGAAAAGACCTTGATGCTGGGAAAGATGGAGGGCACAAGGAGAAGGGGACAACAGAAGACAAGATGGTTGGACAGTGTTGTTGAAGCTACCAGCATGAGTTTGACCAAACTGTGGGAGGCAATGGAAGACAGGAGTGCCTGGCGTGCTCTGGTCCATGGGGTCACGAAGAGTCGGACACGACTAAACGACTAAACAACAACAATAGTAATAATAACAAAAGAGCCCACTGGAGCAGGCCAGAGCTCTTTTAGTTCAGCATCGTGTTCTCACAGTGGCCAACCAGATGCCCATGGGAAACCCTTAAGCATCCCTGAGCACAAGAGCATACACCCCTCCTGCAGTTTCCAGCCACCTCTGGTGATTGTGTCTAGTAGCCATTGAATTCGTCTAACACTCTTTTAAAGCCCTCCAGTTAGCCGACCTGACCGGAAGAGTCCGCGACCAGAAGGAGGAGGAGTACCAAGAGGAATGGAAGAAATTCAAAGATTACTTGGCTAAATATTTTAAGATAACTTAAATAGAATTACTTGCGAGTACCAGATAGGCCTAGGATTTAAATATGTGATGGTGTAGAATACTATGTTAAAAGCTGAAATGAAAAGAAAGAAAGATGTTAATTGACTAAGTAAATTTTATGTGAAAATAGTTTTGGAAAACTGCTACAAGGATTTATATGGAAACTCAGCCAGGGGTATTCGAGGAAGTCACCCAACAATGTTAACAAAAGTGGAACTGTTATAGCTAGGATAAATGTTTGTATGTTTGTTTTTGATGTTTTTTGTTTGTTATAAATTTGGAAAACTAATAAAAAAATTGGGAAAAAATTAAAATAAATAAAGCCCTCCAGTCTGGTGGCTGTCGGTACCCTCTTGTGGGAGTGAGTTCCACTGTGTGAAGAAGGGTTTTCTTTTGTCTGTTCTAAATCCTCTAACATTTGGCTTCATTGGATGTCCGTGATTTCTAGTGCTATGAATAAAACATTCAGCTTGGCTAAGTGGTGCAGCCTCTTCCTACAAACAACTGCCCCTTGTGCAGAGAACCGTGTGCCAGCCCTTTGCAACAAAGGATTTCATTTCGCACTCGCAAAAATGCCCATTGTTCACTTCATTATGTCTCTTGAGTCATGCCTTTAAACCGGCTATTTGTTTGTATGTTTTTGACCTTTTTGAGAGTGCCCATCCCTGTGCCAGCCAGCCCAGGATAATGAGGCAGGATCTCTTTTCTTCCATTTGCCCCATTGGGATCTGCCCATGGAAAGAACCTGCACCTGTGATGGAAGCCTGCATCAGGCTGGGGAGAGCTTTTAGTCAAATGTTACAGGTGGGAGCGTGGTGCTCTGCTTAATCCTTTAGAAAACAACAAAGATGAGCATTTCCTGAGCTAAAACAAACATTCATGCCCTACGGGGGAATTGTTTGATCTTTTCCACTGCTGGTTTGCTGTTCCAAAATTCGGACCTTTTGTGGGTTTGCATTTGGAGCTTTTGTTTCACCTGGATTGCGGCAGCCAGATTAGTTTTGCTAGGAAGGGATGGAGCTTCAACAGAAGCTCCTCCACCCCACCCCACCCCACCCCACCCCCCAAGAATGGGGGCCTATAAAATACCTTGGCTGAATGTGGATTGTGAACCCCTTGGGTCTCGTTTAATTCCTCTTCATCATCCATGTGGCAGTCTCCTCCAACTACTTTTGCCCTGCTCTTTCTCCTCCTTAAATCCAGAGTCTCCCCATACTTTGAAAATCCAAACAGGAGAGCTATGTGGATTGCATATAGGGAGTCTACAGCTTTAAGCAGGACAAAGTGTGGGACAGAAGTATTTAGAGGAGAACATCGCACAGATGAGGGTAAATTAAAGGAGGTACCAGGGGTTCAAAGCTCACATTAGGCGGAGGTCTGGACGAGCCCCGAGATCATCTACAAGAAAAAAAGGAGCTGACCATCTTGTTTCTAGCTTTCTCCAATTTCCCGCTTAGGCTGTCAGACCTTTCAAGTGTCCCCCTTTTCCAGGGACAGTCCCGGATTTACAGAAGCTGTCCTGGTTTCTGATTTGGTCCTGGAATGTCCCGCTTTTACTTATGACATCCCTGTTTTCACCAGAGAAATGTTGGGAGGCTATGGAGTACTGTGACCCCTGAGCCAAGGAGATAAGTAACTACACAACCTTTAGAAGATGTCCGAAGGCAGCCCTGCATTGAGAGGTTTTTTCAATGTTTAATGTTCCATTATGTGTTTATATATGTTGAAAGGGGAATAATAATAATAATAATAATAATAATAATAATAATAGCAGTCTGTGCACTGCACACAGCCTTAGGCACAAGGTTCATCTACCCTACTACCACCAATACCATTCAGAGATTTACATGGTTTGTTCTTTAAGCTAAAGCAGCCTTCCCCAACATGGTACCCTCCAGCCATCTTGGACTACAATTCCCATCAGCCCCAGCTAGAATGACCATGCTGCCTGGGGCTGATGGGAGTCGTAGTCCAAAATATCTCAAGACCCCAAGTTGGCAAAGGCAGGCTTATGGATTTGAAAAAGGTATGTTTGAATTGCTCTGCTTTTTTCCCTACTATATGTTATATTCAGTGCTATTTTTCTAGAAAAAGAGGTGCTGGAGCTCACCATGAATTTCTCCCTTGTTCTCTTAGAGTGGCAATGGTGCCCATCTGAGAGGGGCCGGAGCTCAGCTCTAGCTGAAGAAAAAGCCCTGGCTGTATTTTAAAACTGGGAATAAATGTTACTTTTTCTTTTATAGCACAGGTAGCTTCTGGCACCAATACCTAGAAAAGGCAAGCATATATTTGTAGACATCAAATGCCCTGAACCTCTGCAGACTTGGTCAGCGCTGCTGCCACCGTAAGCTAATAACTGGAGTCAAAGGATGCTTCCAGATGAAGGTTTGATTTGTAAATGAGTCACTGATATGTTTCAGTCAGGTTTTTGGCAATAGAGTTTTTTTGAATTCTTGGATATCTCCCAGAAAGAGTAAATCAGGATTACATAAGGATTTTATTTATTTTTAATAGACTGGTGTTTTGATGCCAATTACATCATTGCAAAAAACTTGCGTGCACAAGGAGTGCCAATCTCACAATAAACACTCACCCGGAAGCACCGTGTTGTTGTATTGAGTGCCCAGTGAGAGCCCAGAGTAATCTAATAAGATTATTGTAATATGTACAAGGTCGGTACCAGTAGCAGTCAGTGGCGGAGCTGAGCTTACTGAAATTGGCACAGTGCAAACACTCAGCAGAGTCAATCCAGTGCCTCTGTAGGTGCATTAGCACCACTGCAACCTCATCCCTTCCCCTCCTGATAAGCCATGGCAATGTTGGTAATAGGAGGTCAGGTAATTGCCACCCACTCCTAGTTGGCACAAAAGACCAGAATCACAGAACTGTAGAATTGGAAGGGACCCTGAGGATCATCTAGTTCAAAGCAAGAATATTCAGCTGTCCCATTGTCCCATATGGGGATCAAACCTGTGACCTTGGTGTTAACAGCACCATGCCCTAACCAATTGAGCTATCAAGAAGACGACCACTTACTTGCAGGATTGCCTTACTCCATATATGCCCACTCAGCCACTTTGATCCGCTGAACTGGGACTGTTACTGGTGCCAAATAATATTTGTTCCACACTTGTAAGAAATTGATCTTTTAGTGTGGCAACAGCTACACTCTGAAACTCCCTGCCTATTGAAATCAGGCACCTTCGCTTTCTTCTTTTTGGCACCTGCTTAAAACATTTTTGTTTAGGCAACCTATCCAGAGACATGTAGAAAATATCACATATACTTTAATCTATCTTTATACTGGTGTTGATTTTAATTATCTTTTGGAAATTTTTAATACCTGGTTTTGATTGTCTTTTAATTTTCTCTTATAAAAGATTTTTATTGATTTTCAACAAAATATGAACAAAATATTAAGTTTCCCCCAGTTCCATCTCCTCCCCCTGAAACAGAAGATTAATGTGTCAGATTTTGTCACAAACCTGTGTGCGTAGTTAGTGGGTTCCAGTCTGCCAAATGCTCAGTGATTGCCTTTTCTTGATAATGATAATGTTTTATTCTTCTAAATCACTTAGAAGAATTTTTGTTACAATCAAGCAGCATATAAATTTTGCTAAATAAATAAATACTAGGTAGAATTTACATAACACATTTTAAAATGTTTCACACAATACATTGGCTGCATTTCAACAATCACACATTGGATTAATAGGCTGAAATGTGCAGACAAGAACCTTTTGCTTACATACATGGCCTCTCCTCTCCTCTCTTTGTGTTGTACCTGAATGAACTGCAGAAATTTATAGCTAACCACAGTTTCTCATTTTGTCCAGATAAAGAAACTATGGTTAGGACAAGACAGGATCTCAAACCATGGTTTAAAATCTTGAAGTTAGTAATCACAGTTTCCTAGTTTGGACAAAAGAGGAAACTATGTTTAATTGAAGATGTCCACGTTTGGTTCAGGCTGCAGAGGCAGAAGAAAAAGGGCTACATGCATAGGCAAAAGTGGACATCTCAGCTTATTAAGCCACAGTACATTTGTCCAAAATGTACCATTATCTTAGTAATCCCTATAACAACCCTGTTCGAAAGAGTGACATCATTACCATACTGCTCTTATAGGACTAAGCCTGAGGGCTAGTTTCTTGCCTGAGGCTACCCTATTAAGAATGAAATGATCAGGCTCTTAACTTCACCATGGACCTATCCTTCAAAGGCATCACCCCAGTCTGGGGCCCCATTTTCTGTCTTGTGTCTATAGGAATAAGTACATAAATATGTATGTTTTCAATTGTCAATAATTGATCTTTTGTGTAACAATCATCACACGACTTTCATCAAGAGAGTGTGCCGTCGATGACACCTACCCGTTTCCATGGCGAATAGTGATCACTTCCACCTCTGTATTCGACAGGACTTTACGGCGGGATGATCAACCTTCATGAGCTCCGATCTGCAAATGAAGCCACTGCAAAGGGCTGTTCCTGGTCAAGCTTGATTCTGAGCCAGACGGAAATGGCCTCCTCCACAATTTGGGGCAATGCCTCTGAAATGGCTTGCCTGGGATTTGCGTACATGCAAATCCTTTGATGTCTGTTTAGATGCAATTTGCATGGCCGGCGAGGAACACCATGAAAAGGCTCTTTCACTGGACCAAAAGGATACTTCAGAAGAAAGAAGCAGGGGAGGGCAAAATAAAAATAAAATAAATGAGGTGTTCTTTTACTGATAAAAAATTTAATGCTTTTGCAGTAGAGTGTTTTAACATAAAATTCCTCAAGTGCTTGAATGCTTAAAGATGATAGGACCTGTTCAAAACTGTTTGCTTAGATTATTCTTAGAATTGCTATTCAGCATTTGTAACTCAATTGCTTACAGAGACCCTTTTTGAACTAAATGTTCCACAGAGGATTGGCTAGTCAAGAGACCCCCCTGTAAGGGCTGGTTGAACCATTCTGCTAAGTACACTATAGCATAGATGCCCAGTTACCTGAGTCCTTACCTTTAACAATTAACAACATCATTCAATTTTTAGAAGCCTCTTCCAAAGGGAGTTTTTCAAAACTTTTAATTTTTGTTCCAATTTTAGTTAGGTTTCTTCTCTTTCATTTCTAGTATAATTTATTGTTATATATATTTTTAAATCTTAATAAATTTTGCATAGGAAAGTGGGGAAAGACTCTTGCTCTTTGCCTTATTCTCTTTCTCTAAAAAAAGAGAGCTGAAATGAAATGTACACTTCAAAATTTGACAGCATCTCAGAATTCAAATTCACCTATGCAGAATTTCAGATCTATAAGTAAAGGGGGGTATTTGCCAATTTGTGCTCAATAACATTATCTTTCAGCTGAAACCATCTACTTGATGAATAGTCAAATGGTTCATGTTTACTCTGCTTTGGTAGCGAACTGCAGCTGTCAGGAGCTGGATTATATTATGGGATGGTGGTGTAAAGAGCAAGTTGTTTACACAAGTCCAGCGTCTTTTTCATGTTCTGATCGAATGCAGCACAACACATGGCATATCATGTTGCAGGAAATAGCTTTTTGTTTTGTTAACACTTTGTAAAATTTCAGTGGAAAAGCAATGTGGATTCTGCTGTATCTGAAATCCCTAAAGCTCATGATAACCAGCTGCATGAGCAGTGAGCATCGGAAGCTTCACAAAGCTTAGCTGCTTGATCAAACCAGAATTCTTAGCAATCAGTAACCCAAGATAAGCTTTGCAAGATCAGAGTTTAGTAATTGGGGATGTGATGAATATGAACATGAGACTTAACCTTTCTTGTTGAATAATACCCAATTTATTTTCTCTGAATCCAGGAAGTGTGAGAGATGGTGCTTCTCAAAAGCTAGACCCTGCCATTCAGAGGACTGGGATGCCATTGTCACAAAGATGCCCCTCTATGAGCCTGCAGGTGTTTTTGGCTGCGTGCACACGATGCATGTATAAAACACATGAGTTTCCCCCCAAAAATATTCAGGACTGTAGTTTAAGGTGCTTGAAATTGTAGCTCCATGAGGGGAAAACTCCCAGGATTCGTTAGGGGAAGAGATGTGCTTTAAATATAATGGTGTGTACATAACCTTTGTTCCATCTTCCTCCACTGCTTGCTGCCACCATTCAGTACTGATTTGCCCTTGATCATCCTGGCCAAGTATAAATATAAATAAATATAAAGTAATGGCTGAGTATGGGATAGGTCTATTTGGCTGCATATCTCCATACCCAGTTGGTTAATTATTGTTCCCACCTCCTGTTCTTAGATCGGTTGCCTAACTCTTGACTGCTCTTAATCCCTGGATTAAGCCTGGGTGGATCAGACAAAAACCTACCCATCCAGTTTTCCACCATGGCCAACAAGATGCCTCTTGGAATTCCCAGCAACTGGTGTTCAGAGGCATGCTGACTCCAACAGTGGAGGCAAAACATAGCCATTGTGGCTAGTTGCCAGGGACAGCCTTATCCTACACAAAATTGTCTCAGCTTCTGTAAAGCCATCCAAGTTTGTGGCCATCACTGCAACTTGCAGAAGCAAATTCCATAGTTTAACTATGTGCTGCTGTGTGAACAAAGACTCCCTTCTGTCCATCCTGAATCTTACAACATTCACCTTCTGTTGATGTCCCTGGCATCTGTTGCCCCACTTTGGCACTGTCCTGACTCTCCCACCATTCAGCTTGATTGGGTGACCCCATTGGGTACTAACATTATGAGAGAAGAAAAATGTCTCTGTCCATTTTCTGCTCATCATGCATTGTTTTATAAACCTGAATCATCTCCCCCACTTACTTGACATTTTTCTAAACTAAAAAGGACCAAACATTGTTTACTGTTCCCCAAAGGGAAATGACTCCATTTTGCATGCACATTTCTGCACCTTTACAGCCCTACCAATACTCTTTTTAAAATGCAGTGACCAAAACTACCGTATACACAACATTCAAAGTGATGTACCATATAATGTTTCACACAGGGACGGCACAATACATTTTTGCCCCTGAGGCAAACCATAAAAGGGCACCCCACACCCCACCGGCGGAACCAAATAGAAGGTTATACCATATTTTTTAGCCAGGGCCACCCTGTTCCAAAACCCAGTCTTCACCAACCTGGTGATCTCCAGATGTTTTGGGCTACAACTTCCATCAGCCCAAAATTAGGGTTGCTATATTTCAAAAAGTAAAAACCAGGACACCCCGAAAGTTGTTGAAATATACTCTGAGTCGAGAGTGGATTTCATGCTCTTTATTCAGCTCATAGTGGTGAAGAGGAATGGAAGTTCCCCCAGAATGTCTGCTTTATATACATTATTTACACAATGGGCCCCACATGATTGGCTAATTCCGAGATTCTCCTGTAGGCCAATCAGGTTGCGAATTCACTTCCACCTGGAGCTGGATTGGGTGGCTCCTATGGACCAATCAGACTGCTGCATTCTGAATCCTATTGTTCTAGGACCAATCAGACTGCTGTATTTTGGATCCTATTCAACTCAGTACATAACAGTTGTTGAGTTTGTTTTTTAAGAAAACCACCAACATTGTTCAGCAAATGGCAGCCCAACCAAAATATGGGGAGATCACCATGCTGGCATAGATTGCCATAGGCACACTCTATTCCTTTTGAACAGGAGCAGTATAATGTCTGGTACAGCTGGTGGAAACCATGGAATACAGAATTGTAGAAAGGGACCTTAGCGATCACCGAATTCAGCGCATTGTCTTGCTAAGAAGCTAACTGTATTCATATGCAGGGCTCAAATTAGAGTGGCAGTCTGCCAGACCTTGCTAACTTTTATGATGGCTCCCTACAATTCCCAAGATCCCCTGGGAGAGGCTCCAAGGGAGTGTTTCACCAGAAGTTTACATTATGGGTGGGGGCATGACATGGTCCTGGGCGTTTATAGTACAGTGCTTATTTAATACAAGGCAAGTTTAATAATTTTGGAAGCCCCAAACAAGAGGCTGTTTATTGATGAGCAGGCTAACACACAACTACATAGAAAAATAAAGGCACCCACAAGAACAAGCTGAAGGGTGGAGTCTTAGTTCCAATCCATAATAACTGGAGACAACGTCTAAGGCTGTAATTACTAGTTTCTACACACGCGCGCACAGCGTCTTTTTCTATCCTTTGATTTGTTTATGTTTTTCTCCATACAAATGTACCCTTTTAAAAACCCACGAGGCTTTCAAAACAACCCGGAACCAAAACATTGGAGCCCCTTGTTCCCAGCCGGACTCCACAGCCCGATACCCACTTTATGTTTTGACAGCCCGGCTGGGGCCCGCCCTTCATGCGACGCCATTGGCTGCCTCAGATGCTCCTGGCGCTCTCATTGGCCGAGAGGGTTCATCCGGGCCGTTCGTCGGCGCACAGGTGGCGGGGGTGGGAGGGGAAGGCGACCGCGAGCTGGAAGTTGGAAGGGCGGAAAACTGACGGTAACTATGGAAACGGGGCCTAGTGCCTGCCTCTAAGCCCTGGGTTCAAGGCCCGAAGGTCTTTTCGTTCCCTGAGCTTTTGCTTCTTCGGCAGTTGGGCTCCTGAGTGGGGAGGGACTGGGAAGCCCCTTGCCTGGTCCTGCTTGGTCTTGCTCAGAGCCCTAGAAAATTGGGCAGGGTGGAGTAGCCTGAGAGGGGGGGAGAATGGGACGTTCGTGGGGGGTGGCTTCCGAATTGAAGGAAGGGAGATAAGATTCATTATATCGAGGGATTGCCTTGGCCTTCTTTGGGGACAGCTTGATCTGAGGAAGGTAAGGGGCAGCGCCATGAAACATAACCAACTTCCACTTCTCTAGCTGAAAAACAAAATATATCTCTTATCTGTCGCCCCAGCAGCTGTCCTTCCGCTTTGGGAGAGGCTGCAGCAGCAGCAGCTTCCCTGCCAGGAACTCTAAACGAAAGACTTAGGACCGTCAGGGCTTTATGTGTGGTCTAAAAATAGTAAGTAAAATGACTGGGAAAGCTGAAAGGTTTGTGGTCCAATTTTTCAAGCTAGCCTCAGGCAATCTGCTTTCCTGCAGGTGTGGGGAACCTTTGCCTTCCAGATGTTGTTGAACTCCCATTATTCCTTGCTTGTGCAGATGGGAATTGTAGTTCAGCAACATCTGGAGGGCCAAAGGTTCCCCACACCTAAGCCATCCTTGCCCATTGGCAGAGTGGGTCAGATAACAAAATCTACCACTTTTAAAGGGTGGTTCCAAGGGTGACCAAGGTACTGTAATGTATCTGAAGTACTTGAAAAGCGCAATGTAGAGATTTCTGTATTATTTTATCACTTTTATTTCTACAGGCTGATTTATTTTTTTATGTGAAGCTAACCTACAAAACAGTAGGTTAAATTAGAAAATAATTCATTGCTTTCTTGCTTACTATCCCATTTTAGACGAACCCCTTCTTTGCAGTGTAATCATATGCATATCTATGTGAAAGTGAGTACTGTTGAGTTCAGTGGAACTTACTCCCAGGTAACTGTGCATTGGGTTGCAATAAGTTCACATTTAGAAGTTCAAATATAATTTTAGTGTAATGCAGTGTGTGTTTGTGTGTGTTTTGCAGGCGAGGAAATATAAGAGAGCCAAGGTTCTTCTAATTGTGGAAGCTGGATACTTTTCTAAAACAAAAAGTCAAAAGCCTTCCAGTAAAATTCCACTAAATAATGTTAGGCTAAAGGAGGCACATGGGAGAAGATGATACTCCTATCTATCTGATACACACACATGTACTGTGTATATATGCTTTTGTTGAGGTAATTTGTATTGTGGTAGAGAATGAGAGGAAGGCTGCCAGTCTCTATCTAAAGAGAGATTGTATTTCTCTAGAGAATCTCTTCTTTGTCTTTCTCTAGTGCTCTTAACATGCCTCCTGGGAAGGTGAGCCACAAGCAAGCCTTGGTCCTGCCGTGTGAGTGGGACATTTGCAGCTTTGTGGCCTCAAAGATGGAGGAGTTCTGTGAACATGTGTCAAAGCACTTGCAGCAGCATCTCCATGACAAAGATGAGGATGATGAAGTGGATTCTCTCGGTAAGGGGTGCAGTATAAAATGAGACTGACCCTGAATTAGTCTTTAGTGTAAGTTACGGTGTTACTATCTGAAAACTGCTACTTCTGTGGTCCCCCACAAGACAGATCTCTTTCCCCAGCCCTGCCATAACAATTGCATTGACTTGCTTGATTTTATTGAATGGGGGTGGGATCGTCAATGGTTTGATAAACTGAAGAGCAGTATCCCGGGTTGGTGGTGGACACTAGTAGTGGGAAAACCACAGCTGTAAAGACTTAATGCTTGGGATATGCAAAAGTGTGGTCAAGATCACACTAGGGTTGTATGAAGTGAATTTGCAAGCCCTTCTCTGCTGTGCCCTCAGTTCTCTGTGTGTAGAATTTAAGTAGCATGGAGCGGCAGATCAGGAGTGCAAGAACCAAGCAGATAACACACAGTATAGTTTCAATGTGATTAGTGAAAATGTGGGCATCCCAACAGGCTTAGAAAGTAGGGAACACAGCTTGATGAAATCTGGGAAACATAGACTTTCACATTTAAAAAAAAAAATGAAGTAGTGTTAGCAGCCCTACACATAAGTTAGGGTGGTATTTCCCAAAGGAGAAGGGAAGACTCTAAAACTAGCACTTGCCACAGACCAGATACATTGTGAGCAGGACTCTTTGTTGTTTGCTTTATGAAAAAAGCTTGTCATTCCCATACTTATGGAGCAGAACTGCCTTTGAACGATCTTCTCTTTCCATGCATACTAGGCCCTCATCTACCTGCAAGTATGAATTCCTGTATTCTTGCATTTTAGAAAAATACTCCTGCCTCTGGCAAGAGTGTGGATTCTGTTCTCCCGAGAGCCCTACAGAGCTGGCCCGCCATGTTTACTTCCATTGTTACCACACCAAGCTAAAGCAGTGGGGACTACACGCCTTACAGAGCCAGTCGGACCTAACCCCCTGTCAGTTGGACTTCCAGAGTCGCAACATTATCCCCGAGATCCAAGAGAACTTCCTCTGCCTCTGGGAGTACTGTGAGGTGAGTGACAGGATGGGTGTTGAAGTATTTCCAGGGGAAGCATCAGGGTGGTGGGGGTGGACTGTTCAGTGTATGAAGCTGGAGAACAGCCACATTCAATGAGGAAGGCAATGGAGTTTGTTAATGAACTGTAACTAAACTTCACTTTTCTTTTTCTAAAACAAAACTATCAATTTGTACAAATTCTTCTCACTACTGAGTAAACACATTTAGAACAGGCTTCCTCAAACTCGGCCCTTCAGATGTTTTGAGACTACAATTCCCATCATCCCTGACCACTGGTCCTGCTATCTAGGGATCATGGGAGTTGTAGGCCAAAAACATCTGGGGATTGAAATTGAGATTGACATGTATATAAATCCTATTGGTTTTTAATTTTGATAAGCTGGCCTGCCACGTATTCTCTGGCTGGCTTACAAGATGTGACTATTTCTCCGCTGCCCGACTTGCAGCTCATTAGGAAATTATCTTCATTTCCCTGTCTTCTCATCAGAGAGGGTTTGATAACCCTGAGTGGTTCTACAGGCATGTGGAAGATCACAGTTTCTGCACAGAGTACAAGGCAATTGGGAAGGAGAACCACATGTTCTTCTGTGGCTGGAAAGGTAGGAGTTCGCCTTGCATGAGAGTCTTTGGGGTTTGAGGTGAAGTGGATCTGCACAGTGGCATTCAGAGCATCTTGGCAACTCCAGGTTTTCCTGTTGCTTTGAGCCAGAACAAAATATCTAAAATACTGTGGGATTTAGAAAATCTTTTTTCACAGTTCTGTTGAGTGTGTTTGTTATTTATTTGTTTATACTGCAATATGGTAAAATCTCAGGGCAGCGTGCAGTAATAAAACACACCATTGAAAAACAATACACTTAATCATTAAGCTCTTGGCATAAATAAGTTCTCAAGAGACACCAGAAAGTCAAACGGGGGGGGGGGGGATGCCTGTGGAATCTCTGCTGGAAGACTGTTCCTCAGCATGGGGTGGGCAACACTAAATGCCCTGCTTCTAGGTGAGGTCAGTCAGGCCTCTGTAACACAGGAGACAACCCAGAGGGCACCTCTGGATGATTTCATAATGGATCATACTTAACTAGCATCCTTGGACCTGCTCAGAACAAATACGATTCTAATCATTTTTCCTCCCGGGTCTAGATTGTGACTGCGCCTTCAAAGGCCGGTGTAAGTTGCGTGAACACCTGCGCAGCCACACACAGGAGAAGGTGGTGGCATGTCCCACCTGCGGCGGGATGTTCTCCAACAACACCAAGTTCTTTGACCACATCCGCCGGCAGACAGCTTTAGAACGTGAGTATCTGAGCAACCAAGCAGGCAGAGGGCCTAGACACAGTTTCTTTCTGGCAAAAGTGACACTTGATGGTGGTATTTTAAGGAACTTTAAAGCTTCTCCTAGTCACCAGAACCAGAAAAAAAGATTGTCCACAATATATGAGTTTAAATAGTCTCATATATGGAATCATTTGGGGGGGGGGGGAGAAAAGACTTTTCATCACTCCACATATCAGGTCAGCTACATTTACACGTTATGTAAAACCATACTGGGAATGAAAGTGCATTAGTTGTGCCCCTTGTGAAAATGTCCTCTGACAGGCATCACAATGAGGTCTAAAAATGTTTAAAGAATTAGGTAAGAATGTTATGGTTAGGAGAAGTTGGTAAAAATTAAGATTTAAGTTTTAAACTTTTTTTATATATAAGATAAGATGAAAATAGACTAAGGTAATGTAAGGACAGAATATTATGAATTATGGAAAGGATTTGCTGTGACTATTATAAATCAGGATACAGGAAAAGGGAGGAGGAGGAGGTCAAGGAAAGAAGGTATTGAAAGTGGAGAATTGGAGAATGATGGTTTTACTTTTCTTTTCTTTTTGTCTTGTTTCTTTTTTTGTGTGTAATTTTAAAAAATTTCTCAATAAATATCATTTTAAAAAAAACAACAACTAAAAACAGTCCTTTTAAAGAAACAATTAAGCTGATGCTGGAAATCCTGAGATGTTTTCCAGAAGCAACAGAAATTGTTAGACATGCCCACAGACAGGGCAGTTCCATGATGCCTGACTTGGATGGTTTATTTACAATATTCATATACCATTTTTGATAACTTGTCAATTCCTAGGTTCCACCGTCTTGATAAGAACTATTCTTCTTACTGTGTGAGATCCCTAAGTGGTTTACGTAAAGCACAATGAGATCATTTCTTTTTTTAAAAATCCATATCACAGCATTTATAAGCAAAGTTAAAACAAATTCCAGCGAAAAGGAAGTCTGCATCAGTAAAACAAAGCAGTGTGATGAATCTTGCGAGACGGAGAGACTGCATAGATAGATGGGTCTTCAAGAAGCATTTGAAGCTTGCTACTGTTTCCACTTCATGAACTGCACATGGGAGGATGTTCCGAGGGGCTGGGGCAGGATACCCTCTATGGGTTTTGCAGTTAGAGGGGGCTGGTTGCTGCCAGCAGGTGCCAAGAGAGAGAAACACTCTGCACTTGAGTCTTGCCCCTCTCTGTTCTGTATCTGATTCCTCTTCACCTGCTCCCTCCTCTTTACAGAGCAGCGATTCCAGTGCTCCCACTGCTCCAAGAGGTTCGCCACAGAGAGGTTGTTGCGTGATCATATGAGGAATCATGGTAGGTGGTGGCAGGAGCTTCTCCTTCTCTTCCCTCCTCCATCCCTCCTCCCCTCCCTGTACTAACCTCTCCTCTTCTTCCTCTTCGGCAGTCAACCACTACAAGTGCCCTCTGTGTGACATGACCTGCCCTCTGCCCTCCTCCCTGCGCAACCACATCCGCTTCCGGCACAGCGAGGAGCGGCCCTTCAAGTGCAATTATTGTGACCACAGGTAAACTGAGGATCGTCCAGGGAGAGGGAAGCAGGGGGAGGGTGGGCACAGAATCGCAGAGCAAGGTAGAGAGGGAGGCTGGATGAGAGCCCTGAACATTAAGGAAGGAAGCAGCATTTTTTGCAAGTGACATGAAGGTTTCTTCTCAGTGGTAGGGAAATCCATGTGCTTTCTGTTCACTTTTTCAAAAGCGACTGGCTCTTTTTCACTGTTTTAAGATTTTGGGAATTACAGAGGCTTGAGTTGTGACAAAAAAGAGCTGTTGTGTAAGTGGGCTGGAAACATACAGACAACTGTGTCCCATTGTTTGGCCCTGAATTGTATTATTGCTATTGTGGCCTAAAATTCCTAATCTACCCACCTTCCCAACATAGGGGTTGTTAACTTTAATAAAAGAAGCCACCATACTTAATTCAAATGATATTCAAATATCTGTGGATTCAAGGATTGATCTGTCAGGCCGCTATTGTCCCGTCCTCTGGGGGAAATGTATTTATTTATTTTCATTTTTAAAATTTCTATGCCACCCTTCAGTATAAAACTCTCAGGGCTGCATGCATTAAAGGGGTAAAAACAAATATATGTCTGTCACTACAAACATAAAGCTGGCAGGTCAGCAGCAGTCAAAACAAAAAATGCTCAGCAGGAAAAGCCTTCTGAAAACTAGCACATGTTAAATGTTGGAGTGCCTGGGTAAATAGAAGCGTCCTTGTTTGATGCTTGATTGACATCAGAACTGACACTGGATGAGCTTCCCTGGGGAGGGCATTCCATAAATGGGATACTACAACTGAGAAGACCCTCTTCCTGGTCACAATCTGCAGGTAGCAGGGTGAACAGAGGGTGGCTTCTGAGGATAATCATAGAATGTGGAGCAGGGGGTTGTTTGGTGGAAGGAAGTCCCTCTAGTACTTGGGTCCAAAAGTGGCAGGAAAATTCAGCCTTGGTGCATGCTTTTGTTGAGTCACTGATTGACATTTTTCACTCTTGCAAAACCAAGCCGTTCTTCCTGGGAACTCTCCTGCACTTGAAAATAGTAGAGCTGTTTTCGCTAGCAGCGCAGGTACAACATGTGTACCTTCTGGCTTGGAGCCTCTGCAGACTATCAGCTGCGGTCCTAGTGTGCCAGAGGTTGAGATCCTTCCTTTTGCCTATTCCTTCCAGCTGTAAGAATCTCATTGATCTACGGAAGCACTTGGATACACACAGCAAAGAGCCGGCCTACCGCTGCGAGTTTGAGTCCTGCAACTTTAGTGCCCGGTCCCTCTGCTCCATCAAGCTGCACTACAAGAAGGTTCATGAGGTGAGATGGAGTCACAGAGCCTGGGGCTGTTTACTCTTCGATTTTCAAAAGAGCATCGAGGCCCAGGGGACAATAAAAATCTTTGCAGCGTTCATGAAGGATATGGTGGAGATTTGACAATGCCAATGGCTAGAGCTAAAGTGAAATTCAGTTTTCCAGCAAAAGGGCATATGGATATATGGCACCTTCATTATACACCTCTAGGCGCCAGGCAAAACATTCCTCTTTAACTAAGCCTTTGGTCGATTGACATCCTATGGGCTGTTTTTGTTTTTATTTTGAGGTTTTATATTCTGATTTTATCCTGTGAAGCACCCTGAGACCTGCATATATAGGGCAGTATACAAATTTAATAAATAATAATAATATTTGCACCAGCTAATTTTGTGTTATTATCTCCCTGAAAATACTGCAGCCATGGGGTGGGGTGAAGAATAACTGGAAATTCTCCCCCTTCAGTACAGGAAATTCAGCTCAGTCCCTTATTTAAAGACTTTACCAGCCTGACTTTTTGGGTAGAGGGCTAGTAGCCAGTGTGAAGCCTGCAGGATGTTGTTGAACTACAGCTCTCATCATTCCCATCCAACATGGCCAGTGGTCAGGAATGATGGGAGTAATAGCCCAACAACATCTGGAGGGCACCACACTGTCTACCCTAGTCTAGAAACTTGCTTTTTAAAACAACAATGAAAGCTGAGGTTTGCAGCATGCTGAATTTCTCATCCAGGACTTAAACCGTGTGCTCTTGAATGATGCGCTGCTGTGCTGACCAGAAAGCACGCTCAATGCAGATGGTGTATAGGAAGTTTCCAGCAAACCAAAAGATGCATACCTTTGTTTTCTCTTTTTCCGCACCCGCTCAGGGTGACTCGGAGCCCCGCTACAAGTGCCACGTCTGTGACAAGTGCTTCACTCGTGGGAACAACCTTACTGTGCACCTCAGGAAAAAACACCAATTCAAGTGGCCTTCGGGTCATCCTCGCTTCAGGTACGTAGGCCTAGGGATGGGATTTCATCCTTCCCTCCTCTTTTTTGTGGCCCTCATTTGCAGGCAATGAGAGCCTGAGTGATTTGGGGGGCCGGGTTTGCAAGATTTTGAGGGGGGAAATCAACTTGCTACTGCAGTGGGCTGTTGGCCACCATCTTGTACCCAATGGCATTCTGGGGGAAAGTTAATCAGAGCTGCCAGCCTTCAAGGAGCTCTAGCCAGTCCCCTCTTAAATCATGTGCTCCCCCCAAAAGGCAAACAAAGCTGGGTGTGGGTGTTTATACCTTTCTTTTGCTTCCAGCCTCTCTCCCTCCCCCAACCTACATAGTCTTGCTGGCCTTTTCCTTCAGACTGCACAGAACAAGCAAGGAGACTTAATTGGAGAGCAGGATTGCTCCTCCTCCATTCACATCCCTAAGGCTACGCATGTTGCCATCCAGTTGGAGCCAAGGCCACAAACGAAAATGGCTGTGGTTGCCACAGTACAGTGGCTTGTGATCTGCAAAAACAGGCTGAAGCCGTCTCTATAAAATCACCAGTTCTTGTGCTCTTTGCAAGAACCACTAGGTGGGGCAGTTGGCATTGCAAAACTCACCAATTAGCCTTTGCACTGCAAAAACATTCGTATTCTGCCTTTTACAGAACTTTGACTCATTTCCCGTTACTTTAATAGCCAGGTGGGATGGAATATTTTTCTCTGGGATTATTATGCCCTTAAAGCATTGTCTCACCTTGAGGTGAGATTTCCGTATAAAGAATTATCATGTGAATTTGCCCCATAGGTGGCATGACACCTTTCCAGCGTGTCCCTTGGATCTTTAGAAACTGGCCGTCTCTTATATCAGCCATCTCCACCTGGTCTGGTTGTGATTTCAGCCCTAGTAGATACTGTGCACAAACAGCTTAGAATGCAGCGTTCCATAATGCCTTACACCTCGCTTTTTCCTCCTCCCCACCAACCCACAACACTCCTCCCCCAGGTATAAGGAACACGAGGATGGCTACATGAGGCTGCAGCTGGTGCGTTATGAAAGCGTGGAACTGACAGAGCAGCTGCTGAAGGACCGGGAGAAGCAGGGTGAGGTCCTGGATGACACAGCCCAGTGTGTGGTGCTGGCGGGGGCTGAGGGCAGCCTGCAGGGCATCATACTGGAACCGTCAATGGAGGAAGATGCTGACGTGGACTTGCAAGCTGCCACGCCCCCCCAGGGGCCTGCTCAGCCAGAGGCTGATGCGTCTCCAGACCAAGAACCAAGTGCGCCATCCAGCCCCATCATTCGCGTTGTGAACAGGACCAACGAGCGTGGGGAGAGCGAGACTGTATACTATGTCATGGCCAATGCACCCTCTCAGAGCCGGGCAGCTGCGCCTAGTGGGTTTGCCACGGACCTGGAGGAGAACGTCATGGACAGGCTTCAGAAGACAGCTGAGGAACTGGGCATCCAGATTGTGTGAGGCTCCTGGATGGATTATCAGGTGCTTTCCACCAATCCCAGTAGGTGGCCTGGAGTCATGAATGCCCTGCTTTGGCTCCCTGTGCTCCTCTAATGCACATCATGAGAACCAGATGGTGCTACAGGGAGAAGGGGACTGTTTGTTTCTCCCCACCCTTCAAGCAGTACTCCATAGGCTCCAGACCCCACAGATGCTTCCTCTTTTCTCCTGCCATGGGGATCTGGTGGGTGGTCTGGCAAAAGGAAGAAGGAAGCCAGCTTCTGAGATGGTCAGGACAGTGGGCAGGGGCTGGTTCATCTGTCAGTTACTTAGGAAGGTGAGGACGGCTGCTGCCTCTGGTGTACCCTGTGCTGTGGAGACCATCCTGGGAATGCAAAATATCAGGGCTGAGTCAAAGCAGTGGGTTTTCCAAGACGCCAACTCATGCTCCTTGCCTTGACGGTGACCAGTGCCCCCGCCAGAAGTGTTTACTTTTCCTTTGGCTGCATCCTGGCCAGCCTTGTTCCTTACTGTGAGCCCCACATTCGGACTCTGTAGTTCTTTCGTATGCCTCTTGCCTCTCACCTGCTGGTACCCCTGCCTTTTGAGATGCTTTCTGTTATCCCATTTGCCCAGCATAGACAGTAATACCTGATGCAGTCTCCATCCCTTCCAGACTGTTCTGCATTTGACTGTTCCAAGAGAGTTCCAGCACTGTTACCTGTTTGCTCTGGAGTTTGAGATTGTGAGAACCTGTTATTCCCAGCTGCCACTCCACAGTTAGTTGCTTACTGCCTTTTTTGTCGTTGGCATGACCTCCGCTTGCATTATCTTTGTAGCATGGGAGTCACTTGGGTAACGTAGAAAGCTTCAGGTTTTCATGTTACCTGAGCAGTGCAGGAAGCAGTGTGTTGCAGTGGCTCCCACAGCACAGAGAGGTAGAGCAGAACAAAACAGGGTGCTAATTCTTGCCCTGAGGTCCTTCCCCCACATTGGGGTTCCTGCTCCTCGCTTGCAAGGTTTGTATTACAAAAAAATAATAATTAAAGAACAACAACACTACCAGGTCTTGTGGTAGACATGATGTTTGCTGTAATCTGTCCTGGAGGTGCACATGATTGGGTCAAATTTGAGACAGGTGGCGCTTCAAGAGCCCAAATCCTTGAGTCGGTGGCCAGGGTGGGGTGGCTGCCACAACTGATGAACGACATGGAGCTGCATGAAGACTTGGAGATGGGTTTTGTGGTCATGCTTGGCATCGTGATTCATTATTAAAATGTAGCGCTGTATGATCATTCTGTTAATGCAAGCATTCCGGCTCATGTAATGGAACTTCTCCCTGCTCTTGTCTTCCAGTGCCCTCCCAACATCTGCTCTGGAGGGTTGGGGAAAACCCCAGAACAGATCTAGGGACTGTACAGGGGGAGGACGGTTTGACTGTGCAAATATAAATCCTTGTGCTGGCGTAACAAGTTTGTTGGATACCGCCCATTAATACATATTTTTCCCTACTCTTCACCATAAGGTCCCAGGGGCAGGCCACATCAATTTAAAATACAACATTAAAAACAGTTTAAAACAAGTGGCCGTATTGCAGCCAGGAAGAAGTTTCTGCTTCAGTAGGGATGGCTTCTCTAAAAGTGGGGTATGCAGCTGGGTTCACTTCCTGCCTCATCTGGATTCATTTTCTCTGCCAACACCTGTCATAGTGTCACCTGGTCAGGGGCCACAAATATTGGCTGGGTTCAGTAGCCAGCCATTTTTGTTGTAGCTACCAGACGCCTCCACACAGAGTGATTGTGTGAGAAATGGCAGCTTGTTTCTGGCATTGGACTGGCAGCAGCAAGACTTGTCCTCTGACCCAGCATGAGGTCAAAGACAAATTCCTTGTATCTATGCTTTGCAGTCTGAGGGGGGAGAGGCAGGCTCCTGCCTTGTAAAAGGGGTCCCAAAGTGCTGGCAGGTGATTTTCCACTACCCCCGAGATACCTATATGATGACTCCAGAGATCCTCTACCCAGGGGTGGGGAACCTCTGATTTGGTGCAAGTACGGTGCTCCAGGCCTGGGGACTCTGCTCAGGCCATGCCTGCCACAGACCTGGCCCTCTGTGCTTTTGCCTGACTGGAATATGTCCTTGACCTGTGATGAAACCTATTTAGCGGCGTAGCGTGGGTTGTCAGCACCCGGGGCAAGGCAAGTAATTTGCGCCCCCTAACCCGGGGCAAGGCAAGTAATTTGCGCCCCCTAACCCGGAGCAAGGCAAGTAATTTGCGCCCCCTAACCCCTAACCTGCCGCCGCTGCCAGCTTCTTCTTGCTGCTGCCTGGTCTGGTCTGGTGTGGTTCTCTCCCATGCTCAGCGCTGTGCTGGGCGGCCGCTGCACTGTCCCTCCCCCAGATACTCCCTCGCTCTCTCTCCGCACCGCACGCCTGGCACCCACCCCCTCCACAGTGGGCAGCGACCCAGCGGCTCGGATCGGATTCGCACAGCCAGCACTGCAGTGAGAGAGAGTGAGTGAGCCAGGTAGGGGCAGAGAGCTGCGAGTGCGAGCGCCCCCCCCCAGATGTTGCGCACGGTGCGGCCGGCCCCCCCTGCACCCCCCACGCTACGCCACTGAACCTATTGCTTGCCTGGATGGAGGATGACAGATGTGTGCACACGAATCTGACACTTGTGTGGTTGAAACACAGCTGGCTGCGCAAAGGCAAGAGTCTTATCTGTTGCTTTTGCCTTGGGCCACACCCATCATTGGTGCTGACCCCACCCACTGATGCCTCTGGGAGGTTTCCCAAGGGGGGAAATGGTTCACTGAACTAAAAAGGTGCCTCTGCTTTAGCTTCATGATGGGTACCTGAAGCCTGGTAAAGAAAGGGCTGGGAATTAGTAAATTGTATTTTGCTTCTGCTTGCTATTCTCCCTCAGCCTTAATCTGGGATATATCTTGAACAGCTGGTTCTGTTTGCTGCACATTCCCAGTACAGGCTCTTAATCCAGGGCTTGGCATTCTAGGTTTTGTCGCTGGAAACTCTGGACCAAGGTTCCTGCAATATAACTCACACTTGGAAAGTTGACTCTCCCTCCTTTCGCCTTAAGATTGTCACCTGGAAATGACAGACTGGGGCAGTATTTACATGCCTTCCCAGGTTCCCCCTTTTAAAAACAGTCCATTACACACAGAGAGATAGACACACACACAGCCAATATCCTTAGGAGACCCTCCTGTAATCTCCTTACCCATCCCTTTACGGAGCTTGTCTTGCAAAGAAGCTGCCTTCTGTTCCAGAGGTTATCCCAGGTTTCTTTCTTTGAAATGCTCTCTCTCTGTAGTGTCTTGTGACATTTTCACACGCAACAGCCCTGTAAGGTAGGTTTAAGGCAGCTGATAGGACATGGTTTGCTCAAAAGCCACCCAGTCCTAGTTCTCCATACCCCAAATTCTATTCAATGTGTCTCACCATTCTCTGTGGTCCTTTCCCACTTCCCCACACTAACTACTTGAAAATGACTGGTTTAGGAAAGCATCTATGTTTGGTGCTCCTGTGTAAGATTCCAGGACTTGTAGTATAAGGTTTTCGGAAGAGAGAGAAAAAATAATCGCTCTTGCTGCTGTGGGATTATCTGTGGCATGGAGAGGCGGGGAGGGTTTGTGGAGGGATTTGTGGAAGCTTCCTAACCTCCCCCTGTGCTGCACAGTATCTTGGAAAAAAAGAAGCGAGGGTGATTTTCTCTGCAGTTTGAATGGATCTGGGCTGCTGCAAGGCCCTCTGGCGATCAGTTCAACTTTGCCATCCCCACGGGGGCAGGTGAAAAAACTTATTCCCAAAATTCCACCTCTCCCTTTGAAGCCACTGAAAAGCTGTCCCCTGGCGGGGTGCCAGCCCTGCTATATCCACCATGGCGCTGATTATTCTCTTCTTCCTCCTTTCCTTCTGCGAGTTCCTCTCGGGCGAGGAGTTGGAAGGTAAGTCACAGGGAGCCAAGGTGCAAGGTAAGGGCTGAGCGTACTTCTTGGTATTGGAAGCTTCATCCATGCTAAAGTAGCTCTTTGGGTTAAGAGGCACTGTTTTCTGGGTCAGCAGCTGCAGAAGGAGTGGCGAGTCTTACAAGTCAGTTGCGCAAATAAAGTTTCCAACTCATGGTGCATAGTTAAATGATCCAGGTAGCCCCTGGTTTATATTTCACTCTGCCAGAAACTAGTTGGCTGACCTTGGACAAACTACAATCTATCTGAGCCTCAGTTACACATCTGTAAAATGGGGGAAAGAATACTGACCTTTTTATTGTAGTTCAAGGGAAAGATGATAAAAGTTCACACACACAAAATCCTACTATATAGCAAATTTTTAAAAAGAAGACAAAATACTGATACACTTATAAGTTTGCAGTCTTATTTGATTACTGTATTTGGGAGCAAGCCTCATTGAACTCAGTGGGACATGGATAGGCTTGTCCTGTAAAAAAGGATTATCAAGATAATAATTGGTCTGCTTCTTTTGATGCTAAAAGCCATTGTTGTTTATTATGCTGTGTAATTCCAGGAACTTAAACTAAGATTAAATAGCAAGTTTGAAATCTGAAAAATCTGAAACTTTAAATTTTTCTGATGTCAAGTTTAAATCTTGAGAGATTTTTTCTTTCTTTTTCAAGACCTCTTGGCCAAACTTCAAGGCAGCCTTCTTAAATCTAGTGTCCTCCAGATGTTTTGGACTACATACAACTCCCATCAGCCTCTGCCAGCATTGTTGTGAGACACTTTGCAGACTCTGAAGTAGGAAAGTAGCAAACTCCTATTTAAACAGATAAATAAATGAAATGTTATGACACTAAATAAAAAAAATCCTTCCAGTAGCACCTTAGAGACCTAAGTCTCTTAAGTTTGTTATTGGTATGAGCTTTTGTGTGCGTGCACACTTCTTCAGACACTGACACTTAATAAGTATGTACGCTACCTAGTTTTATTTCTGTCACTTAAATGCTGGGGTTTACCAAATGTTGTAACGTTTTCATTCAGTTATACCAATCTGGCTGACAGAAAGAGGCTGCGATCCTAACCTCACTTACCTAGGAGTCAGCTCCATTGCATTCAGCAGGATTTCCTTCTGAATAGACGTGGTTGGGGCTACAGCTTAGAGCTCTGAATTTCATAAATGGATACAGTGGTACCTCTGGTTACGTACTTAATTTGTTCCGGAGGTCCATTCTTAACCTGAAACTGTTCTTAACCTGAAGCTTTAGCTAATGAGGCCTTCTGCTGCTGCTGCGCCACCGGTGCACGATTTCTGTTCTCATCCTGAAGCAAAGTTCTTAACCTGAAGCACTATTTCTGGGTTAGCGGGAGTCTGTAACCTGAAGTGTATGTAACCTGAGGTACCACTGTAATAACAATCACATACAGTCATACCTCGGGTTACAGACGCTTCAGGTTGAGTTTTTTCGGGTTACAGACCGCCGAAATCCGGAAGTACCGGAAAGAGGTTACTTCTGGGTTTTGGCGGTCGCAGATGCGCAGAAGCGCTGAATTGCAACCCGCGCATGCGCAGACGCACCTCTGCGTGTTGCAAACGTGCATCCCGCACGGATCACGTTCACAACCCAAGCGTCTACTGTACTATAATTTATTTTTAGGATAGAACAAATTATTACACTTTGGGTTGTTGTTATTTTTTTAAAAAAACCTTCTTTTTCCAGAAAATTTGGACACTTACTGGTCCGGAACTGCCCCCATCTGCATGGGAGGCTGTAAAGGAAAGCACAAAGAACTGAAGAAAAGCACGTGTGGGAATGGAAGCTGCTGCTGGTTGGGGTACAAATCATTTTGCCGGGGTATGTGCAAATCCAGAATACGTAGAGTCAAATCCCAGTTATGCTGCAAGCTGCAACCGGTGCTGTAGTGGTCTAGGGTCATGAGAGGTCAAAGGCCATTACTAATTCTGCCACAGGGTCCCTGTCGCCAATATCCTGAAAGGGGGGGGGGGGGGTTTAGCCACTGAGAATATTTTTTTCCCATCCTTGATGCTGATTGGAACCAATCAGAGTGAAGGGAGGTGAGTCAGCCATTGATAATTGGTTCCTAGGGTCAGTCTAGAGAAGGCGCTTGGGAAGAGCACTGAGAAGGAGTTCTGTATGTTCCAGAGCATAGGCGCCAACTCTATGGGGCCCTGGTCTCTTTGTCCCCCCGATAAAATGTTTAGGGGGTCGCCCTCCATATTTTCTGCAAGTTGGGGGGAAGTGGGAGCAGGGGGAACACACATTTAGGAACACCCAAGTACTGAAAAGAGAATGGTGTGCAATGGAACATCATGGGAAACAAAAGTTTAAGTCACTTTAAAATAAGATGTTGGAGCACTCGAATTCATTTGCCCACGTAGGTGCATAGAAATCTAGCTGAAAGGCAACACATCGGAGATCTGAACTGATTGTTGCATTGCATCCCTAGTTGTTGTATAAGTCTAAGATTATTGTATAATTATAAGATTATACAACCTTCTAAGATCATACAATGATTTTGGAGAGCTTGTGGGTCATGAAGGGACCATGTACTTCTAAATTTGCCACGGCATTACTGGATGCAACTAACTCCCCCCCCCCCCAAAAAAATGTAGCAATATCATTTGTGGCTGATGAGGAATATGGGGTTGCGTTTTTTTTAGGATTTTATTTTAGAAAAAAAAGTCATGAATAATTTAGCACACGCACCTCCTGCAATCACATGTCATCACCGCTCTTGGAAATGATTGTGTTGCTAATGAGGGCAAAACAGAATGGAGATTGTAAAGCGTTTAGCTAATCGTATAGTAGTAACTGGGAGGGGAAAGGGGCAACGTGGAGGATTTAAAGAGGATTCTCTTTTTTAAAAAGGATTACTCAGGTTCATGGTGGAGGAGAGGCTGATCAGGCAGGCTGTCATCCTAGGTCAGGGGTCTGCAACCTTTAAGACAAAAAGAGCCACTTGGACCCGTTTCCGAAGGAAAAAAAACTGGGAGCCGCAAAACTCGTCATTATAAAAATAACTTTTTTGTCACTTTTTTATTATTTCTTTGTTTGACCCCTCAGAATTACTCCTCCTCATAGAAATAAACGTTAAATTAACAAGTTACCTTTTTGTGTGTGTGTGTGTGTTCTTCACTCCCCTTCAAAACAGTGACCAGCGTACATGCCCCCTTTCAATGCAGTGACCAGCGTACATGCCCCTTACAATGTAGCGGGCGGGCGGGCGGGAAGGTGACGTTGGGACGCTGCGTGACTAACGCACGCACCGCCCCCAATGCGACGTCACAGCCAGTACAGCGCCCGCCACAGTGGGGAGTGTCGGGGCGCACAATGCGCCTCCTCCCCTCGCTAGTATCCGCCCCGGAGCTGTGGCAAAAGTTTTAAAAGAGCCACATGTGGCTCCGGAGCCGCGAGTTGCAGACCCCTGTCCTAGTTAAACAGAACTTCCGTGTGACTAGATAGGCTACCTTGATATACAGGTGGGACAAACTTGAGGCAAAGACACTCCCTGGTGCTGAAGCTCCCAGAGACGTCTGGTTGGCCTTGGCTGGGAGCAGAATGCTAG
Organism: Podarcis pityusensis; assembly: GCF_964106645.2. Lineage (NCBI taxonomy): Eukaryota > Metazoa > Chordata > Lepidosauria > Squamata > Lacertidae > Podarcis > Podarcis pityusensis. The sequence goes on along the minus strand of NC_138040.1, from coordinate 25,216,641 downwards.
ACCGGGTGGACCTTTGCTCTGATCCAGTGGGACAATACTTCAGCAGCATGCTGGACTGGGATTGGAAGCAAGGCCCAATGTTTGGGGTGGAGGGGTTCCCTTGGGGGGAACATGAACTGAAAATGGAATGAGGCCAACTGAAATTCAGACTCCGAGGATTACGTAAAAGTTTCTGCACCAGAAACCAGCAAAATCACATTTCTTTCTGCATTTGTTCTCATGATGGCATCTGGGGAGTTACACTTAATCTTCAATACTGGATATACCTGGAAAAGTTTTGAGGCAGGCATACCACCTCATTTCCAACCAGTGCGTGTCCCGTAACTTCCTGCTAAATCCTGCAACTTTTTCGACCGCAGACGTTCTGCATTTGTTTTGATTTTGTCCTATAATAATGATTATTATTATTTATTTATACCCCACCCATCTGGCTGGGTTTCCCCAGCCACTCTGGGCGGCTTCCAACAGAACACTAAAATACAATAACCTATTAAACATTAAAAGCTTCCCTAAACAGGGCTGCCTTCAGATGTCTTCTAAAAGTTTGGTAGTTATTTTTCTCTTTGACATCTGGTGGGACGGCATTCCACAGGGCGGGTGCCACTACTGAGAAGGCCCTCTGCTTGGTTCCCTGGAACTTGGCTTCTCGCAGCGAGGGAACCGCCAGAAGGCCCTCAGCGCTGGACCTCAGTGTCCGGGCAGAACGATGGTGGTGGAGACACTCCTTCAGATATACTGGACCGAGGCCGTTTAGGGTTTAAAGGTCAGCACCAACACTTTGAATTGTGCTCGGAAACGTACTGGAAGCCAGTGTAGGTCTTTCAAGACTGGTGTTATATGGTCTCGGTGGCCGCTCCCAGTCACCAGTCTAGCTGCCGCATTCTGGATTAATTGCAGTTTCTGGGTCACCTTCAAAGGTAGCCCCATATAGAGCGCATTGCAGTAGTCCAAGCAAGAGATAACTAGAGCATGCACCACTTTGGGGAGACAGTCTGCGGGCAGGTATGGTCTCAGCCTGCGTACCAGATGGAGCTGATAAACAGCTGCCCTGGACACAGAATTGACCTGCACCTCAATGGACAGCTGTGAGTCCAAAATGACCCCCAGGCTGCACACCTGGTCCTTCAGGGGCACAGTTACCCCATTCAGGACCAGGGAGTCCTCCACACCCACCCGCCTCCTGTCCCCCAAAAACAGTACTTCTGTCTTGTCAGGATTCAACCTCAATCTGTTAGCCACCATCCATCCTCCAACCGTCCTGCCAGCATTTCACTGCTGTGCAAAAGTGTCCCTCTCAAAGGCGAAAGGAGGAAACATAGCTGAACGGCCAGTCAAGCAGAATGGCGTGCAGACGGTCCATTATAAACCCACTGCTAAAGCACAATTATTTCGTCAATGGCATGTTGCAGAACACAGTTGCCACAAAGCAACCACCTGGAGGGTCCCTGTGTGTGTCTTTTTTCTTTCTCAGTGAACTGCGGACGACCAGAAACAGAGTTCAATTCGGTGGTCTATGGGAACGACTGGTGGGTTGGGTCTGTGGTACGCTACAGCTGCCGGCCTGGGTACCTGCTGGTGGGGGATCCTGCTAGCGCCTGCCAATCGAGTGGCCGCTGGACCCCCAAACCTACTTGCCTCAGTAAGTATAATTGTGTGCCTTTCATGTGTATATCCAGAGCTTTTTTTTCCAGTGGGAACTTGCTGCAACTCAGTTCCGGCACCTCTCAGGTAGGCACCATTGCCAATCTTTCTCTTTTTTAAAAAAAGTTTTTATTTATACTTTTCATGTTTATACATTTAATTAGTTTTACAATCAATATAACATTTCAAAATTTGACTTCCTTCCCCCTCTTTTTGCAGTTCCTTAAATTTATTTTTAGTATCTTCTACATATCCAAATTCATTTAACTTGCTCATTTAATTATCTACTGTAGATATACACTGTAAATATATACTGGAGGTTATTACAATAATCCTGCTAATGTTTTTATCTGTTTACAATTTATCTTTAAATATTCAATAAACCATTTCCATTCTTTTATGTAAAAGTTTGTTACCTTGGTTTCTTATTTTTCCGGTAAGTTTCGCCATTTCTGCATATTCTTGAACGAGTCATCCTGGTGTCATGCCTGCTTTTATTGCTTTTTGTCTTTCTGCGAAGGGATCTGCCTTCGGGGTCGGATTGAGATAAACGAGCGTGACATCGATGGGAGCTGCTCCTCCACCTGTCCCCATAAGGTGTACCCAGGGGCCTTTCTCAATCATGGCTGCATCAAGATCTCCTCCTGCGTCACTAAGCAATCTGGCTGGACCCGATGGTTCTCTCGCTGTGACTTTTGTGAGTGTGATTGCTACGTCCCCTGCGGTGAGTACACACCCTCTGAGTGTCCCTATTTTCGAGGGACACTCCTGGATTTACATAAGCCGTCCCAGTTTCTGATTTCATCCCAGAATGTCTCGCTTTTCCTTAGGATGTCCCTATTTTTATTGGAGAAATTTAGGAGGGGATGAGGGCATCTGATTGGCTGCTGTGGAAAGCAGGATGCTGGGTTAGATGGAACTTTGCTCTGATCCTGCCAGGGTACTTAGGATATTAGAGGTAAAACGCAGGTGGCGCTGTGGTCTGAACCACTGAGCCTCTTGGGCTTGCCGATTGGAAGGTTGGCGGTTCAAATCCCCACAACGGAGTGAGCTCCCGTTGCTCTGCCCCAGCTCCTGCCAACCTAGCAGTTTGAAAGCACGCCAGTGTAGGTAGATAAATAGGTACCACTGTGATGGGAATGTAAATGGCGTTTCTATGCGCTCTGGCTTCCATCACGTTGTTCCGTTGCACCAGAAGTGGTTTAGTCATGCTGGCCACATGACTCGGAAACCTGTCTGTGGATAAACCCCGGCATTTTGCCTGAAGCAAAATGAGCGCCACAACCCCATAGTTGCCTTTGACTGGACTTAACCATCCTTTACTTAGGATACTCTCAGTTTTTGGTCTTACCATTAGACAGAGTCAAGCAGCTTCCTCAGGTGGGGGATAAGGATAGGGAACAGCTGTCTCTGGTATGTGGCCTGTTCTGTGCCCCTTAAGACAGCCTTGTTTCCTCAAGGTGAGGTGAAAAATATTGACCAGTGCTGAAGTAAGATTCAGCTATCAGTCTAGTTGGCTTTGTAGGATGGAGTCCAAGGGCTGCCATCTTGTCCTTTTTTTTAACCTCAGGCTGCCAAATATCTTGGCCAGCCCCAGATGTTCTTAACCATCACACAGGCTTTCCAAGGAATCCTGGGAACTGAAGTTCTAGGAGGGCAATAGGAATCTCTCTCGGAAGAGTCTCCTCAGCAAAGTATGCTTTCCTAGCATCCTTTTGGGGAAAGTGATACAAAGCCGATATGAGCTTGTGGAGTAGATAGGGGCCCTGGTATTCACCACAGGGGGTCCCCAGTAGTTGTACTGGTGAGAACCCAAAGGCTACCACCCAATTTCTTCTCTTCCGCAGCTTCCTCAGGATAAAAAATCCAACCGCTGTGGAGGGGCTGGTCTGCTCGCTGCAACACCTGACTTTTATGTAAGTTTCAGGCACCCTTCACACCTAGAGCTGTGGCATTTAATTTATTTAACTTATTTTAATAATTTCTTAGGAATCCTTTTAAATCTACTTAAAATGTTAATAATTTTAACAACAGGCAGAGTAACTTAGCAAGTCATTCACCTCACACAGGAGGGGAGGCCTCATCCAAGATGGTGCCTGCTGCAAGGTGGGGGGGGGGTGAGATGCCCTTGGCCTTCTCTGTGTTGTTGGACTCAAACTCCCATCAGGCCTTGCAACTGGCATGACCAATGGTGGGGAATGATGGGAGCGGGAGTCCAGCGACACTTGCAGGGCCACAGGTGCCCCATATGGTGGCTGCTTGCACATCCCCTAAAATAGAGAGCCAGTGGTGGTGCAGTGGTTAGGGTGTTGGACTAGGACCTGGGAGACCAGGGTTCAATTCCCCACTCAGCCATGAAGCTCACTGGGTGATCTTGGGCCAGTCACTACCTCTCAGCCCAACTGCGTCACGAGTTGTTGTGGGGATTAAATGAGGAATGGGAGAAATATGAGTTCCATGGGGGGAAAGGTAGGTTATAAATGCAACAAACGAGAGCCAGTGTGGTGTAGTGGTTAAGAGCGGTAGTCTTGTATTCTGGGGAACCGGGTTCGCGTCTCCGCTCCTCCACATGCAGCTGCTGGGTGACCTTGGGCCAGTCACACTTCTTTGAAGTCTCTCAGCCCCACTCACCTCACAGAGTCTTTGTTGTGGGGGAGGAAGGGAAAGGAGAATGTTAGCCGCTTTGAGACTCCTTAAAGGGAGTGAAAGGCGGGGTATCAAATCCAAACTCTTCTTTTTAAAAGAAAAAAAAAATGCAACAAACAAACAAATAAAATTTGCACGTGCTTATTTATATGTAAAAAAAAAAAATCAAAACGTTGAAAAAAGTTACTATAATTTGAAGTAAGAGATACTGTTAAGTTGTGGGTGAACATATCAGACGACACAGCAATTCTTCAAACAGCTCTTGTTTATTCACAGGCCAGGATAGAACTGAACTGAAGGGTTCAAGCTATCGTTGTTAGGCCGAATTGCTGTGATAAAAATGAATGTATTGCCAAGAATGCTGTTTTTGTTTCAAACACTACAAATTTTGGACAAAATGGACTGTTTCGAGAAGTGGCAGAGAGATATATCCAGATTTGTCTGGCAGGGCAAGAAGCCTCGTATAAAATTTAAGATATTAACTGATGCTAAAGAAAGAGGCGGATTTGCCCTGCCAGATTTAAAACTTTATTATGAATCAGCCGCTTTTTGCTGGCTGAGAGGATGGATGCTTCTTGAAAACACGGACGTTTTGGATTTGGAAGGTTTCAATAATGTATTTGGTTGGCATGCATATTTGTGGTATGATAAGGTTAAAGCACACAAAGCGTTTAAAAACCATATAGTAAGAAAAGCACTGTTTAATGTCTGGATAAGATATAAGGATTTGCTAGAAAATAAAACCCCAAGATGGTTGTCACCAAAAAACTCAATATGGAGGCCAAATGGCCGAAGTATTGGGAAATTTTGGAACAAGAGGGTGACAGATTAAAACTGCAGAGTTTTGAAAAATTAAAAAACAGAGTACGAGATTGGCTCCATTATTATCAAATAATGGAGGTGTATAATTTGGATTAAAAAATTGGCTTCCAGATGGAAAAATCAAAGTTGGAAACAGAATTGTTAGACCCTAAAGTTAAGAATTTGTCAAGAATGTATAACTTGCTGTTGAAATGGAATACTCAAGATGAAATGGTGAAATCTGCTATGATTAAATGGGCACAAGATGTTGGACATAATATTATGATGGCTGACTGGGAACAGTTATGGACCACTGGTATGAAGTTTACGGCATGTAATGCCTTAAAAGAGAATTTAATGAAAATGATTTACAGGTGGTACATAACACCAGTCAAGCTTGCAAAAATCATTTGCCCGATAATAAATGTTGGAAATATAATGAAACTGAAGGTACATTCTTTCACCTTTGGTGGACATGCCCAAGGATTAAGGCATTCTGGGAGATGATCTATAACGAAATGAAAAAGGTATATAAATATACCTTCCTGAAGAAACCAGAGGCCTTTCTCCTGGGCATGGTCGGCCAATTGGTGCCAAAGAAAGATAGAACTTTCTTTATGTACGCTACAACAGCAGCAAGAATACTCATTGCGAAATACTGGAAGACACAAGATCTACCTACCAGGGAAGAATGGCAGATGAAGTTGATGGACTATATGGAACTGGTGGAAATGACTGGCAGAATTCGAGACCAGGGAGAAGAGTCGGTGGAAGAAGATTGGAAAAAATTTAAAGTATACTTACAGAAACATTGTAAAATTAATGAGTGTTAGAAGGATGCGGGAATGAATTAACATGGTTTTAGTAGAAATGCAACAAAGAATTAAGTAAAAGTTGATTGACATTGGGTTAAATTGAAAAAATTTAAGGTTAGATCGTTAAAACTATAGAATCAAAATTGAGAAAGATGGGAAGAACTTGCTGAAATAGTGAATTGAACTAGAATACAAAAAAAGGGAGGTGTGAGAAGGTCGATGAAATAAGTTAAGGAAAGGTAAAGATATGGAATATTGGATGTGTTTTTTAGTTTCTTTTTTTGTCTGTTTTTTGCTGCACTATTGTATGGTGTTTATATGTTTTATGTGTTTTGTTATTGTTTTTTTCTACTTTATTGTTATTTCTTTTTTTTCTTCTGTAATTCTTAAACTTTTAATAAATATCATTTATTAAAAAAAAATGAACTGAAGGGTTCAGTCAGCCTGCTTATATAGAGCTCCAGTACAAGTGTAACTTTAGCAACTTTCTAAAACTATCCAATCACTGAATGTCACTTTCGATCCCTTATTTGCATAACTATCTACAGTATCCCCCTGCTGGCCCAGGGTGAGAACTTCAGTACATAACAGATACAGTCTTCCCCACTATGATGAAAGAGATTGCAGTGAGGCGACCTGTGTGCCTGCTCAATGCAACTATTGATGGGCCCCTACCTGGTCTATTTCCCAGCAGTTCTTTGTCTTTTAAACCCAACTTGGACCAGAGAGCCCTCCAAACAGAACAGGTAGGGGGAACCTGTAGCCTCCCAGAGGTTGCTGAACTACAACTCCCAGCATCACCCACCATAGACCAGGCTTGCTAGGGTTGATGGCGGCTGTAGTCCAGCAACATCTTGGGAGCTACAGGTTCCCCATTCCTGAAACAGAGGGTGTCTCCACATAAAAGGCTGTCCTCTGTAAATCAGGACACAGGTTTACCCAGATTCCCCATCCCTGCTACACAAGCACCACCTAAAATCTCTTATTTATTCAAAATGACTAATTCATTTGTATTCAGATTTAAATGACTGATGAATGCATTCATGTTAAGTTGTCTAATTAGCTAATGTTTCCTTCATACATCAATAGATAATCTTTCCTATTAATTTCAGCAGGTCTCAAGCAACCCTTGTTTTCTCAGGAATGTGGGTCACTGATGAAATAATCCCCGCTGGATTCATCTCCTCTTCCTAACCAGTTTCTGGAATGGCGACTGGAAATGGTTAAATTGTGTGCGAATAAAACTGTTGCAAAGAACGCATGCGTTCTGACTCTCCCTGTAAGCAGCCATTTTCTTTTAGGGTGGGGAGGTTCCCAGGGGACTGGAATCCTTAGTTGTCAAGACGCACAGGTTGGTGGCAGGACACCTGCTTGACATGCAGAAGACTTGATCCCTGGCAAGGCCTGGTTCAATACTACCTGGTAGCAGTGCTGAGAGAGAACCTCACTCTGAGACCTTGGAGCGCTGGTAAGTGGTAGCAGAAGGCAGGGACATACCCCTCAAATGTCCTGATTAAAATGGGACATCCCGTGGGGGGGGGGCTGTGCGCTCGTGCAAGAGCACAGTGTCCCAAAACGTGCAAGAGCACAGCCCTGAAAGTCACACTTTTTTTCAGGGCTGCAATCTCACAAGAGAGCACGGCACCCAAAATCACATGCAAGCTTGGCCCCAGAAGATGTTTCCCTGCGTGTGTGTGTGTGTGTGTGTGTGTATCTGTTTTACAATTTCAAATACTCATTTTACATTCTTAAGATATCAATGATCTCCTTTCTTCTCTTTCCATGGTTCATTTTACATATCTTAAATCCCTGCATATTTTACAAAAACTATACCAATCAGTATTCCATTATTGCACCCATCAAAACTTATTTACACTGATGAATTTATCTTAATGCTGCCAGCGTTTTCACACAATTATTTCCCATATACAGTGGTACCTTGGTTTACAACCATAATCCGTTCCAGAGGTACGGTTGGAAACCAAAACGGGTTGTAACCCAAGGTGCGTTTTCGCCAGTGGGGCCTCCTAAAAAAATTGGCTGTAATCCAAAAAAATGGGTTGTAATCCAAAAAAAAAAGGGATATGCACTTCCAGGTTTGACATGGTTGTAATCCAATAGGGTTGTAATCCAAAGCGGTTGCAAACCAAGGTTCACTGTATTCAATAAACGTTTTCCAATCTCCTTTAAATGTGTGTTCATCTTGTTCTCTTATCCTATATGTTAAGTCTGCAAGCTGCACATATTCTGTCAACTTAAGTTGTCATTCTTCTTTGGTTGGGACCTCGCTCGTTTTCCATTTTTGGGTTAACAACGCGCATCCCAGTTTTCCGCTGGGACATATTGAAGGATATGCATAGAGGCCAACACTAGGTAGAGCCAGAGAGTCAATGACTGGGGGAGCTAAGTAAGTCTAGTTTTGTCCCCCATCTTCCTCCTCTCTGGTGGGTTCTACTGAGGAGAATGAAGCTGACAAGAAATGCCATTTCCTGGATTAGCTGTAAATAGGAAAGCAGATAGGTTTTAAGGGGGAGGGACTCCTGAATGAGGGCAGACTGAGGTTGGTTGGTTCCATTTTGCCCTAAAGGCCTTCATTGTCTTAGAGTCCCATATCTACTGGGAAGGGAAATATAGGGGCCAGCGGGCATGGGGTCCATATAGGACAGCTTTATAGGGTCTCTTTCTCTGTTCCTCAGGTTCTTTCTTTCTCTCTCTCTCTCTCTCTCTCTCTCTCTCTCTCTCTCTCTCTTTTGATACAATTTATTAATTTTATGAGAACAAAAAACAACAACCCAATAAAAAAATCACAATCAAAATCTTAATTGACTTCTCTCCCCCTCTCCCTCCTAGTTCCATTTTTTTATACTTATTTATGCACATCCAGACAATCTTAGACACTTACCTATTCAATTTTAAAACCTTATACATATTATTACAAGTGACCTTTAAAAGTTCAACTAATGTACAAAACCAATACACAAAGCTTGCTGCTTATGCCTGAACATTTCTCCCTTTTTTAAGGAAGGGGGGGGGGGGAGAAAAGAAATTGTCTGGTGTGTCCAGTATAGTCCATTACAGTGGAACCTCAGGTTAAGTACTTAATTCGTTCCGGAGGTCCGTACTTAACCTGAAACTGTTCTTAACCTGAAGCACCACTTTAGCTAATGGGGCCTCCTCCTGCTGCTGCTGCTGCCGCACCGCCGGAGCACGATTTCTGTTCTCATCCTGAAGCAAAGTTCTTAACCTGAAGCACTATTTCTGGGTTAGCGGAGTCTGTAACCTGAAGCGTATGTAACCTGAAGCGTATGTAACCCGAGGTACCACTGTAGTTTGTTTTCCCATCTCCTTCGTCTTCTTTGGTGGTGGCTTCTTCCTTCTATAGGGATGGGCTGGTCTTGGCCTGGTGTCCATTCTCAGATGCAAAGTCTTTTGCATGGTAAATCCATTAAGTTCTGTACCTTCCAGGATCACTGCTTCAATTTTATTAACCAAAGTCATTTTCAACATTTTCTTCAAATCTTTATATATCACCTCCCAGGCTTTCTTAATAATTTTACATTGCCACCACATACGGTAGCCTCTCACACCCTTTACTCGCTCTTCCTGCTTCATCACCGTCAAAGCTTCCCAGATCAATTCACACAGGGTATCATTTTTTATCTTGGGCCAAGTCATAGGCCTCCCATATCAGTTCACATGAGGTATCATTTCTGTTATAGACCGGGTTTCCTCAACCTCGGCCCTCCAGATGTTTTTGGCCTACAACTCCTATGATCCCTAGCTAGCAGGACCAGTGGTCAGGGATGATGGGAATTGTAGTCTCGAAACATCTGGAGGGCCGAGGTTGAGGAAGCCTGTTATAGACCAATCTTCCTCTCCCTTGTATTTTCCTCAAACCTCGCACCTCAGACTTTCCTACCTTAAAAGTTTGTGCATTCACCTCTTTCAGCCTCTGACAGTAATTTAGTATTTCCCCAAATTTGAGAAGCTGCCTTAATCGCAGTTGAGTGCATAGATCTCACCTTCTTCATTAAAAAGACTTGATAAGCTTCTCAGCTTGCTTTAGCATCTCAAAGTGTCCCTGGCAAAAACAAAACAAAAACCCTGCAATGTGGAAAATCTTCCTCCTCCTTCTATGCGTTCTGCATTGTATAATGATGCCTTTTTCCTCCTGCCGCCAGCTGCCTGCAGTCTGGCTGGTGACAAGAGGGATCTGGGGAGGATGGGAGCAGATCCTCCTTCCAAGGTTAACCGGGAGAGGGAGAGGATAAAAGCAGAGGATGAAAGAGGGAGAAAACGCTGGGTTTTCAGTGCAAATGTTCTCAGTGCAGCAGTGCTGCCCAGAGCTTCCCTTCCCTCCAGGAGAGAGCGGAGGCCCAGAGAGACGCACCAAGGACAGGCTAAGAATGCAAAGCCAGCCAGCTTCCTCAAACTGCATTTTCTCTTCACCTCTCGACTCGCCCCCAATGCTGCAGACCTGTCTTCCTTGCCTAAACAGACTTCTTGGTGGGATGTGCTGCAGACTGACCAGGTCGTAAGGCAAAGGGCCTTAGGTGGGTGAGGAATTTTGTGGAGCAGCTAAGGGGCAGGTGGACACCTCGAGTTGGAGGACCTTAACCCTGCCGAGAAAAGACAGCCCTATAACCTGGCAATCCTCCACTGCATGCTACTACAGTGGTACCTCGGGTTACATACGCTTCAGGTTACAGACTCCACTCACCCAGAAATAGTGCTTCAGGTTAAGAACTTTGCTTCAGGATGAGAACAGAAATCGTGCTCCGGTGGCACGGCAGCAGCAGGAGGCCCCATTAGCTAAAGTGGTGCTTCAGGTTAAGAACAGTTTCAGGTTAGGTACGGACCTCCGGAACGAATTAAGTTCTTAACCCGAGGTACCACTGTACTGATCCAGGGTTATCTCTGCCCATCCCCACACCTTCTACATATACATACATACATACATACATACATACCGTATTTTTCGCCCTATAGGACGCACTTTTTCCCCTCCAAAAATGATGGGGAAATGTGTGTGCGTCCTATGGGGCGAATGCAGGCTATGGGGCGAATGCGCACCGACCCCTCTCGCTCTCCAGGCTTCAGGAAGCTATCCGCAAGCCGTGGGAGAGCTGCGTGAAGTCGCTGAGCTCAGCGCCCCCCAGGCTTCGGGCTTCATGCAGCTCTCTCACCGCTTGTGGAGAGCTGCCTGTTCTGGGGGCTGGGGTCGGGGGAAGCTCGGGCTTCCCCCGCCCCAGCCCCGCACCTGGGGGGAAAATAATTTCCCCCCCTTATTTCCCCCCAAAAAACTAGGTGCCTCCTATGGGCCGGTGCACCCTATGGGACGAAAAATGCGGTATATCATTTTATTTGTAGGCCACCTTTGCATAGTTAACAAAACACTCCAGGCGGCTTACAACATGAAAAAAACCATAATTACAAATATAACAAAAGTAGTCACAAACAATAGATGAAACGCATCAAAAAGTACACAGCCAAATGGAATAATTGCCACATAAATCACAATAGGATCTAAAAATAAAGATACAAAAAATTTAATATAAATAACAGCAATAAAATGCCCCTAAACAGTAACCCAATGGAAGAATCTGTTGGAGGGTATGTAAAGTCAGTGACAAGAGTATCTGGAGAAGCTGAAATCTCCCAATGGATTTTTGAAATTCCCATTTCAGATGCCAGATTTGTGTCCATTTAATCTGCCTCTGTGTGTGTGTTTGTGCATGTAGAGAGAGACGACCTGTCTGTCCTATGTAGAATACAGAAGGGTGGTGTCAAGGAACAAGGGTGGGAGAGGAGACCTAGAGGCAGCTGTAGAGGCACCACTGGGGGCCAGATGTGAAAAGATATGGCAGATCCAGCCTCCAAGGAGTGGACCATAACTGTTGCTGCTACTGTGGCAGTGGTGGCGGCAGCAGGGGATGCATTCGTTGGTGGCCAGATCTGCTGCCCCTACTAAAAATTTTAGAGAGCTTAAACAAATATCTTTGGCCCCATCCACCATTGGTGCACACCCCCCAGAAAGTTGCCCCTGAGGGAATGCATTCCTCAGGATGAGAAACGCTCCCCATCCCTGCTCTGCCTAATTGTAGGGCAGGCCTCACATTAGGGCTATGTAAACGCTATACCTTTAAAGCACATTCCCCACCTCAAAGAATTCTGGGCCATGTAGTTTCCTCAAGCTTGCTGGGGATTTTAGCTCTGTGAGGGGTAAACTACAGTGCCCAGAATTCCCCAAAGGAGAGTATGTGCTTCGAATGTGCATTAAAGGTGTATGCAGCGCAGATTCCAAAGCTGAGCGGAACCTCCAAATGATAACAAATAATAAATAATAATAACAAAATAAGCAAGTCACCCACCTCCTTCCTCTGTTTTTGTGGTTAAACTTAGGAAGAGTAATGGGGAAAGTGAAAAAAAAAAGCTTACATTTGAACTACTGTACTTTGTTTTCACGCAAGAAGCAATATTAATTACCCACTAGATTCTCCCCTGTGAATAAACCACCAGGGAGAAAGCTGGCAATAAGCAAACTCCCCAGGGCTTTTCTCTCTCTCTCTCTCTCTCTCTCTCTCTCTCTCTCTCGGACATTCAATGCTTACTCCAGCAGCAGCTTGGCTCCTGAAGGGGGAGTTTTCATGAAGATTCCTGGGATGATTTTGTGCTGGCTTTTGAACAGGAAGAGGAAACAGTGTTCCTGCCTTTAGGGGGTGGGGGGATATAACCAAAAGGAACAGAGTGGAGGGAAGCAATGAAGATATGAAGGGGGGGAGGAGAATGAAACGATGCTTGTATGCTGCCGCTGCAAAGCATGTCTAATGCTATGGTGCCATGGGGGAGGGGTCACCTTTTCAAAGACCCCAGAAGGAACTTGTCCACAACCTGCCCCAGTTTGTACAGTTAAAGACATACTGTGCTGAATTGCATCCGAAACAGTGCTGGCCAGAAAGAGGGCATGGGGAGCCCAATGCCAACAGGGTTAGATTTGTAAAAATGCATCTAAGGGCTCCTGCAGGTGACCTATTTCTGGAACATGCATCCTGATTTGTTTGCAGGTGCACCTTAAAGGTAAAGGTAAAGGGACCCCTGACCATTAGGTCCAGTCGTGACCGACTCTGGGGTTGCGGCACTCATCTTGCTTTACTGGCTGAGGGAGCCAGCGTACAGCTTCCGGGTCATGTGGCCAGCAGGACTAAGCCGCTTCTGGCGAACCAGAGCAGCGCACGGAAACGCCGTTTCCCGCCGGAGCGGTACCTATTGATCTACTTGCACTTTGACGTGCTTTCGAACTGCTAGGTTGGCAGGAGCAGGGACCGAACAACGGGAGCTCACCCCATCGCGGGGATTCGAACCGCCAACCTTCTGATCAGCAAGTCCTAGGCTCTGTGGTTTAACCCACAGCGCCACCCACGTCCCACCAGGTGCACCTTAGGTGGAGGTTAGATGATGCCCAGTCGTTATCGCGCATTCAGCCTGTATTCATCCTGATTTGTTTGCAGGAAGGTTCTACATTTTCCGCTAAATAAATGGTTTATCTCACACTTTTCAACTGCAAAAAAGTCTGGTTCCTTTTTTTAAAAAAGTGACTTCGTTGCACCGGGGCGACAGAGTGCTTTCAATCTGTTTGTACTGCAGAAACCTCACGGTTCTGTTATGTGACTGAATTTCCCCTGCAAAATACAGGCAGTCTGGAGACAGCCGCAGTGAGTTCCAGATTGCCAGTACCTGTAGCTTGTTAAATCTCTGCTCTTGCCACAAGAGGGTGCATTCAAGCTAGGATGGAAATTGCCTTGTGGCAGTGAACGGGGCCAAGGGCGTTTCGAAAATGGGCAAGTTTTCTAGATTCAGAGTGTTGGTGCTGACCTTTAAAGCCCTAAACGGCCTCGGTCCAGTATATCGGAAGGAGCGTCTCCACCCCCATTGTTCTACCCGGACACTGAGGTCCAGTGCTGAGGGCCTTCTGGCGGTTCCCTCACTGCCAGAAGCCAAGTTACAGGGAACCAGACAGAGGGCCTTCTTGGTAGTGGCACCCGCCCTGTGGAACACCCTCCCACCAGATGTCAAAGAGAACAACAACTACCAGACTTTTAGAAGACATCTGAAGGCAGCCCTGATTAGGGAAGCTTCTAATGTTTGATGCATTACTGTATTTTAATATTTTGTTGGAAGCCGCCCAGAGTGGCTGGGGAAGCCCAGCCAGATGGGTGGGGTATAAATAATACATTATTATTATTATTATTATTATTATTATTATTATTATGTCCCTCGTCAAGCACCATTCTAGGGCTGGCTTTCCCTTCCCTGCTGCTCTGAATGCCTGCTTCACAGGCAGGAGGTTGCAATCCCTGGCATTTCCCGCCAAAACAGTGGCAATAGGAAATCTATGGCCCTCCAGATATTGTTGGACTACGACTCCCATCAGTCCTGATTGCTGGCTTTGGCTGGTCTGAGCAACATCTCAAATCTGGAGGGTCAAAGGTTTCCCACCCGTAAAGTAGAAAAATCAGCCCATAGGGTGTGGCAAAGACCCTTCTCTCTCTGAGGCCAGTGGTGGCTGGTGTTCATTGGGATTATTGGGGTGGAAGGCAGGAAGCTGACAGTAGGTGGAGCCAAAGTTCGGAGGTGGTTTTAAGGTAGCGCAATGGGTGCCGCTCCGCAGAATGCTGTAGAATGGAGTACAAGAGGTGGGGTGGGGAGGGGTGCAAAAACAATTTGAGAGCCCAAAGTGTGCCACTGCAGAGTTAATCACAGACAAGAGACAGCGAATGACAAGCAGAGCCAACTCATTCTAGGCCACATAAAGCACTAAGATGGCCGATTAGCTCAGTTGGTTAGAGCATGGTGCTGATAACACAAAAGCCACAGATTTGATCCCCGTATGGGTGCATATTTCTCAGGGACTGGGCAGAGGAGGAATGGTGGAATCTCCTCCCCATCCTGACCCTTCCAGGGAGAAGAAAGAGGAAGACAGTATAGATTTACGACAGGGGTTTGAGGGAAGTCACAGCTCAGAGACAAATGAGGGGGAAAGTTGGGAAATCATGGGAGAGCCAGAACAACACCTGGCTGACACATTGTCGTTAGAAAGCATTCCAGACCCTCCATCTCCCAGAACCCGGCGAGCCTTAAAAGTAGGAGAGCAAAGAGCTCAAAGACAGAGGGCACATAGCAGCACCGGTACAAGTTACAAATGAGGAGGTGAGAGAGACGGGAGGTGGAGATTTACTTGGGACAACACCATTATCCAAGAAACTGGGTTCTATAGCCTCTCTCTGTAAAGATTGAAATAAAAAAGGACTGTAAGAAACTTCCCCTTGTCTTAATACTTTCCAGGACCAACAGCCAGGAGCTGCTGACAGCATCCTGACAATATTCCTGCATTGCAGGGGTTTGAAGAAGAATAGATGATCCACGGGATCCATCCCAACTCTCCGATTCTATGCTGCTGCTTTAAATAGTCATGGCTTCCCCAAAGCATTCTGGGAACTGCAGTTCAGGGTGCTGAGAGTTGGTAGGAGGTCCCCTATTCCCTCACCATTCCCAGAGTACCCTTTGATTGGTTGTTAAACCGTTCTGAGAATGGTAGCTCTGTGAGAGGAATAGGGGGCCTATTCACAACTCTAAGTGTCCTTAACAAACTACAGCTCCTGGGAATCTTTGGGGGTAGCCATGGCTGGTATCCTGATGCTGATGATGTCAGTCAGGGATGACGTCAGTCAGAGGAGCCAATCCTGAACCTGAGGGACTGGAGGTCTGACTCAGTGTGAGATCTTTGCTTCTCTTTATGTGTTTCCAAGTTTGCTCACCAATCTCTACGCTCACGTCACTCAGTTTCCTCCCAACCTCCCCCCGCCTGTTTTGTTGTTTTTTTTCATGGCACAGGGAAAGATTGGCAGCAGATGGTGATAAATTAATGCCACTCATTTTTCCATATGCCTTTTGTCTTCCAGGCAAGGTGGTGATGTTGGGTGAAGCAGATGACTCACAAGGGGATGGCAGCGTTCCGCCAATGGAGGAAAACCAGACCTCAGATTCTCCTCCTCAAGTAATGCCCTTAACATATAGAGTTAGACCACATTTGCACCATACATACTGCTTTAAACAATCATAGCTTTCCCCTAAGACTCTTGGGACTTGTAGTTTTTTAAGGGTGCAGAGAGTTGTGAGAAGGCCCCTATACCTCTCCCAGAGCTACGGTTCCCAGAGTTCCCTGGAAAGAGGGATCTGTTGTTAAACCGCTCTGAGAATTGTAGCTCATGGGGTGCACAGGAGAAATCCCCCGCTATAAATAAGTCAGAAATTAAATCGTTAAAACGAAAGGAAAAAAGCGCTAAGGGAAATCACAAAGAAATTTTCTTTGCTCTCCAGCGCCATCTGGTGTTGCACGTTTAGAATACATTCAGAGTGCTGGTTTTTTTTACTAACGTAGCTGAGTCCCGTGAGAGCTGCTTTTGGGGAAGGAGTTCCAGACCAGGGACAGGTGCAGAAAATGGAGAATCCCTTCAGTGTTAAAAAGAAGAAGGCATAAAAGCAAAATAAAACGAAGGTGTTGATTAGAAAGACTGAAGTGGCAAGTCATTTTTTTTTATCTGCTCTAAAATTATATTTGCTTCCTTAGGTAAGTCATAGACTGTTCCATATTCCAAAGAAAACCTCTAAGAGGTTCACAGCATCTTAAAAATACCACAAATAAATGCCAAATACAAAGAATGTGGGGGGAGGGGAATCCACATTTTAGTGCAGTGCAGATAACACTTAGATAAGATTTCCTCCTAAATGTAAATAGAAGCTGGAACAACTAACATATGGGGACCCATAATAACTACTAGCAGATCCAAAATACAGCAATGCAACAGAAACAATTAGCTTCACCCAGAAAATAGACACGCATGTGGAACTCTCACTTCTGCTTCCGTCTCCCCATCTTAAGCTTACAACAAAAGATGGAACAAAATGACACACTCCCCACAGCTCAGTTGGTTAGAGCGTGGTGCTGATGACACCAAGGTTGCAGGTTCGATCCCCGTATGGCACAGGTGCACATTCCTGCCTTGCATTGCAGGGGCTTGGACTAGATGATCCTCAGGGTCCCTTCCAACTCTACAATTCCATGATTCCTGGAGCTCCCTCTGCTATCATCAGGGAGCACCAATAATAATAATAATAATAATAATAATAATAATAATAATAATTTATTTATATCCCACCCTCCCCAGCCGAAGCCGGGCTCAGAGTGGCTAACAACAGTAAAAGTAACACAGCATTCTAAAATCAATTCATTCTAAAATCAATGCAGAATCAAATTAATGGCAACCATTGGGCTACCCACAGAAATAACAAAATACAACAATAGCAGGAGGCACCTTCAACATGACCCAAAAGGGATTCTCTCCCCCCGCCTCCCGCCGCTGCCCATTGATGTCACCCCTTCAGGGATGCCCTGTTAAAGACTATTGCAAAAGTATCACACGAGAAAGTGAAAATTAAAAGAAGAGCAAACATGCAGTGGAAATGGCTGTGACCAGCATGGTAATATAGTCTTGAAGGTGTTGTGGTGGATTAACATTCATAATATGTCACTGCATACATTCAAAGCCATCCCTCTTCAGAAAGGTGGGAAAGTTGCACTAAGGCAAACTTCACCTGCACAGGTGGCACTCCTGATTCTCCCCAAAGTCATATCGTCTGCAGCCTGAGAAAACAGGAGGACAACAATTTGATGATGATGTCATGCAGATGTTCTGTAAAACGGGAGTAAGGGAAACATGACTATTTGGGAGTAAACACTAAGGTTGCTTTCAAGCGACCTGTTTGTTGAGCAAGTCTGCAAAGGGGGTTAGGCGACCACCAGCTAATTATTGAGCATTCATCCTGATTTCAGAGGTGGATTTAGGGGGCGCGGAGCAGTGGTGCCGCAGGAGGACATCTCAGCTGTGATGTAGACTGGAAGGCGAGGGGCAGGGGGATGGTGAACTTTGGTGTCACACAGGGCCCCGCCAAAATCTGAGGCCCCAAAGTCCACCACCACTGATTTATTTTTGAGAAAGTTAGATGATGTTGCATCAAGTACAGTGGTACCTCAGGTTATGTACGCTTCAGGTTACATACGCTTCAAGTTACAGACTCCGCTAACCCAGAAATAGTACCTCGGGTTAAGAACTTTGCTTCAGGATGAGAACAGAAATTGTGCTCTGGCGGCGCAGTGGCAGCAGGAGGCCCCATTAGCTAAAGTGGTGCTTCAGGTTAAGAACAGTTTCAGGTTAAATACGGACCTCCGGAACGAATTAAGTACTTAACCTGAGATACCACTGTAACTGTATCCCATGTTTCCCAGGGCATTTTCCTGTCATCTTCCTTCTTGCAAAAAGTCCAATTTGGGGTGCGAGGTGAGAGTGGATTTGTTAAGCAAGGACGCCAAACCAGCTTTAACTGTGCGACTTAAATTTGCCACCCCATTAAAAATAAAACTTACGGGGGAAATTGTAAGAACTAGATATTCTGCATAGCACAGTAACAGTTAGACCTCCGAAACACATTGTCTTAATTTGCGCAGTTACTATGTAAATTAGCAAGTGGAAATGTGATGCAAATTTGTGCATTGGGTCTTTTATGTTCCTAGCATAATGGCCCTGTGTGGAAACACTCCATTAAGATGAGAAACTCATAGAGCTGCAGGTGGAGTCAGGAAATGACAGGTGGCCCAGCCACCTGCCCATAGGAACAAACTTAAGGGAAGGGCCATAGGTCAGTGGGGGAGCATCTGCGTTGCATGCAGAAGGCCGCAGGTTCAATTCTTGGCATCGCCAGGTAGGGCTTTGAAGAGGCTCCTGACTGAAACCCTGGAGAGATGCTGTCAGTCCCATGAGAAGCGTGTGTTTGAGAGAAGTCGCAACTGTTCACTTGAAGCTAAAAAAAAATGTGAAGTGACACCTCAGTTTAAGGCTGGTTTAGGAAGACTTGCAGGATGCGGGTGGCGCTGTGGGTTAAACCACAGAGCCTAGGACTTGCTGATCAGAAAGTTGGCAGTTCGATTCCCCACGACGGGGTGAGCTCCCGTTGCTCAGTCCCTGCTCCTGCCAACCTAGCAGTTCAAAAGCACATCAAAAGTGCAAGTAGGTACCGCTCTGGCGGGAAGGTAAACGGCGTTTCTGTGCACTGCTCTGGTTCGCCAGAAGCGGCTTAGTCATGCTGGCCACATGACCCGGAAGCTGTACGCCGGCTCCTTCGGCCAGTAAAGCGAGATGAGCACCGCAACCCCAGAGTTGGCCATGACTGGACCTAATGGTCAGGGGTCCTTTTACCTTTACCTTAGAAAGCCTTGGTTTGAAGAAGGGGGAAGTCCTGATGACGTGTTAGCAAGGGCTTCTTTCCCCACCCACCACCCACCCCTAGGAAGAGGCAGAAATCCAGTGGAGACTTTTCTCCCATCCTTATGACGGAAGTGCATTAATGATCAAGTCTACAGACTAGTAGAAGGAAATGGCCACTCTTATATGAATGCTCAGAAGCCCCTTTTAATTCAAAATGTGTGGTTGCTTGGCAAACTCTGTGCATGCTCTGATGCACTTCCTCCTGTTTCAGTGGTTTTGTGGTGTCCCCTAAGGTTCAGGTACAGGAGACCTGTGACCCTTCCAGATGTTGGCGTCCTGTTCTCATCATGTCTAAGCACAGGCCATGCTGACTGCAAAGGCTGATGGGAACTGTAGTCCAGCAACATCTGGAGGGTTCCTTATTCCTGCCTTATTGGATCTGACTGAAGGCCCATATGGTCCAGTCTTCCTCCAGAACAGTGGTGTCCAAACTTTTTTCAAAGAGGGCCAGATTTGATGAAGTGAACATGTGTGAGGGCCGGCAAATCTTTTTTTAGGATTGAAGTTGTTGAGCCTTTTTAAGGATTTTGCCCCAAAGCTGTTGAGCTTTTGATAATGCTGGGCAGGCTGGGTCTTCCTGTTATATACCTGCTGGGATTGGCAAGGCATCTGACTCTCACCTGAATCTCATAGATCTCCTAATGAGAGTCTGCCCACCAGATACCAGGCACTCTACTATTCAAATTAGGCCCCAGTGTTTTTGTTACAATCCCCTTCTCAATTAAGTAATAAATCTTAATCTAGAATTTAAATTCTCAAAACTTTCTTATTTGTTAATTTCAGCAAGTAAGCTACTGCTCTTACTTCATTACAAACAGTATTTCTACCTGCAACACACCTGAGCAAACCTGCTCCTCTTCCTTTCACAGATATTTTGTTGCCATTTGCAACTGTAGCTGCCTCTGATTAGTTATCATTTAACTCTTGCGGAAAATAATTAGCATCACACATCATATGCATGGAAGTTGCCAAACCAATTAACCAACAAGAAGGATTACTGTTAATAGCACCAGTTTTCCTATAACTTGATATTCCTGGATAGTTTTGATGAACTGCAAAAGCATTTTTAGTTTGCTTTCTGTTGCCACCTGGAACTTTTATTTATTAGTGCCACTTTGTTTTGTACGATTCCTTGCAAATGAAGGAAAACAACTTTTCTGCTTGTATATGTTGATAATATAATTTTGGTTACTGAGGACAAACAAGATTGTACAAAAACAAGATTGGGTGCAGGCCTGGCCGGCACATAGGCGTCCTGACTGTGACAAATATGACCTGTGTGCATGCGTGCTTGTTTGCTTGATTAACAGCTCTTGGGAACTTCCATGTCAAGAAGGAGGGTAAGTGGGCACCCTATCAAATGACAGGGCAGGAGCTACATGGAGCAGGGCCTTTTCACTGGTGGTACCCATTGTATGCCTTGCTCTTTCCAGACCTGCTCTCTTTTGGCTTGTATTTTGGAGCTTTATAATCTAGGAAGACTTTGGAAGAACTGGTTGACAAGTCTTATCAGTCGCTGACATATGAGCGGATTTTATTTGCTGCTTTTCTGGGCTTCTGGTGCACCAGGGTTTACACCAGCGTAATAGAGTTGGCCAGGATGCCAGAAGGGATACAATTCATGAGATTTCTCCATTATCTGCACAGCAGGGGGTGTTAAGTCAAAAGTGCAAAGGCTGAGCTGAAGCATTTCCTGCTGGTTACCTGCTTTCAGCAATAGGAGCCAGACTTTGGATATGCCTGCTCTAGAATGTTGTGGGACTACAACTCCCAGCACCCCCTTGGCCATGCTAGCTGCAAGGGCTGCTGGGATTCCAACCACATTCTCCCTATCTCTGCAGCCAACTGGAGAGTTTTTTCTTGCTTTTAGGAACTTTTAGGACTGACTGCTGTTTTTAATATTGTATTGTATTTTTAAATGGTTCTAATCCACACTGGCACCTCATGGTGAAGAGAGGGTAAGAAATAATATAACATTTATTTCGTTTAATTTCACAAAATGTATATACGGAGTCTTGAAAAAGAAAAAAAAGACCCAAAAGACCCAGTTTACAAAAAGAATGGGCACCCTCCTCTCTCTCTAGAGACAATGAAGTCAAACTTTTGGAGAATCACAGCTGCTGCTGTGGCTGCAGAGACTGGTAACTCGCTCCTGCATTGTTTTTGCAGCATTAGCAGCATCAAAGTTGACCTTTCCGGGGCAAGCCTGGGCAGCGTGTATGACCAAGATGATAAGACGATAAGACGGATGTGGTCCAAAGGAAAGGAAAGCAATACACCTGATATCATCTTGGCTGCAGGAGTTGCCGGAGGAGAAATACAAGACGCCATCCAACAATATAATCACCAGTATAACAATATAACCATCAGTAAGAATAATAACAACAACAATATTAATTTTATTATTTATACCACCCATCTGGCTGGGTTTCCCCAACCACCTGTTAAAAACATTCAGAAAATAATTTAAATCAATGACAAGCTATAAAAAAAAGCTGTTATCTTATTTTAAAAGTGGAGGCCAGGGGAAACGTTCTAGCCCTCTCTGCAGAGGACTAGGAGCTTGCTGGGGTTTTTGTGGGGGCGGCAGGAGCGCCCCCTCGAGGAGGAAGCGTGTCCCGGGGGCCTGCCGAGCTGCAGTTCTTGGCATGATGCTTTTTTCCTTCCTCCTCCTCCTCTTCCTCCACCAGCCCTCCACTTTTAAGAGCATAGCCGGCTGGTCCCTTTAAGGGAAGCTGTTATGCTGGCTGGGAAAGCAGAAACCTGCCTGGAAAGCCCGGCCCAGCAATCCCTCCCTCTCTCCCCCCCCCCACCTCCGGCCCGCCCTGCTAGCTGGTGCTTGTGACATTCAGCAAGGAGGGGATGAACCTGGAGAGACGGAGGAGCCGGCAGCGTCGGGCTGATGGAGCAGAGAGGAGCCTTCCCCACCACCAGCCGGGGCAGGGGAGCTGCTAGGGGGCTGCTGCTTGGCTGAGGAGAAGTGGGGAGCAGGGGGGGCTGGCTGGCTGGCGTCTCCCCCCCAAGCCCAAGCCCAAGCCCCACCACCACCTTCCTCTGAGAGGATGGAGAAGGACGGCTGCAGGAGGTGAGAGCTGCCCTCTCTTGGTCTGCTCTGCAGTCACTACTTGGCAGCCGGCTGGTCCTTGCCCTGCCCAGCCCATCGCAGCAGAGCATCCTTTGGGAAGAGAGAGAGAGGAGAGCCCAGGACCTCCGTCCATCCCTCAGCATCCTTTCCCTTTTGTCTCCAAAAGGGGGGGGGGGAACCGCTGCTGCTGCAAAGAGAAGAGGGAGGGGGGAAGAGAGAAGAAGAAGAAGACGCCAGCACCCACCCACCCACCCACCCCACATGTCTGCAGCTTGGGGGGTGGCGGCAGGCAGGACCCAAAAGCCCCGAGCACCCCAGCAGAAAAGGGGAGCCTGCTGTCCATCACATCCAGACGCGAGGGAGCTGAGCCAGCAATAAAAAGCAAGAGAAGAGAGCGAGGTGAGTCTGAACTAAGGTGGGGGGGGGGGGAGATGAAGTAGGCAGCATCTTTTGACACCCTCCCCTCCTTCTTCCCTGCTGAAAATGAGCCCTTTTTTATTGGGGGTGTCTGCCCCCCCATGCATTGCTTGAACTGAGGCTGATGTTGGTGTGGCACTGAGATCAGTGGCACTGGGGTGTGTGCATGAGAAGCCCTCCCCCTCACTTATAGGGGGGGAGGTGGGGCAAGGAAGATGGGTTTGGGGGGGAGAAGATTAATAATAATAATAAATTTTGAAATCAAGGTGAAATCGAAGACCAGCTTGCCTGTCCTTCCTGGATAGCGCAGGTGGAGAGACTGCTCCTCCTCCCCGCCCCCCCCCCCGCCACCGCCCCCCCCCCATCTCTAGTGCAGCAAACTTTTTGGCATTCCTATTAGAAGGTCCTTGTGTGTTTAATGTGGGGGGCGGGGCAGTGGGGGGGGGAGAGGATTTATGGTCTGAGTTGGTCTAAGAGTTGCCTTCTCTGCAGGATGCTCTTTTGGGATGCAGCAAATTTGGGGAGGCAGGCGGAGAGAAGAGAATGAGGATGGAATTCTCAGTCCTGGAAAGGGAATTCATTCTGGTAGCATCAGGAAAGACTGAGATGAGCTTCAGGGGTGGGAGTGCATTTTAATTTGCCAGAATTTCTCTCTCTCTCTAACACACACAAACATCAACTTCCCATCCTGTAATTTTGGAAGATTGTGGGAAGGGGTAGTGGAAATGTGTGATTATGATGGCTGCATTAAGCTGGTTTAAAAGGTTGTTGTTGTTGCTATTGTTATTATTATTATTATTATTATTATTATCACATGTAAAATATCCCACCCAAACCCAGAAGGCAAGCAATTCTGATGCCCTAAAAATGCCTTCAGAACTTCATTTGTTTTGTTTTCAAATAATTGCCTCAACTGGAAGCCATTAAAAAGAAAATTTGACTAGAGTAATGAGGCTTGCAACTCCCAACTATCACTTCACCCGAAGGGAGGGGGTATTTAAGGGATTTCAATATTTGGATTATCTAAAGATTATCGCTACCGGATCATTTGCATGTTTTTGGAAGCCCCCAGTGATCTTGGTGGAACTTGTCTTCCCAGGAACCATGCAAAGAGCCAGGCTTCACTTGTGAAATATCTCAAATGCAGAGGAAAAATTGGGAAGAGGTGTCCAAAATCCATAGCTGCCCCTCCTCTAGGGGGTACTGTTTTGGGATTCCACAGAGTGGGGAAATTGATGAGTTTTCAGTAAAGAGCAGTCAAGATTTACAGGAAAAGGCCAACTGGCCTGTTCTTGAATAGATCTGAGATCAGATTGCAAATAAGGAGTGCATCTTAACACCATTTGCTGGCTTAACCAGAAATAAAAGAAATCCCTGAAACATGATCACATGTGGTTTGAAACCTGTGGGGAGAGAGGGTCTTTAGGAGACCAACCCACACCTCTCACCCCCTTTCAGTGGCATTTCGCCCTCCTCTAAGGAACATGTAGACTAAGAAAAATGTGCATTTGTGGTATGGATGCTTTTGTATTGAGGCCGGGGGCAGATCTTGATTATGTTTTATTTATTTATTGGTGGGGGAGGGAAGGAAAAGGACACTGGGAGAAATAGACAGCGCCTTGTGGCGCTTCTGATGTCAAGGACAGGTGCCAGCCCAGCCCCCAAAACAAGGCTGCTTACTTCTCTGTGCCTCCGTACTGCACAGGAAACTGCAGTGATCAGAAATGTGGGTTAAAGAATTGCAAGGGAGCAGAGTGGGCTGAGCCCAGAGGGAAGGGGAGGGGGAAGAGGAGGGTCCCACCGGCATTCTTCTGCCCACCCACGGGTGCACACTTCCCCAGAAACCTGTCCAGGTTTACCCCGTAGGGTCCGTTTCAAAATCCAAGCTTCCAGAACAGGGAGAGGAGGCCAGTTCTTGTGGCCTGCCTACCTGCAGCCAAGCATTTTTGATGCTTTGCCTTGAGAGCTGATGGTAAGAGCTGACTGTACCACCCTAGCCTGCCTTGCTTGCACACCTTCTCCGCTGCACAGTGCACCCTGTTCCTGCACTATGGCTTCTTCCATTGTGGCACCTTTTCTTTCTTGCTTTGCCCCTGGATTTGAGTGGCCAGCTCTGCGTTCGATTCATAGCAAGGATGGAGGCTGGCTGTTGGCGCAGGCTAGGCTTGATTTTCTGCTGTGGCTGCAATCTATGGGAATTGTTCAACAGTTTCCCTTTGAGGCTGGTTTTGCCTCTTCTTTATCTACAAAATCTCTCTCGGGTGCTGGAGGGAACAGGAAGGGTGGTGGGAACGAAGGGCGAAGGCTGGGGAGCCTTTTGGTCATACCTTTGCAGACTCCAGACGCAGTTGCACAACAGCCCGGCAATGGAACAATCTTTCAGGCACCTGGGTCCATTCGCACACTCAAATTGCTCTTGTGCGGCTGGGCGTTGACTGGGGCTCCTCCACTCAGTGGTTCTCAGATGCCAACCAACATCAACTCAGTACTTTAATGTGGCAGCACCAGTTCTTTGGAACTCCCTGCCGATTGAGATTAGGCAAGTGCCTTTGCTTCATTGATTTTGACACCTGCTAAAACCCTTTTTGGTTTAGGCAAGCCTACCCAGACATGTAACTTTATTGCCTAGGTTTGTTTATTTTGTTAATGTCGATTTTAATCTATATATCGATCATTTTATTGTGTTTGCTGCTTTAAAGTCTGTTTTAATGAATATTTTATGCCGTTTTCTGTAAACCACTTATAGATTCCCCCCCCCCCCCGGTTAAGCGGTATATCAATTTTGAAGACATAGGTGCACCTTTGTAACACTCCGCTTCTAATACGAATGATCGCTGTGCTCTTCACCTTATGCCAGCCTTATATCTAACAGCTCACTTGGTCACCACAGGCGACCAGAAATTGCATGCAGGTGAACGCATGGTATTTCATGCAGGCTGCCAGAGGAAGAATAGACTGCTCCATTACTCTTCCACCAGCCCACTTGGGAGAAGCCCACAAGAAGAAGGATGTTTCCCCAAGCTTTGAATCACAGACCCTCCAAGTATTCCTATTTTCCAGGGACATCCCTGATTTAGAAAAGCCACCCCGGTTTCTGATTTGATCCTGGAATGTCCCACCTTCCCTTAGGATGTCCCTCTTTTCACTGGAGAAATGTTAGAGCGTATGGCAGGATGTTCCTATTTTCATTGGATAATTTTTGGAGGGTATGGAGTTACCTGACGGCAATCCTGTATAGGGAAGTTGTTTTTTAAATGTTTAATGTTTCATTATGTTCTTATATATGTTGGAAGCTGCCCAGAGTAGCTGGCGCAACCCAGTAAGATGTGTGGGGTATAAATATAGTAAAATTATCAGTATGGAATGGGACATCCCTATTTTCATCAGAGAAATATTGGAGGGTATGGAATCACTGGAATATTTTTAATGCCTGCTGTCTAGTTTTTGCCCTGCCCTTTGCCAGTTTGTTATCTGGGTTCTGTGAAGCCAGGTCAAGATGGGCTGTGACTGGGAAAAGGAGAATACTCCAAGGGCCAGGCAAAAAGGCCTGGATAGCTGCATTTGGGTCTCAGGTTTTCCACCCTGATTTAGGAGAAGCCCTGCCTCTGTGTCGAGGGCAAGATGTTTTCAAAGCGATAAGGGGGAGCTATGGACTTCCTTGGGACCTTTGGTAGGTCACAGCATACCCTCTTGGTTATTTCTCTGCAAAAAAAATGGCCAACGCTCTCCTCTTGTTCTTTTCCCTAGTTGGCAGAGAGGAGATTATGATACCTGGAGGCGGGGTCAGGGGGGGAATTGGGGACACAATGGGAAGCAGGAGACCATTTCTGTTCTGCTGCCTCAGCCTAGGAGCTGGGCCCAGGAGGCAGTAGAAGGAATAATAATAGGAGGCCTATGCATTATTGAAACACGAAGTAAGTGACTGCTGGCTTTCAGACCTCTGGTGCTCCAAGGGATGGGGGGCGGGGGAGGCCATAGGAGCAAGCAGGTGTCTCTGTGCAGGGAGGAAAGATGGCCCATAGCTCAGGGGTGCAAGGCAATCAGTCTTCACCATCTCTGGTCACAAAGATGTCAGGAACATCCAGCGAAGCTGAACGCTGGGCTGACAGGAGGAAGCCTTTGTCCACGCTTAAACTATGGAAGTCGCTTCCACAAGGGGCAGCAATGGTCACTAACTTGGGCAACTTTGAAGAAAAAATCAGAATCTCCGTTCTTGCAACTTGAATCCATTAGTTTGGGTCCTACCCTCCAGAGCAGGAGGAAACAAGCTCACTCCCTCTTCCATGTGAGATATTTGAAGGTGGCTATCATGTCTCCTCTCAGTTTCCTCTTTTCTACATTCTTCTTATGTAGATGTAGAATCCAGGGATGAAGAGCTGTCAAGAGTTAGGTCCTCTGTCTAAGAACAGGAGGTGGGAAAAAGAATTAACCAACACAGCATGGAAGTACCCAACCCAAGAGACTTATTCATTACCTTGCTGTTACTGTGAAATATTTATAGCTGGCTAGGGGAGAGCGCTGTTGTACTCAGGGCCTTCTTGTAGGCTTCCCATGGGCATCTGAGTGGCCACTGTGAGAACAGGATGCTGGACTAGATGGGCCATTGGCCTGATCCAGCAGCCAGGCTCCTCTTATGGGCTCATGTTCTGGATTTCGTAAGAGAGTGAGTGAGTGAGACACTTCTAGCCCAACAGCTTCCTAATGCCTCCATCCCTTTTTCTGCAGTTCAGTGGCGATGGCCGAGAAGAGCCTTGACCCTGCATGCGTCTCCATCGCCCTGGAGGACACAGTGTGCAATTCCGGCTCGCAGGATGCTCCCCTCCTGACCACCCACCTGAAGAAGGTGGAGAACCACATCACGGAAGCCCAACGGTTCTCCCACTTGCCCAAGCGCTCGGCTGTGGACATTGAGTTTGTCGACCTGTCGTATTCCGTCCGGGAGGGCTCCTGGTGGCGGAAGAGAGGTAGGATGCTCTCCCGGCTTTTGTGCACACGTGTGAATCAGGGCCCGCTGCTTTTCCTCTAAGTCTCTCCTTCCATGGCCCCTCGTGGCTCTGCGCGTGCAAACATCTATGCACACACATGCACACATCTGCACGTGTACATGCCTGTGCATAGATGTGATTTGCTGGCATCCCTCTTAAGCAGGAATATAATGGGAAGAAGCGTGTGGAGGATTGTGACTAATGTACCAAACTAAGCTACATCTGCCTCTGAGTCACAGGAACAGCCTGGCCTGCTCACCGGCTAGTTAGGACATATTTCTTGTCTTCTCTTTCTTCCTGAATGCAAACTGGGAGGCTTCAGTGTTTGCTTGAGTGATATAGGAAAGAAGACCTGCAACAAAATGTTGCAGCATGGAGTGTTCCCATTAGTTGTGCTCCATGACACTCCTATCCACCCCCCTGCCCCATAAGTCAGCCAGCATTGCATGCCCACCAAGCATGCTAAATCCTCACTGAACTGCTGTTTTGGCGATCCTACCTTGAGGTCTTCTCCCTGTCCAAACTTTTTTCAAAGAGGGCCAAATTTGATGAATGAAGGGCCGTGGGGGCCGACCAAAGTTGTTGACCTTTTTGAGGTTGTTTAGGGATTTTTTAGGATTTTACCCCAGGGAATAAACTGCCACAGGGACCAGATTAAACTGATTGGTGGGCTGGATTTGGACATGCCTGCCCTATAGTTTTATTGCGGGTTTGTTTGCTTTTTTTCCAAATCCTGTTTTTTCTTTAAACCAGTTGAGCATGGGTAGTACCATTTTTGGCTACATAAGCATCAGCACTTTCACCTGAACTTCTGAAATTGAGGGATGGTTCCTTATGTGCAATGAAAAGAGAAGGGACTAGAAACTGAGGGTGGTGAGGTGGGGGGGGATTGGCAAAAGCTGCTCACTTTTGGAACCCTCCGAGAAAGGAGATCTTTGTGAAGGTTCAACAGCAATTAGAGACATTATTCTCCCTTGTAAAACCCGCTCGTCTCTTGCCCAGCTTTCTGGGAAAGAAGACAGCAACTTACGTGATGAGAGAATTTAGATACTTCGATGGATTTGCTTGATAGCTTGAATCTAAGGTCTTGCAAGCAAGCCTTACAAGACCTTAGCTATCACCTACCTGCCAACTCCAGTGTATATATTAGCTTTCGTAAACAAGGTTGTTGGCAATTAAAGCTGCCATCTTGTGCACATTTAACTTGGGAATAAATCCCACTGAACTCAGTGAGACTTACTACTAAGTAAATCAAATCATAGAGGTGGACTGTAACCTATCCAGTAGCTGAAATGGCTGGTTCAGTGCATAGCACTTTTCATCTTTTAACCTACCCCGGGACCTCAGGGTGAAGGGTGAGATGATGATGATGAGGATGATTATAAAATCCAATGGGATCCATCCAATGAAACCGAAGGATAGGAGACTCAGGACAGACTAAAGGAAGGCCTTCTTCTCTCAGCGCATAGGGAAGCTGTAGAATTTGCTACCCCAAGATGTAGCGATGGCTGTCAATGTGGGATAGCTTTCAAGGGGGATTAGATAATTTTAAAGGGGAATTAGACAAATTCATGGAGGGTAAGGCTATCAGTAATGACCAACAGCAGCTCCATCACCTCTAGTATTAGAAGCACCATGCCCTCCTGTGGCACAATGGGTCAGCACATCTGGCTGTCAACTGGGAGGTTGGTGGTTCGAGCCCAGCCAGGGATGGCTGTGGGCCGGGTTCCTGCCTTGCAGGGGTTGGACTAGATGATCCTCGGGATCCCTTCTAACGCTACAATTCTATGATCAGCAACTGTTAGAGAGGTCAGTTGAGCTCATATTCTGCCTATGGGCTTGCCACAATGGTTGGCCATGGGGGGGGGGGAATGCTCTATGAGGAACATAGGACACTTCCTATCAGACCATTTGTCCATCTACCTCAGTGTTGCCTGCACTGACTGGCAGCAGCTCTCCAGGCATTCAGACAAGGGTCTTTCCCATACCTGCCTGGAGATGCAGAGGATTGAACATGGCACCTTCTGTGCACAAGGCAAGTGGTCTACCACTGAGCCATCCCCCTTCTCCTAAATGGCCCCTTTGGTTTGATCCTGCTACAAATCTCTTCTAATGTTCTCATGTGTATTGTTTTTAACACTTGATTGGAAGCCACCCAGAGTGGTTGGGAAACTCAGCCAGATGATTATGTGTCCAAGTCCAAAACTATCAGCTTGTTCCTCCTTTGCCATTTAGCCAACCGTTTGGGGAGCAGAGACCCTTGTTTTGCATGCAGGAGGTCCCTGAATTCCATCCTTGGTGTGCCTTGTTAAAAGAAGCTACACTCCATGTACATTACACATTTAAAGAACCATGATGCCACTTTCAAAGCTATGGCTTTTGCCCAAAGGATCCTGGGAGCTGTAGTCTGTTAAGGGTGCTGGGAAACCCGCAAGCAGGACCTGAGCATCCCATTGACTGGTATTCAGAAGCATTTCTGCCAGTGGCCACGGAGGCAGAGTATCGCCATCCTGGCTAGCAGCCACTGATAGCCTTCTCCTCCATGAACAGAGATGGAGCGCTACAGGTCCCCAGCCTTTGATCCACCTGACCCCTGTTCCTACACAGGGCTCTGGTATTTTTGCACACCCCACATGGTGAGAGAGGTCCCACATCCCATGAAGTTCCGGAGGCAGGAATTCTGCCTCTGGGATGGGGACTCCCCACCTGAAGGCATGCCTTGTTCTGCTCCGTCTCCCCGAAGATCGGAGGCCTTGATGCCAGGCAAGAACACGTGATGATAAGGAGATAAATTTAGCATCTGTTTCCTGCCCCAGCCACGGGCATCTTTCCCTCTCTTTCTCTGAGCTCTCTGGGGAGCCTGGTCCTGCGTAGGCGGCACCGTTGCTCCGCGCATATAAATCAGTGCTGCAGAAAGCCGGGGGAGGGTTTTGGCAGGTGGGAGGTGGTGGCCTGCCTTAATTAGCTCCTCTGCATGGAATGCCAATCACCAGACCCCCCCCCCCCCCGAAAGCAAAGCCCCCAAAAGAAGGCGTTTTCTTTGGGAAAGAATAAGGTCGAGAGCACGCCAGCATGGGGCAGCGCCAAAGGGTGCTGAGCTCAAGGAAGGGATCATTGGGCGCATAGGAAGCTGACTTATACGGAGGTCACATCCACACTGTACATTGAAAGCGTATGATTTCTCCCAAAGAATCCTGCGCACTGTAGTTTGCCAAGGGGGGTGGGTGGGAATCAAAGCTCCATGGGGCAAACTGTAGTTCCCATTATTCTATTTTTTGGGGGGGAGGGGTGAAGCCTTGTGCTTTGAATGTATGGGGCAAATGCAACCAGAGTCAGACCATTGTTCCATATAGCTCGGTATTGTCTACGCAGACCAGACAGCTACTTTCCAGGGTTTCAGCCATGCTGGCATCTTCTGAATGCCAAGCAGATGGTCTGCCACTGAGGATTCGTCAACACTTCTGCTTGTCCCATGCTTAAAAAGCACAGGTCCAAGAGGTTTTGTCTTTTCCCCGCTGTCCCCATCCCCCAAAAGCCTGCTCTGTAGCGCTTAATCAGAACACACAGCAATCCATGGAAAACCCGGTTGCCGTTTACTCCAATTCAGTGCTAAAGAGCAGGGTAGCACCACCAGGGAAGTGCCCAAAGTGTGCATGTGTGTGTGCACTCTATTCAGAAGCATGTCGTTCTGGGGAACCACCTGTTAATCCTTCTCCACTAGCGCAACTTGCATAGGCGACCCCATCAAATGTGCTTGCTAGCCACGCACGGTACCCCAACCAGGGCTTTGATTGCCCTTTTGGCTTGGCCACTCATCCAGGACTGCAGACAATAGAGCAGTAAGAAAGTTGCCTCAGTGGCTGACAGTGACAGGCTGCCTTTGGCTTGGCAGGTCACAGCTTGCGCAATCCTGCACTCGGCGGTTCCCCCCTCCCTGTCCCCGAATGTTTATCCCATTGCTTCAGCTTTAGGGAAGAGGGAAGGGATGGCTTGATAGACAGCAGCCAGTTCTCTATCTGCTGAGCCCAAAGGAGTTTGGCTCTGCCTTAAGCCAGTAAGATCCAGGTTAATCCTACTTGGGATTGACTTTGTGGAGCCCTTGAAGAAGCAGCTTCCTCCACTGCCCCTGATAAACGCTGAGCGTCAGCTGGGTCCCCTCTCTCCCCCTAACCCGGGTCAAGTTATCTGGGAGAAATTTGACCCCTTGCTGCACAACATCCCTAAGGCGAGAAGGCTGGTGGGAATAATTTGCGTTTTGCGTAAAAAGCTTGCCTGTGCTTGCCTTGACGGTTGTATGACCCCCCTTGTCCATGCTGTGCTGTGTTGCTTTTTAGGGCAAAGGCCATAGCACAGGGGTAGAGCATCTGGTTTGCATGGAAAAGGTCGCAGGTTCAATCCCTGGCAACTCCAGGTTAGGCTGGGAGATACTCCCTGGTCTGAAACCCTGGAGAGGTGCTGCTGGTTAGTGTAGGCAATATTGAACTTGGTGGGCCAATGGGTTTGAATCAGGACATGTCCCTGCGTTCCTAGGAGAAGTCCACTGACTGCGCCCTGACAGCTCAGTCAGTAGAGCAGAAGACTCTCAATCTCAGGGATTGGATTTGATATCCCGCTTTATCACTACCCGAAGGAGTCTCAAGGCGGCTAACATTCTCCTTTCCCTTCCTCCCCCACAACAAACACTCTGTGAGGTTAGTGAGGCTGAGAGACTTCAGAGAAGTGTGACTAGCCCAAGGTCACCCAGCAGCTGCATGTGGAGGAGCGGGGAAGCAAACCCGGTTCACCAGATTACGAGTCCACCGCTCTTAACCAATGGGTTCGAGCCCCATGTTGGGCAAAGGATTCCTGCATTGCAGGGGGTTGGACTAGATGACCCTTGTGGTCCTTTCCAACTCTACAATTCTATGATTCAAGCCAAGGGTAGGCAACCTAAGGCCCATGGGCCGGATGCTGCCCAATTGCCTTCTAATTCTGGCCAGCAGACGGTTCGGGAATCAGCGTGTTTTTACATGAGTAGAATGTGTCCTTTTATTTAAAATGCATCTCTGGGTTATTTGTGGGGCATAGGAATTTGTTTCTTTCTTTCTTTTCTTTTCAAAATATAGTCCAGCCCCTCACAAGGTCTGAGGGACAGTGGACCAGCCCATGGTTGAGGGGGGAGGAGAACGAATTCCTATGCCCCACAAATAACCCAGAGATGCATTTTAAATAAAAGGACACATTCTACTCATGTAAAAACATGCTGATTACCGGACCATCCGTGGGCCAGATTTAGAAGGCGATTGGGCCGGATCCGGCCCCCGGGCCTTAGTTTGCCTACCCATGTTCTCAGGCAGGGAGAATTCCCAACCCTCTCTGGAGATGTTGAGGACCGGACCTGGAATTTTTTGCATGCAAAACCGCTGAGCTTCAACCCTTCAACCCTTCATCCGAGATTGTGATTCCTGCACACTGCAGTATGCATGCAGAACATCTGAGTTGCACTGATGGCCGACTCCCCCAGCTGCAAGCAAAGACCCTTCTCTGGATTAGTGCAGAGCCCCTGGGGAAGGAGGGGGTGGAGGAAACCATCCCTACTGTTCTGTGAAAGGTTTTGGGGGGGTGCTCTTTCTTTCTGGGGGGATCAGGCCCCAGCAACCAGACCCTGGTCTTGGCTGAAAGGAAGACGAAGAGAAAGCGAACCTTGCCGAGAAGGATGCCCTCACTGGCATTGCTGGAGCTGAGTTAGATTTGCAGCAGCTGAGCTCAAGGCAGGCGGAGGTTACTGGCAGTCAATGAACTCGAGTAACCGCACTGCTCTGCGCCGCAATCGTGTCTGAGTGGCAGCCCAGCGGCATCTCTCTCATGCTGCGGGGGGAGAGAGTCCTTCCTATTTTTTCCCTGGGTTTTCTTGCAATCGCTCGCAGATTAAAATCTACTGGTTTGTTGTTTTCCCCTCCCTTCCCCCAGTCCACCTCTTTTCCCCTTCCCCCTCTTCAAACCAAAAAGAGGCATTGCCTGCATGCGTGTAGCTCAGTGGTTCTGTCTCTAAGCTCTGGGGCTTAGTCTGAAGTATAGGGTTTTGCCCCAGAACCTGTTTTCTGTGTCGGGGCTCAGCTTTGCAGAGGAATGGAGGCTGGGAGGAAGGAAGAGCTTTCTTTGAGGATGTGCAGAGCAGTTTCCTTATGGGCACTGCATAGCGACAGACATCTGGGGGGTTTTCAGAAAAGAGGATTTGGGGCAGGTGACAAATCTGTTTAGGAGGTTCATGGCTGCAATATATGCAGCAAGCAGTTACACACACACACAAAGAGAGAGGGGGGGGGAGAGAGAAAGAAAGAAAGAAAGAAAGAAAAGAAAGAAAAGAAAGAATTTTTATTGTATTGTGGAGTTACCGTGAAATGAAGTGATAATGAAGTGAATTTCTTACCTCCCCTTGAAGTGCCTTGATTCAGAATGGAAATAAATACAGATTCAGATTTCCAGTCACACACACACACACACACACACTTCAAATCCAGTTTCACTGATTTTTTTTTTTATTGTTATTATCTGTTTTTCACCTCTACATTCTCAGCATATGAGAATGGCTTGCGTGGAAATTTCCCCAGCTTGTTTTCGCAGGGTTACTGTGCCAGGATCACTTCAGAAGTCAAGATTAGCGAGGCAGAGAAAGAGGTTTTAGAATGCAGGGGATAGGATCTGCAAGAGAGATCAGATTAGGTGGATTATAAATCTGCCATCCTCCTAACCCACTGGACTTCCCTAGCAAAATGCTGGCAGGGATATTTGTGCTCAAATGCTCCTTCCCTCCTGTTAGACGGCATGACTTCTCACTGAGTACAGCTCCTTGCGCAGAGGTGCCCAACCCACCACTGATACAGTTTGTCATTGAAAGGTATTCATGTTCAGCTGTTAAAATTCCAGATACCATTTCAAACATGGAACAGGCTCTGGCAAGGAAAGCTTTCCTAGGCAAACTCCTAGAATAGTAATACATCCCTTTCCAGCCTGGTCCCCTGCAATAAGCTTTACTCGCCCCAGGTGACCAGTTGGGTGACTGTTAATAAACCTGATATAACAATTATTATGAAAACATGAAAATATTTGGGATTGTGTCTTTGATAATGTTTCCCTCCAGTCCTGGGTTTCAGCATTCCATACCCTTTAAATGCCTCAGGTGGGGGTTAAGGGTCTCTATAGCATTTTGGTTGGATGGGTGGAAACCCTAAATTTCATGTTATTTTTTTAATTCAGCCCTACCATAGGGAGCATCATCTTTTCAAAATAGGTCAAAGGCAGGAAAACCATGCTTGGTATTTGCTGGTATTGGCAAACTTATTCTTTATTCCCAGTGATGCTTGTGGTTTGGGGTTCATTTTGCAAGACAACAAAAGCGCTGGGGCAAATATTTCCCAATGTCAGGGCCGGCCTCAGCCACCAGAACAACCTACATGGAGTCTGAGTTTGTCGCTTCTTCATTCACCTGCCTTGCTGCTGTGTACCTCATCCTGCAACTGTGCTCTTACTCCCTCACCCCTTATACTCGGGCCCCTCTGCCTGTATCATCCTCTTTCCTCCCCACATGTCTTCCCCTTGTGCTGTTTCCCTGGGCAGCCATTTTGCCACTTGCAAGGGGTTGTGGGAAAGCACATCCAAGTTGCTAGGCAACCGTAGGGCCGCATAACACAGCCTGGACCACAGCACGCCACCGAGAGTTGGCGCACTGCAGAAAGTTGCTTCCATAGGAAATAACTTGAGCTAACTCACGGCAGTGAGCCAAGTCACATAAAGGGAGGAAAAGGCAATAATTTCCTTCTTGTCCCCTAGCGCAGTTAGTCGGTGGCTTCCACGTTACATACTTTGGTGCTGCTGATACACTGCATTTCCACCATCGACTGGAAGTGGAATTAAATGGCTGGTTTTGCAATGCACTTAATATAGCGCTATTTTCTACAGCAGTGCTTCTGCCAAAGCCCATATCTAATGTTTGCTCAGAAATAAGTTGCGTTCAGCAAAGTCTCCAAAGAACTTAATTAGAAGCTTCCTCCTTTCAGCTTCTGTTACTTTTATCAGCTTCCCTTCCGTGTAGGGATGGGGTAAATGATTGATTGCATCTCACTGCTCCTTAATTGCCACATAATTAGTCAGTTTCTGTTCACCATTCGGGGGAGCATCAATTTCTGATTTCCTCTCTTTTTTCATCCCTCCCCCTTTGATTGTAAAATCCTGGTATTTCATTTGTCAACTTTGCCATTGGAAGAGGGTGGGGTGGGGAGGATGGTATCAGTAATTTAAGTTTTCCCCCCACAGGGAACAAGAACTGATTAATTAAGGGGCAATTGATTAATCCCCAGCCACCCTGAAAGGAAGCAATCAACAGGGCAGAAGGGGCAATCAGGACATTACTACACTAGGACCTTTGAAACCTCAGTAGAGTTTTGCCTGACCACAGTGGACAGGCTGATGCTGCAGTTGTGCTTTATTGCGAATTAATTGCCACAAATCAAGTCGTGGGGTTGGGGAGAAGGGAGCCACACAAGAAGAACCTGAAATACAACAGACTGGGAACAACCGAGGGGCTCTATTATGGGATGGTTGCTCCTCAGATGTGCATTTATTTATTTTTTGCATGATCCTTATGGCATGTTTGGCATAAAAACGCTTGTCTGTATTTCACACATATCCCCTTCTAATCCAGATTTACCCTTTCCTGGTGAAATCTGACAAATAAACAAATTGTTGCAAATAGCCTGTTTGCAAGTTAAGTCTTTAAGCCCTCTGGTTGTTAATAAAAAGTGAGTAAGTTCAGGATGGCAATTCCAGACAAAATGCCAAGTGTGGAAGGAACTGTTGTTTGATCAATGAAGGCAATATTTGTTGTGAATAGACAAATCTTGTCTATTGGCCCTAACCTTTGACTAATCCATCTGGAGTTAAGAAAGGAGAAGACGAAAGCTTTGGAATCCAACAGAACTCTTTGTTGGGCAGGAACATGGTAGGCTTGTGGAAGAGCTCTGTGTAGCTTCTATGCCCTTTGCGCTGGCAAAATGTCAGCCCAGCAGAGTAAGGCACCCGCTTAGCTGTCTTGGGCAGCAGGGACTCGTGAGCTGGAATGACTCACTGGAGATCCTAAATCCACAGGTATATTCATTGTAATAGCAACAGGATTGATAGGAATCATGGGTGTAGCCAAGGGGGGCAGCTGCCCCCCACCCAAATAAATACAAATCTGAGGTTCTGTCCCCCTAACAAAAGCCTGCCTCCACCATCAAAAACCCTGGCTACACCCATGATCAGAATGTCTGCCTGTCACTCTCTTTAATAGAGAGTCCTAAACACATTTACAGTGGTACCTTGGGTTAAGTACTTAATTCGTTCCGGAGGTCCGTACTTAACCTGAAACTGTTCTTAATCTGAAGCACCACTTTAGCTAATGGGGTCTCCTGTTGCTGCCGCGCTATTTCTGTTCTCATCCTAAAGCAAAGTTCTTAACCCGAGGTAATATTTCTGGGTTAGCGGAGTCTGTAACCTGAAGCATATGTAACCTGAAGCGTATGTAACCCGAGGGACCACTGTACTATGGAATATTCTGAGTAACAATGCAATGGTTTGTACTGTTCCCTAAACCGCTGTCTTCCCAATAAGCATTCACCTCCCTCCCAAACTACCGGTATCAGTTTGGTCATAGAAAGCTGCTGTATACCAAATCAAACCGAGCTCAATATTGTCTACACTGACTGGCAGCAGTTCTCTTAAGAAGAAGAAGAAGAGTTTGGATTTGATATCCCGCTTTATCACCACCCTCAGGAGTCTCAAAGTGGCTAACAATCTCCTTTCCCTTCCTCCCCCACAACAAACACTCTGTGAGGTGAGTGGGGCTGAGAGACTTCAGAGAAGTGTGACTAGCCCAAGGTCACCCAGCAGCTGCATGTGGAGGAGTGGGGAATCGAACCCGGTTCACCAGATTACGAGTCCACTGCTCTTAACCACTACACCACACTGGCTCTCTTAAGGCTTCAGAGTGGGTACCTTCCCTGCCCTTGCTGGGAATGAGGCCAGGGATTGAACCTGGGACCTTCTGCATGCTGGGCGCATGTTGTACCACTGACCTATGTCTCTCCCCCAGTTCCTTCATGCTACAGACTCTCTTTCTAAAGGGATGACTTTTCTTTTTATTTATTTATTTAATAGTAAATTTTATTCGTATTTTCCACACAACAACAAAAAATAACAATACACCAAACACAAAAACAAGCATATAAAAAAAAAATCTAAATCCTACAAATTAATAATATAAACACTAAA
Source organism: Podarcis pityusensis (assembly GCF_964106645.2). NCBI lineage: Eukaryota > Metazoa > Chordata > Lepidosauria > Squamata > Lacertidae > Podarcis > Podarcis pityusensis. The sequence goes on along the minus strand of NC_138040.1, from coordinate 25,178,585 downwards.
AAGGAAAACAAACATTGACTTCCCCCAATGACTTTTCTAGAGTGACAACCTGCTGCTAGTCACATGTCATTAAACTTCTCCAGCAAGCAAAAAAGAAAAAAAAACTAACGCTAATTGGACATTTAAGCCCTTAGTAATGCTAAGCACAATTAGCAGCTGCTCTCTGCATGTTCCTGGGTATATACTAAGCAGGTCACTGTCGGCCATTGATCTGGTGGGTGCAAGTAGGAGTGGCTTTGCCAGGTCTTCTGAGGCTCAGGGGAGGAGCCTGGGGAGATGTGGGTGGAGTCTCAGTGTGTGGGTGGAGCTTAGTGAAGGCAGGAAGCCTTGGTGGGCCAGGAGACAGAGCAGGGGTAGGTTTGATGGCTCAGAGGTAGAGCCTAACTGAGCTCACGTATTATTTGTAAAACACCTCATATGTTCCAGGCGCTGTACAGGAACTGAGAAGACGCATCAGTCTGAGACAAAAGGAGAAGGGAAAGCTTAACACCATCAGGGAGAAAGAGAAAAGGAGAGAGATTTGATTGTCTAGGAAGGGAAGTCAAACCCACAAAGCCAAATAGGATTAGGAGAGACAACAGAAGTTTCAAATAATTTCTTAAACAAAGAAAAGGCTGACCAGATAGTTTTCACCCAGGTGAACAGTATTAATGTGAGGATGCTTTGAATGTGCTTCGAATGAATGTTGCGGATCTGCCCTAACCCTTTTGAGGGTCCCTTCAGATGTCCGATTTATTGAGCCTTCATTCTTATTCACTTGCACAAAGTTCATGCAAAAGTTAGATTGTGTCCATTCTTCATTGAGCATTTGTTCTGATTTGTTTACAGGGTGGTTATATGACAATAACGATATATCCTGATTTGCTTGCAGGGTGTTAATGTATCTTCCTTTAATCATTCATTCCACCCACATTTTCCAATACATTTCTCTGCCACATTCTTTTGTTTGTTCGTTTCCTAAGTGGGCTTGTTGCGCTAGAGGGACAGAGCATTTCAATCCACTTTAACTGTGCAAACTTAGAAGTTCCAATATCCCTCCTGCAAAATAGAAAACTTTCTGGAGGGCAGACCAAAGTTGAATAGAGTTGTGGTGTTGTGGAGCCCTCTAGCGGTGGTACTACCTTCACAGCTGCTGATTTATTTATTTATTTTAAGCACATTGCAAAGTAGCCAAGTTGTTCAACGATGTCTTCCTCTGTGCATGCGTCTGCAGTAGACAGGAGTCTAAGCGAGGATCCTAAAATCATTTGCCGTGCGGATCTTGCATCAGGCGAGTCTGAAAAAATCTGGCTCCCCCTGGCTGGATTCTGCAAGGGCCCTTCATCAAGTGCCTTATCCATAGCTGTCAACGTTTCCCTTTTTTTAAGGGAAATTTTCTTATTCCGAATAGGATTCCTCACAAGAAAAGGGAAAGGTTGACAGCTATGGCCTTATCAATTCCTGTCAAAGGCATCTTGGCGGTAGCTGTGAGAAGAGGATGCTGGACTAGAAGGGTCATTGGTCTAATCCAGCAGGGATCTTGTGATCTTCTTACGTTCTCCCTCCTCACACATCTAGCTGCAGGTCCAGGGGTAATGTGTGCAGGGGGAAGGGCAGGAGAATAAAAGATTAATCACTTTTTCCCAAAGCAACCTTCCCCAATCCTCAAAGTGGCTCAGTGGGCCTGCTAATTAGCAAACCAAAACCCACAGGAGACGTATTAATGACGCAGCCTCCATCTCTCCTTGGTCCTTATTTAATTTATATTCTTTTATTCATTCTGGAGTGTGGCACTGGTGTTTTTAATTATTATTGTTATTAACACGTATCCGTTGCCTCGTACGAAATGAAATAAAATCTCCAAGTGATTAGACGAGGTAAACTGTAACACACGGAAGCAATTTAAAAACGTGAAAACATTTGAAAACAACCAAGACCTAAAAAGCTTATCCAGTAATGTATCGGTGAAGACAAGTCCTCCTACCCAGCCCACTAAAAGACAGCCCTCACCATAGGAGGCAATATTAATTAACCAAAGGCCTGAGCGGGCAAAAAGGCCTAGCCTGGCACCTCAAGACTGGCAGCGATGGTGCCAGGTGCGTCTCCCAGAAGCTGTAAGAATCGTGAGCCATGGGGTGAAACTCACCAAGTCAACCTACATGGCGTACATTTAAAACACATTCGAAGGACTCTCTTTCCCTCAAAGGTTTCTGGGAAGTGTGGTTTAAGGGTCCTGGGAACTGGAGCTCTGTGAGGGGTAAACTCCAGTACCCAGAGTCCTTTGAGGGAAAGAATGTGCTTTAAAGCATCGCGGGTACACAGCCTAAGTGTTTACACCAGGGGCAGCTAACCCTGTTTGACCCAGGGGCCATATTTGCCCTTGGCCAAGTCTCTGGGAGGGGGCCACATGCCCAGTAGTGCGTGCGAAATCCTGGAGAGCTACTGTTATGTACTGAGTTGAATAGGATCCAAAATGCAGCAGTCTGATTGGTCCTAGAACAATAGGACCCAGAATGCAGCAGTCTGATTGGTCCACAGGAGCCACCCAATCCAGCTCCAGATGGAAGTGAATCCACAACCTGATTGGCCAACAGGAGAATCCCGGAATTAGCCAATCACGTGGGGCCCATTGTGTAAATAATGTATATAAAGCAGACATTCTGGGGGAACTTCCATTTCCTCCTCACCACTATGAGCTGAATAAAGAGCATGAAATCCACTCTCGACTCCGAGTATATTTCAGCTACTGCCGGTCGGTGTAGACAAGACTAAGCTAGATGGTCCAGCAGCCTGACTAAGTACAAGGCAGCTTCCCTGTGTTCCAGCCGCTTGCTCTGTCCTGCTCATCCATTCCCCTGTTTTGCTTTCCATATTGCGGTTGGCATCACAGCGGTTGCCAGTAAGAATCAGGTCATCTTGAAATTCTGCCAAAATCTGTCGGTCCATCTGCAGGAGGGAGATGGGCCCTGCTGACCTCGGCTCCCTTCCTGGAACTCAGCAAAGCATCCAAAATTGATTCAAGTTCTCCGTTTAGGGGCTGGGCGTTCCCTGAAGCGCTGCACACCACCTCACTAGGCCTGGTCTCGACTACTTCAAGACAGGAAGGAGCGGTTGATGAACTAGACTAGGAACCAACGTGCGTTCCCTTACTCCCTGTACCAAAGATCACGCCTTTGTCTTCTGAGCTAGGCTGTGGACACACTCTACATTTAAATTTTGAATTTAATTTTAAAGCTAGGGTTCATTTAAAGCAAGTGGTTTTCTGCAAAGGAGCCGGGAAACAGTAGCCTAAGGGTGCTAGGAATTGTAGCTCTGTGAGGGGTAAACTACAGCTCCCAGAAGTCTTTGGGGAAGCCATGTGCACCAATAATAATAACAACAACTATTATTATTATTATTTATTTGGCGTGTGGTGTGCATGCAGCCTCTGTTAATCCCAAGGAATTCCTTTGGTAAGAATGCTTCCAGGCAACAGCTGCTTTGCCAGAAGCAGTTCAACAGGTAAAATCTTCCTCAGAGTAAGGAGAGGATGCAATGGTGGAAAGGTCTGAAGCGCTTGCTCATGCAGAAAGTCCCGGGTTCAATCCTCAGTGTTAAGTTGTGGGTGAACATATCAGACGACACAGAGATTCTTCAAACAGCTCTTGTTTATTCACAGGCCAGAACAGAACTGAACTGAAGGGTTCAGCCACCCTGCTTATATAGAGCTCCACTAGAACGCAACAATAACCGTTTTCTGTAACTATCCAATCACTGAACGTCACTTTCAATCCCTTATTTGCATATGTGGACCTGAGTGAAAACTATCTACAGTATCCCCCTGCTGGCCCAGGGTGAGAACTTCAGTACATAACACCCGTCCCCACCGAGATAAGGCGTTAGTTACAATCGTAATGGTTTCCTTATATACAGCACTACACGTAATGGTTCAATTAGGCACAAAAGCATGTCGGTTACATTTCACCTACTTCCATTAGACCGACAGGATTACATGTCCAACAACATAGTCCTTTAAATAAGTTGGGCGCTTGGAAACTCTGCCAGACCGCCGGGGACCGGTATCCAGGTCCGGGGGGCCGCCCAATTCTTGCTGAGGCTGTGGTGCGACCCTAGGTGGCCTTGAAACCAAGTCCCCTGGATCCGCTGCTGTGGGTGGAACATCCGCAAGTGGAGTTGGCGGAATGTCAGGCATGGCAGTGGTCTGAGTCTGTGGGAAGTCCGGCAGACCCTCTGAAGCGGCTTGGTTCAGCTCCATGCCTGCTGTTTGTGAGAGAGGTGTATGTGGAGCCTCGACATCTGGCCCAGGGTGAGAACTTCAGTACATGCAGCAAGAATATTATTGGCCCAAAAATGGAAGCAAGAAGAATTACCAACGATGGAAGAATGGAGGATGAAATTAATGGACTATGCGGAACTTGACAAACTAACAGGAAGGATCCAAAACCGGTAGGGACTTCCGGGTTGGCGCCATCGCCGAATGGCGGACTCCCTCCGAGCTCCGGAGGGAGTCTGCTCGGCAGGGGCTGGGTCCTACCGCGCCGGCGACGCGGGGACCCTCAAAAACCACGGGCACGGAGCCCGTGGACATGGGGACTCGGCTGGCACCGCTAGCGCCCTCCCGACTCGTGAAGGAGCCTTTTTAAAGGCTTCGGATCGGGTGCCGGGGAGTGGCGTGGTGCTTTGAGTCCATTGCTTCCCCTGCCGAGCGCAGCCGCATGCCATTCGACGGAGAGCGCTGACTTCTTCCATTGGAAATTCGGACTATCAACAACAACCCGTGAGTAATTGGGAAACCGGGTACAAAAGGAGAAAAAAAGAAATTTTTTTTCGGATTCGGCACGAGCGGGGGGGATCTAAAAAGGAAGTCAGTCCCCCCCCCGATTGTAAACATTCTAAAACAAGGACTGGGTAACCAAGATCGAAAGAGAAGTTTATTGCTGACAAAAATCATTAATTCCACGAAGGGAAATTACAAGAATTGTGCTGGAGGAGAAGAGTGGAGGGTGAGAGGGAAAATGCAACCCCCCCTGGGAACCGGGGCGATTCGTAGAACCTGGCGAAGAGAGACGGAGACTTTGACAGCTGTCAAAGTAGCTGTCAAAGCTGGAGAATATAAAGAGGACTTTGTTACAAGGACCTTGCTGGCTAATTCTGTTACAATTTGACACAATATGGATATAAACTGTCGGAAAATAAGGAACAACAATTTGACTTTTGGATTAGAGGATATAAAGTTACTACAATCCCCCTAGAGGGGTTTCGGGACATTACAAGTGGTCGTATGTGGAAAATCACTCTGGGATTCGTACAGGACTTATCTTCTGGGAAAGCTGCAAAACTGACATAGTATTTTGTCTACAGAGGTGTTTACATTAAAAGGAGACAATAGAATTTTCTATTGAGGAAAGGAAGGGACTGGACGTAAGTTTTTGTTCCTGAACAACAAACCTCTGTAGAGATACCAGATTTCGGAATAAGAAAGTTTTAGCAGCTGAACAAGACAAGAAACCCGAGAAAGTAAGGAATAAAAAGAACAAAGGACTAACTACGACATGGAAAGAATAATGGGAGGAGCAGCAAAGACCAAGGAAATTAAAGGCATCTATTAGACTGGATTTTTGAAGTTAAACATTATTAAAATAAACAAATTAAAAGAAAACCGGCAAGGTGGAATGGGAAAAATCTGGCCATGGACTTGAGATCTCCAGGCTGACAACATATAGACTGATGGACATGTGGAATTCAAACCGGGGAAGGGAAGGGGGAGTTTTGGAATCCAAAGGCTAATGTAACTATCTGTCTGAACCTTCTTATATTTTTTATCTTTTATTTCTTTATATAACTTTTGTATATCATGGTATTATGATTTGGCATGTTAAAAAAAGGGAATTCGTGGAAGGAAATTGGGGTTGATCTTGGGGAAAAATCTTTTTTCTTTTTCTGTTAATGATGAGGGATGATGATAAAATTGTATAATTTAAATTGGTTAATGGGTTAAACATATTAAGTTTTAAATTGGGAGTGAGAGCTTGTGGAACCAAATTAATGAAAGGGGAATATAGTCGGGGGGGGGGAGGAGGGAGTCCCAGAAAGAAGATAATGAAAGTAAGGTTCTAAATGTATTCTATCCTTTTCTTTCTGTTATTTTTCTATATTATTGGAAATTCTAATAAATATGATTTAAAAAAAAAAAAAAACAAAACAAAACCGGTGGGACCAAAAATTTACCGTACACTGGAGTAAATTTACGGATTATATGAAAAGTATTTGTGATGACCAGACGACGTTTGTAGGTTTGCAAGAAGTTCTGTGAGGAATAATATTAGAAATATTGTAAAAATGGAGAAGAAGAGATGATAGGTTAAGAGATGTAAAGGCAATATTAAGTTAGGAAGTGCATAAGAAGTGATTAAGACGGAGGATTATCAGAGGTGCTGATGGAAGTCCAATAAGAATGTATTTGTGATAAACTGTGTGGTATGTTCTAAAACTTTGTATGCTAAAAACTAATAAAAATATTTATATGTATAAAAGAGAGAACTTCAGTGCATAACACTCAGCATCTCCAGGCAGGACTGGGAAAGTCCTTGCCTGAAACCCTGGAGGCTGCTGCCAGTTAGTGCAGCCAGTACTAAGCTAGATGAACCAAAGGCCTGACTTGGTATAAGACAGCTTCCTATCATGTTTGGAGAATGACATCATGGGCTGAATTCCTGCATCCCTGTGAGGCAGGTGTTTAAAAGCACAGGGACTAAAACAGAGGAGGGGTGAGGAAAGGGACATGGCCCCTACCCAAGAATCTGGTGGTGGTGATGCAAAGGAGCTTTGCTTGGGACTAAGAACATAAGAAAAGTCCTGCTGGCCCATCTTAGTGTTATGTACTGAAGTTCTCACCCTGGGCCAGCAGGGGGATACTGTAGATAGTTATGCAAATAAGGGATCGAAAGTGACGTTCAGTGATTAGATAGTTACACAAAATGGTTACTGTTGCGTTCTAGTGGAGCTCTATATAAGCAGGCTGGCTGAACCCTTCAGTGTCGTCTGTGTCGTCTGATATGTTCACCCACAACTTAACACTTAGTCCAGCATCCTGTTCTCACAGGGGCCACCCAGCTGCCTGTGGAAAGACAGCGAGCAGAATTTGAACACAAGAGCATTTCCCTCTCCTGTGGTTTCCAGCAACTGGCGTTCAGAAGCATGACTGCTTCTGATCATGGAGGCAAAGCATAGCCATGGTGGCTAGAAACCATCTATAGCCCTCTTCTCCACGAGTCTGTCTCATCCTCTTTTAAAGCCATCCAAGTTAGTGGCAACCGCTGCTAGGGTTGGGTGATATATCAATATATCATCCCAAACCGGTTTGAAGTCCATACCGTGATATTGGTTTCATAGTTTTTGACCTGGCAATATATTGTGAATCGTGGTGTGTGGTTAGGGCTGGGCGATATATCGTCCAAAACTGGTTTCAAGTCCATATCATGATATTAGTTTTATAATTTTTGACCTGGCAAAATATTGTGAATCATGCTTTTTGTGTGCTACGCATAAATCACAATGTGGGGGAAACCGTGAAGCCAGCTGTCAGATGATGATGTGGTTGCTCAAGAGCAAACAGGCAAGACTCCGACCTGTCTTTTCCAGGCTTTATTCTTAGTGCAAACTATTTCCAGTGAAGAGCGTCATAAGTTCATGTCTCTCTCAATTGCTAGCAGAATCTGGGAGTGGTTGGTCCTTGTACCTCCCCCAGCACAACAGTCGCGTGACCCCCAACCTTCTCCACCCCTCCCTGCGCCGAAACCTACTGCGCAGAATGGGTGCTGGCAAAGGGGTACTTCCCTCCTCTCCTGTTTGCTCAGGCTCGGTGTTGAGGCTCTCCCTAGCATCCCCTGGTTGCTGCACCTCCTCTCCACCAGAGGTGGGGCTTTCCTCCTCGCCGGAGTAGGAACCGCTTTGCAAGATTTTCGGAGGTTCCCTATAACACAACTGCCCTTTCCACCTCTCGCCTCTGAGCTGATGGCAGTTCCCTGACACCAGCCAATGCCTCTACATAGCTCCACCCTTATTTCAGATATTGCGATATATCATTATATCACAATGTTTAGCTGGTGATATATTGTGATGTTGAAAACCAGATATTGCCTGGCCCTAATTGCTGCCTCCTGTGGGTAAGAGAGTTCCGTAGCTTAACTCTATGCTGCGTGAAGAAGTCCTTTTTTTAATCCGTCTTAAATCTTCCCACATTCAGCTTCTTTGGACGGCCCCGAGTTCTCACAGAGTTGCCCCAACACACATGCCTTCTGAACTCAGAACTTTTGCAAACTCTGCCTCACCCCCACCCCTTTCCCAAAATGCCTTTTGGTTCCCTCCAGCTTGCTTTCCCAATAGATTCTGTTTCTTGCCCCATCTGCTGACAGGGAGGCAGCTATTTGGTTGATGAGATCTGTGCATGGCCTGTCCATCTTCCGATAAAGCACATACCAGGAGATTAGTGGGGCGAAGGGTTGTAGGAGTCGAGAAAGAGGAGCAAATTTGGCAAGAACAGACAAAGCTGGAGGCAGATGCTGATCCTCTCGACATAGATCTCGCTCCCTCTCTCTTTTTAAACTCTTTCTCAATAGCACTGGCAAAGAATGTCCTCGTTCGTCTTCATTTACGCAGAGCTGGGATGGGGTGGTGACTGGGTCATGGTTTCTGCTAGTCATTAGTTTGAGCAGGAAATCTGAAGCTTAAAAGGTATTCCTGCTTATTGCTGCCTAAAACTTTCTCGAGGCTCACTCTTGGCAGCCAGGGTTAGCCATTGTGAGTGCAGTGGTTAGAATGTCAGATGAGGACCTCGGAAACCAGGGTTCAAATTCCCACTCGGCCAAAAAGCTCACTGGGTGACCAGTCATCACCACTCTCAATCTAACCTACCTCACAAGGTTGCTGTGAGGATTAAATGTGGATCACCGTGGTAACTATCTACTTGCACTGGTGTGCTTTCAAATTGCCAGGTTGGCTGAAGCTGGGACAGAGCAATGGGAGCTCACCCCGTGTGGGGATTTGAACTGCTGACCTTCTGTGGTTCAGACCACAGCGCCATATGAGTCCCATCCATGGAGTGTACGGTCATACCTCATGTTATGTTTGCGTCATGTTACGTTTTTTCAGGTTGAGTCCCGCGGCGACCCGGAAGTACCAGAAAGGGTTACTTCTGGGTTTCACCACTCGCGCATGCGCAGACATGCAAAATGACATCACGCGCATGCACAGAAGCTGCGAATCACAACCCGCGTGTGTGCAGACACGCCACTGCAGGTTGCGTTCCTTTCATGTTGCGAACGGGCTTCTGGAACGGATCCCGTTCACAACCAGAGGTACCACTGTAATGATGTCACTTGGTATTGTAATAAAGGAGGTTCCAAGCCACATAACTTGCTCAATCCCAAATTATGCGCCAAATGCTAACAGGTGTGTCCTCCACTGTCTCTCAGACATGGGTGGGGAACTTGAGGTCTTCCCTGCATGTTGTTGGACACCAGCTCCCTTCATGTTGGCTGGGGCTGGGGGGAGATGGAGTCCCACAGCATTGGGTGGCCCTCAGGCTCCCCACTCCTGCTCTCTGACTTCTGGGGCAGCCCTCACAACTTGCCCACCTTCCTCCCTCTTTTCCAGGATACAAGACACTGCTGAAATGTCTGTCTGGGAAGTTTTGCCGCCGCGAGCTTATCGGGATCATGGGCCCTTCCGGAGCTGGGAAATCAACCCTCATGAACCTCCTGGCTGGTTACCGGTAAGCCAATGCCCTTTCCTCAGAAAGAGGCATGTTTTTCACTGAAGGGATTGGGATCTTTACAACTCCTGCTTTAACTGTTGTTGCGTTGTCAGGTTTATGTCCTGTAATGAGCATATATCACATGATGTTTGATGTCACATGTGGCGATCACACAGGGTCCCCAGACGTTTGACGGTCTATTGATCACTGTGATTGCTTCCCTGCTGCCACCAACCCGTTTCTCTCGGGTACACACAGAGTCCAGACAGTTGTTAACATTAAATCAAATAAGCAAGTTTATTTTATAAGCATTAACAAGTTTATGGTTTCAAATAATTTTTCTTGTCAGTTTCTTAATCTTAGTTACTTTACTGGCCTATACCTTCCTAATAACTGCTAACTGATTATCCCAAATGTTTATCTGACTCCTCCTACAGTTTCTCTCACTCTCTCACATCAAAACTAGACCAACCCACAGACTTATCCTCCCTCTTCTTTCTCCAGCTCCCAACTCTAACTCTAACTCTAACTCCTCCCCTTGGGTTCCCACTGGCCAATCACTTCACACTCATTTAACCCTTTCCTTATTTAACCTAGGAGGGCAAACACCACATCACATGATGAACACGGATCATCTTTTCCAGAACAGGGTGGGGAACTATTTTTCCTATATCTGACCTGCCCTCACAGGCCAAATTTGACTAGTAGGCGGATCCTCAGCCAGCGTAGCCAATGGTTTGGGGTGAGTGGAGTGGGCGACGGCTCCACATTTTAAAGGACCCTGGCCAATTTACCCTTCATGGAGCTCCTCCAGCGCTGACCCCCACATCTTCACTGTGGTGGGTCTTGTCAGTGTGGCCCCTATTTGAGTGTGGGTCATTGGCAAATGCCCAACCATGTTGACTGTTGGTGCCAGCTCTCAAGAGAGAATGCCAGGGGAAAGCCCATCTAGATCTATCCCAGCCCTTGACCTCTCCCTTCCTTCAAGCTGGGAACGCTGAGATCAATGCAGGCTTTTCCAGCTCCATGGACGTAGCTCAAGTGGCAGTGAGTCTCTGGCTTTCCAGACGTTGCCAAAGCGCAACTCCCAACATCCCAGGTCACTGTTGTCGTTTACAGGGAGACGGGCATGAAGGGGCAGATCCTCGTGAATGGGCGGCAGAGGGAGCTGCGCACCTTCCGGAAGATGTCTTGCTACATCATGCAAGACGACATGCTCCTGCCGCATCTCACCGTGCGCGAGGCTATGATGGTGAGCAGGGGAGAAACGGGGCCCGGAAATATTTGGGTGATAGTGTGGGGGTGGGGGGTTGTACCAGGAGAAACCTAGGAGGAATCTGGACTTCCAGAGATGTGCAGAGGTCAAGATGGAAGAGAATCACGCCCTGGTGGCAACAGCAATGGCTCTCTTCCCAACCCACTTCACCTCATGGATTCCACATTATGGAGCTTATAGCCTGAGAGAAGATTATTGTCAGGATCCTATTGGTACACCACCTCCTGACTCATTCCTCCTCAAACTGCAGAGGGCTGCAGTTTTATTGTTTTTAAGCATTGTATTTTGTAAACGGGGACATGGTTCTGTGGTGGAATGCGTAAGGGTTTTGCCCCATATTTAAACAAACAGTCACTGTCTGTGCCTCAGAGTAGGCTCTGTCAGGAATTTGATTTCTGTGAATTTCAAAGCAAAGTTGCCTAATGTGCTTCTCCTGGGGTAGCTACAGATCAGAATGCCATTATATTTCAGGTTTTGCTTTTTTTAAAAAAAAGTGATATAGTTATTGACGGAAAACAAGAAATACGTCTTATAAATGCCTGCTTTATGTTTCTAAATGTATCTCTTGTGGTTAAAATACTTATTTATAAATGAATTTTCATCCAAAACAATTTTTAATATGCAAATTAATATGGAATAAACTTATGAATAAACACATACAAGACTGACAGGGGTTGGAAACTGATTTGGCCATCTCTCGTGTCAGGGAGAAAGCCTGTTTAGAACCGTCCACTTTGAGTATGGGAAGATTTTTTTTTTATTTAGTTCATGTGGGAGAATCCCTGAAAGATATGATGCTTCCACAGTTCAGTAAAACACCATGTGGTTTTGATTTCTTGTGTAGCTCAGCTCTAATGTCTCTGGTGCAGTTATGGCAGTTCTTATTTTTTTAAACCTGAGCCAGTGCCGGGTTTATGTATAAGCTAAATAAGCTATAGCTTAGGGGCCCATTCTCTTGGGGGCCACCAAAATATTAAAGAAAAAGAAACCTGGATGTACATTTCCAAAATGTAAGATAAAAAACAAATGAAATAAAACCTACATACAGCAACAGTGTTTTGTGTTGTGTAGGCTCCTATGATGTTAGTCATGGGTCCCGCCTGCTAGCCTGCTCCCTAAAATATCACTGGTTTGCTCATTTCTATATATAGGGTGCCTACATTCTGCATGTGCAAATGGCTTTAGATACCTATTAGGTCCATCAATTACCATATAGCATATATTCAACACAAAAAAACCAGCAACAATTTGTTGTTGACAAAGGACAGCTGGACATATAAAGGGTCCCATTACCTTCAGTAGCGTAGGGCCTCATCAAACCTAAATCCGACCCTGACCTGGGCTATCCTGAAGCTAGCTGCTCTCATTTGCGCATGTAAAACTCCAGGGGTGGTGGTAGAAGGGATTCCTTACCCCCTCACATCCACAGGTGGACAAGGACACCCATTTTTCAATCACCCGACATCCAACGACCTGTTTTTACTCATGCCAACAACCATTTGCAGGAACCCCAGCAAACTAGCCTTCATTAGGCTGCTGAATGCGCATTAACCTGCTCAGATCACTTCCTAAGAAGAACATTTTCACTTCCCTCCTCAGGTTTCTGCCAACCTGAAATTGAACGAGAAGCAGGAAGTCAAGAAGGAGCTGGTGAGTTTGCGTATTTCCCACACTTGAAAACCAAGAGTTGTGTATGTGATTCCCCCACACGCTGGGCCTCATCAAGTAATGATGGCAAAGGCCCACATTTCGGGCTGCCCTATGGCTGCCCTAATCTGTCCATTTCTCCCTCACTCCCTCCGTGGGGTCCAGGTGGACGAGATCTTGACAGCTCTGAGTCTTCTGGAGTGTTCTTACACCCGCACGATGTCCCTGTCCGGAGGCCAGCGCAAGCGCCTTGCCATCGCCCTGGAGCTGGTCAACAATCCCCCGGTCATGTTTTTCGACGAACCCACCAGGTAAGATGCCAAGGTGTTTCCAGGCTTCCCTATCCCTTGAACGTCACCTGGAGAAAGGCAGCAGGACTCAGTTTGTTAAGTTGTGGGCGAACATATCAGACGACACAGCAATTCTTCAAACAGCTCTTCTTTATTCTGAGGCCAGAACTAACCTGAACTGAAGGGCTCAGTCAGCCTGCTTATATAGAGCTCCAGTACCTTGTTACTGTAACAACTTTCTAAAACTATCCAATCACTGAACGTCACTTTCGATCCTTCATTTGCATACAAACTATCCAATCACTGAACGTCACTTTCGATCCTTCATTTGCATAACTATCTACAGTATCCCCCTGCTGGCCCAGGGTGAGAACTTCAGTACATAACACAGTTAGCATCCAGTGTATGTTGCAGAGATTCCATGGGCCGCATTCAGCCTCAGTGTCAATTCTGGGGGAGAGGGTAGGAGGCAGTGGTAGGAGGAGGCTCCCCACTGGGCAAGCAATGGTGCATTTAAGGCTGGAACCTGGGGGTGAAGTCTAGGTGCCCCGCAGCCCAGAAGGCAGGAAGTGGGGGGGGGGGGGAGAAATTGCCACCCAAAGAACAGCCCATGATGGGGCAAATGGAGGCTAGCCCACTATGGCACTCGGGCCCCAATCTCGGTCTTGATTCCTCCAAGCCCATCAGCCTTCTTTCACCATTTCTGTCTGCTTCCTTCTCCTTAGGCTGCATTCACACCATACACCTAAAGCAGTGTAGTGCCCCTTTAAATAGCCATGGCTTCTTCCCCCAAAGAATTCTATTAATATGTTTATCAGGTTGGATTTTTAAAGAATTAAGTTTGTTTTTATTGTTTATCTGCTTATTGTTTTCTTCTTTGATGTACTTTTTTGTCGTTTGTTTTTGTTTGTTATTCTGTTTTGTGCTATTTGTGATATTCTGTTTTGTTTGTTTGTTATTCTGTTATGTGATATTTGTTATAATTGTGGAAAACCTAATAAAAAAATTGGCTGTAGTTTGTTACGGATGCTGAGAGTTGTTAGGAGACCCCCGACTCCTTTCCCAGAGCTCCAATTCCCAGAGTTACCCGTGAAGAGGGATTGATTGTGTAACCAACTGTAGCTCTGCGAGGGGAATAAGGGGTACTGTCCCCCGAAAAACAACTTCAGCTATGCCCTGCTGGTACCGATCATGGAGAGAAAACACACACTGATGCTGTTGCCTTCTAATAACAACAGGGAACATTCCTCAGTACCAGGGAAAACACACAAGGTAGACACACCACTCTCATTTAACGGAAACCACCCAGAAGGTACCTGCCCATTTCTACACACACACACACACACACACACACACAGAGAGAGAGAGAGCTTTCTTTCAAGGAGGGCTGGAAACTTATTTTCTTTTTAAAAAATGAAAGCTCAGAGTTTGGGGCATCTGCCCAGAGTCACCACTTGAAGCCTTCATGGGTGCCATGATGTGTTTGCACAAAGCTGGTAAACCATAATTTGGCTTACTGTGTCGTGCAAACCAGGCTACTCTCAATTTGCCTCCTTCCGCCGTCATTCGCTCCAGCATTTTCTCTCTTTCCCTGGCTCTGCAGCGGACTGGATAGTTCCTCCTGCTTCCAGGTGGTCTCGCTGTTGAAATCACTGGCCCAGGGCGGTCGCACCATCATCTGCACCATCCACCAGCCCAGCGCGAAGCTCTTTGAAAAGTTTGATAAGGTGAGGGTCTCTGCGCGCCGTCTGCCTCCAAACCGGGTTATTGCCGTGGCTCAGTAAATTCTGCAGGATCCAGACTGCACCCTGGTATGGCACTACTGATGCCATTGTGGCCCAGGGGTGTGTGCAGAGGGTCTCAGAGCCCATGCTGTAGTGCACTGTTCCTGGTTGGAGAGGCAGGCTTTAGGATCCTTTGCGACCTGTCCATCCTCTCACCAAAGCTGCCTCCATTTTGTTTTTGTTTTTTATCCTCTGTGCCCCCATCAGTCAGGGCAATGCAGTCTAAAAAGAGCAGAATTCTGTGCACAGCCAAGCAAAATTCGGTGCCAGGGAGAAAGGGAATTTGTGTGGCCTGCGGAAAATGATGCAAGTCGAGCATAATTTCCCAAAAGTTGCAGGATTTGTTCTGCAGTTTTGCATTGTTTTTTGCCAAGTCACAGGAGGGATAGATGAGGACACTGTTACTCTGTCCCCAACCCTGGAATATCTCATTGAGCCCCTTCTGACTGGCTTCTAGATTTCAGGGGTATATCCTCAGCCATAAGGGCTAGACGCCTGGTTGACGACAAGGAAAAAAAGCTGAGGCATTCAGGAAGTTGCTACCACATTTCGCTTTCTCTGAATTGTGGCATACACACAGCCTTGCCAGCTGTGTGAGTCAGAACGGCAAACGGTGCACCCGACACCACATCTCGAGGTGCGCAAAACCCAAGGCCAGCCAAACCGCTTTGGCATGTGATCCCGAACATCCCACAAGCGCTTCTCCCTGGGAGTAAAAAGGCAAGAAGAATAAATTAAAGAATTAACTAATTTCTGCCCTTTCATGACACCCAAAATCAGCTGTCTGAGGTGGCTGCCTCCCTCTGCTTAACGATAGGGCCTTCCCAATATGTTAGTCCTCATGAGTGTTTTTCTTTTCTTTTCTTTTCTTCTCTCTCTCTCTTTCTTCCAGCTTTATATCCTGAGCCAAGGTCAGTGTATCTTCAAAGGTGCAGTGCCCAACCTCATCCCATACCTGAAAGGGCTGGGCTTGCATTGCCCCACGTACCATAACCCAGCTGATTTCAGTAAGTGATGGCTTTAAAAAAATAAATAGACAAATTCATGGAGCCCGAAGGCTGCATTTTCTTCTGAAGGCCACAAGCCAGTGGTAGGAAGTTCCAGAGGCAAATGTGGGTGTAGCAATGAGCATACATTTTACCTTTGTGCAGCAGGCTGGCTTCACACACACCCCTCTCTGACCTCCTTTCCTCCCTCCACCCAGAATCTGACTTCTTGCAGTAAGGAAAGTGATGCGCAAAATGAACCGGAAAGTGATAAGGCTCGCTTCACACAACAGCATATAAATTCCCATCAAGCCATTCGGAACGATTGCTTAGCAAATAGCCAACAGTTGCCTGACTTCCCTGCAAAGGTTGTGCAAACAGAACAGGATAAATTGCTCGATAAACAAGGTTGTCTGAAAGCCGCTGCTTTCTCCTTTGCAGTTATCGAAGTTGCCTCGGGAGAATACGGCGACCTAAACCCACTACTGTTCCAAGCGGTCCAGAATGGACTCTGCGCCATGGAGGAGAAGAAGAGCAGTCCGACCAAAGCAGATTCCTCTTGCCCAGGACACTGCGTGGCAGTAAGCTGGGGCGGGGCGGGGAAAGGGGTTGGCTCTGGCTGCTTGTTTTGTGACTCAAGAATCCCAGTGTATACACTCAGACCTAGGGACTGTTTTTCCCATTCCTCTCTCCACATCAGAGCACCATCATTAGCAGGAATACTCATGCTGGTGAAGGGCAGGTAGCCCAAATAACAATAACAGTAAAATCTAAAGAGAATTGAATTTGCCATTAGTAATACTTATTTACTTACTTACTATTTATTTATTTATTTATTCATTCATTCTCCTATTTATTTATTTTATTTAGTAAACTAATTTATGGATCGCTTCAAAGCATTAAGCCATTGAAGCAGTGCACATGGCTAAAAACAGGACAAAACACGGAAACACAAACTTGGAAACAATAAAACCACCCGTGCAAACTCTAAAAACCACCAGGCAATTTCCTCGGATGTAAATTGGATCGTCCATAGATGACTGGGAAAGCCGTCCTAAGCAAAAATAAAAAATAAATAAAAATCAGTAAGCACCTAAGACATCATGATACTAGGCGCCTTTTTGATATGGGCTGGCAACCGATTCCAGAGAGCTGGAGCTGCAACACTAAAAGTCTGGTTCCTAGTGCAGGATGGGTGTGCCCCTCTGACACTCAGAAGTGACTCTGACGTATATCACTTATTTCTGTGTTAGCTTTTAGTTTTTGTGGACCACCTTGCATTTCAGTATGATGGAAAGGCAGGCTAATAAAATAAACAATGATAAAAATGCACATGTTCACCACCCAAATCATGACAGTTCCACTAACCTCCTTTTCCCCTCCCCCTCCCCCACCCCCTTTCTCTTTTTTTGGCCCTGTGTCACTCTCAGGATTTGGACCATATCGAGAGCCATACTTTTGCCACCAGCACCATGACCCAATTCTGCATCCTCTTCAAGAGGACGTTCCTGTCTATTATGAGAGACACGGTGAGGCTTGGAGGAGGGGCAAGCTGAGAGAGGGAGGAGCTTGAGTTGTGGGAGGAGGAGGAGGAGGAGGGATGTGGGGTGGGACATGGGGTATGGGGTGGACGATGTGGCTTGTTTTGGGTTGTTGTTGTTTTAAGAGCTATGCGCGGGGAGCAGAGAGACCTTCCCAGGTTTTTGGGATCACGCTGTGATAAGAGAGGCACTCTGCACATGGAACAGATGCATTATTTTAGGTACTCCAGAATCAGGGCAATGAGGAGATGGTTTGTTTTGAACCCGGGTCCTTCTGCATGCAAGGCACCTGCTCTACCACTGAGCTATAGCCCCCAAAGTCAAGACAGATCTCACCAGGAGCGCCAGAATCACAGACGTAAGGCTGTGTATACCCTATATCTTTGAAGCACATTCAAAACACAAAGAATTCTGGGAGCTGCCGTTTACCCCCCACAGACTTACAATTCCCAGCAACCCTTAACAAACTACAGTGCTTGGAATTCTTTTTTAAAAGGTTTATTTATTCAAAAGAAAAACAATACAATATTAAAACACAGGGGAAAGGGGGGCAATGACTGGTGCAAGGCGCATCGCGACCTCCTCAAAAAATAAAAAGTTCCTGAGTTCATGTTACATACATAAATGTTGCCAAATGTTCATAACTGCAGTGGTTGCACATTTTTGTAAGTATTTGCTGGTTGCGTATGTAATTCAGTTCTGCCAGGTGGCATAAAATGATTGCGGTTTTTCTTTTCCTTGCATAAACCGGGTTCTACGTGTAATTATTGCCAAAGCACGAATCGTTCTATATCATGCTGTAAGTTCAGGTTATCTTTTTCCCCCCACCATGGTTTGTCTAGCAGCAATTAGAAAATGTGAAATCAAGTCCTTAAACTTTATATCCTTATTATGTCCTGTTAAAACATAGGAAGCAAAAATAATTCCCATAATTCTTTGAGGGAAAGAATGTGCTTTGAATGCCCCTTAAAAGGATGGCATGTACCCAGCCTTAATGCAGAATCAAGGACCTAAGTTTAAAGCTGATCTTAGGACCAGATCAAAGCCGAAATACAGAGTTCAAAGAGGCAACAGTTGAGTTGCACTCTTTTCCCCACCTCTACTCATGATGTGCATACCAAGCTCTCCTTACCCCTTACTTGAGTGATACAGGATATTTTGCTACAAAAATGGGGTATTTCAGTTCTGTCTTACGGAATCTGGGCAACAGGCAAGGCAATCTGAAGCTGGTTCAGCAGGAATGATGTGTGACAGACAGTGGTCAGGAGTCTTCTGGTGGCTCGGACTTAAGAGGAGAGGACAACCCAGGTAGTATTTATAGGCAGGTGAGAGGTTGTCATGTGACTACCTCCAGCCAATCGGGAGCAGAAGGAAGTGTCCTGCTACTGCCCTCCAGTTTTCTGCTTCCTTCTTTCCCCCCATCAAAGTGTGCAGATAGGGGGCAACAACAGCTGGGAAACGAAGGGGCCTCACTCCAAGTCCAGCAGCAAAGCCGAGTCATGGTTTGATCAGGCGGAGAGAAATGTAGGCAGGAGCATCTTGGCCTCAGTGCTATGGACTTCTTGTGTGGCCACCTTGCTATCAGTCAGCCTCAGTGATCCATCTGTGAAATGGGAAAAGGAGTGACAAGCATGGCTGAAGTATACCTGAAGGAGCGTCTCCACCCCCCATCGTTCTGCCTGGACAGTGAGATCCAGCGCTGAGGGCCTTCTGATGGTTCCCTCACTGCGAGAAGCCAAGTTACAGGGAACCAGGCAGAGGGCCTTCTTGGTAGTGGCTCCCACCCTGTGGAACGCCCTCCCATCAGATGTCAAAGAGAAAAACAACTACCAGACTTTTAGTAGACATCTGAAGGCTGCCCTGTTTAGGGAAGTTTTAAAAGATTGATGTTTTAATGTATTTTTAATCTCTGTTGGAAGCCACCCAGAGTGGCTGGAGATACCCAGCCAGATGGGCGGGGTACAAATAATAAATTATTATTATTATTATTATTATTATTATTATTATTATTATTGCTTTAAGACGGTGAAGTACCTTGCAGATGTTTATAAAGGCTTTGCGCAAAGGGCGAGGTCGGTCGTGCTAAACTTGCTGCATCTCACTTTGCACACAGGTGCTAACCCACCTGCGGTTCATGTCTCACATCTGCATTGGTGTGCTGATTGGACTGCTCTACCTGCACATTGGCAATGACGCCGCCAAGGTCTTCAACAACACCGGCTTCCTCTTCTTCTCCATGCTCTTCCTCATGTTCGCTGCCCTGATGCCCACGGTCCTCACTTGTAAGCGCTCTGTCCCCAGATGGAAGAGAAGCGATACCCAACATGATGGCATTGCGGTGGTCAGATTTAGACGGGCGTGGGGAGGGCTGGAGCTCCCAAGTCCTTCTTGGCAGTTCATCCTTTGCTGTGGCTTCCAAACTCCTGGCTTAAGAAGCAGAGAAAGTAGAGAGCCAGACTGTTGATCCATCTAATTCACACTGTCTGGCACCACATGCTCTCCCACTGAGCAACATCCCTTCCCCAAGGAAGATGTCAGCAGCTGTTGTAGAACTACCATATTTTTCACTCTATTGGATGCAATTTTCCCCCTCCAAAAATTAAGGGGAAATGTGTGTGCGTCCTATGGAGTGAATGCAGGCTCCTTGGCTTCAGCGATAGCAACGCGAAGCCTCTGAAGTGCAGAGGTGACTATCCCTGAAGCCTTTGGAGCGCAGTGGGACCTCGTGCTGCGCTCCAAAGGCTTCGGGTTCCTTTTGCTGAAGCCGGGAGAGCAAGACTCTCCTGGCTTCAGCAGAGAGGGAGAGCTGCGCAGCGCCCCTTCAGCGAAGCGGAAGGAGAAATGGAAAGGGCTCCGTTTCTCCTGCCGCTTCGCTGAAGGGGCGCTGAGCAGAGAGGGGGAGAGTTTCTTTTTCTTTTTCTCCCCCTCTAAAACAAGGTGCATCCTATGGTCGGGTGCGTCCTATAGAGCGAAAAATATGGTAACTCCCTATCACTCAGAGGTGGGGAATGGGGAACCTCCAGCCCATGGGTCTAATACAGCCTGACAGGGTTCCCAGTTTGGCCTGTAAGGTAGTTTCCCCCAAACCACGCTGATGTGCCCCAAACCTCACATCATATATAATGTCAGGTGTGGAGCAGGTAGAGGCACAGCTGCAAAGGAACCATCAGATGTCTTAAAGCACACTCTTGATTCTTCCTCAGCAAGTGGGGTTTTTAAGTTTGGCATCAGCTTCAAGCTCCGCCAAGAGTGGCTCCAATTGGAAGCTCCTGAATGGAGCCCATCCCTGCCAGAGTTGGGTTCGCAAGTGCCCCCAACCACTGACCCACAAGCTCCGCTTTTGGAAGAGATCTTCCCCTGCCGTTCAGTTCAGCCCATGCCAGGCTGCAAAGAAAGAAAGGAAAGAATTACCGTATTTTTCACTCTATAGGACGCACCGGACCATAGGAGGGGGAGAACAGGAAAAAAAAAAATTCTCCCCCTCTCTGCTCAGCGCCCCTTCAGCGAAGCGGCAGGAGAAATGGAGCCCCTTCCATTTCTCCTCCTGCTTCGCTGAAGGGGCACTGCGCAGAGAGGGAAAACTGTGAAGCGCCTCTCCAGCGAAGCGAAGCCTGGAGAGCAGGAATGATCGGTGTGCACTGACCCCTCTCGCTCTCCAGGCTTCAGACGGCTATCCGCAAGCCTTCGGAGCGCAGTGGGAACTCCTGCTGCGCTCCAAAGGTTTGCGGATAGCTGCCTGAAGCCCCCGGAGCGCAGCGCTTCAGAGGCTTCGCGTTGCTATCGCTGAAGCCAAGGAGCCTGCATTCGCTCCATAGGATGCACACACATTTCCCCTTCATTTTTGGAGGGGGAAAAGTGCGTCCTATAAAGCGAAAGATACGGTAGGTCTTTCAATGTGCTCCCAATTCCTTGCTTTGAAGTGAAGCCACCTATTGTCGTGGTGATTGACAGCCCAGCCAGATCCTCTTCCCCAGCCCTGCTCTGGCCCAGAAACAGCCTCCCTTCTTGGGCTGGCAGTTTGGAGGGACAGCTGCTTACACCATGGGCACATCCCCAGGCTGCAGAACCGAGGCCTCCTGTAGGGAAGTACACTGAACCCACAAGTGTGACGCTGTGCTCTGCTCTGTCTCCTTGTCCCTCCAGTCCCGCTAGAGATGTCTGTGTTTCTGAGAGAGCATCTGAACTACTGGTACAGCCTGAAGGCTTATTTTCTAGCTAAAACGATGGCGGATATTCCTTTTCAGGTAAGGCTTCTTCTGTACTCGTGTCATTCTCCTATGCCCACGTTCCCGACCAGGGATGCCACATTTCCCGCCCCCAACAGAAGCTCTGTGCCTTTAACCCATGAATGGGGAACTTGTAGGTTGCTGGGCTCCATCTCCCACCCACCCAGAGCCTAATTGCTGCATGGCAGACAGAAGTTCAACAGGTTCAGCTCCCTCCCACAGGGGATTCTAGAATGTGCCTGTTTCTGCTCCCAATGACTTTTGCCTCCCCCAGCTAGCTGCCATTTACACCAGGGATGGCTAACCCAAAGCGAAACAACAAGGTGCCCACCCCCCTCCCTCTGAAACATTGCTTACAAACGTCACTTAATATGCATTCGTAATGGATTGTCTTGAAAATATAAAACCAAATAAACATAGGTTTATTTATTTGGGATGCGGGTGGCGCTGTGGGTTAAACCACGGAGCCTAGGACTTGCCGATCAGAAGGTTGGCGGTTTGAATCCCCACGATGGAGTGAGCTCCCGTTGCTTGGTCCCTGCTCCTGCTAGCCTAGCAGTTCGAAAGCACGTCAAAGTGCAAGTAGATAAATAGGTACCGCTCCAGCGGGAAGGTAAACGGCGTTTCCGTGCGCTGCTCTGGTTCGCCAGAAGCGGCTTAGTCATGCTGGCCACATGACCTGGAAGCTGTACTCCGGCTCCCTCGGCCAATAAAGCGAGATGAGCACCGCAACCCCAGAGTTGGTCACGACTGGACCTAATGGTCAGGGGTCCCTTTACATTTAATATGCACTCTTAATGGATTCTCTTGAAAATATAAAACCAAATAAACATAAGTCTTATATGGTTTTATATTTTCAAGAGAATCCATTAAGAGTGCATATTTTGTGACTTTCAGAGATTCATTAGTTTTCTGTTTATGTGATTTCATATATTTCATATTATATAAAGAGTGTATATTGACATTGTATCATTGTATTTGGTCATCGTGTTGCCTTGGATATCACTGACTATTGTTTGCAACACGGGGGTTAAATTGTTTGGTTACAAACATCACACCCGGCAATGGCTCCCAGTGAGATCTCTCAAGAGTCCTGCAAGATCTCGCCAGAAGGGGCAAATGGGGCACCTGCGGAAGCACTGCTCCACAAGATTCTGCCAACCAAGGCAGCTGCCTCAGTCTGCCTCATGGGTGGGCCAGCCCTGGGTGGTGGAGAGAAACCCCACACTTACAAAGTAGTGCTAACCTGCTTCCTGCTGCCCCCTGCAGGTAATATGCCCCATTACTTACTGCAGTATTGTGTATTGGATGACGGGCCAGCCTCCGGAAGCCACCCGATTTCTGCTCTTCTCTGCTCTGGCCACTTCCACCGCCCTGGTGGCCCAGTCCTTGGGGCTCATGATTGGAGCAGCATCCACCTCCTTACAAGTAAGACCAGGGAGGAAAGGGGCTGGTGGTGCTTTGGGTTTTCAGCACAGGGATGAAGTCCTGTAAGAGGACAAGGGCTACCTGCACTGGATCCAAGCAAGATCTGTCCAGGCAGCAGCCTGTTCCCAACAATGGCCATCTAAGGAAGCTGAATGTTGGAAGGTTCAGACCCAACAAAGCAGTTCCTCATGTCAGGAGTTCAGCCTACACCCGAGTAGGACCCTGGCAGAGACACATGCCCAACTGGCATGTTCTCTCCCTCCTGGCCGATCGTTTGGGCGCTTCACAAGCTTTCTTCAGCCCAAACATCACAGTGACCGATGCCAACTGACACCGGCACACTTAGGGATCCGCAGAGTTTGCGCATCATGCTCGTGATAGACCTCAGCAACTCAGCATTTTGGCTAATCTACTTTATTTACATATAAACACACACGGAGCATTGCAACATGGCTCCCTCTCTCTCTAGCATCAGACAGCAAAGCGAAAAAGAAACAAAGGACAATAGTCCCACTTCACGGAACACAGTAACACAAACATCCTGTCTCCGTCACTTCCCACTCTGTGGAGTCAAAACATATATCGTCATGTGAAAGACAACAGTCCCATGACTGCAATCATGGGGCAGGAATTCTAACACTTCATGCAGTGCTCAGTTAAACGATGCAACTTGCGAAAATCCGCCACCAGCGAGACCAATTGTTTGAAAAAGACTGGAGTAAATTTATTTTATATTTGAAAGAACATTGTAAATCTCTGACACTAACAGGACTGATTTAAAGGTTTTTGCAGTTTAGAAATAGAAACTTACCTACAATGAGAAGGAATTTTAAGGAATGAAAGTAGGTGGATAGGGGGAATTGGAAATGCGAGGAAATTATGTAAAGAAGATAGAAAGTTAGTTTGGGGGGATGGAGGGGAGTTTGAGGCTGAGTCAAATTATAGGTGATGAAAAGATATGTTACAAATGTTTGGTTGAAAAATGAAAACTTAATAAATATTATCTTAAAACAACAACAACGACACAACTTGCTCCTTCAGTGATGGCAGTAATGGCCATCAGCTCTGGGGCTTCAAAAGAGGATTGGACAAATGCATGGCGGAGAGGACTATCTATGGTTACCCACCACCACGGCTGTCCTCTGGGAAGCGCAAGAGGGGAGAGGGCTCTTGTGCACGACTCCTGCTTGCAGGCTTCCCACAAGCATCTGGGTGGCCACTGTGAGAACAGGATGCTGGGCTAGATTTGTCATTGGTCTGATCCTGCAGGCTCTTCTTGCAGAGATAACTAGGAGTTGGTAACCTTTCTCTTGGTGCTCTCCTGCTCATCATATGGAGATTTATTTTTGGTTTAATTTTTCAAAAGGTGAATGTGCACAGGTGCCCCAATACCTGCACACATACCCCAAATCATAGCTGTCAACGTTTTCCTTTTTTTAAGGGAAATTCCCTTATTCTGCATAGGATTCCTCACCAGAAAAGGGAAAAGTTGACAGCTATGCGCCAAATGTAGAGTTGCCATATTTCAAAAAGTAAAACCCAGGACTCCAAAATTGTTGAGTGTTTTTTTTTGGAAAATCCAAAAGTTGTTGAGCTTTTTTCCTTTCGGAAATCCCTCCTGAACATGAAATCCCAGGAAAATCCAGCCATATGGCAGCCCTACCCAAATGGGAAAAAGGGGAGGGAGGGGAATAGTGCTTATGGGGCTGGAACTAGAATACACAGCATGGAAACTTTCCATGAAGAACTGCCCTCTGCTGTTGAATATATAACAGTGCATGGAATATCTGGCTGGGGGGCTGGGAATTAAGATTAAAAGATGGAGTGTGTGAGTGCCAATTGTAAGGATGGGGGAGAAATTCAATTCCGTTCTCATTTAAAGGTGAACCTCTTTAATTCACACTTTCTGAAACCATAAGAGAATTGAAACGCAGCCATCCTGCCATGCAGTTCTCCCTATAATCAGAATTGTAGAGTTGGAAGGGAACCCCAGGGTCATCTAGTCCCATCGCCTGCAATGCAGGAATCATAGCCAAGTGTTGTGGGCAAAAATGCGTATACTAAGGTAAAGTGTGCATGAAACCACCGATAGGAGTGAAAACAACAAACAACAATGCATTCTATTGGGGAGAAATTGCTTGGCAAAAATGTGTAAATATTAGTCAAAGCCACGTGCAAAACTATGGAGACAGTTGCACCAAAACGCTGTTGAATTTGGTGGCATAAAGTCCTTGTCTGGAAGTCCTCTTTAACTTGTGTGCCTCTTTCTCCCTTCCCTCCTTTGTCTTCCAGGTGGCCACCTTTGTGGGTCCTGTCACAGCCATCCCCGTCCTCCTCTTTTCTGGCTTCTTTGTGAGTTTCAAGACCATCCCTACCTACCTGCAGTGGAGTTCGTATGTCTCTTATGTCAGGTGGGGCTCCTAGCACACATAAGCGCACCTCGCTGTATTCCAAGGCTCTGCAATGCAATCTGACCAGGGATGTGCGCCATGCACAGTAGCTTTTGCATCGGTTGCTTCAAGATGGGATTGTTGCAATGTGCTCAGTCCGAGGCTCAATCTCTTGCGCATAACCCGGAAAATCCAGCTAGTGCAGAATGCTGCATCAGGGTTGTTGACAAGAGGGAAACTTCTGCTCAGATACTTGTACCAGTTGCCCAGTCGCTACCGGGCCAAGTTCAAGGTGTTACTCTTCATATATAAAGCTCCTGAAAGCTTGGGACGAGGATATGCAGAACTGGCAATGTTATAGGTGCTGCATAATACTCGTTCCACATTTATAAGAAATCATTCTTTCAGTGTGGCAGCCTCAAACCTGCTTATTGACACCAGACAGGTGCCTTCACTGTACTGTTATCGTCTCCTGCTAAAAACATTTTTGTTTAGGCAAGCCTATTCAGACATGTAGAGTGTTGGCATGCGTTTTAATTTGCTTTTTAGCTGATCTTAATTATTTTTTGCAGGTTTTCAGTTGTAGCTTTTAATTGTTAGAGAATGATAATTTCAGTGTTCTTTTTGTAAACCACCTCGAGGGTTGTTGTTTTTTGTTACAACCAGACATAAACTTTATTAAAGAAATGTGCTGTTCTTGGCTGTGAAGGAAATACAAAAACCTTGGTTTTAGCTCAGCCTGGTGTGGCAGTGAAAAGGACTGGGGAGGAGCAAAGGAGGGCACATTTGAGCAGTAACAGGAAATCATGGTTTGCCTTACTATGTCATATGAACCAGGTCAAAATATCAAACGCATTTCAAAATAGTATATTTTAATCCAGATTAACAAACTAACAAAACAACAGCAACAAACCATTAGAAATTCCTGAAACATATGAAATACCTTCCAGGTTTCTTGAGCAACGTTAACGCACCAGGTCACGCAAGACTCATGGGGTCCTAGCAATGCTAGTCCTACTCAGAGTAGCTCCCCTGAAGTTAGTGCAAATTTAAGCTTATTCGTTTTAATGGGTCTATTCGGAGTAGGATTTGGTTGGCTACAACCAGCAGTTCTTGAAAAAAGGGGGTGTAAAAATATGTCCCATTTTCAACTTTTGCAAGTCATTGGAGTATCTTCAGGTTGCCTTCAGCTTAGTCCTGCTCAGAGTAGACCCATTGAAATTAATGGAGCTAAGTTAGCAGTGTCCATAAACTTCAGTTGGTCTGCTCTGAGTAGGACAAGCAGTGAATACCACCCTGTGAACACCCCAGGTTTTTTAGCTTTCATTTGGAAGTAGCCTAAAAGTTCAGGGATCTCTGAATATGCATTGGTGTTATATTTACAACACTGTTTTGTATCTTGGCATACAGGTACGGCTTTGAAGGTGTGATCCTCACCATCTACTCCTTGGAGCGGGAAGAATTGGAATGTAAGGTACCCGATTGTCCTTTCAAGGACCCGATAAAGATACTCCAGGAATTGGACGTGGAGGAAGCTAAGCTCTACCTTGACTTCATCGTCCTAGGGATTTTTTTCGTCATCCTCAGGCTCATGGCTTACCTCACCCTGAAGTACAAGGTGAAGTCCGAAAGATAAAAAGGGAACTTGGGCAAAATCCCCGATGCCCTTTGGCGGATGCTATTGACTGCCCCACGAACC
Source organism: Podarcis pityusensis (assembly GCF_964106645.2). Lineage (NCBI taxonomy): Eukaryota > Metazoa > Chordata > Lepidosauria > Squamata > Lacertidae > Podarcis > Podarcis pityusensis. Next base: position 25,151,585 of record NC_138040.1, on the reverse strand, counting down.
TACTTTCCAAAGGACACGGGGAAAATCTGTGCGTCGTGGACTCAGAGAGGGTTGATGTTGTTGGGTAGCTGGTGGCTGACGTCACCTCAGTCGAGAAGAGTTGATGAGACATCTCGGAACTGTTTTAATATTTCCAGGCATTCTCTTCATTGGCAAAATGGTCTTTCCTTCCCCCCTCCCCATTTTCTTTGGGTAAAATTCTGGAATGTGTCAAAACTATTTTCCCAGAGCAATATCAGCTGGAGGGGAAACCTGCCCAACCCCTTCCCTAGCAAAGCACTTGGAAGAAATCTGGTTTCTGCTCCACCGGGAGGGGAAATGGAAGGTGGATGGGGAAATGCTGGAATCAATTTGGGCAGGACCCAGGGGGGTTGGGAAAAGGAGACGAGGGGTGGGAAGCAGGGGTGGGGTGGGGTGGGCGAGGGGCAAAACGAGGGTTTTGCTACAGGCAACCACGTCCTCTGCAAAGCACAGTTTTGTAGTGCCGCCGTTTTTGTGCCGTTTTTTGACTTGCTCGCTTGCGGACATAACTGTAGCATGTGTATCAATATTAAGAAACTGGAAGACTTCTACTGGGGGGGGTATGTGTGTGTGTCGCACAAGGCTTTAAATGTTTGCCATAACTGTAGCAATGGGGATTATTATTTTTTTGTATTTTCCTCCTTCCCCCATCCCAATATCTCTGTTTCTTCTTTCTTTACAAGAAAACCAAATTACAATCCGTGAGCAATTTTTGCAAGAGTCGCAGGCAGGCCTAGAACAGGAGATCAGAGCAACCGGCTCCAAGAGGATTCTGCAGGATTAGAGGGCCTCGTTCGTAGGGTGAGGTGAGGCTTAAACTTCATAGTAGCGTGTCAGAACACCCACAGCCTCTCTTGGGCTGGTGAGTGTAGTCAGGGCTGTGTTTATGCCGTGATTCCGTGTGAGCACGGGAATGTTGTGCTAGCTACAGAATCCAACCCCTTGATGTACCTCAGTTATAAAGGGGGAGGGAAAGGGCTGTCAGTGCCCTGCATAGCTCTTCCACCGTCTCTGCGATTGTCAAGAGAGGAATAAACAATACAGAATAATGAAAACTGCAGAATAAGAATTCTGCAACACAAGATCAAATATGCAAATGGAGCAGTTTTGCATTCAGGTATGCAGGTTGCAGAATCCCAGCTTTTACTTGGCGCAGAATTTTACTTAGTGTCCCATTGGACCTGATTGGGTCTTACTTCTAAGTAGGCATGCATAGGATTGGGTCCCACAAAACTTTGGTGCCCTTGTAGGCTGGAGACAGACTCAAGTGAGAATTAGTACTGGTGCCATAGAACCATCAATGCTCATGGCATGGGCACTCCTCTCTTGTTTCCTTATTGTCTTTGGTCAAGCAGGTTTCAGAGGGTTTTTTTCTGAAGCACAACATAAACTCAGATGGCCTGTTTGACCAGAGAAAACTGGGGTAAATAAAGGACTACACACCATGAGAAACGATAGCTCTGTTATGCCACTTTCAGCTCACTGATAAAGCCATAATCTTTATGCTGCTATAGAGGGAAAAGTGCTGGTCTAGGACTTTTGCATATCCCCAGTCCTCCTTGGATTGCCACCTATAGCACGATGAAGCCAAGGTGCAGCCGAGGTTCTTTGCCATTCCTTTGCTGGAATACAATCTTAAATATTGAGACAATCAATAGTGTACCACCTAATTGTTATTTCCTCTCTTTTCCGTTCCTTCTCTGTCCCTGCTGCCTGTTTACCTTTCTAGCAATCTTACATTTGCAGAAGTTGTTTGTCTGTAGCAGGCACTACCAAAAATATTGGCAGACTCAAGGATGCTTTTGCCTTTCTCTGAGCCTTTGGTGGTGATGGGCCACTGGGATGACAAAGAACCATTTTGTGCTCCGATTCTTCCTTCACTAGCTCTTGCACTTGGGAAGAGGGTAGTCCCTTGTCAAGAGGATGCCCCAACCTGTACTCTTCCACCTTGTCTGTGTTCCTCGTGGGAGAGGAAGGGGCAGGGGTGCAGAGCTCATTGCCATCTGTAGTAGCAATAACATCCATTACTATGCTTTTTTTATGGGTAGCTTGGTTCATCTTTCCCATGAAGTGTATCCCCTGTGACAAAGGCCACCAAAGTCTTTGGCTTTGAGTATAGTTACCAGGGGCTGCTGCCCTCACTCACTCAACTCGCCAAACCCTGCTAACTTGCTTAATCAGTGTGTGAAGCTCCTCTCTCCCCTCTGTTAAACAGGAGGTCACCTTCTAACAGTGCTCACCTGCCTGCCATTCATCACGCTGGAGTTGGTGCGGCCACCTATTAGCAGCCATGCAAACTGCAGCATGACGACAGCCTTACATTTTTATTTATATAGGAAGATAGGGTAGTGATACGTGAGCCAAAGAGTGAGGATGTCTGTGTCAAGGCATCTTAATGCTGTGTTTTATTCCAGATCAGGGTGGTTAGTTGTGATACCTTTTAAGAGAGCCCAGTTCTTAGAAAGGGGAGAAAGAGATTACTCAATTTTGTTTTCTCCCCATTTCTCTTTTTTCCAAGTTTAATCCACCACATTTGTGAGTTTGTGAGTTTCTTTGTTTTCAAAAGTGTTCATGAAAATTTATCAGGATTTCAGTACACATTTCTCCTAATGCACACATTTTGCAAGACAGTTTCTGAACTATAATGCATTTGTTATTTTCACAAATACTGTACATGCATATCAATGCACACTTCCCTCCAATGTATGCTGGGTGGGTTGTTATTATTATTATTATTATTATTATTATTATTATTATTATTATTTTGCATACATTATTTGGTTAGAGAACTACTTTGCAAAATTCAGAGAAGTGTAAATTTCAAAGGGCAGCTGTGTTTCCAGAAGTATGAATTAGGTAGGTTTCCCTTAAAATGTGGACCAAGTCGGATTTCTTCTCTGTCCCTAGTCATGAAAGAGCAGGTAGAAATCACAGTGGTTTTCATCCTGATCTTGTGCAGCCCTCTCTCTTTGCACTTCCAGCTGCTAGAAATGAATAAATTCTATCTGTAAAGCAGATTTTGGAGGGGATTCTTTCTTTTTAAACAAAAAACAACAAAAAAGCAGGCAGCTAGGGTGGATGCTTTGCAATCTGCTGCAGCACTTTAATGCAGTCATGTGGTGTCCTAAGCACTGCCTTTCAGGAACTAAGCTGCCCACTGCATCGGCAGAGATACAGCTTTCCATTTTTAACAGAGACTTATAGCCCAACCTCTCACCCAAACGCTGAGATGGTGAGCATCATTTCCTCATCTCATTTATTATTTTAATAGCATGCCACTATTATTCCTATTTTACAGATCTTGAAACTGAGGGCTGTATCCAGCGTTCTCTGTCTATTGGTGCAAAGGCTCTTTGCACTATCCAACCAGGGAGTTTTAATGTTGCACAACGGAGGAATCCAGCACAACAGTTGCCCTAGCAGACTGCCCTGGCAGTTGCCCTGGCACAATCTGTTGTGCAAGAAAGTTGCTAGCTTCCTGCTTAAGCCTTCTGCTGCGCAACAATGTTCTGCCGGCACTTAGCCAGCGAAGCAAGGAGATCGCTAGGTGACTTTAACTTTGCGCTATGTGCAATGTTGCGCTCTCCATGAGCAAATCCAGAAAAATTACCCCTTCCAGTTTCAAACCTGCACTCCCAGCCAGTGCTAGACACCTGATCTAATCCAGCAAGACAAACCTTGTGACTGCATGGATAGGGGGGAAGCCTTCCCTTTAACTTCCTCCTTCATTAAGCAGATGCCCTTTTATAAATATTGCTGCTGGGACAGGAGCCAAAGACAGTACACAGACAATGAATGGAAATGTATTGTACCTAGAGCCAGCCCTGCCATTAGGCAAAGTAGGACAATCGCCTCCAGCAGCAAATGCTGGAGGGTGGCAGTGACAGAACCCTGTTGTGCCTCTTCAGCCACCCCCTTGTCCATCGCCCTGTTGGAGATCAGAGCTGTGTATGTGCCACTTGACCAACCATGACCCCTGGAAGCTAGCCTGCTGCCCTCAGGTGCAACGGAGGATACAGTCCCATTGCCAGTGTTGTAGTGAGATTGAACTGCCAGTCTAATCAGTTTATGTTTGTGGAACAGGAGGGACACCATCTTGTCCTTGGTCTTTGGCCAGCTCTGGATGTATCCAAAAGTTGTGGTTCAAAGGTGCTATAGGATAGCAGTAGGGATGCGGGTGGCGCTGTGGTCTAAACCACCGAGCCTCTTGGGCTTGCCGATCAGAAGGTTAGCAGTTTGAATTCCCACGACTGGGTGAGCTCCTGTTGCTCTGTCCCAGCTCCTGCCAACCTAGCAGTTCGAAAGCACACCAGTGCAAGTAGATAAATAGCTACCGCTGCAGCAGGAAGGTAAATGGCTCTGGTTTCCATCATGGTGATCCGTTGCGCCAGAAGGGTTTGCCATGCTGGCTACAGGATCCAGAAACCTGTCTGTGGACAAACGCCAGCTCCCTCGGCTTGAAAGTGAGATGAGCGCCACAACCCCATAGTTGCCTTTGACTGGACTTAACCGTCTAGGGGTCCTTTACCTTTACCTTTATATGGTAGCAGTACTCTGTTAAGGCTGTCTTGTGCCCATGTTCTGAGAGAATTGTTTGGGGAATCTATGGTTTATTGGAGACCTGCCCTCAGGCTGCCTGTAGTAGGGCTGGTCCTACCATTAGGCAGAGCGAGACAGCCATTTTGGGCGGCAGGTGCTGTGTATACCATGAGACCTGGTATGTGCCCCCTAAACTGGCCTGTGGCTTTTGGTTTCAGTGAAGGCCACTGTCTCATTGCCAGTGTGGAAGAAAAACCCAGCTGTCCTTCTGGTCGGCTTTCATACATGGAATTGTGAAGAGTAGGGGGGTGTGTGTCATCTGGTCCTTTGCCTCAGGCGGCAAAATATATTGGGCTTCTGAAGGCCTGTGGCTACCGGAAGAAGTTCTGAAATGGGGACAGCCTTTAAAAGAAGCTTCCCTTGCACTGTGACCCTCCCCTACCCAAACAGCAGGCAAATAAATGCAAAAGGCAGCCCCTGCATGGTGATGCAGTTTAAAGCGCGCACACTTTCAGAAGAAAGCAGATTTGCAATCGAACCCGTTGGTGCTAAGAGACTGAGGATGGAAGATGAGATGCAAGAGGGGAAGGAGGCCCACTCATTCCTCCCTCCTCCGAAGTCAGGCAATAATTTTTTTAAAGGGGTTTTGTTCTCCATCCTGCATAGATTTGGAACAATTCCGCTACAAGCCTTGGAAGGTGTGTGTGTGTCTTCCTAGACATTTTGATCGCTGTGAGCTTCACGGTATCCTTTTCTTAACCATGGAAATCTGGGGCAGGGGAATGTGTGGTTCCCTTCCTTGCTTTCCCTTCTTGTCTGTCCTCTCAGTGTGATGGTGTTATTTGCGGGTGGAATCCTGTATGGGACTTTGTACATACAGCTTTGATGGTACTAAAGCAAAACAACTTAACAGTGCTGTTTTTCTTGAAAAAGAGGTGCCGGAAGTCACCATAAACACCTCCCTTGTTCTCTTAGAATGGCAATGACTCCCATTTGAGAGGTGCCAGGACTGAATTCTGGCAAGTTCTGGCTGAAAAAAAGCCCTGCTGGCCACAGGATCCACTGGACCTTGATTGCAAGAGATTTCTGCTATTTTAAAAAAAAAATTAAGGGAACTCAAGGAGCTCATGCCAAAACTGGAAACACCCACCACTGATGATTAAAAGATTCAAAGACAGCACAATACCTTAGGCATGTTGACTCAGAATTGAGTCCTGCTGCGTTCAATGGGTCTTATTCCTGAGTAAGGGAACATCTAGACTGTTGTTATTTTCCAGTGGGGTTTCAGTCACATGCTGGCAAAGACTGGGAGCTCTTACGCAACAAACCGGCTTCCCCCTTTCTGCGATAAGGAAAAGTTTCGGGGCAAAGTAGTGGGAAGTGTGGGTAACATTGGCTTTGACACAACAGCCCTCTTAGTATTGCTCAGCCACTTCCAAAAAGTGCCAGATTTTTTTGCTGGTTTCCATTTTGAGCCTAGTTCAAGGAAGGTTGCTGAATTCAGTCAAAGGACTCTTAAGCATCCCTCCCTTGCCACTGTGTCTGTCTAGAGGAAACTACCACACTGGGAGGAAAAGCCAGTCTCTCTCAGCACCGAGAGCTCTCCGCGTTCACACAAGGTGGGGAGCCAGCTGAAAGGCCACCAAAGCAAACAGATAGGGAACTCCAGATCTCCAAAGCTGAGTCTTTAGTGTAGGACCAGGGAGGCCTGCAAGAGTTGCTGACATGACTTGTTTGTTTCAAGTGTACATGTGGAGACCTCCAGTTGGATTTCACACATTAATAAAACCTATATTTATACGGTAATGGTCTCTCTTGTTTCTGGAGGATCTGTGAAAACGGCATGAGGGTAGAAAGAGGTCTGCTTCCGTGTTCCTAGAATGATGCACGGTTTTGGCATCCCAATTTCTGCGGCATTTCCTGGGGAACAGAGAAGATCTTGTTATTTACTTGCCCTTCACCCTAATGTTCAACAAATAAAATACAACATTAAAAACAACTTCCAATACAGAAACAAGGTGGGTTCTAAAGATAGGCATTTCAAGCAGCCTCTTACAGCAATCGCGGTACCATTTTGTGTCATGTGCAGAGGCAAGATACTATTGAGGTTCCAAGGGCTACTGTGCCTTTGAGTAAAAGCTTCCTTTTTCATAGCTTCTGCCCACCGTTTTACTGCTTCCTGTTTAAGACCATCCTCTTAAATTTGTAATTTGTAACCTTCCAGATAGAAGTTCTAATGGCAGTTCATCATGACAAGAGACAAACAATGTAAAAAGCTGATCGATACGAATCAGAAATAATAAAATAGCAGGTGAAAACACAACAATAAGGAGGAAAGCTTAAAGCATACTGTGGCTTTAAAGGACTAAGAGAAACTGGGGACTGGGGGGGCACAATTTAGTGAATAATTGTCACTTAATTTCCTTTAATTAGTCTGATGCTGTCCCTATTATGGGACGGGCAGGCTTTAATTACTGCTTTCCTTACATTCTTATGATTTTTTATTTTAAAGCAGAAGAGAACCATGGGTGTTTGTGTGGTAGTGGAGATATGCATAAGAACCTTATTTATGAAAGGAGGGAGGAATGATGTATTTCTGCCCTGTTCAGTCATTCATGCAGGCCCAGGAAACTGGAAAAGCTGGAAAACTCTTCTTAGTCACTTCTCAATAAGATTCCCTCCCCTCGGTCCAAGACCCAACACTGCTTAAGGGTGTTGGGCGACTGGCAGAGAGAATGTAGATGAGGAGAGCTGCTGCCAGTCAGTGTCAAGAATACTCAGCTTGATAGGCCAATGGTCTGACTCAGTATAAGGCAGCTTCCTACACTCCTGTGGGTAAAAATATATTCAGTGGTACCTTGGTTCTCAAACTTAATCTATTCCTGAAGTCCCTTCCAAAACCAAAGCATTCCAAAACCAAGGCAAGTTTTCTTATGGGAGAGTAATGCAAAATGGATCAATACGTTCCAGACTTTTAAAAACAACCCATAAAACAGCAGTTTAGCATGAATATTACTATCTAACGAGACCATTGGTCCATAAAATGAAAGCAATAAACAATGTACTGCAGTCACACAATCAATCAATCAGTAGCTGAACTGGGTTCCACACAGACACAAAAACAAAACAAAAAGAGCTGCAAAAACAAAAATGCAAAATAAATATAAAAAACAGACAGACCTCAGCATAACACTCAAAATGGAAGTGTGGCACTCAAATCGGAAGCATAACTCTCAAAACGGAGCACATTCAGCTTCCGAAAAAAGTTCGCAAACTGGAACACTTACTTCCGGGCTTGCAGTGTTTGGGTTCCAAGTTGTTTGAGTACCAGGGCGTTTGGGAACCAAGGTACCACTGTAAATATATTTGAAAACCTCAGATTGTTATGGCCCTTCAGTTAGAATGTTTATCTGAAAATACATATCATACCTATCCCTGGATGATAATTTGGGTGTTGTTGTTTTTTAAAAAAGTTTTTGTTGAACATTTTTTCACAAAAATGTAGTACAACAAAGTACTACAAAATCACCATAGTGACACAAAGCCATGAGGAAAGTGAGGTGGGCAGTGAGAGACATAATACAGAGGGATTTTTATTATTCTGAAATTGCAGAACTGAGTCAAACCAAAAAGCACAGATGAGATGCTGGATTACAATTAGTCACATCCCAGGAAAAACGTTGAACCTGGATGCAATGAGTCATCAAAAGGCACACCTTGACGATATTTACATTATCAGGTCAACACACATACAAACACACCTTTTGATATTGGTCGTAGTAAGTGGGCTGTTTTCCCCGTTTCTAAACAATATTAAAATACACAAAAAAGGTACAAACTGTATACAAACACTCTATTTCGCAAAGACTGTACCTTAAATTAAAAAATAATAATCCTGCAGTTTACATCACAGGAAAAAAATGGTTATACCTATTAATATCTAGAATGCATTGATTTTTCATGAAATAAAGTGAAGAGAGACTGGTTTATTTGTTTGCTTTATATCCCACCTTTCCTCCACACAGCTTAAGGTGGCAAATATGGTTTTCCTCCCTCCCCATTTTATCCACACAACAACCCTGTGAGGTAGGCTAAGAGACAGCAACTTGCCCAACGTCACCCAGGGGGCTTCATGGCAGAGTGGGGATTAGCACTCTGGTCTCCCGGGTCACGGGTGGCGCTGTGGGTTAAACCACAGAGCCAAGGACTTAGAATCATAGAATCATAGAATCATAGAGTTGGAAGAGACCACAAGGGCCATCGAGTCCAACCCCCTGCCAAGCAGGAAATACCATCAGAGCACTCCTGACATATGGTTGTCAAGCCTCTGCTTAAAGACCTCCAAAGAAGGAGACTCCACCACACTCCTTGGCAGCAAATTCCACTGTCGAACAGCTCTTACTGTCAGGAAGTTCTTCCTAATGTTTAGGTGGAATCTTCTTTCTTGTAGTTTGGATCCATTGCTCCGTGTCCGCTTCTCTGGAGCAGCAGAAAACAACCTTTCTCCCTCCTCTATGTGACATCCTTTTATATATTTGAACATGGCTATCATATCACCCCTTAACCTCCTCTTCTCCAGGCTAAACATGCCCAGCTCCCTTAGCTGTTCGTCATAAGGCATCGTTTCCAGGCCTTTACCATTTTGGTTGCCCTCCTCTGGACACGTTCCTGTCAGAAGGTCGGCCAGTCAGAAGGTCGGCCAGTCAGAAGGTCGGCGGTTCGAATCCCCGTGATGTGTTGAGCTCCCGTTGCTCGGTCCCTGCTCCTGCCAACCTAGCAGTTCGAAAGCACATCAAAGTGCAAGTAGATAAATAGGTACCACTCCGGCGGGAAGGTAAACGGCATTTCCATGCGCTGCTCTGGTTCGCCAGAAGCAGCTTAGTCATGGTGGCCACATGACCCGGAAGCTGTACACCGGCTCCCTCGGCCAATAAAGCGAGATGAGCGCCGCAACCCCAGAGTCGGCCATGACTGGACCTAATGGTCAGGGGTCCCTTTACCTTTACTCCCAGGTCTTAGTCCAATACTCCGCCACTACACCAGACTTGGCTTTGAGAGTTCTCAATCTTGTTTAAACTTGTACAAAAAGTTGCATACATTCCAAGACACCTGCCTATCAAATATTGTATTAATGGAGGAAGTAAATTACGCACCAGTCAGGTGCAATTCTCGCATCCACATCTATCCAACAGTTCTAAAGGAATACGGTAATGAAACATTAGGCTGACTGAATACCGGTATATAATTCTCCCACAGACCATTCAATCTCCATGAATTTAGGTAAGGACATGAGAAGCGCCTGCTGGATCATGCCAGCGGCCCGTCTCACCCAGAATCCTGTTCTTACAGTGGCCAACCAGATGCATATGGAAAACCCACAAGCAGGACCTGAGGGCACCTGCAGTTTCCGTCAACTGGTATTCAGAAACCTCCATGTGTAAGAAATGGGTCCAAGCTCAACTTACCGTATTTTTTGCTCTATAAGACTCACTTTTCCCCTCCTAAAAAGTAAGGGGAAATGTGTGTTCGTCTTATGGAGCAAATGCAGGCTGTGCAGCCAGCGGCGTAGCGTGGGTTGTAAGCACCCGGGGCAAGGCAAGTAATTTGCGCCCCCTAACCCGGGGCAAGGCAAGTAATTTGCGCCCCCTAACCCGGGGCAAGGCAAGTAATTTGTGCCCCCTAACCCCTAACCTGCCGCCGCTGCCAGCTTCTTCTTGCTGCTGCCTGGTCTGGTCTGGTGTGGTTCTCTCCCGCGCTCAGCGCTGCGCTGGGCGGCCGCTGCACTGTCCCTCCCCCAGATAGTCCCTCGCTCTCTCTCCGCACTGCACGCCTGGCACCCACCCCCTCCACAGTGGGCGGCGACCCAGCGGCTCGGATCGGATTCGCACAGCCAGCACTGCAGTGAGAGAGAGTGAGTGAGCCAGGTAGGGGCAGAGAGCTGCGAGTGCGAGCGCGCGCCCCCCCCGATGTTGCGCCCGGTGTGGCCGGCCCCCCCTGCACCCCCCACACTACGCCACTGTGTGCAGCTATCATAGAAGCCAGAACAGCAAGAGGGATTGCTGCTTTCACTGTGCAGCGATCCCTCTTGCTGTTCTGGCTTCTGAGATTCAGAATATATTTTTTCTTGTTTTCCTCCTCCAAAAACTAGGTGAGTCTTGTGGTCGGTATTTAAGCAGCTACAGAGGTTAGTTCAGGTTGCATACTCCCATCGAATTGCATCCATTTTATATTAGGCAAAGAAAGGATGAACTCATTTGATGCCCTGCATTTCCTTGGGGGATGAGAGATGAGACGCTTTTCACTGCCACGGATTCGGGAGGCAGCCTGAGCACCTGGAATGACTCCCTTCCTGCCAGCAGCCAACACCACCCTTAGCTGCTGATGAAGGCGGCTTGACTAAGAGGCCAAACCAGAAGGGCTGGAACACCATCATTTCTGGTTTCACAGGGAGTGGTGCTGCAGCTTAAACCAGTGTTGCAAATTCTGGCCAGGCACATGGGTGGGTGGTGAAGGATGCTGAGCTGAAACCGATGTGCTGAGCCACATCAAGGGGTAAACACTGCCGATTAGACTGGTGACATTTGCACATCACAGTAGGCAAGGGTTCCTGATCGAGCAGCGCAATGCCACATTCTCCCTGCACTTCCTTTTTGTGCGGTTGGTTAAAACATGCCAGGACGTCACTGTTCTGCTCAGCTTCCCATGACACGTGGACCTGACATTCTGATTTGTTAGGAAGAGATGTAGCTCAGTGGATTGAATATCTGCCTTGCATGCAGAAGGGCCCAGGCTTGATCTCTGACATCTCCAGATAGGGCTGGGAGAGATTTCCCTGGTTGCAGCCCTGGAGAGCTGCTGCCAGTCAGTGTGGACAGTACTGAGCTAGATGGACCCAAGGATGGACCCAAGTCATTCTGGACTCACAGCTGTCCATGGAGGCGCAGGTCAGTTCTGTGTCCAGGGCAGCTGTTTATCAGCTCCATCTGGTACGCAGGCTGAGACCCTACCTGCCCGCAGACTGTCTCGCCAGAGTGGTGCATGCTCTGGTTATCTCTCGCTTGGACTACTGCAATGCGCTCTATGTGGGGCTACCTTTGAAGGTGACCCGGAAACTACAACTAAGCCAGAATGCGGCAGCTAGACTGGTGACTGGGGGCGGCCGCCGAGACCACATAACACCGGTCTTGAAAGATCTACATTGGCTCCCAGTACGTTTCCGAGCACAAGCGTCTCCACCCCCATCGTTCTGCCCAGACACTGAGGTCCAGTGCCGAGGGCCTTCTGGCAGTTCCCTCGCTGCGAGAAGCCAAGTTACAGGGAACCAGGCAGAGGGCCTTCTCTGTGGCACCCGCCCTGTGGAACGCCCTCCCACCAGATGTCAAAGAGAAAAATAACTACCAAACTTTTAGAACACATCTGAAGGCAGCCCTGTTTAGGGAATCTTTTAATGTTTAATAGGTTATGTATTTTAGTGTTTTGTTGGAAGCTGCCCAGAGTGGCTGGGGAAACCCAGATGGCCAGATGGGCGGGATATAAATAAAAAATTATTATTATTATTATTATTATTATTATTATATTATTATTATTATTATTATTATTATTATTATTAGGATCTGGCTGGGGAGAAGGTAGCTTTCTATGTTCCTGTTTCAATCACCATCCTCCCCCCCCCCAAATGCATCTGAAATTAAAATCTGCCATGTTGTTCTTTCTGTTTTCCCAAGGCCTCTACTCTTCTCTCTAGCTGTGCTAGACAGAGGTGGCTACTCAGACTGAGCAACAGCCATTTAGTATTAGCGTGCAGAGAACAGAACCTCCGTATTCAGGGCAAAAAGCACTCTGCCCATGCTCTTGGCCACTCTTGTTTAGCATTGCTTCTCACATTCCAGGGTTCTTTGCAAACAGGTTTTGCAGCTGAACCTTCAGGTAACCCCCAGGAAATAATAAGAGGGTTGCCAATGGCTTTCCAGACCCCAGCAGCATGTCTTGCACATCTGGAGAAGGTTTAGGACAGGCAGAAATCCCACAGGTGCTTGTTTCCAGCAGAAGGGATGCAGAGTCACAGGAGTGGATATCTCCACGTTTACGCAATTCTGCATAGAGGCGGCTGCATCTGAAGCAAATCCAGTGGAGCAGTAAGCAAGCCGTTCTGCCTGTGCCAGAAAACGCACACAAATGCACTCTGTGGTAATCCAGCGCCTATCTTGCTCGCCTTCTCTGCTCAATCTTCCCCTCCCTGGTTTTGTGTTTTTTTCCCCCTTCTGGAAGCTCTGCCAGCTGCGAGAGAGGCAGTTTGTAAGGCCAAGTGGGAAGGGCTTTCTTTGCAGGAAGTTACGGCTGCAAAATAAACTGACAGAGGGCAGGAGCCTTCACAGAGACAAAAATAAACCGCCGGGGAGGCGAAGAGAAGCTTGCTCTGAATGCAACGCGAACCTCCCAGAGGCCTATTGAAAAAGCAGATCAACACAGACAGAAACAACGGCAGACGACAGAAAGACCCTGATGGAACAAAGGGCACGGCTGCATCGGCCATCCGCGCGGAAGATCCTTCGCCGGAGGTAAAATTTCGCGGGTGGTCAGAGGGGTCACGCCAGCGCAGGGCCAACTCTGAGCCGTTTTCCCGCGCTTCTCTCTCGGAGGGCTCTGGTGACAAGGGAGGGTTGGTAAGGGAAGCAGTAAAGTCATCCCAGCTGCCCCGATTCCCTTCGATTTTTCCTTGGTAGGGGCTCAGGGAGATCATGCGTTCTGATTTGCTTCACAAAGTTTTTTGGGGGTTTTTTCCCCAATTTAAAACAAATATATCAACAAACATAAAAAGAAAACATCAAAAAACAAGCAAGCAAGCAAACATATGTTGTTGTTGTTGTTTAGTCGTGTCCGACTCTTCGTGACCCCATGGACCAGAGCACGCCAGGCACTTCTGTCTTCCACTGCCTCCCGCAGTTTGGTCAGACTCATGCTGGTAGCTTCGAGAACACTGTCCAACCATCTCGTCCTCTGTCGTCCCCTTCTCCTTGTGCCCTCCATCTTTCCCAACATCAGGGTCTTTTCCAGGGAGTCTTCTCTTCTCATGAGGTGGCCAAAGTATTGGAGCCTCAGCTTCACATCTGTCCTTCCAGTGAGCAAAACAAACATATATCCTAACTCTAAAAATTCCACTTTTGTTAACATCAAGTGACTTCCTCGAATCCCCCTAGCTGAGTTTCCATAGAAATCATTGTAGCAGTTTTCCAAAACTAGTTTCACGTAAAATTTACTTAGTCCAATTAACACCTTTCTTTCTTTTCGTTTTAACTTTTAATCCATGGTATTCTACAATATCACATATTTAAATCCTAGGCCAATTTGGTACTTGCAAGTAATTCTATTTAAGTTATCTTAACATATTTAACTGAATAATCTTTGAATTTCTTCCATTCCTCTTGATACTCTTCCTCCTTCTGGTCGCAGACTCTTCCGCTCAGGTTGGCTAGCTCTGAAAAATCCATCATCTGTTTCACAAAGTTTTAGGTGTCAGCTGTTGGTTCACTATTCATTCTGATTTGTTTCCTGGCAGAGGTGCCAACTTAAATAAAATATTGGGGGGTAAGCCCTGCCCCACCTAACTGATCATAAGACATGGGGCACACACACAATTTTAATGGCAATGCCTATCAACTATTGGGGGCAGGCCCCCTCAAATATTTCAGGGGGAAGCAAAGGGCCCTTGGACCCCAGGAGTTGGCTCCTATGTTTCCTGGGAGGTTATATGATGTTGCTTCGAGCAAATGTTGTCCCACATTTTCCTTTGCCTTTCTCTGTCACTTTTCTTATTGCAAAAAGTCTGGAGCAGGGTGGGGGGGGAGCAGGTTTGTTGCACAAAAGCACCAAATTATCTTGAATTGCGCAAGCTGAATTTGCCGGTATGTAATTGAATTTCGTCAAAAGATAGCAAGAGCCTGGAAACGCCCACAGACAACAAAACAAAAATATACTGTATATGGTATAATCCTGTCAGGTGTTTTTCTCCCAAGAGTAGAGGGAAGTGCAAGGTAGCTAAAAAGCTAGCTCCCTATATTCCTACTCTCTACATTCATGAAGATTTAGCAAATCCCTCCCTATTGCGATATTTAAGATCAGCTGAAACACCTTGGCTATATTCTCTGAGCACCCAAGTTCTTCAGGCCATTATCATTATGGGGGAAATGCAGGGGTGGGTGACAGCCCCATGGAGATAGGGGAACCCCCAGAGTCTTGCCAAAGTGTTGCTATACAGTGGTACCTCGGGTTAAGTACTTAATTCATTCCGGAGGTCTGTACTTAACCTGAAACTGTTCTTAACCTGAAGCACCACTTTAGCTAATGGGGCCTCCTGCTGCTGCCGCGCCACCGGAGCATGATTTCTGTTCTTATCCTGAAGCAAAGTTCTTAACCTGAAGCACTATTTCTGGGTTAGTGGAGTCTGTAACCTGAAGCGTATGTAACCCGAGGTACCACTGTAACTTCTTGTTTGTGCTAGCTTTGAATGGACAGAGTTCATTCATTTCCAAGGCTAGAGAGCAATCCCAAGTTATTAAGGATCACCAGCCCCATTTTGTGATACACATTAAACTGTTTCCACTGTTAACCAATTACGAATTGCACAGAAAGGTTCTGAACTTTAAAACTTTAAAAGAACACAAATGTTCTACCTAACTGAAATTTCGAGGAGAGTGAGTTACAAATGTGTTGCATCAGTGTTTTCCTTTTAATTGCCATTCAGATGTATCACTCTTTGGTCAATCTCTCTGCTGACTTTGAGGGGACTGCTGGAAGCTGGGCTGAATCTGAGCTGGGACTCAGTCCAGCATGACAGAGTTCAGTGTTTGATCAGAGTTCCAGAATTTTTTATTAAAGTTCTCACAATACAATAAAATACCTATATCTATATATCTGCAACAAATGTTTGATCAGAGTTCAGGATACCTGAAGGCTCCTGAGCATGTACAGAGTTAATTTTCCTCTTCATGCATCAGAAACAAAACCTAAGCCAAGAATGTAGCTCCCAGAAGTCTGAACCCGAGTATCTCTCCTTTAGAAATGAACCAATAGCTTTAGATTAATTTCATGTTAAAGCTTTGTATACACCGCTTTTCAAACACTTGTAGTAAAGCAAATCTACAATAAAACAAATTTATTGGAACAAAAAAAAGGAAAGTCAAAGATGAAATGAAGCAGTAGCAATATACCCCAGCATTAAAAATGAGAGGCTCCTCCCATTTATTCAGCATTCAGCATTTGTTTGAACAAAGTATGTGCAGTGGTCTTTATTGCACATACATCCTGATTTGTTTGCAGAGGGGTTGTGCAACAATGAACATTCATCCCAGTTTGCTTGTGTGTTGTTCAGCTGGGCTGAGGAACAACAACTTACTTGTCCCTCTCCCCTTGCTGTTTGCCTTGCCTTGCTCAGCAAGGCTTGTTGGTGTGAAAACACACACATCTCAAGGTAACCAAAGAACAGCAGCAGATACAATTCCTTAGAGATAGGCCTGGATTTACAGGTAATGACAGGTGTGAACAGGCACACTCTCTGATGCTTTAAAGCCTCTCATCTTAACTTTTTGATGCCTGCCATGATGTATTCAGCTGCATAACTTTAGCCAAGATTCCAGACTCTGTAGTTTGACTTAAGATGCAGTGGCTGAGCCTTGCAGTCTCTAGGATTCTGTTACCAGTTAAGCCAGGGGTAGGCAACATAAGGCCCAGGGGCTGGATGCAGCCCAATCGCCTTCTCAATCCAGCCCGCAGACGGTCCGGGAATCAGCGTGTTTTTACATAAGTAGAATGTGTCCTTTTATTTAAAATGCATCTCTGGGTTATTTGTGGGGCATAGGAATTCGTTCATTCCCTCCCCCCCAAAAAAGATAGTCTGGCTCACCACATGGTCTGAGGGACGGTGGACCGGTCCATGGCTGAAAAAGGTTGCTGACCCCTGAGCTAAGCTATAGCCACAGGGCTGCCAGCATGTGCTTTTGTTTTAGCTTCTCAGATGTCCACTGGAGTTTTCCCTTTAGCAGGAGGTGGTTGTACAGCAATTGTATTTTTTCTGCCTATCGATTTCTGCACATAAAAGCTACCGTTAAAAGCTCAAGGGAAGGCAAGGCTGATTTATTCCTGATCAGTTGCAAACCCCTGGACACACATGGGGATGTAGCAGGTTCTGCAAAATTGAGCCCATTTTTGCATGCATTTGCTCGGAGAAAATCCATGCCTTCTCTCTCCGTCTTTTGCTTATTTGCGAATGATTGTACCATGAATTCTGAGAGCAACGTTTAAGCTGCCTGGCCTCAGAGCTCAAATTTCATTTGTCTTTTCCCCCACTTTCTAACGGCACAGTGTTCTGAGCTGGCCTCTGCACCAGGAATTGCTAAGAGCCCTTCCGTTCCAGGAAAGTTCCAGGCCAGGCCACTGCGGCAAAGCCAGCTATAAATGTGTCCATCTTTGCCAGCTTGGTGAAGTCCTTTAGTGAGGCCTGCTGCTTTAAGGGGAGAGAGAGGAGGAAGAGGAGGACAGCGGATTATTATTTCAGCTGGCTGTCAGTGACAGCAGAAAGGCACACAGCGGAGCCACAAACAGGCTGGCATTGTGATGATGTGCAGCCACTGGAGATGGCAGAGAATGAAGCGAGAAAGACCTGCTAATTCGCCCCCAAGGTGCATGTGTGAATTTTACAAGAAGGACTCCCTCTTTATTCACCTTCTTTCCAGGTTCTCTTCTCTCCTCTGTTTTCCCTTCCTTCCGAGGGCCTTTCTCTCTTTCTTCTCCCCTCCTTATTTACACAGCTAGTGCTGCCCCGTGTACTATGGCTGCATGCAACTTTTACATACATGTAGGCAGCAGGCGGAAGTCAACAGGTGAAGCTCATCAAATTGGGGGTCTCCCAGAATGACAATATGTAGATTGGTCTGATGCATGTTTCCTGAAAAGTTCATTTTAGTGGGACTTGCTGTCAAGAAAGCGCACGTAAGGTTACTGGGACTAAATGTGTTGGCTGTTTTTCTTTAAAGTTATATTTTTCCTTACTTCGTAGTGGAAAAGTATAATGAACCATGTTTGGGGCTTGTGTTCAGAGGGCTGCGGAGAAGAGACAGTTGCATGGATTATTGTAAGGTTAAAGAAAGTGGAAGAGAGGGGTTGAAGGAAGCATGGAATGGGAGGTGGGAATTTGCTAAAATGAAATTTGAAAATAATCTAGACTGGGTGATGTTGTTCCGTGCACAGCCATTAGCACCTTGGGCAGTGCAACCAAATTAGCCATCCTCACAAGGTGCACTTCTAAGCCCACCCAGTCTAAAATCCAATCATACTAGCCAAGGTGTGACTATGCCAAGGAAAGATAACTAAAGATAATCCTATTAGGGCAGGGACCCACCCCACCTTGTCATGAACCAAAAGGATTGGCCAGGAGCAACACGTCACTAATCCAATCAATTTTGGAATTCGCTTTGAAGCTTTTGTCCCCCAGAGTATAAAAACCAGGCTCCTGAATCCACTCTTGGCTCCTTTTCTGCTGGCCTCCACTACCTGCCTGAAGTCCTTCTTGCTGAATTGCTTTGCCCTGGACGAAACCCCGGTCTCTAGTGCTGCGTTCTCGCCTCTGCTTTTCCTCCACTGCCTCCAGTCTCCTGCTTCCCTGGGTCTCTACTTGGTGAAGCAGAAGTCCTTGCTGTTTCCAGCCTTACTTAGGACTTTCAACAAGCTCCAGGACTCCTTCTTTGCAATTGTCCACAGGGACTGAAAAGGTACCTTTGGCTTCCTCCCCTGTTTTCTGTTTTCACAACAAATGGTAGCCTCCAAACTTGCTCCTCCTTTCCTGTCTCTGAGAATGTGTGACTGTGTGTTTAGATCTGTTTTTTGTTTCCTACCAGTAGTGAGCATGTGTGTTTTGGAAGCCACCCTCTTGCATCACCTCTTGGCCTCTGTGGCCTTGCTCCTTCTTGGGCATGTGTAGTCAGGGAAGGGCTTGTGGGGTAGGTCATCTGCCTTCTATGCAGAACATCCCACATTCAGTCCCTGGCAACATCACCAGGTAGAGCTGGAGGAGAGACTTACCTGCCTAAAATCTTAGAGAGTCCCTATCAGTCAGTGTAGACCAACTTTGCCCCCATCCTCCCGACCACTTGAAAATAGCGGATAGTCCTGGCAGACCACTTAATGATCTTTTCTTCCTGTTGTAGCAATTGTAATGTGCTGTGCTGGATGCTGTGCAATTTCTAATTATAATTCTATTTGTAATACAATGAATTACGGCTGGGTGATATATCGCTACAGCACCCAAAACCAGTTTGCAGTCCATATCATATCGGTTTCATAATATTTGACCTGGCAATATATTGCAAATCATGATGTGTCTTAGGGCTGGGCAATATATTGCCCAAAACCTGTTTGAAGTCCATATCATGATATCGGTTTCATAATATTTGTCCTGGCAAAAAATCACAAATTGTGTGTGTGCTATGCAAAAAAATCACAATGTGGGGAAAACCGTGAAGCTAGCCAATGTTTCTCTCGATTCCTGTGGTCCCAATAACTTTGCTGGCTCAGCTCTCCCCTGCCTCATGCAGGGGGCAGAGAACCACAAGAGCAGGCGTCAGCAAAAATCACAATGCAGGAAAAACTGGGGCCAGCCAATGCCTCTATATAGCTCCATCCTTATTTCAGACATTGTGCTATATCAGTATATTGCGATGTTTAGCAGGTGATTATATCATGATGTTGAAAACCAGATATTGCCCAGCCCTGCAATGAACTGCAATATAAAAGAAGCAATAAAATTACAATTAGAAACGAACACAAGTACTTAATGCAGGCATGTTGTGGACCACAGTTTGGGGACCTGTGGCATATAATAGCTCGGTTGTTTGATATGGTACAAGGCAACTTCCTATGTCCCTGTGGTTTAGAATTAGCTAATTCTCCCAAACCATTCTCTTGAGTCGTTCGCCATAATAGAAATGTACTGTTTGCTGAGCTATTCCCCACTGAAGGGTTAAATGTGTATATTTGATTCTTTCTGTGTGCGCTGTGAACATTCTCCCCATTCTAAGATCTGTGTGAGTGCAAGTTTCTAGATAAAACCTGCTATCGCCGCTGTCTGGAGTTCCTAATTTGTGAGACTCCTAGAATGTGTGCATGTGAAACCCAGGTCTACCAAGGAGGATGGGGAGGAAACTGTAATCCTTAGATGAAGGGTGGTATATAAATTTAATAAATAAAATAAATAATAAAATCAGAACCGTCTGTGAGACCTCTGGTTCCACCTGCCATTAGCTCCCCTGCCACTCACCCCACTGTTCCCAATCTACAGTGGGCTCTGAATCGGCTAATTCAGGTTGCTCAATTAACGTTGATTTTGCACTATTGTGCAGCAAGCGTGCTCCCCTCCCCATCCCCCAAAGGTCAGATTGTTTGCTGTAAGGACAGTGACAGGTAATTTGCTCTGGGAGATAATGCTTTTTTGATGCAACACTGTCTAATCTCCCCATAATCAAATCGAGATGAATGCTCATTAAAGAATAGCTCTCACTGCAATCAAATCATGCTAAATGGTCATTAAACAGCTTGTCTGGAAGTGACCCTACAGTATTGATGTGAGCTGTTTTGAGGAAGGGAATTATCTGAAAGAAGTGAGAGAGAAATATATAGTATAAAATAGATATAGTGACAGAGGCAGGCTTGCTCAGGAGGCCTCTGGCCTCCAAGCTATGTCTGCCTCAGTGATGAGATTTTTGCAAATCTTGATTATCAGATTCTGGGGGAAAGGGTGGTGGTGGAAATTCCAGCTCTGCTTTCTGACCTTTTTACGTGTGTCTTCCAGTTGAAAGGCAGGTTCCTTCTGCCACCATGCCGTTCAGGAGATGGCCGTGCCAGGCAGGGAGCAGCTGGAGCAGGCTGAAGCAAATAGAGGCCAAGCAGAAGGCCGGCAGAGGCGTTGTAGCTTCCGCGATGCACCTGGACTCGGCGCTAGGTAAGGCAGAGTTCAAACTCCAGGCCCCTGCTTGCAGAGTCTGGAAATGGCTGAAGTAGTAAGAGTGTCTCTGAGCACGTTTGTTCTCTGGGCAGGGTGTCTTTCCTTCCTGCTCCTTATCCTTAAAAACTCCCTCTCTCAATGTCCAGGGGGTGCAGAGGTGATGGCTCCCCTTTTGCGGAACGCTCTCCCCAGAGAAATGCACCTGGCACCATTGTTGTCTGTTTTTAGTTGCCAGACATTTTTAAAAAAATAATTTGCTTTCTCCTTTGAACCTTAATTTGGAGGGTAGCTGGTTATGTTTGTTATCTTTATATTTCCCTCATCCTTTTAAGTGGGTTGGGCAGGGATTGTTTTTGTGATTAGATAGATAGATAGATCTGCATTTTGGAGTCTTCTTTTATTGCTGTTTTTATATTTGGTTTTAACATTTATTTATTTTTTGTTCGTATTTTTATTTTGTAAGACGCTTTGAGACACATATGTTTAAAAAGCGATGCATAACTGTAAAAAATAATTAATGTATTAGGTAATAGTGCATTAAAATATGTATATTAGGAGAAAAATTTACACTAAGATGCTGATGAATTTTCATGTCACCTTTTTTTAAAAAAAAAATATGCAAACTGATATGGAAATATAGAGAACTGAATTTAAGACTGGAAAAATTAGAAACAGAGAAACTAAACTTCAGCCTTCCCTCTCCCTACTTTTCCTTTAAGGCTTTCCTTAAAACCAACCTGTGAAGCCCTTGATATGTCCCCTTCAACCTCATCTGCCACTGAAATTAAGCCCAAGTGCATGCTCCTTAGGGCAGAGACCTTCCTCCCATATTCCTAAGGACTAGAAACGTGCTTTTGATTTTACACATAAGATGGGACTGAACTTGGGCCCCATTGAAATCAACAACCCACTCATTTCAGCTAAGAGAACTAAGTTCAGCTGATTTAGTCTGGATCCAGCTACCTTACACGTGGTTCTGTGGCTTTGTTTCTCAAGTTACGTTTATAATAGGTAAATAATAAGTAGTAATGTGTAAATAATATAACATAAACCAATGCTGTAATAACTTTGTCCTGGAATCTCTCCTTGAAGGCACTGGGAACCGCCTGGTCCTCAAGAGGATCCTGCATGTGGACCGGACCTTGTTCTTCTTAAGATCAGCATCTCCTGTCAGGTAAGGATGCCCTGATGGGGTACTGAACTCTTGGCAACCTAGAAAACGAGTGGGGAACCACAGGCCCAGGGTCCAAATGCAGCCCTCCATTCTTCTCTACCTGGCCATTGGAACTTTAATCAGGCCACGCCCCTTATATGCCCTGCTACGCATATAAGTGTTTTTGACTGGCTGGAAGGTGTCCTTGATCTCTGAGAATGCCTCTCGCTTTTCTGGACAGAGGTTAGAGAGAGGTGCACGAATGGGTGCAGAGGCTAGCCTTCTGTACAAAGGGGCCCTCTTTGGTTGGACTACAATGTCCAGGGTCCTTGGCCATTGGCCAATCTGGCTGCTGGGGCTGATTAGAGTTAGAGACCAACAACATCTGGTTAGCCACCCCTTCCTTGATTAGATAAAGAAGTGGTTCCCAATTAGCAAAGTACTGTGGACGCCCTGTTTTTCAAAAGCCAACCCACGAACCCCCTACTTTTGGTAGTTTTTGTTATGTGAATGGCGTCACCGTACCCTCCAACATGTCCCAGTGATGTGACCTTTTTGAGAACACGGTGCCCAAGAAATGTGCATTTTGGGGTGCTACAATCTTGTTCAAGACACAGCCAACCTCCTGGATGGGTTATGTGGACCCCTGGAGTCCACGGACCACCAATTGGGAACCACTGAGACAATGCAAGGGAAGCCTTTTTGAACATTCAAAAGTGTTCTATTACTTTTATACAGTCATACCTCGGCTCCCGAACGCCTTGGGAGTCGAGTGCTCTGGCTCCCAAACGATCGAAAACCAGAAGTGAGTGCTCCAGTTTTCGAACATTCTTTCAGAAGCCAAACGTCCAACAGGGCTTCTGATTGGCTGCAGGAGCTTCCTTCAGCCAATCAGAAGCTGCGCTTTGGTTTCTGAACGTTTTGGAAGTCGAACGGACTTCCGGAACAGATTCCGTTTGACTTCCAAGGTACGACTGTATCTGCCTTCCTCCATATTTACTTTTATCATCTCTTGCTACTTTGTTAGCCATAAATTTATGTTGAAGATCTGTCTGTCTGCCTGCCTGTCTGTCTCTCTATCCAGACATAGGAAGCTGTCCACAGTCTGTTCTTTCTGGAAACAACTGAATACATTTTTGTTTGTTTGTTTTCAAGCTCTAGAATGCATTTGTATTTGCAAAAAACAGAGCTGCCAGCTTGATAGGGGTTCCCTCTTCCTTAGCCACCTTTCCTTTCTTTTCTTTTCTTTTTTTGAATAAACATTCACAAACTTTTTATTGATAATAATCAGTTAAATAATTTAAGGATGTATTTATTTATTTATATTAAATAAATTTTATTAGTATTTTCCACACAACAGCAACATGAAAAATATCGAAAAATAACAATACACAACACACAAAAACCAACATTCGAAAAACTAAAAAAGCAACAACAACAACAAACAAATCAATATCTTACAAATTAATAATATAAACACTAAAAAAAAACACCTCACATTTTCTTTCCCCTCTCTCTTTCAGGGACTTTGTCTGTCATGTGGGAGGACCCCAGGGGTTCCCATCTCAGCCAACCTCCCCCAGACCAAGCCAGCCAGCACTGAAGAATGTGCCCACCTCTGGTAAATCTACTACTTTATGTTTCTAAGGAGCGATGCTGTTGCTGATCACTAATCTGTACCAGGGAACACAACTAGATTGCGTGGCGGGGGTGGAGTGGGACATTTCTACCACTGCCATTGGGGTCTGGGCAAAAACCCTTTGTGGTTTTCTCTTTTTAGCCATGCGCAAGAGATTTATGCAATTCTGCAATTACATTCAGACGTGCAATTTGATATCGAGGTGTAGACATGAGCAGCTTGGGAACCTTCGCTTTGGTTATTTTTAATTTTTAAAAGCAGGTTTCTATTTCTGATGAATTAGAAGGGATGCTTGAAAGCTGGGATGGAGAGCCTTTTCTGGCTGTGGGTGGGGGCAGATCTTAATCTCTCCAACCCCTGACGGTTTGGTTCCGACAAACGACTAGGGGTGCCATAGTGACGTCAGGTGATGCTGTGCTTTGAAGCCCCACTTGTCAGGACTTCAAAGCACAGCGCAGGACTTTCAAACAGCCTTTTGTAAACATCTCATGATGATCCTTTGGTTTACAGATTCTTTGAAGTTAAGGAGCAACAAAGGACTTTCAGACATCCCCGTGCTGCTCTTTGAACCTCCAAAAATCAGAAAAGAGCAGTGGAGGAATGTTAGCAAAGGGCTGATTGAAAGTCTTTCTCCTGACATTGCGCTGCTTCTTAATCCCCTGAAAATTGGAGGTTTAAAAAGCAGTGCAGGGCTGTTTGGGAAACGGCTATCAAACAGCCCTTTGAACATGCAGTTTTCCAGTGGAAACTGCTTTTCCTGCATGAGCAAATAGGAACGTGGCTTGCTCCAGCAAAGGAACAAACTGTGCGCTTACCTGCATTGACATTGTGTATGGCTAACGGGGAGGATGTGTAAACATCCCACAAGCAAATCAGGATGAATGCAGGAGGAATGTTCATTGACTTGCAACCTCTCTGCAAATAAATCAAAACGAATGCTCAATAAACCCTGGATCTAATCTAACCTCTCTATAAGTGTTGTGCTAGCAAATCGGAACCAATGTGTAATAAATAGGTCGCCCAGGAGCCCTAACTCTCACTTTTCTCCTCCGCAGAAGCCATCCAGAAACACCGCAAAAACCTCTCTGACTGGTTCCGCCAGCAGCCAAACGAGGAGCGTCAGTTTGGCCCGTCGTTCTCACTAGACACCACCCACGTGGACCCCGTGATCCGGGAGAGCTCCCTGGAGGAAATCCTGAAGCCTTCTCCTGAGATGACCATCCAGAACCAGCTGCAGGCCTCCCGTAGCCACACCATTGGCCTCCAGAACCTCTTTGATGTGGACGCCTGCGGGAATCAGGTGAAGAACGTGGTCCTCTATGGCACGGTGGGCACCGGGAAGAGCACCCTTATCAAGAAGATGGTGATGGACTGGTGTCACGGCCGCCTCCCGCGCTTTGAGCTGCTTATCCCATTCTCCTGTGAGGACCTTTCCCAAGGCAGCGCACCCATCTCCTTGCGGCGCATGATCACCAAGAAATATCTTCATCTCCGGGAGCTGGTGCCCACGTTGGGTTCCAGCCACCTCAAAGTGCTCTTCATCCTCAATGGCCTGGACCGCCTCAATCTAGACTTCCGCCTGGCGCACACAGAACTCTGTTGCGACCCCAACGAGCCGATTCCTCCATCCGCCATTGTGGTCAACCTGCTGAGGAAATACATGATGCCAGAGGTTTGTGTTCAGGGAAGATTGTTCTTTATGTATTTAGAGCCTTTGAACCCGTTGTTCCACCAAAAGCTTCCCAGAGTGTCAATTAAACAAGACAGACCCTGCCTGCGAGCTTAAAATCTAAAACACACGGAAAAGGAGATAGGGAGGGAAGGGGGGGGGAATCGGAACTCAGGCACCAGTTCTTACTTAAGCAATTGTTCTTATAATGACTGTCTGGCACAGTTCAGAGGCAGGAGGCATCTGATGGGGTTTGATGCCTTCGGCAAAGCTGATGGATTGAGCTCAGCTTCCCATCTTTCATGCTGGTGGAATGGGTGGCTCCCTGAGTGAGACTGCTCGCCTCTTTCCCTTGAGGTCCACAAATGGTAGATGCTTAGAGAGAGAATCAGCAGCAGAATGCAGTTGCCTTCAGCAAACAAAAACCCATTTAATGGTGGTCCATTAAATTAAAATACAGCTGAGGAGCCTGTGACCCTCCATATGTTGTCAAACTCCAACTCCCTTCATCCCTGACCATTGACCATGCTGGTGGAAGTTGAAGTCCTACACATCTGGAGTGCCAGAGGTTCCCCATTCTGTGGCATAGACAATACTGAGCTGGATAGACCAATGGTCTGACTCAGAACCCAGGGGTAGAAAACTATCATTATGTTCTCAACTGACAATCAGTGTCAACAATACTGAGCTAGATGGAAGAGTGTTCTGCCTTGGTATAAGGTAGTTCCCTAGGTTCTATGTCTTGTGTTCTGACCTTGGATTTCATTGACCAGCCCATGTCTCCTGTCTCTCCAGGCAAGCATCATCGTCACCACACGGCCCTCAGCAGTGCGCCGCATCCCCAGCAAGTTTGTGGGCCGCTACGTCGAGGTCTGTGGCTTCTCTGACATCAACCTCCAGAAGCTCTACTTCCATTTGCGCCTGCGTAGGCCTGAGTGCCTCGGGGCCTCTGGCCCTCCAACGGCGGAGGAGGCAAATGAGCAGGACAACTTGGTGGAGATGCTGTCCAGGAACTTGGAACGGCACAACCAGATTGCGGCCGCCTGCTTCCTGCCATCCTACTGCTGGCTGGTTTGCACCACATTGCACTTCCTTTACTTTACCAAGTCGGTGCCCCCCACTCAAACCCTCACCGGGATCTACACCAGCTTCCTGCGGCTCAACTTCAGCGGGGAGGTGCTGGACAGCACGGACCCCTCTGACATCTCCATGATGAAATACGTGTCCAAAACAGTGGGCAAGCTGGCCTACAAGGGGGTGATGTCCCGGCAGACCTCCTTCTCGGAAGAGGACCTGCGCCGCTGCTTTGAGGTGGAGATGAAAACAGAGAGTGAGCTTAACCTCCTGAATGTTTTCCGCAGAGACGTCTTCAGCTTTTTCCTGACGCCCAGCGTGCAGTCGGGCAAGGAGCACACCTTTGTCTTCACCATCCCTGCCATGCAGGAATACCTGGCGGCCCTCTACGTGGTCCTGGGCGAGAAGAAGACCCTGGGGCAACGGGTGGGCAAGGAGGTCTCCGAGATCATTGGCAAGGTGAGTGAAGATGTGACTGTGGTCCTCAGCATCGTCTCCAAAGTCTTGCCTCTGCGCGTCCTGCCGGTGCTCTTCAGCCTCATCAAGGTCTTCCCTCGCTACTTCGGCCGGTTCACCAGCAAGGACCGCGACACCATCGCCCACACCATGGCGGTGGAGATGTTCAAGGAGGAGGACTACTTCAACGACGACGTGTTGGACCAGATCAACTTCAGCATCCTCGGGGTGGAAGGTCCCATGCGCCACCCGGACGAGGCTTCGGACGACGAGGTCTTTGAGCTCTTCCCCATCTTCATGGGAGGGCTGCTGTCACGGCGCAACCGGGCCATCCTGGACCAGCTGGGCTGCTCCATCAAGAACCTGGCAGCCTTTGAGATCGCCAAGGCCATGAAGAAGACGGTCATCCGCAACAGCCGCAAGGGCTTGCCACCGTCCGAGCTCATGGACTACCTCTTCTTTCTGCACGAGTTCCAGAATGAACGCTTCACAGCCGAGGCCATCCAGTCCTTGAGGACCATCAACCTCTCCTCTGTCAAGATGACCCCTCTCAAGTGCTCCGTCGTGGCATCTGTCGTGGGCACCACCAGTCATGAAGTGGAGGAGCTGAACTTGGCCTCTTGCCACCTCGACATCAACAGCTTAAAGATTCTCTTCCCTGTCTTGCTGCGGTGCAAAAAACTCCAGTGAGTGTTGGTTGGTTGGTTTATTGAATTTACATCCTGCCTTTCCTCCCCAAGGAACCCAAACAGACAATTTAGAAACAAAAGCACAGCAAAAACATTCTAAAATAGTTTAGAACTTTCTAAACTAAACTTTGCTGACCTTTAAAACTCTAAACAGCCTCAGCTAAGTATACCTGAGGGAGCGTCTCCACTCCCATCATTCAGCCCGGACATTGAGGTCCAGCTCCGAGGGCCTTCTGACAGTTCCCTCACTGCTAGACATGAGGTTACAGGGAACCAGGCAGAGGGCCTTCTCGATGGTGGCACCCGCCCTGTGAAATGACCTCCCATCAGATGTCAAGGAAATAAACAACTATCTTTTAGAAGACATCTGGAGGCAGCTCTGTTTAGGGAAGTTTTTAATGTTTGATGTTTCTTCATATTTTTAATATTTTGTTGGAAGCCGCCCAGAGTGGCTGGGGAAATCCAGCCAGATGGGCAGGGTATAAATAATAAATAATTATTAAAGCAATTATAGTTAGAAACTTAATTCCCATCTAATATTATTGAGGTCCCAGGAACAGTATTCTTCAGCCAACCAAATCCCTAGGTAAGCAGGAATGTTTTCAAATTCCTCCTGGAAGTTAATAATGATGGAGGCAGGTGTGTCCCAGTAGGGAGGGCATTCCACAATTGGGGAACCACCACTAAAAAGGCCCTGCCGTGAGTCAATACCAACTGGGCACATCCCAGTGTTGGCACCACCAAAGAAGACCTCCTCTGCTGATCATAGGGTCCGAGATGGTTGGATTATGTAT
This sequence comes from Podarcis pityusensis, assembly GCF_964106645.2. Classification (NCBI taxonomy): domain Eukaryota; kingdom Metazoa; phylum Chordata; class Lepidosauria; order Squamata; family Lacertidae; genus Podarcis; species Podarcis pityusensis. Next base: position 25,123,560 of record NC_138040.1, on the reverse strand, counting down.
TCTCTCCAACGTTGCCCTAAGGAGAATTGTTATGTCAGGGCGAAGATTTAAGTTTGCGCAATGGAACTTGCCCTTCTCTCCCCACACATGTCCTGTATCCTCCCCTATATATGCTCTGAAGGGCTGGAGGGACCCCTAGAACTGATTCTGCAGGGCATGAGTGGGGGGGGGGATGTGGAGGGGGAAAAAACCCATGTTACTCAAGCATAAATCCTTGCATGGATGGAGTGAGTTAGTTAGATACCGCCCTGAATGTTCCATAGTGACTTAGCACTTTGTTCACAAGCTCACATGACCAAGCTGTTGCTCAAAGACAAGCTCAGGTTGTAGAAACATAGGAAGGTCCTTTGTACCGTCCAGCCCAGTATCTTCTACTCTGACTTGCAGAAGCTCCCCAGGGTTTCAGGCAGAGAACAGTCTTTCCCAACCCTTGCTTCTTGCCATCTTGGAAATTGGCGGTAGCAGATTTTCTGCCTCTGGGCTATGGAGGACCCCTTTTGCACCCCAGATTCCACCAGGCACCAGGAAGAACACCCACTGAGTAGACCTAAAGAAATAAATAGCCATGGCTCCTTGCTTTCAGCGGGTCTACTCTGAGTAAGACTTAGCTGGATACAGTCCCATGTCCTAACAATTTGCCAGGTTCGTTGTAATGTGTCTTCCCTCCGCAAGGTCACCACAGGTGACCAGGAATTTCATGCAGGCTGCCAGAGGAAGAATGGACTGCTCCATTACTCCTCCATCAGCCCACCTGGGAGAAGCCCACAAAAAGGATGTTTCCCCAAGCTTTGAATCACAGACCCTCCAGGTGTCCCTATTTTCCAGGGATGTCCCTGATTTAGAGAAGCCGTCCTGGTTTCTGATTTGATCCCAAAATGTCACGCTTTTCCTTAGGATGTCCCTATTTTTATTGTAGAAACGTTGGATGGTTATGGAGTTATTCGACCCCCGAGCCGTTTGGAGGCAATCCTGTATACAGAATATTTTTTAAAAGGTTTTATTATGCTTTTATATATGTTGGAAGCTGCCCAGAGTGGCTGGGGTAACCCGGAAAGATGGGTAGGGTATAAATAGTAAAATTATCATTGTGGAATGAGACGTCCCTATTTTCATTGGAGAAATGTCAGAGGGTATGTATTCTTGCCTTTCGCCAGAGGGTGGCAAACTGTGATTAGGAAGGGAAAAGAGGAAGGAAAAAAGCAAACTGATTTTTCTGTGTTTGTGTCTTCCCTCAGCTTGCAGCTCAACAGCCTGGGGCCAGAAGCATGCAAGGAGATCAGGGACCTGCTGTTGCACGAGAAATGTGGTGTGAGTACCCTAAGGTGAGTGTGAACAGGGAGACTGCAAGTCCGGCAGAGAGGAGAGGGTGCACTCTGTCTCTAAATCTCTCCCAGTCCCCCCCCCCCAAACAGTTTGGTAGAGCAAAACGAAAGGAATTCTCATCCAAATAAAAGCTGGAGAATCAGATTATTATTATTATTATTATTTATTATTATTATTATTATTTCCAAGCTTTAGTAAGGAAGCCCAGAGCAGCAGGAAACACACCTATAAAACAATACACTTTTTTTAAAAAGCGTTTTGTTGTCTCCAGTGCTTGTCCTGGGCCTGACTGAGGTGCATTCATTTCAGTGAGTCTACTCTTGAGTAGAACTGAATTAGATACAGTCCAACTCTGGATGTCAGCATACTACCACACCTTTCAGTTTGAGGTTTTGGAGGTCTGGAGGTTTTTTTAATAAAAAAAACCCCCGCAATCAAGCCGCAAATAAAATTTATTAAATAAAATTTATTAAATAAAATAAGTAAATAAATTTCCCACAGTGCCCAGGTGGACATGGGGTCAAAGTGCATTGTGGGACATCAGTAGAGCAGCCAGATTCTGCTGCCCCCTCACCGCAGCTCTGAACCAGCTGCTCTTGCTAACTTTTAAAGAAAATGCAGGAGGTTCTCCTTATGGTTCTCCTACAGTCAAGTGTCTAGTCAACTTTGTCTCTTTGAATCCAGGATGAAACCCCTACACCCATTTACGCAGAGTAAACACCACTGAGTTTTTGCTGGGATTGCCTTCCCACTCAGTGTGCAGAGGAACGCAGACAACTTCTTTAACAGAGCTAGCTTGGTCTGACGTTCTCATCTCAAACTGTTGTTTTCTGACAGTTTAATCAGCACAGAATTGATTTGTCAAACTGTCTACTGCCTTGCATCTATCCTTCGAAGCAGACTATAGGGAACCTTGATTTCCCTTCCAATGAATTCCTGCGTGTCTCCCACGCAGCGAGTCCTGGGCCATATTCCAAGGCATGCCCACCCATTACATGCAAGAGGGATGGCAAACCTGTTAGACTTCATTGCAAACCTGCATGAACAGGGCCCCAGCCCTATCGTTGAGTAGGGGGAGGCAGTGGCTTCAGCAGGCTCTTCCTCTGTGGGCAGCTCTTCCCGCTGTCTTTTCACTGGGGCATGTTTTGCTGTTGGTTTAGGAAACTTAAGAAGAAACTATTTCCAGGGCCAAAGGTGCTTGAGTTGAGAGGCCCAGGGTGCTCCTTTCAAAGTCACAAAGGTGCCCAGAGAGCCTGCATGATAAATATATGATGAATAAATTAGGGCAAAAAATAAAACTTCTGGAAAACCCACTTTGAAAAGGACTGTTTTAGACCGCGGGTAGGAAATGCGACAATTATTCATCCTCAAACAGCTGTTGATGGACCTTATCTGTAGGGTCACAATCTTGGCTAACCCAACTTTCACTGTCTGCTCTTCTTCATTTTTGCCACTTGCAGGCTGGCGGACAACCCCCTGACAGAGCAGGGTGCCCAGTACCTCGCTGAAGGCCTTGCTGGCAACACCTCTTTGACCCACCTATCACTGCTGCACACCTCGTTGGGGAACCGGGGCGTGGAGGTGATCACCCAGCACTTGGCGCAAAACCAGCACCTGCAGGAACTCGACGTAGCCTACAATTCGGTGTCCGACGCAACTGCCCTCGCTCTGGTGGAGGAGGCCAAGAGGCACGCCACTCTGGAAACTGTCCAGTAAGTCTCAGCATCCTTTTCTGCCACTTCCTAGCTTAATATACTTATGTACGCAGGCACAGAGGCAAGGGAATAAGCTCCTGGGTAGCTAATGATTTTCCGCAGGGGCCATACTTTGAACAGTCTGCTCAGCCAATGCCTTGGCCAAAAGATCTTAGGTTCCATCATCCATTACTAGGGATGGGGGAGGCATCCAATTCAGTTCTCATTTAAAGGTGAACTTACTGAATTTGCACCTTCTGGTGCAGTACATGAGCCGAAATGCAGACATCCTTTATAGAATTGTAGAGTTGGAAGGGTCATGTTGTCCAACTTCCTTTGAAATCCAGAGTTCTCTGAATTTTGCAGTGTGGCTGTCTAGCAGAGCAGTGTGTAGAGAAATTAATATTGTAGGGTAAAGTTTGCCTAAAAATAACATTTCTACTGATGAACACAGCATGGTGATATGCTTTATATTAGGGGGAAATGCTTTGCAAAGATGTGCTTATTAGACAAAGGTGCATACAAACATTTATATTAGGAGAAATTTGCAATGAAATGTGCCATGAATTTTCAATTTTAAACTCTTTTGGGGGGGGACACACAGGATAAGTGGGTGTAGCTTGTTAAATGGCGGTGGGGATTTCCTCTCCCAAATTTGTCAGAAATTGATGCACATCTGCGTTCTAGCTAACTGCCTAAGTCTGGGTCCATGCATGTGGGTGGGAGAAAAGACTGCACCACTTTGGACTGCAGGTGAGGGGGCACTCCTTTTGGATACTTCTCTGGGTTTTTTGTATCTTTTTACCATTTTCCTGCATATAGAAAGCTAATATCTCAAAGTAAGAGGTTATAGCCCTTTGCCTGCTGAGCTGGCTTTCTATTTGCAGGGATGTTTCGACATAAATAGTTGTTCGGAAACGTGACTCTCTCCCTTCCACCCCTCTACCTCTTCTGGGCCGAAATGGTGCAGCCCATTCTAAAACTCCACCCTGTTAGCACCACCTTCTGCTGCCGGCGTTGGTTACTGCCTCAACATGGCGGCTCCTCCAATTGGCTGTTTCTTCTTGGGCGCAGAGGCCTTTCTCGCCTACTTCAGCTCTTCCTCTTTCCTTCCCTCCAGCTTGTACTTCAACGACATCAGCGAGGAAGGCAAGCAGGCCCTCCATGCGCTGCGCAAGGAACGCGACGGCATCAAGGTGCTCATCTTCCTGACGATGGGGGCCGACGTCTCCGACTACTGGGCCGTCATCCTGAACGTAGTACAGAAGAACTTGCCCGTCTGGGACCGCGACCGGGTGCGTCAGCACCTCGGCCTGCTCCTGGAGGACTTGCGGTGCAGCCGCCAGGAGACGGCCAATCCTTGGAAGAAGGCCAAGTTCATCCGCGTGGAGAACGAAGTCAAGCGGATGCTGGGAGACCTTCAGCAGGGCACTTCCTAGTGCCCCACTCCTGCTGGAGGCTCCTGGAAAAAGGCAAACGCCAGGGGATAGTGTTGAGCCGCAGGGTGGGTACAAACAAGCCGTTGCACAGCAGATTCATCCGGGTTGAGCGACTGCCTTCATGACTTGCCTTGTGAGCTTCCTGGAGCCTCCTGATTGGCCGCTGTAGGATACAGGATGCTGGGCTACATAGACCTTTGGTCTGTTCTAACAGGGATCTTCTGGTGTTCTTATGAGCAACAGCCAAGCAGGGCTGCTGCCTTCATGCCCTGCCTGGGAGCTTCCCGGAGCCATCTGATTGGCCACTGTGAGAAGAAGTTTCTGGGCTACATGGACCTTTGGCCTGTTCCGACAGGGATCTTCTGATGTTCTTAGGAGCCTGGCTTCCTTCCCAATTCCTTCACAATGCATGTGGCAGATATAATACCACCATTCGAACTCTGATTCCATAGTTGCGTCTCCCACATCTCTCTCATATTTCGGATAAGCTGCGTGCCTTAATATAGACCGTATTTTTCTGTGTATAAGACGATGCTTTTTGCTAAAAAAAGAGGCAAAAATTGGGTGTCGTCTTATACACGGATAGTGAATGCAGAGGGGGGACGTGTGATTAATGGTGGCATCAAGCAGGAGATTGACAGCGGCAATTTGGCGAGTAATTGGTGGCTGCGGCAAGTGGGGGGGCTGTTGGTGGCAGCGAGCGGGCAGACAATTGGCGGCTGCAGCGACATGTGTGATCGGCAATGGCTGTGTTAAGCGATCAGCAGTGGTGGGCAGGCAGGCAGGTGAGCTATTGGTGGAAGTGACCTCACCCCCCCCCCCAAAAAAAGCTAAACAATTTAATTTCATAATTTTGGGTTAAAAAAATTAGGGGTCGTCTTATACATGAGGGCGTCTTATACACAGAAAAATACGGTATATATGTATTTCATCTATGCATATTCATTTAAATGTTTATTTGCTACCTTATTGGTGTTTCGTTTTTAATTCAATAATGTTTGTGACGTCACAGGCAGATGCCAATCTGTTCTGTGCAGTGTTGCTGAAAAGCTGCAGAACTGATTTTTACCCAGAGCTTGATCGCCCGGAAGAGAAAACTGAACAGCATGCAGTGGGTCAGTTCCAGACCGATCCCACTCTCCAATAAGATATTGCGTATAGATACAGACCCTGTGGGAGCCAGGGAACCCTCTTTCTGACTGCTCAGCAAAGGGAGGTGATGCTGAATGAAACTGTTCTCAGCATCCCCACCCGCTATGCATATGAGGTGCTGTTTTCCAGGGAAAGGCAGACTGAGGACCACAGTGAGCTGTGCACTGGCAAAGCTGGCTTTTGTGTGATCAAAGTGAGGGGGTGCTTCTGTGTTGCCTTAAGGAACACAGCCTTCCAAGTGACCCTGCTTCTCTCTAACCTCTGCCATCAATTCTAAACACAAATACCTCATGAGCCATGCTTCCTTCCCCGCAGTGGAGCAGCTCAGCTTTTCGAAGATTCACAACTTCACACATGGAATCCGCCAGTCGTTTTTGGGGCCAAGGACTAAAATGGTTCACTTTTATCACTGAGGTCTAGCAGCATGCAGAATCTGGTAGTTCATAGCCCTGCTGGGCTTCTTCCCTTTGTTTGCTGCGGCTGTCCTATAGCTATGCAGTGTGTGAGTCATTCCCACCCGCTGTCTCCCTAGCGATTGGATTGATTCTTTTGAAGAATCAGAAAAGGAGCAATTGCCTTGGCTCAGTTGTTCATCTCAGGCCAAGCTTCTAGGCTGGGGTTCGGATTGTGTCCTTGGGGGTGGAAGCAGCAAACATGAAGAAGGGCTGAGTTGGGTTTTTGTGGAGTGGGGGGCTCTTATTTGTTATGTTTGTTTCTGTAAATTGCTTTGAGTTCGCTTTCCTGTGAGGGAAGCAACTAGTAATTATTATTATTATTATTATTATTATTATTCACAGTTGTTCCGCCATTGTGCCTCCTTAAAAATAAAAGCACTTTGTTTCAACAGAACACATCTGGTTCCTGTGCCTCCTTTTGATACTGTCATCAAAAAAGTCTAAATAGGTTTTTGGGGGTTGGGGGGGGTTGCTTTATCTGCCGGTATGGAGTCCAGCTGCTATGGGGTGAGAGCTGGTTAGACAGACAAAAGGAAGTTCTATTTCGCACAACACATAATGAGCTGGCGGAACTCAATACCGCAAGACGCAGGAATGGCTAGTGGCCAGAACAGCTTTTCAAAGAGTGAGGTTATGGCAGACAGGAACCAGCAGCTCTTCGCTATGAAAGCAACAGAGAGCCTCCAAAGCCAAAGGCAATATACCTTGGAATTGACTGGGGATTTAAAAAAAAAAATGTCTGTATTATGAGTTTTCAGGAAACATCTGGTTGAGCATTGAAGGAAATGGGATGCTGGATTAGGTAGTTCAGGTGTGGGGGACCAGATGCTGCTGAACTACAACTCCCATCAGCCCGAGAAAGCATGGCCCATGACTAGGGGTGTTGGGAGTTGTAGTTCAGCAACATCTGGAGGCCCAAAGGTTCCCCGGAGCTGGACTTTTGCAAGACTGCTCTTGTGCATACGTTCACTGAAGAAGTAAGTGCCACTTTGTTCGGTGGGGTTTACTCCCATGTAAGTATCCGTAGAGGGACGCGGGTGGTGCTGTGGGTTAAACCACAGAGCCTAGGACTTGTCGATCAGAAGGTCGGCAGTTCGAATCCCTGCAACGGGGTGAACTCCCGTTGCTCGGTCCCTGCTCCTGCCAACCTAGCAGTTCGAAAGCACATCAAAGTGCAAGTCGATAAATAGGTACCGCTCCGGCAGGAAGGTAAATGGCGTTTCCATTCGCTGCTCTGGTTCGCCAGAAGCGGCTTAGTCATGCTGGCCACATGACCCGGAAGCTGTACACCGGCTCCCTCGGCCAATAAAGTGAGATGAGCGCCGCAACCCCAGAGTCAGTCACGAAAGGACATAATGGTCAGGGGTCCCTTTACCTTTACCTTTAAGTATCCGTAGGAAAGTAGCCTCATTTGTTTAAACTTAAATTCCCCACCCCAATCCTATTGGGCTCCAGGCAGTAAAAAGATCTAAAAGCTTTCTTCATTAAAATAAAATAAAATTCAAGCAATTCTTTCAATTCTTTTAATCCCCTCTTGTTAAAAAAATTGTAAAAAGTAAACAACAGGATGTGAAATTATAATATTAATCCATGCTATAAAGCAACTGTAAGCTAAAGATCTGGAAATCTGCAAGGGAAATGAAACCTGACCTGGAACATGTTGATTGTTGCTTATATATTTTACTAATCACGCTCAGTCACAGCCCTATCAAAAGGCCTGGGTGGCGCACGATCAATGTGTAATGGTAAAAAACAAAGAAACAAAACCAGGTCCTCTGAGCATGTGCTGAGTGCTCATCCTCTGCTACACATATGGCTTGCAGAACTAGAGGTATTTGCTTTATTGGCATCCCCCAGTTAATTAAGCATCGTTGGTGGCTTGCCTATCTATCTATCTATCTATCTATCTATCTATCTATCTATCTTGCTAGCACATTCAAAGCATGTTCCTTCCCTCAAAGAATTCTGGGCATTATGGTTTGTTATAGGTTGCTGGGAATTGTAACTCTGTGAAGGGCAAACTATGGTGCCCAGAATTCCTTGAGACAAAGGACGCACTCTGAATGTGCCTTAAAGCTATAGTACACATTGCCCCAAGCAATTGTTATTCCACACCTTCCAGGCCATTCCGCCATCCTTATAGCAAGAAGGCTGATTTCGGAGGGAAGTGGGTTGTGTTGCATTGAAGAGCGTGAGGTCAACTTCAATTGTGCAACCTGGATTTGCCGGTGCGGCACTGAACCCCACCTGAAAATAGCAACAGCCTGGAAATGTTTGGGTGTCCCGTTCCCCCCCCCCCCGACAACTCCCCAGGAATGAAAGAATAGCTTTCCTTTCCTTGGTCAGCTCCTGAGAAAAGGTGGAAGTAAGTAAGCACAGTTGCAGTGAAGACTCCTGCCCCATTTAAACATTAAACTCCGGTGATCTCTTTAAAAAGGCGGGGTCCCCAGTTTCACTTGCCACTTCAGGCTGGACCTTGGACCTTCACACACTCAAGCAGTCCTGAAGCAGAAGGAAGGTGAGCTGAGAGAGGTGGCTGGCTGGGGGCACCCTTCAAGTGGTAGCTTTGGGTTCCCCAAGGAAGGGATGTGTAGAGTTTTGATGGGCACTGGGGTGGGGGTGGTTGTCCCAACAGGGAAGTAAGCAGGCAGGATCTTAACCAATGGGACTGTTGGCCACCATGAAAAACTAATACTTTCTCTCTTGAGTGAGGCTTCCGTGTGTGAACAGCTGCTTCCACTGTACAAGAGATCAATGTCCTACTTTACACCCACATTGTGCAAATTGCGACACTCCTTTAAGACGGAGCATTTCGATGGCATTGGTGGCTACGAAGAAGCATCGGCGACGACTCAGCTCAAAAGGTAGATGGGGTTGTGACTTTGTGTGGTCCTCCTGGCTGCTATTCGCAGGTTAGAGAGACCAAAAAACAAACACCATGGTGCTGCCCTTTTGCTCTAGCAGGCTCCTATGCCTTGAGCAACTGCAATTCCACAGGTGGAGCTTTCTCCATTGGGGTATTCCCAGGTCATGATGCTCCTCACTTTCTTTAAGGCAAAGCACGGGTGCCTTTGCAAGGTGGTGGGGGAGGAGATGCATATATTTAAAGCACACACGCAGCCCAGAAGGAATCCTTGTAGCTGTAGTTTACCCCTCACAGAGCTACAATTCCCAGCAACCTTAACAACAAACTGCAGTTCCTGGGATTCTTGGGATGTGTGTGCTTTAAATGTGCTTTAAAAGTATGGTGTGTACACAGCCAGAGAGTGAGAGAGAAGGCGAGTCCACTGTACAAGAGATCAATGTCCTCCTTTATACCCACTTTCCCTTTACTGTGGTATCTCAGGTTACATACGCTTTAGGTTACAGACGCTTCAGGTTACAGACTCCGCTAACCCAGAAATAGTACCTCGGGTTAAGAACTTTGCTTCAGGATGAGAACAGAAATCGTGCGGCAGCGGCGCAGCGGCAGCAGGAGGCCCCATTAGCTAAAGTGGTGCTTCAGGTTAAGAACAGACCTCCAGAACGAATTAAGTTCTTAACCCGAGGTACCACTGTATTTGAAAAGCAGGGGACTAATGTCTTACTATATTAACTCTGAAGTGTCAAAAGTTAACTGTGGCAAATGCTCTTAAGACAATCCACTGCTTGGATTTGCCATTGAGTTTGGAGATACGTACGTATCTCACATCTCACCTTTGGACTTTTGCTTGGAATCTTGTCTCTCTGTTTAAGGTTGCTTTAGGACAACCCATCTGTTGAGTATTCATTCTTATTTGTTTGCAGTTAGATGACAGGTTAGATGACGTTGCATCGAAACAAGTGCTATCCCCCACCTTCCGGTGCATTTTCCTATCACTTTCATTATCATACTAAGTATTACCTTTTGGAGAAGCAGAAGATTGCTTGTGCAAGAGCTTCCAATCCGCTGCAATTGTGTGGTCGGAATTGCTCCCCGTGCCCTGCTAATTGAAAATTCAAATAGTTGGCCCCAGCCAGTGTAGCCAGTAGTCAGAAATGCTGAGAGCTGGAGTCCCACAATATTTGGAGGGCCACTGACTCCCCATCCCTGATGTAGACAATTCTTGGCTAGATGGACCACAAGTTAAAGCATATTCCTATGTCCCTGGGATCCAGGGATTGCCTGCTTTTCAGATCTGCTGCTGGTCATCTGACACAGAACTTGATTTTGCAAGTCTGCACTATAAAGAAAGGCACAGAATTGGTCACTGTCAAGCTGCCAGTTCTCAGCTTCACTTCCTTCCCTTCCGTCCCTCCACAAACTGGCTCAGTTTTCCCCAACCTGTTGCCCACCAGACCTCTGGGGCTGCAACCCCCACCAATCTCCACCACCACAGCCCTATGTTTCTGCCCGAGGTTAGCGGGAGTTGCAGCCCCAATTGCCTGGTGGGCTGCCAGTTGGTGAAAGGTTGAGCCAGCAGGAGAATTTTCATTTTGCTCTAATGGCAAGTCGGGAGGCGGGGTAGCAAAGAGGAACTTGCAGAAGAGAATCCAGTAAGGAGAAGCTGCGACCATATCCTCTTTCACTTGTGATATGGCTTCTGGGCTCGCAGGCTTCTTCATGTGACTGCTCGGGTCAGGGGGAAAGCCACACCGTCTACCCTCTCAGGGCTGTTGGAATCAAACAACATTTGGAGACCCCAACTTCACCATCTCTAGCATGGGCCCCATCTGCACTATACATTTGAAGCAGTATCGTGTCACTTTAAACCAGTGGTCCATACCCCTCAACTGTCCTGATTTAAGCAGGACATCCCTTTTTTGGGGAGTGGGGACATGCTCCTGTACGAGTCACCTGGCTCCTGCATGATTGCATCCCCAAAAGATGTGCATTTGGGGTGGGGGCTGTGCTCTCGCGTGAATACATGTGCAATGGCTGTTTCAACGGTACACACGGCAGCTATAAATGTGGCTTGCTGGTTTGAGGGAAAGCACATTGAACATGGGGGACACGGGTGGCACTGTGGGTTAAACCACAGAGCCTAGGACTTGCCGATCAGAAGGTCGGCGGTTCGAATCCCCACGATGGGGTGAGTTCCCGTTGCTCAGTCCCTGCTCCTGCCAACCTAGCAGTTCGAAAGCACGGTAAAGTGCAAGTAGATAAATAGGTACCGCTCCGGCGGGAAGGTAAACGGCGTTTCCGTGCGCTGCTCTGGTTCGCCAGAAGCGGCTTAGTCATGCTGGCCACATGACCCGGAAGCTGTACACCGGCTCCCTCGGCCGATAAAGTCAGATGAGCGCCGCAACCCCAGAGTCGGTCACGACTGGACCTAATGGTCAGGGGTCCCTTTACCTTCACCTTTACATTGAACATGAGCATTTTCCAAGATCCTACAAGGTACCTATGGGTTGCGTCCTTGGCTTCACCAATAGTTGGAACGCACTGGAGCTGGAGTAAATGGGAAGATGTAGCTACCCTGAGTTACTCCTAAAAGTAAAACATAGGTATCTTCATCAAAGGGGAAGAGGATATGCAAGCCTTTGGGATGAAGGAGGGTATCTGCCTTTCAGGAGTGAGTATGATGCATTTCATTAACCCCCAAATCTTTCTTTTTTGCAGGGCCCAGGGACACTGCAGAGCCAACTATGTAAGTGCCAAGTTGAGCTACTCCACTGAAAATGAGTGGGCATTGCTGGCATCCCTTGGACAGCAGGTCGAGGGCACACACACACACACACACACACACACACACACGGGAGAGCACTTTACACAATCAGATTAGCCTGGTGGGTTGAAACTGGAAGCACAAAGCCAAACACTCCTGTACTGAGGTTTGGGGCAAGCGCAAACATATTTAAATTTAACCCACTCATGAAACGTATTAAAAACGCAGGCTGCGAATGGGTTGCCAAGGCTGATTGGATTGCCTTTGCCTGACGTAGGTTCTCAGGAGCCTGAGAACCCTTGATTGCCTCCAAGCTGTGGCTGACACTTCCTTCTCCTTCTTGGTGTTACAGGAAATTTGAATTTAACCCCAGAGATGGGATCGATAACCCAGCCCTGTCACTGGCAGAGGATTCTGGTAACAATGGGGAGCGACATCTGGGGCTGCTGCGTGGGTGGCAGAGGAAGGACCAGCTGTTTCCCTCTTGGTGCTTGCAAAGTGGGAGGCTTGCTTCCCCTTCCACGTCAGGGACCTGATGGCTGTTTACCACCTCGTCCTGCAAATAGCACATTCAGTGGGGCACGCATTTTGATGTGAATCTACTTTATTTGCACTTAGTCAAACTGTGTTTATTTATTTACAAAACAAAAAACATTTAACTATCACTGTTCAGGGGTGGGAGGGAAATTAGCATGATTTACAATAATTCTACATCATTTGCATCTTTGAGTGTGGCAACGCCTGCTCTTTGGTACGTTCGACAACCAAGGGACTGTCACACACACACCACAAAATGCCTGCTCCACAGCCAAAAAACTTTTCAGAAACAATATCACCACCCAGGGCTTGTCCACACTGAAAAAAATGTGGCTTCGCACTGCTCTGTCTCCTCATTAATGTATCCACATAATATTTTCCCTATCCATAGGAGCCACTCACACGGGATGAAGTCTCTTCACCCTCCCCCATAAAATATTAGAGGGGACAGCCCCCTCCCCAGTTGATGGGCATCGCCATTCAAATGGTGTGTGTGTGCCGTGTCATGTGATTGATTATGTGAGGTGGGGCTTAGCTGCCCCCCCATATTTTCTTCAAATTGGCACCTCTGTCCCAGTCTTGTCCCGGGCCTTCCCTGTTTATATGTGGGTTTTATCCAAACATCCAGGATCAGTGGGTGGGGTTAGGGGGCAGGAAGGCTGCATTTAAGTGATGTAAAGGTTGGGGTCAAGGGACGTGGGTGGCGCTGTGGGTTAAACCACAGAGCCTAGGACTTGCCGATCAGAAGGTCGGCGGTTCAAATCCCCGCGACAGGGTGAGCTCCCGTTGCTTGGTCCCTGCTCCTGCCAACCTAGCAGTTTGAAAGCACGGTAAAGTGCAAGTAGATAATAGGTACCACTCCGGTGGGAAGGTAAACGGCGTTTCCATGCGCTGCTCTGGTTTGCCAGAAGTAGCTCAGTCATGCTGGCCACATGAGCTGTACACCGGCTCCCTCGGCCAATAAAGCGAGATGAGCGCCGCAACCCCAGAGTCGGCCACGACTGGACCTAATGGTCAGGGGTCCCTTTACCTTTTTAAAGGCCTGAGTCAACCTGGATGGGAAGGATGTTGTCAGAGTTGCTTCCAGATCCAAGCTCACAGAGGATCACGCTAGCCAGCGATCATTAAATAAAAGTCTTTATTGAGTTACAGTTTCCATTCTCAAGCTGCTGCGTGCAACCCTACGTCTAATGGTTAGATCGGCGAAGCCCCATCTGAGTCTCCGCCCCTTGTACACCAACTTAATATCCTAGCCTTGCTCCACCTTTTCCGCCTGACTGTTCTTCTCTGGGTCCCTCTGCCCCCCGGGGTCTCTTCCTTCCGGGATTCCTCTGACGCTGACGCTGACCCCCCTGACTCTTCTCCCTCCTTTCGGCGGGCTTTAGGACCTGGCTCCCTTTCCGGGCTGCCTACTGCGCCACCTTCCTGTGCATTTGAACTTGTCGCGCGCGCCCAACCTTCCACCTTCCGTCTGACCGTTTCTTCGCTCCCCGATGGAGGTGTGGCCACTCCTGACTCGTGCCCTCCCCCCTGTTGTGAGCTGCCAGCGCTTGATCCCTGGCGCCCTTCCTCTTCCCTGCTCTCTGGCGGTGACGCTGGTCCCGATTTCCAACTGCTCCCCTCTGAGTCCCCTCTGGCTCTATCTTCCTGGGGTGTCCCCCTAGGCTCCCCCCTTGCCCTGGCCACTGGTGCTCCTTTCTGTGAATCTTCTGATTCACTGGAAAGACTCGGAGATCTCGGGTCGTCGTCATCACTCATCTTTTCTTCTGCCTCCTCCCCCTCGCTCTCTGTTTCCTCCCTTGCCCTTGCCTCTGCTCCTGAACCCCTGACATCCATCCCCCCCTCGAAGCCCCCTCTTCCCCCCTCCCCTCCTTCCGGTGCGGGATCTGGGTGCTGCTGTGTCAGGGGGACGAATGTCGGATACAGTTCGCTTCCCGTGGCGGGCCGCCATCCGAAGTCTTCCGGTTCTTCCTCCCTGCTCTCGTTGACGACGGTCACTTCCGCTTCCATCTCTGTGCCGCCGTGCTCGAAACCCGGGTCGTCCCCGAAAACGTCCATGTCCGTCTCTCCCTCGTTGCCTTCTGGAGACGTTGCTCGTCCTGGACCCTCCAGCCACCTTCTGCGGAACTGCTCCTCTGGTCGATCATCCCACCAATACGAGGGTTCTGAAGCAGATCCCGAGGGTGACCCCTCTGGGGAACGGGCGCCTCGTGTCGGTTCCTCGTCCGAGTCGAACCCCCGGAACGTGCTGGCTGAAAGCGTGGGCGTGAAAAGCCAGTCGTCGAAAAAGTCTGCTGGCATTGGCCTGTGTGGGAAGAGGGCATGAAACTCTTCTTTGAGCAGAGGTTCGTCCAAAGCGTAGCCCGGCACCCAGCTGTTGGCACTGGCCGGGGTGCCCTCCTTGGCGAGAAGGTATTCTACCCCCTCTTCCCCCCATCTGGAGTCCAAAATCTCCGTGACTTCGTTGATGCGCTCCTCCTGTGCCACTCCCCCTTGCCCGGTTCTCTCTCGGAGCGGACCCGGTGCCGTTCCTGGTTCCTGAAACCTGTGAGGTGCCTTGTAGGGAGTGAGCACCGATCTGTGGAACACCGGATGCATTCTGGAACCCTCCGGAAGAGCCAGCCTGAAAGCCACCGGGTTGACCTGTTCTTCAACTTGGTAGGGCCCCAGTTGTTTATGCCCTAGTTTCTTCTTCGCCAACGACCTGGCCGGCACTGCGTGGGCTGCTAACCAGACCCAGTCTCCCACATGGATCTCTTCGCCAACCCTTCTGTGTTTGTCCGCTTGTACCTTGTATGCGTGTTTAGCCAGCTCCAGGTGCCGCCGCAGCTGATCGTGGACCTCCTGCAACTCCGACGCGAACGCATCTGCTGTCTGCGGCTCCCCCTCCCCCATTCTTTCCAGTCCCGGGAAGGTTCTGGGGTGCCTCCCGTTGTTGGCGAAGAACGGCGTGACCCCCGTGGACACGTGCTTCGTGTTGTTGTAGGCGAACTCGGCGAGAGGCAGGTAATCCACCCACGTCGCAGGCTGTTGATTCGCATAACATCTCAGGTACTGCTGCATGATGGCATTGACCCGCTCCGCTTGCCCGTTGGTCTGCGGGTGTCTAGCCGACGCCAGGTTGATCTTGACGTTCAGGAAGCCCATCAGCCTCTGCCAGAAGTTCGAGATGAACTGTCGCCCTCGGTCGGACAGAATAGACCGCGGCAGACCGTGAACCTTGAACACGTGGTCTATGAACAGTTTGGCGGTTTGTTCCGCCGTGGCCACCTTCGCACACGGAATGAAATGTGCCATCTTGGAGAACAAGTCCACCACCACCAGCACAGCCGTCTTGCCCCTCGAGCTGGGCAGATCCGTGACAAAGTCCAGGGCCACTCTCTCCCATGGTTCGAACGGAGTTTGCAGCGGTTCCAGCAGTCCGGCCAGCGGTCTGTGCACTGGTTTGGCCCTCTGGCAGGTGTCACACCTCGCCACGTAGTCCGCGACTTCCCCTCTCATTCCGGGCCACCAGAAGTCTCTGGCTACTAATTCCACCGTCTTCTCCTTGCCAAAGTGCCCGGCAGTGGGCGCGTCGTGCAGCTGCTGCAGTACCTTGGCGCGAAGTTCGTCTCCCGGCACGTAGATGGCCCCTTTACGGATGAGCAAACCATCTCGCAGCTGGAACTCGTCGGTCGCTGCCGTGCCCCTGTGCACCTCTGCCATCTTTGCTTGCGCGAAGGAGTCATCCTGCAACGCTCGTCGCACCGCATCCAGGTCAACTGTTGCCGCCGCGCACGCCCACACTGTCGGTGCGAAGATGTGCATGGCGGCCGCTGGCGTTGCCTCCTCCAGATACTGTGGCTTACGGGAGAGAGCATCCGCCATGATGTTGGTGTCCCCCGGGACATATTCTATTCGGAAGTCGAAATTCGCAAAGAACTCAGCCCAACGTATCTGCCTCTGGTTCAGGAACTGTGCCGTGCGCCAGTGCTCTAGATTCTTGTGGTCCGTGCAGACCTGCACCGTGTGCTTGGCGCCGATCAGGAAGTGCCTCCACGCTTTGAACGCTGCATGAATGGCCAGCAACTCCCTGTCCCAGATGGTGTAGTTCTGTTCGGACTTGCTGAGCTTCCTTGAGTAAAACGCTCCCGGCCTCCAAACCCCCTGCGGGTCTTTCTGCAGCAGGACTGCTCCCACGGCTCTGTCTGAAGCGTCTGTCTCCACCCTCATCGGCCTGCTGGGGTTGACATGAAGCAGCTGCTCTTCCGACGCGAAGAGACGCTTGAGTGCCTGAAAGGACTGCTCCGCCTGCTCTGTCCAGATGAACTTCTTTTTCTTGGAGCTGAGCGTGTCCGTGATGGCCGCTGTCTGCATCGCAAAGCCTTTGATAAACTTGCGATAGAAGTTCGCGAAGCCGACAAACCGTTGGACCTCCTTCCGGTTGCGTGGGCTTTTCCAATCCAACACTGCTCGGACCTTGGCGCTGTCCATGGCGAGCCCTTTATCAGACAACTTGTAGCCCAGGAAATCCACCTCCGTCACGTCGAATTGGCACTTCTCCAGCTTGGCGTAAAGCCTATGTTGCTGTAGCCTGCTCAGCACTTCCTTGACGTGTCTGTCATGCTCCTGCTGCGATTCCGAAAAGATCAGGATGTCATCCAAGAAACAGACGCACGTCTTGTAGAGGAGCCCCGCCAACACGTGATGCATGAAAGCTTGAAAAACGTGGGAGCCATTTTGCAATCCAAAAGGCATAACTCTATATTCGTAGGTGCCCAGGGGCGTGAACATGGCTGTCTTCCACTCATCTCCCTCCCGCATGCGAATGAGGTTGTATGCCCCTCGCAGGTCCAACTTGGTGAACACTCTGCCCTTCCGTACCTTTGCGAGGAGGTCGTCGATTCGGGGCATGGGGAAGTCCGATGGCTTGGTCACACTGTTCAAGATGCGAAAGTCCACTACAAGTCTTTTTTGGGGCGTGTCCCTCTTCTTAACAAAGAATACCGGACTGCCCCCCGCTGCCTTGGACTCTCGGATGAAACCGCGCTCCAAATTATGATCTATGAACTCTTTGAGTTCCTGCAGTTCGTCCTCAGACATGGAATACAGCTTCCCTTTGGGCAGCGCCGCCCCCGGCAGCAGGTCAATTTTGCAGTCATATGGTCTGTGGGGGGGTAGCCTGTCTGCCTCCTTCTCGCAGAAAACCTCCAAAAATTCTGCGTACTTGTGGGGAACCGCTTGCAGCGTGCCTAGCTGCAGCTGTGACTCCTCTTCCTCTCCTTCCTGCCTGGGCACGATGCAGTGTTCAGCGCAAAAGGAAGAGCCGAAGGTCAGCTGCCTCTGGTACCAAGCCAGCGTCGGGCTGTGCTTGTCCAGCCAACTCATGCCCAATACAATGGGCGTGTCCGATAGTTGAGTGACATTGAAGCTGATGATTTCCCTGTGATTCCCAAGTCGCATCACCATTGGTGGCGTCTGCTTCACCACTTGCCCCCCTAGCAGCTCCCTGCCATCCACCGTGACAACCTGCAGGGGCAGCGTGGCAGGCAGCAACTGTATAGCGTGCCGGTCGACAAAGTCCTGCCCTATAAAGTCCGCATTGCTTCCGGAGTCAATGGTGATTGGCACGTCCATGGTGATTCCATTGGGCAGCTGGAGCGACGCGGTGAGCCTCACTACCGGTTTGGGCGGGAGGGGGTCCATGGGCTGTAAAATCTCTGGGGACTGCTTCACTGACACGTCTGGCTGGGCCCCAGTGCCTCTTCCAACCAGACTCCGTCGTTTCCCTGCTGTGGTTGTCCTTGCTGCGTTGCTGCAGTTACCATTGCTGAGGCTGCAGTGTGCTTGTGGAGCCTCTGGGGACACTCTTTCGCCATATGCTGTGGATCATCGCAGATGTAACACTTCCTGTTCCCTCTAGGAGGCTTCGCTTTCACTGCTGCCGGTGCTAGGGCTCTGGCTGCTGACTGAGCCCTTGCACCTCCAACCTCCATAGGTTCCGCTCCTCCTCCTGGCGGAGGCGTGGATTGCGCACGCGCTGCTTCTCTGGGAAGGAAGGAGGAGCCCCTGGCTGGTTCGCGCCCTCCACGCCCTTCGCCACTGCTCCACGGACGTCCTTCCAGCCGCACCCCCACCGCCAGCGCCCTCTGAACGATCTCCTGCGTGGTCCGGGGTCTCTCCCCCCTCGCAATTTCATCTTTAACCGAGCCGTGCAATCCCTCCCAAAACAGGTCTCTTACAGGAGCCGAATCTCTGTCCCATTCCAGAGCACTGACCAAAGCGAAAAAGCGGGCATGGTACTGCCTTACGCTGGCCCTCCCTTGCTTCAGTCCATGTATCTGCTGCCGAGCAAGATCCACGTCAATGCTTGACAAAAAGCACCCATCCATCGCTTTAATAAAGGCATCCGCATTTTGGAGCGCTGGATCATTATCTCTCCACAAATTGCGCAGCCATGCTTTAGCATCTCCATGCAAATGGGACATGATGAATCCCACCTTCTCTTGCTCATCTCTAAAGTCTTTGTTCAGCAGTTGCAGTGCACACATTACATCTGCTCTAAAGTTGGGGTACTGTTGCAAATTCCCATCGAAGTGAGAGACCAGACCGCCTGTTCGTCTCCCCAACCCAATCCCCTCCGGTTTGGGTGTCAGTTGCCCTTGCTTCGTAAGCACTTCCAACCTGACCTGGAGATCCCTGTAGGCGGCAGCTGCGTCCTCCTCTCTCTTCCTGGATGCAAGAGCCTCGGCATTCAGGCGCGACACTGCTTCTCTGAGTTCCACTATCTGCTGTTCGGCCGTCATGTTGTCTGCCGTTCGTGAGCTCGCTAGTAGGCACCCGCTTTCTCTCCTCTCCGCGAGGCTGTAGATGCCCACAATTTAAGAGATGGGGCTTACTGTCAGAGTTGCTTCCAGATCCAAGCTCACAGAGGATCACGCTAGCCAGCGATCATTAAATAAAAGTCTTTATTGAGTTACAGTTTCCATTCTCAAGCTGCTGCGTGCAACCCTACGTCTAATGGTTAGATCGGCGAAGCCCCATCTGAGTCTCCGCCCCTTGTACACCAACTTAATATCCTAGCCTTGCTCCACCTTTTCCGCCTGACTGTTCTTCTCTGGGTCCCTCTGCCCCCCGGGGTCTCTTCCTTCCGGGATTCCTCTGACGCTGACGCTGACCCCCCTGACTCTTCTCCCTCCTTTCGGCGGGCTTTAGGACCTGGCTCCCTTTCCGGGCTGCCTACTGCGCCACCTTCCTGTGCATTTGAACTTGTCGCGCGCGCCCAACCTTCCACCTTCCGTCTGACCGTTTCTTCGCTCCCCGATGGAGGTGTGGCCACTCCTGACTCGTGCCCTCCCCCCTGTTGTGAGCTGCCAGCGCTTGATCCCTGGCGCCCTTCCTCTTCCCTGCTCTCTGGCGGTGACGCTGGTCCCGATTTCCAACTGCTCCCCTCTGAGTCCCCTCTGGCTCTATCTTCCTGGGGTGTCCCCCTAGGCTCCCCCCTTGCCCTGGCCACTGGTGCTCCTTTCTGTGAATCTTCTGATTCACTGGAAAGACTCGGAGATCTCGGGTCGTCGTCATCACTCATCTTTTCTTCTGCCTCCTCCCCCTCGCTCTCTGTTTCCTCCCTTGCCCTTGCCTCTGCTCCTGAACCCCTGACAGATGTCATTAGCTGGTGCACACAAGTCAAAACATCTACTTGCACCCTAAAAGAGAGAGAGAGAGAGAGAGAGAGAGAGAGAGAGAGAGAGAGAGCAGCAGCAGCAGCAGCAGCAGGTGACTTTCCAGATCAACAAGCCAAAAACTCCAATTAAAATTAAAAATTGGGCAATGTCAGAAGGCTGTGTCTGAGGAGATTTCAGTGCCCACAAGTGCTGCGTTGGGGACCCCGGGTCTGCGGGGTCGGCCTCTGATCTTGTTTTCCACAGAGCCAGAGGAAGGTGCTCAGGTGCGCTTCTGCTTTCTGAAGAAAGAGGACAGGGAGAGCTTTGGGTTCTGGCTACGGCAGGAGGCAGGCAGCAACGGGCACATCGTGCGACAGGTGACACCGGGGGGCCTGGCTCACCGCAGAGGCCTGCAAGATGGAGACCGGATCTTAGAGGTGAACGGGGCTTATGTCGAAGGCCTGGAGCACTTCAGGGTGAGGTTTGGCTGGGAGTAGTGGCTCCCTGATTCCCATTTGAGGTGGGCTTCCCCCCCCCCATAGAATTCACATAGCAATACAACAGAATGTGATGCAAGAAATCAAAGGAGCGATAAAAATGCAAATTAAAACCATCCAGCACCTAGCACAGTGCATCGCAACTGCTGCAATAGGAAGAAAAATCGTTATGCAAGCCATCAAGGCCCTTATCAATTTTCAAGTGGTCCAGGGGTAGGAGGAAATTTGGGGGTCGCTACTCATTAAGAACTTATGACCATAAGAACAGCCAATCTAGTCCAGCATCCTGTTCTCTCAGCCTATGGGAAAACCTCAAGAAGGATGAGAGCACATGAGTGCTTGTCCCATCCTGTGGTTTCCAGCAACTGGCATTCAGAAGCCTCTGACTGCATGTTCAGAGCATAGGTATTCTGGTAGTCCTCTCCTCCATGCATGGCTGTCAAGCGTCCCTTATTTGGCGGGACAGTCCCTTATCCCAGCGCCATGTCCCGCTGCTGTCCCTTATTGATGATGTCCCTTAAATAAGCTACTGAAGGTAATGGGGCCCTTTCTATGTCCAGCTGTCCTTTGTCAACAACAAATTGTTGCTGTTTTTTTTGTGTTGAATATATGCTATATGGTAATTTATGGACCTAATAGGTATCTAAATCCATTTGCATGCAACAAAATATGTATTTTATCAAAGTAATTGTTGATCCCTTATTTTGGCTGCTGATCCCTTATTTTCAAGGCTGCTGGTCCCTTTTTTTCAAATCTGTAAGTTGACAGCTATGCCTCCATGACTCTGTCCGATCCTCTTTTAAACCTTTCAAATCCCTGCCTCCTGCAGAAGTGAGTTCCATAGTTTAACTATGCGCTGCGTGGAGGACTTCCTTTTATCTGTCTTTGCAACACTCGGCTTCGTTGGATGCCCAGGAGTTCTACTGTTACGAGTCTCTGTTTCTGAGGTTCTTCCCCTCTTTCTTGGCAGGTGGTTTGGAAGATCAAGAGCAGTGGGAAGCAAGTCTCTCTCACTGTCCTGGATGGGACAGCCTACGAGTTGGCAAAAGCCCTCGACCGGGACCTTGGCCAGCTCTTGCCCCATCACAACAGGCCACAGCTGTGTTGCATCAACAAGGACCAAAGTGGCTTCGGCTTCAGCGTTTCAGCTCCAGAAGGTAGTGAAAACCCACACTGCAGTTCGTTGCGTTTTTCACCACGAGTAACCAAATTCTGCCATGAGGAAAACCAGAATTTTACCATCAGATTACACTGTGCAAATCCAAGACAGTTTGCACACACTTGCTTTCTTCCGCGTTGTTTATTCTGCTGCCCAGATTGAAATTTGCCATTTATTGCAAGGGATATTATTTTTTATTACTTTTTATTGCAAGGGATAATAGAAGGGAGCGGAAGAACAAAGAGATTGCTGTTACTGAGTGGGGAAAATAAATACCCACTTCAGGAAACTGTTCCCAAACTTGATTCTAAGGGTATGTTTACAGAACAAACTTATCATCAGGGTTTAAATCAATTTATTTAATGGTTGTGGTTCGCCCCCCACCCCAAAAAAAAGATTCCCGAGAATTGTAGTTTTTGTAAAGTTCCTTTAAAATCTCTGTTTGAGATTCTTGGGCCCCCAGAACAAAGATGAGAGGGCTTCAAAACCAGTTTTGAGTCTCTAGGGTCGACACTTCACAAAACAGACTAATATTTAAAGACCATCAGTTGTACAAAATAGTAAATGAAATGAAAATATGTTTAAAACAATACACTGTTGCAATATGTGTTGTTTTTCCACCACAACAGTAACTATCACTATTTTTTTTATTTAAAAACCCTATAAGAATCACAAAAAGGTAGAATAATACAATTTATAATTGAACTCAGCATTTTTGACACATAATTATGCCTCCCCCCCTCAAATTTGGAATACTTCATCCCCTTTCATTGTTCTAAATCCAAGGTGGCAAACTCCTTCTTTTTAAATAATTTTTATTTGATTTTATCAATACAAAGTTATAAAAAACCAAATATGTATCCATATGCAGAGATTTCTCCAAATCTCAGGATTTCCACCTACCCCTTCCATGGATTCCCATTTTAAACATTTAAAACTGCATCTTCTTCCGACCTCTGACTTTTATATCATACCATAAGGTCCCTACCAGAGAGGAATGGCAAACCAAACTGATGGGAAAAAATTATAAGTTATATAAGAGACCACTGTAAGCAGATGGAAACATTGGCAGGATTTTGATTTCACTGGTAGTGAAAATCAACATGGACAACAGGGTGGCAAATGTCTTCAACTTGAAAGCTACATTCTGTCTTGGCCAACCTTCACCCCTGACCACTGGTCTTGCCAGCTAGGGATGATGGGAGTTATAGTTCGAAAACAGCTGGGGACCCAAGTTTGGAAATCCTGGAGTAGGCAAAAAGAGGCCAATAAATGCTAGTTTTTCCCCTCTCATGCTCCTGTTTTTGTATCCTTTGCTTTGCAGGTGTGAAGGGAACATTCCGACTATCTGTGCCAAAGGACGGGCCAGCTCATAAGGCAGGGGTGCCAGATGGTTCATGGCTCCTGGAGCTCAACGGTGCTTGTGTGGAGAGTTGGACTCTTGCACACCTTCACAAAAAGGTACCAGCGCTGTCATTCGATGACAGAAATGTTGGCTTTAGCCAACTGACTGAACAACTTGAGGACCAGCCAGGTCACATCCAGGAACACTTTCTATAGAAGGTCCCTCGCCACCTGATAATTTCAATCCTTTGTTGTTGTTGTTGTTTAGTCGTTTAGTCGTGTCCGACTCTTCATGACCCCATGCACCAGAGCACGCCAGGCACTCCTGTCTTCCACTGCCTCCCGCAGTTTGGTCAAACTCATGCTGGTAGCTTCGAGAACACTGTCCAACCATCTCGTCTTCTGTTGTCCCTGTTAGGTTGTGGGCGAACATATCAGATGACACAGTGATTCTTCCAAAGCAGCTCTTTATTTGTAAGCTGGAACAGAACTGAACTGAGGAACTCAGTCAGCCTGCTTATATAGAGCTCCAGAACAATGTAACTGTTGCCATTTTCTAAAACGATCCAATCACTGAACGTCACTTTCGATCCTTCATTTGCATAACTATCTACAGTATCCCCCTGCTGGCCCAGGGTAAGAACTTCAGTACATAACAGTCCCCTTCTCCTTGTGCCCTCAATCTTTCCCGACATCAGGGTCTTTTCCAGGGAGTCTTCTCTTCTCATGAAGTGGCCAAAGTATTGGAGCCTCAGCTTCAGGATCTGTCCTTCCAGTGAGCACTCAGGGCTGATTTCCTTAAGAATGGAGAGGTTTGATCTTCTTGCAGTCTATGGGACTCTCAAGAGTCTCCTCCAACACCATAATTCAAATCCTATTTCAATCCTAGCTAGAGGGAAAACTCTCCAGCAGCGCACTGTATCCTCCCTGGGTTTGGCTTATGTACCCAAATTTTCGATTCCAGATCAAACACAGCAGCAACCCAATGGGGCTGCTGGTGATCGACGCCAAATCAGAGGAGTTTTACCGGCAACGCGGCGTTAAGGTCACAGCAGCCATGGCTGACGCTTCCTGGGTTCCTTTTGAGGTGAGGAAGCTGCAGATGGTGAGAGGCCAAGACGGATACGGATTCTTGCTGAAAGAAGAAAAACGTTGCTCAGGAGAAAGAGGTGAGGCCCCTTGCCTGGAAAAGAGCCAGACTGCACACAGCACGTCGCTCCACGGTATTTAAATTTGAGAGCAGAGTAAGTGACTTTGAGGTAAGACAGAGGGCTGCTCGAGCTTTCCCCCTTTCATCCAGACAAAACATTTCCTCCCACCCAGCTGCGTTTCTCCCCGAGGAAAAAAAAAAGAGGACCCAACATCTTTCCCCCTGTACTTTGAAGGGATGATTTGAGAGGAAACAGGCAATGTTCATTCTGCATTTGCAAGGAATCGATATTTCACCATGGCTGCACTGAGACATTGGAACTCCCTGCCCCTTGATATTTGGCAGGGCCCTTCACTGCACTGTTTTCAGTGTCCACCAATGGACTCTTTTTTCGTTTTGTTTAAGCAAGCCCACCCAGATGTGTACATCAGACGTGCATTTTAATATGCGATTTTAGTTTTAAACGGCTGGTTTTCTTGGACATATGTTAGGCTGGCTTGTCTTTAACTTCTGATTTTATTAGTAATTTTAAGGTATGTTTTATATAAACTGCTGGAAGATTTTGATGCTTCAGCAGTATATAAGCCTTCATAAATAAATATGTTTTGAATATTCAAATGTGGGGGTGGGCAGGGTTGAGCAACTCCTCTCACTGCCAGTCATCTATTTAACTTCACAGATATCATTTGGATGTTTTGCATCTTTGGGTTGTTGTTGGTTTTGGGTTGTTGTTTTTTTTTATAAAAAAAACCCATTCAGGACAAACTTAATGGAATTTTGCGTAAAGTTTTTTTATGCACCATCTTAATAGAGGCCAAACCAGGTCTGTGTGGCTTAGGAAAAATGTCCTCACGTGCCAAATTAGGACCAGTGCTGGAACTAAACAGGTCCCTGGCCTGGTCAGTCCCAATGCTGGTCTACACTGATAGATGGCAGCTCTCCAGGGTTTAAGACTGAGGTTTTCCCAGACCTACATGGAGATGGCAGGGATGAACCTGCGAACTTCTGCATTTTGCTCTTTCACTGAGCTGCAGCTCCTTGTTCCCTAGCAAATAGGACAGAAGAGAGCTTTGCTTATTCACCTATGGCGACTTCACTAGAGGAGCACATGTAAGACATGCACACACGTAAAATGCTCATAAATGTAAAGGAAGCAAGGTGCAACCACTGGGATAATCAACGCCGCTGCTTTTGTCTTGCCCATCTATGACTTGCAGGTCAGTTTCTGAGGGAGGTCGAATCCGGGTTGCCAGCTGAGAAGGCAGGGATGAGAGATGGTGACCGCCTCCTGGCTGTGAACGGCGAGGGCACTGAGGACCTGGACCACCAGGAGGTGGTGCTGAGGATACGTGCGGACAGCAGCCGGGTGACCATGTTGGTTATTGACGCAGAAGGAAGCAAGTTCTACGACTCGGTATGGCAGCAGTTTGAGAATGAGCACCAAGGAGATTGCGGTGGGATCCTATAGAAAGGTTTCCCCTCTACCATAAAGGCCACAAACTTCTCGGGGCAAAGATAACCATTTATAATGAACTTACACAATGGGCCAAAGATATCATACAATAATAAAGTTATTGAATTGGGCGAAGATGCTCTGAGGTGGGATTGCCTTCCGTATCTCTGAGCACCTGCACGCTGCAGAAAAACTAGCTGAATAGATCTCCCTCGGGGATCTACAGATTTGGAGGCTGGAAGAGGGATCTCAGATAATTCTCTGCACTTGGGCTAAAAACTACATCTCCCAGGATTCTTTGGTGGAAGCCATGACAGTTAAACTGGCATAAAACTAAGACAATGGAGTAGTGTACCTACATACTTTATATCTCAGAGCACCTAGCACAACCACTGCCAACCTGGACTACAACTCCCATCATCCCGATCCCCAGAATGACTTTATGATGCTTGGGCTTATGGGAGTGGTACTCCCTAACATCTGGAGGGCACCAGGTTGGCAGTGGCTGAGGTTGCACATGCCATTTGTGTACTATCAGGAATGGTTTGGGTCCTTTGACTTGGTCCACGGTGGGGTAGGAAAGAGGATAAGTTGGTTTCCTTCCATGATTCTGTTATATATATATATATATATATATATATATACGAATGAATGTTATATATAAAAGGTAAAGAGACCCCTGACCATTAGGTCCAGTCGTGGCCGACTCTGGGGTTGTGGCGCTCATCTCACTTTATTGGCTGAGGCAGCTGGCGTACACCGGGTCATGTGGCCAGCATGACTAAGCCGCTTCTGGCGAACCAGAGCAGCGCACAGAAATGCCATTTACCTTCCCGCCGGAGCGGTACCTATTTATCTACTTGCACTTTGACGTGCTTTCGAACTGCTAGGATGGCAGGAGCAGGGATATATAAGCTTAGGAGTTAATTGTATTTAGATATGCATTTCTTAGGTGTCCTTCTTCATAAAGTCCCAGGACGGGTTACAACAATGTAACATATACAGTGGTACCTTGGTTTACGAACTTAATCCATTCCTGTAGTCCGTTCTTAAACCAAATCTGTTCTTAAACCAAGGCACACCTTCCCTAATGAAGCCCCCCGCCGCTGGTGCCCTTCCACCGTTTGGATTCCATTCGTAGACAGAGGTAAAGTTAGCTAACTTGAACACTACTTCCGGTTTTGCGGAGTCCGTAAACTGAATAGTTTGTAAACAGGACTGTTTGTAAACCGAGGTACCACTATAGTTACAAAAAACAGATAAAACCATCAAGATTATAAAACAAGCAAAATCATCCCAAATGGAGCAGAGACTCAGCAGAAAAGAGGTGAGTTAGCAGTCACAGGCATGGTAAAAAGGGACATCTTTAGCATACAGCAAAATCTATGCAGCAAAGAATATGCACCTCTGAGGAGAGGGAATTCCATAATTTAGGGGCAGCCATGGAGTAAAAATCCTTTCCTGGGCAGCCACTCCCTGCACTTCTGTCGATAACTGAACTGCCCACCCTCCTGGAGGTCTTAACACCTGAGGGGGTCTGTAGGAATGGAGACAAGTGTTTCATATCTTTCTTGGGTCCTAAGTCATTTTCGGGTGTCAAACGGTAATGTGAGCACCTTCCATGCATCGGAAGGGTTCTGTTGGGTTTGCTGACAATACCCTAATTGTGACATTTGCAGTCTCTTTTTGCTTTCCCAGGTTGGGTTATCACCTCTCCTTTTCTATGACGACCAAGAGCCCCCACTGGGCTTGCACGTTGTCCATGCCTCCCCCTCTCCCAGCATGCCCCAGGAAAATAGCAACGCTGGCTTCACACCCTGCCTCTGTCACCTCAGAACGGACCCCCATGAGAACAGACTACCTCCGGAGCAGTCTGGCAGCAGCTTGCCAGCTTTCACAAAAGAGGTAACGATGCCTAACTACAGGGACACTGTATGGTTGCTTACAGCCATTTTGAACACCTCGGTTATGGATCACGTGGTAATATTGTTTCTGGACTGTATCATTTCAAGTGGGGGACCACATAATTAAAGATATCATTTTGATCCTCCTCCTCATCATCACAAGTGTCATGGAAAGCTCGAAGGACACACAGGTCAGGAAGCTACAATATTGTTATACCTCTCTCCCAGCAGCAACTGGAAACTCCTGACTGCCCCAGATAGGACAATGTATGGTTCCTTTAGTGAATAAATCAGCCTTCGCCAATTGAGTGCCCTTCAGACTGGGCAGGGGCTGTGGTCAAAATCATCTAGAGGGCACCAAGTCGGCAAAAGCTAGCTAAACCATGGAATGACACTGTTCACACAACAAGCTTATCCATAGCTCAGTTGAGTAGAGCATGAGACACTTAATCTCAAGGTCATGGGTATACGCCTCATATTGGGCAAAAAGATTCCTGCATCACAGCGGTTTGGACCTCGTGATCCCTTCCAACTCTATGATTCTGTAATTCTAAGAAAGACAGACTGGAATCCCTCTTTTTAATATCTAGCTTTCAAAAAAATGATCTTTGTGTTGGGAGATGCATTTAATAATTTCCCCCCAACTTTGGTCTAACTAAAGTAATATACAGTCATACCTTGGAAGTCGAACAGAATCTGTTCCGAAAGTCCATTCGACTTCCAAAACGTTTGGAAACCAAGGCGCAGCTTCCGATTGGCTGCAGGAAGCTCCTGCAGCCAATCAGAAGCTGTGTCAGACATTCGGGTTCCAAAGAACGTTCGCAAACCAGAACACTCACTTCCAGGTCTGCGGAGTTTGGGAGCCGAAATGTTTGACTTGCAAGGCGTTCAGGATCCAAGGTACGACTGTATATGCAAACTGGTTCTGGAGTTCAGGGTTACCGGTTTTAAATATGGAACACTCCTGTGATGAAAAAAAGCCTTATGTGTCTGAGAAGCGTGGCAGAGATGGGAGGTGCTGCTCGATTAATGATCAGGAATGGGGGGAGAAATTCATTCAGTTTGCATTTGATTCAATCTAATTTGTGCTTTCTGAAACAATACACAAACTGAAAACACAGCCAACTTTTGAAACCCACACTTCTCCAAATTTTGCAATGCTACTCTCCAGCCAAGTAATGTGTTCAAAAATGCATATACTAGGGCAAAGTGCACATGGCTAGAAATG
This sequence comes from Podarcis pityusensis, assembly GCF_964106645.2. Taxonomy (NCBI): domain Eukaryota; kingdom Metazoa; phylum Chordata; class Lepidosauria; order Squamata; family Lacertidae; genus Podarcis; species Podarcis pityusensis. Next base: position 25,094,955 of record NC_138040.1, on the reverse strand, counting down.
CCTATATTAGTAAACATAACATACAAAAATGTGTCACGTTAAGGAAATATTGCTTTCAAAAATGTGTACTTTGCACGCAGAATTGTGTATATTAGGATAAATTTGCACTAAAATGCTGGTGAGGACTCTTAAAAAGAGACTTTGCAAAATGATGCATACTAAACTTAAGTTTGGAGAAATGATAAATGGAAAGAAAAGGAAAACGACAGATTAGACACTCCCTAGGACTCTAGGTCTAAACCACTGAGCCTAGGGCTTGCCGATCAGAAGGTTGGCGGTTCGAATCGCCATGATGGGGTGAGCTCCCGTTGCTCAGTCCCAGCTCCTGCCAACCTAGCAGTTTGAAAGCACCTCAAAGTGCAAGTAGATAAATAGGTACCGCTCCGGCGGGAAGGTAAATGGCGTTTCCGTGCGCTGCTCTGGTTCGCCAGAAGGGGCTTAGTCATGCTGGCCACATGACCTGGAAGCTGTTTGCGGACAAACGCCGGCTCCCTCGGCCTGTAGAGCGAGATGAGCGCCGCAACCCCAGAGTCGTCCGTGACTGGACCTAACGGTCAGGGGTACCATTACCTTTACAGTCTCATGATCCACCTAGGTTACAAGAATTAAGGTGCATATCCGTGTGCTGCTCTGGTTTGCCAGAAGCAGCTTAGTCATGCTGGCCACATGACCTGGAAGCTGTACACCGGCTCCCTCAGCCAATAAAGCGAGTTGAGTGCCGCAACCCCAGAGTCGGTCACGACTGGACCTAATGGTCAGGGGTACCTTTACCTTTACCGTTCTACAGCGCTTCTTGCACAGGTCCTGCCTGTTTTGAGCTGGCAGAAGACACCTTCCTCCTTGGTACTCCATGCCTCACTCTGAGCTGCCCATCTCTCAGTGAAAAGCTGTTGCCAAAGGGCGAGCCCTCCCTGTCCCGTCTCATGGCAGACCAGTCTCTGTGCTGGCTCTCACAAATGTACATTGGCATCCTATGTCACCCTGCAATAACCATACAAACGTTTCTAGCTAGCTTGTCTTCCCACAACACAATTATGCAGGCCGTTTGGAGTGTATACTGTCAGACTGAAAATGGAATTAACTTTGTGTCTCCCCCAAGCTTTTTGTGCCTATCACCTGCGACCAGATATTTCTCACCACTCTTTTTAAGCACATCTCAGCCTTCAAATCATTGGTTTGGTTTGATCAGCATTCTCTTTCTTTTGTACACAGGGCCAAGATGCACTGAGCCATGCATTCTAGAAGCTGCCAGGCCATTATCACCGAGCACAACTTCAGCCCGGCTCGGCAGGGAGCTGAACTCCTGTTTGTGGCAGAAGTGAGCACAGCTGCACAGATGCTAGCACTGCAGTTTGAGCCTCTCTCCCTCATGGCCTGGCTTTTCCCTGTCGCACCGATGCCTTGTTGAGCAATCTGTCTCTCCAACCCCTGAAAATGCTTCCTGTGGATTTGGACAAGCGGGCTGCGGTCTCGAAGCAAGGCATGCTGATTAGAGGAAGAACCCTGCGAGAATCAAAGAGACTGTGTTTTTTGCCTGCTTTGGGGTGTGACTTTGTGAACAGAAGATTCGTGTTAAAATTAACCTCTGTTTAGAATGACTGCTGCTAAGGGTAGACCTTTCCCACTACAACAGAAAAGGTTAGTCACAGAAAGGCACTCTGCATGCGCTCAGACACACTCTTTATTATTCCTCCACATTTGGGGGCTGATAGCAGCTGAAGTCACAATATCAAACCGAGTTGAGGATTAGATAGGAGGTGGGTGGCACATGCTCTGATGACCCCTCCCTTCAGATGTACAATGGATTAAGACCAAAGTCCTTCAGCTGGTGCTTATAGTCCATGTGGATGACAGTAGCTTCCTTCTCCCAGGTGAGCTTGGCACTTTGCAGTTTGGAGAGGACGCAGTCCAGGCTACCCTGAGGAAAGGAGAAGTCAGAGGCAGGATGAGGGGTGCGTTTGGCACCAAGGGATGGCAACCAAAAGTGTGGCATCCTTCCAGTTCTGTAGCTGCACACGACTGAACAGCTGCTGCTGCAGAACAGCAAGAATATGTACCCAAGAATTTCATGTTTGGACACAACAACACTCAGAATGCTGGAAGCAAGCTTCTGAGTTGCACAGAACACTTCATCGGGCATGTTTCAGAGCAAACCATTATTATTTTTTACCATTTTATTTCTAAAAGCTGGCTCTATTTCAATAGCTGGTAACAGATCAAAGAGGCACTACCCTACAGTCTCTGTGTTTGAAAGCAGGCCATGAGCCACAGAAAGGGATGCATGGCACCTAGAGACTCACACCTGTGGGAATAAGACACTCCCTCTCCCTGAGCTTTAGATAATGGCCCACAAGCTGAACCCATTATCTCTTCTTTGCAATCTGTGACCCGCCACCCACCCAAACTCACATGCAGGATTTTTTCATATTCTGTCTCCATCTCGTCAACCTTGCGCTGCATCTCGGCCACAGCCTTGTCCTTCTCTTCCAGCATCCTTGCCTGGTCCAGCTGGCTTTGTAGCAGATCACCTTGGCAGGCAGCTGCAGGGCAGAAAGTGTTGGGCAAGGAGAAAAAGGAGACAAATATGTGTGGGAAGGAAAAGCAGAGAGGGGACCTTCCAAGGCCTCTAGCTAAGTGGTGGAGCTCCGACTTCGCACACAAAAGCCCCCAAAGTCAATCCCCGGCATCTCCAGTTTTTGCTAGGAGAAAGCCCTGCCTGAAGCTCTGGAGAGCTGCTGCCAGTCAGTGTAGCAATGCTGAGCTCGATGGAACAGTGGTCTGACTTGTTATAAGGCCATTTCTTATGTTCCTAAGACAGCAGGCGACAAACATCTCAGAACAGAGAACTAAGAAGTTTGGGGGATGGCATATAATGGGGCTTGAGAACATCTATTTTCTACTGTTTTTAAGTGGCAAAATGTAGCAAAATGTGCCAGAATGTATTCCCTTAACGCAAGCTTAGAAGGGCTTGTAACAGAATTAGGCAAAATGATTTCCATCTCAAGGTTTGGAGGGTTAAGATTCATCCTCACTCCACCCCCATACCCCACACACAGATTCCAGGTGCAAAAAGAGAGAGAGAGTGTTTGCAAATGAAGAGTATCACTTTTTAACTTGTTTTTCCCCACAGTCCTTAACTGAAAGATGAACATGGGCAAAGAACAGTTGCTACAACCATACCATGTGTGATCATCTCCAAGGCCAAGGGTGTGTGTGTGTGTGTGTGTGTATGAGAGAGAGAGAGAGAGAGAGAGAGAGAGAGAGAGAGAAGAGAGAAGAGAGAGAGAAATACCAAGCTGTGCTTGCAAGTTCTGCGTCTCCACTTCTAAACGATTGATCCGGGTATCAGTCTGGTGCTGAAGCTGCTGGTACTTGCGGATCATCTCTGGAACGCAAGATGGGAGAAGGAAACGATCGCTTCATCCAACACCCTTGCCCTTCATTAACAGGCCTAAGATTTATAGTTGGGATGGAGGAACCTCCAGACAGTGTTGGATTCCCACTTGCATCAGCCCCAGTCAACATGGCTAATGATGATGGGAAGCCTCTTGAGGGGGGTGGGGGCAGGTTCTCCACCCCTGATTTGTAGCATCAAGTCTATCTGGTTTAACAGAAGGTAAACATGGGGAAAAAATCCTTGCCTCTATGTGCTTACAAGAGAAGTTTTGCCGGGCAGGGAGGAGGGGGGGGAAAGCAGATAAGAGTCGCAAAGGGTCTGTGTGCAGAATGATATACCACAGTGTTAGCTGCGGAGGGAAACGCTACCTTCATCTGAACTTTTCAAAGCCAACATCCTGTGATTGCGTTTTCCTGAGGAAGCGTCTTGCAAAGGCCAACTGGCTTACTGCGTCATGAACTTCTTCTGCCCACATCCGATTAATGAAGTGGACAGAGAAAGTGATGTACACAGGCATGTACTACCCTGGTTCTTGAACTTAATCCGTTCTGGGAGTCCGTTCGACTCCCGAAACCATTTGAAAACCAAGGTGTGGCTTCCAATTGGCTGCAGGAGCTTCCTGCACTCAAGCGGAAGCCGCAGAAGCATTGTTGGTTGTTTGGCTTCCAAAAAACGTTCGCAAACTGGAACACTCACTTCTGGGTTTGTGGCGTCCGGGAGCCGATTTGTTCAGAAGCCAAGCCGTTCAAGTATCAAGGTACCACTGTACATTGTGAAGGTGCAACAGAGAACAAAACGAGGAGCAAGGTGTTAAGCAGGGCAGGAATGTGTGCTGATAATTGGGGTACGGGAAAATGAACAATCCTCTCCCTACTAATAGGAAGCATCCCCCACACCCCAAGGCCATGTGAATGTAGCATTTGGAGACTGAGTAAAGTGGCAGGTAGATGCCAGAGACCCCCTTGGAAAGACAGTACTGCTGATTTGCAGAAAATCTCACAACTGCACGAGTCAAGTGGAAAGGGAACCACTGAGTAACAGGTTTGATACCCAAAGAGGAAAATCAAAATAAGGCAAAACTACTGAGCCCCTTAAGGGACGCGGGTGGCACTGTGGGTTAAACCACAGAGCCTAGGGCTTGCTGATCAGAAGGTCGGCGGTTCGAATCCCCGTGACAGGGTGAGCTCCCGTTGCTCAGTCCCTGCTCCTGCCAACCTAGCAGTTCGAAAGCATGTCAAAGTGCAAGTAGATAAATAGGTACCGCTCCGGCGGGAAGGTAAACGGCGTTTCCGTGCGCTGCTCTGGTTCGCCAGAAGTGGCTTAGTCATGCTGGCCACATGACCCGGAAGCTGTACGCTGGCTCCCTCGGCCAATAAAGCGAGATGAGCGCCGCAACCCCAGAGTCGGCCACGACTGGACCTAATGGTCAGGGGTCCCTTTACCTTACTGAGCCCCTTGAGGGTCAAAATTGACCCTTGAATGCTGCTTCAAATCTTCTGTTGAAGCTCTTCTCTTCATTGCAGGGTCTGGGCACGGCACTCAACTACAGACACATTGCACTTTCAGAAAGTTATTATTTGGGGATAGAATTCAGTCACATAGCAGCATATTGCAAGTTGCACAATTCAGGTTGATTGGAAAGTCTTGCACAAGAAACCCACTTCCCCCTGAAGACCAGAGTTTTGTGATAAGGAAAGTGATAGGAAGATGCACTGGGTAGTGTGGGGTAATGTTTGTTTTGACACAACGTCACCTAATCTCCCTGCAAATAAATCAGGGTGAGTACTGTTATAGGTTTAGGGGCTCAGTCTAGATGGTGCCTGTGGGTCCCTTCCAGACCTGTGACCCTGTATCTGTGAGAATACAGAGGATACAAAGGATACAGAGAATACAAAGGAACCAGCTGGTTCCTTTGTTAAGGTAATGGCCTTGGCTGGCCAGTTAAGTACTGCCATTTACATGTCCAAAGAGGTTGCCTGCTGCCATAGAGACGAGTGGGTGGACCTTTTCCCACCTCACCTGGCTGGATGCCACATCATCCTAGGAGGGAGAACAAGAGCCCAAGGGGTGCTGTGTATGCATATATTTTGGCTGATGCTGGAAGCTAGAGACATGAGAGACTGGTCTTGCTGTGTGCCAAACCCAAAGTTACAGCTTGGGGAATCTCCCAGAGAAGCTGAAGGGGAGGAAAGATCAAATTGCACATATGTGTAAATAAAACAATATGTCCTAAAGATACCAGGGTTTCCATTGGCCTTCATTCCAAGGCAGCCAAACTCTGGAAAGGTGAAAGTATCCCTGGAGTGTCTTGTTGCTCAGAGATTGGGGCATGTACAACAATACTCAATGAAGAGGTCATCTGGAAGAGCCCTCCACCTTCATAAATATCTTTTTTGTCCCCTCGAGCCTCCTCCAGTTCTTTCTCCAAATCTAGCAGCCTCTGCTTGAGTCCTTCACTGTCAGCCATCGCCTGCCTGGCCATATCCCTCCGGAGAACTGCAAGTCAGAAGAATAAACACAGCAAACATGCAAATGTATCCAATCGAGGCTCAATGCCTATTTTCTCATTTGGCTCCCCAGATCCTTTGTACAAATGATTATCTCCATATCGGAGAGGGCAAAACAACTAAAAGGTGTACCTTTCCTGGACTGACTTGCTTTACAGTGGTCCCTCGGGTTACATACGCTTCAGGTTACATACGCTTCAGGTTACAGACTCCACTAACCCAGAAAAAGTACCTCAGGTTAAGAACTTTGCTTCAGGATGAGAACAGAAATCGTGCGGCGGCAGCGCAGCGGGAGGCCCCATTAGCTAAAGTGGTGCTTCAGGTTAAGAACAGTTTCAGGTTAAGAACGGACCTCCGGAACGAATTAAGTACGTAACCTGAGGTACCACTGTATTTGTCTTTATGAATATTTATATACTACTGTTTCATGGTAACTATAGAGTGGTTTACAACAGTACATAAAACTAAGCAATAAAAACCATTTTTTGAAAAATAAAAAATCAGAATGAAAATCAAACCTCAATTAACTATTGTGGAAAGATGCATCCTTAGTTGCCTACATAGGCATGGCACGATAGAAAGGTTTTTAAAAGGAGGGTGCCTGTTGAAAGTACCTGTTGGCTGATTATTCCAAAATACTTGGCTGGTGACACTAAAGGCTCCATTTCTTCTTGTGGACAAGTGAGCCTCTTGGACTTGAGGCACAGCCAATAACACTCCGGCTCATGATCTCAGTGTTTGAGCATGCAAGCTTTTGCGTTACACAGAGCTCTTCATACGATAGAAGGGGTACTCTCATTTTCCTATTTATATGGGAAAGGCCAAACTTAGATTCACAAAATGTTTAGGGGTATGCGTACCCCCCCCCCCAAAGAAAAGCACTGTGCTGATGACTGAACTTGGGGGCTTGCCCATGTTTTGCATGTGCTCTACTTAGCTGCATCTGCCGCAATTATAATGCAAAGTATTTAAAAATTACTCCCAGCAGAGTACTCATTTTGGAGTCCTTTATTAAAAGGACTGCGTGGCAATCACTTTGCTTCGCAATGCACTTGGAAACTACTTCCCATTTTCACTTCTCCATGAAAATGCTTGGATTGGTCAACTGAGAAGGGGGTGGATCAGAAAGGGACAGCAGTCCTGCTACTAGTCTGGTCCAGACAGCCATGCTGGCAAACCCTTGGCGCCTTTGTTCAGGGAAGGGTCATAGCTCAGTGGAAGAGACCTGCTTTGCATGAGGAAGGTCTCGGGTTCAATCCCTGGAATTTCCAGTTAGGGCTTGGAGAGACTCCTTGCCTGAAACCCTGGAGAGCTACTGCCAGCCAGTATACAGTGGTACCTCGGGTTAAGTACTTAATTAGTTCCGGAGGTCCGTTCTTAACCTGAAACTGGTCTTAACCTGAAGCACCACTTTAGCTAATGGGGCCTCCTGCTGCCGCCGCGCCGCCGGAGCACGATTTCTGTTCTCATCCTGAAGCAAAGTTCTTAACCCGAGGTACTATTTCTGGGTTAGCGGAGTCTGTAACCTGAAGCGTATGTAACCTGAGGTACCACTGTATTGTATTGTACTGTATTTGTATCCCATCATTTTTCTCCACAGAACTTGAGGTGGTGTACAGGGTTCTCCCCATCCCTGTTTAATCCTCACAGCAACCCTTTGAGGTAGGCTAGGCTGAGAGGCAGTGACTGGCTTCCAAGGTAAGTTTCAAGGCTGAGTGAGAGTTTGAACCCTGGTCTCCAAGTCCTAGCATGTAGACCCTAAGATGGATCAACCGTCTGAAGTGGTATAAGGCAGCTTCCTATAAGATTAGCATAGAAAGCTTGGCAGTCCTTCTACCTGACCCTTCCAAAAATGCCGCCTCTGCTGTAAACTCTTAAGGCCCTTGCGCAATTTCAACAAATTCTCCTTACCAAGGTGCTGCTTTAAGGTATCAACCTCCAGCACTGCTTTTCTGTACTTTTCCTCATCTGCGGAGAGAAGGAAAGAGAGAGAGAGAGAAATTGAAAGACTTCGGCTGGGTACTAATCGCCACTGATACTGAGACCTCCTGATCGATGCGCCATTGTTATTATTTAATTTATGAATTGTTTCCTAGGAAGCAACCTGAAGCGCTTTCACAAAACAATGACAAACAGATAAAAGTATTGCATATATAAAACGTCAACCAATTGCGCAGGTAAACACAAAAAGCAGTGGCATAGGTACAAAAACAGTTGAAACAATGGCGTATGTAAAAGGCAGTCTCAAATCCCAAGAGATGCAAGGCACATGGAAACGGGAATTTGCAAGGCGTGGGGCTGCTGGAATCTCCTGCATGCTGCATAAAGCCTTACCTGGCCCAGTGCTTTTCTTCTGCTTTGCTGATTTTTTCCCCTTCCCTTTTTTGGTGGGGGCCATCCTTGCACGTTCTCCACAGCTTGCAAAAGGGAAAAGATGAACAAACACTGTAATATTTTTGGTGCATTCCAACTCCTGACGTTCAAAAAAGATCTTAAAACTGGTACTGATGGGGAGATTCCGGAGGGCCATCCTTATACATGAGGCATACATTTCTTGGCAGCGGAGCGAGGGTGGTCTCTGCTGTTTGGGTGGACAAGTGAACAACTGTTTGTATGGTGGAAGAGAAAGGTGGAGGCAAACATACCTGGGAGCAAAATGCTTCTTCTGCCTTCCTCCCAGGTTCTCACAAGTTAATCTGTGGGCAGTTAAATAAACACTCTTTGCACGAATGTCACTCCAAGCAGCCAATGCGCAAGGAGGGGGAAGAGGCGCTGGCTTTTCGGCCAGCCTATCCCAGCTGGCACAGGTTGGGGCTCCTTGTGTTGCTAGGCAACCGTCCTTCTTCGCTGCCATGGTGACCAAAGGAAGCTTGGCAGACACACCGGTGCTCCAGCAAAGGAGGTCTGCAAAATTGCATCCAATTGACCTGAAAGAAGAGAGGTTGGAGGATTTTCAGGCCCATCTTCAAAACTTCTTTTGCAGAAACAGAAAGGGGTGGGAAGGGGGTTAGAATCAAATAGGCCCCAAATTCTCTTATTCACAGAGCTTCTTAGAGCAAAGCCATTTCCCCCCATAAAACATTTGGCTCAGCTTTGACACCCAGGTCCTCATCTACAATTGAAGACTGAGTACATAGAACAAGATTTCCACATGTGCATTGCTGACTTCCCCTCTTCTGCTGCTGAAGTTTAAATTGGAGGATCTTTGGGGCAGGGATCATTTGGAAAGGGTTGTGGGTTTCTTATGATTTTGCTTTTTATGTTACTTTGAGAAATGTTGTATCCTCTCATGTTGCAATTCTACATTTTATTATTATATGTCACCCAAGTGGCCCCTGCAACTAAATGTTATTATTATTTATAACATTATTATTATTTATTTAATAGCCTCCCCGTCCTTCCAAAGGAGCCCATGGAAGCAAACACATCCGTGATAAAACAGTATAATTAATGTTGCAATGTAGTTTGCTCCTGTACAAGCAGATGCAGCTAGCCACATCTTCTTCTATGGTCCTCTATTCTGTTCCCAGTTCCCCACTCTAACAGCCAGCATCCCATGCCCACTGATCATATTCAGTCTTCATTGGACTGGTTTTTTGGGGGGGAGGAGGATCTTTCCCCTTTTACTTGCCCCTTTTTTTCTGCAAACTTGCAGGTTCCTCTGAGACTGCCGATTTCTTCCTTTTGTGTGTTGTTGTTGTGGATTTGGCTACATAAATATAATGAATAAAAGCATTTACAAAGCTTACCGCTCAGCAAATGAATTTGCTATTACTATCTATGATACTTCTTGTCTAGCTGCTTTCAGAATAGCCAGCATGGTGCCCTCTGGATATTGGACTACAATTCACACTACTAGCAGCCCTCATGGCTAACGGTCTGGTACATGAGGAGAGCCCTGCATTGCTTATCTCTGCTTTAGAAAGTTCAGGGAGGCTCAAGTAGGGTTTGGAGGCAATTCCCACACTGTACACAGTTGCCAATGTCATGACTGTATCCATCCTGTGATGCTTGAGAGCAGCTGCCAGTCAGAGCAGACAATACTGGGTTAGATGAACCGCTAGTTTGGCTCAGGAAGGACTCTGCACTCTGCAGCTATCTTCCACTCACCAAAATTCCTGAAGATCAGACCAGGCTAGGTCCACACACTTAGCAGCTGAGATCACAGCTAGAAAGCATGACATAGCCAATGTGGACAGCACATCATGTGGCTACAGGAGAAAAGGGAAGTGCCTGTCTGCTCCCTTTTGAACTTGCTACATGGGATTTGTTTTGCTGTTGTTGTTTGCTTCCACATCTCAAGTTCAGATGTGGGGTGAAGACCACAAAGGCTCAGTGAGAAAGGGCATGATCCCTGCCAAAGCTGCAGGATCCAAATAGGACTGATGCAGCACCAGCCAGGCTGCTCCACTTGGTGCTACAACTCCAATTCATGAGACGATTCCAGACTTTGTGATGTTTTAACAGCTGGGTGCTGCATTTTAGGGCTGACCTCTGACCCCCCTGCAATTTAAGTCTATGGGTCGTGGGAGTTTCCCCCCTTTGCCACAGAACAGCCTTCTTCCTCACCCTCTTCCTGTGGGGTAGTCTCCAAACAAGATCTTCTGTTGGATTGATTCCTCTTAGTTGTTGGTAACGTTAATGACTCACTTATTTCAAAAGAAAAAGGCTTCTCTCCATTTCTGCTTTCCTATTTAAAGGAGTGTATTTAGTTCCCTTATCTGCTGTGGAACAGAGCCCTTTACTACTCCCAAGTCCCTCCCTTTCCTTGGCACAAATACTCTTAGTTAGGTTTTCACAACTTTGCAAAGAAATCGATTTCACATGCATGGTGTTGTAACTGCATTCATCTTTAAGGAGTTAAAAACAAAGGGGTCCCAGCAAACCACCCATTGCATCTTTTATTTGCATGTCTGTCCAAATCTCTCCCTTCCAATGCTGGGCATTCACTGCCTCATGAGGTAGTCTGCCAGCTGGCTCAGGTTCGCCAGCTAGGCTTCCTTCAAGAACCCAGGCATCAATCCTTACTTTTATGAAATTTGCATAACTTTGCATATGCCTGTATAGCATCCATGAAGTGCTTCTCCCGAGTCTCGGAAGTTTTTTATGGTGCTCGCCGCGTTCCCAGGAGCCTGCTGCGGTATTCCGGCCAACGTTGCCCAAATCCATCATGGCCACCCTGTTGGCCTTTTCGCACTATTGCGCATGCTAGGCCCCGCTCCATCTTTGACCATGCGCAGCAGCCGGCACACTGAACTAAACGCCAGTGAGAGAAAAGCCAATCAAGGCGGGACTATGCTAATAAGGCGCTAGTTGGGCGGGGCGTGCTCTTTTTCCTAAGTGGGCCGGTTTTCCTCTTCCCTTCAGCGTTGACAGTCGGGAGCGCGTGTCACCCAACGTGCGCGCTCACGGTACTAAAGAAGAAGAAGAGAGCTCGCTAAGAACGAGCCAACCACTTTTAAAGCCGCCTGCTCGGTCGCGCGCCTAACTCACCGCGCGCTCACGAAACATACTGAGACCTCCGTCGCTCCGCCCCTCGCCCATCCCCCTTCGCTGTTTGGGAGGGGGCGCTCTGGCCAATCAAAAACGCGACTCAACCCTAGGGGCGGGCTGTTGAAAACGAGCGGCCCAATCAGAACGCGCCTCTCCTCAGGGAGCATTTCTCCCCTCCTCCACACACACACACACACACACACACACTCTCTCGGCTTTCCTCCCACCCTCGCCACTGCCACAGCCAATCAGAGCGCCCCGCCGGGGGAGGCTCGCGAACCTGTCACGGGGGGGCGGGGGTTTAATGCGCGCGCCTCCCCCTCCGTCGCGCGCAACCTCCTCCTGCCTTCCTGCCCGCCCGCTTCCCTTTTTCTTCGTCAGTCGGGCGCGTCCCCGGCGCTCCTGGAGCCGCCTCCCCTTCTCCTCCGCCGCCTCGACAGTCGGTGGCCAAGCCGGGGAAGGAGCGGCCTGGCGGAAGGGACACGCCTTAGCCGCCCTCCGTCCCTCCCTCAGCCGGAGCCGCCGCCGTTGCCCCTCTTCTCCGCCGCCGCCGCCCCCATGTCGGCCCCGCTGAAGAAGGGCCCCGGCGGGCTGATCGGGCTCATGAAGGACGCCTTTCAGCCGCACCACCACCACCTGGGCCCCCACCAGCCCGGCACCGTGGACAAGAAGATGGTCGAGAAGTGCTGGAAGCTCATGGACAAGGTGCGAGGTCGGGGGGCTGGGGCGTGGCCGCGGAGGGGGCAGAAAGTGGGGCGAGGCTGGAAGGGGGTGCAGAGGCAGAGAGGGGTCGTGGGGGCAGGGCGGGGACATGGGGAGGGGTCGTGGGCGCTGACGACGGTAGCATTGCCATCCTCCTCCTCCTCCTCCTCCTCCTCCTCCTCCTCCTCCTCCTCTCCATGTACCGTTGGATTCCAGGTTTCCTTGCGACGCGATCCTGTGCTACGCAAGAGTAGGTGTGTTTCTTCACTCTGATTCACTCTGTCCTGAGGAATTGCGAGGGCAGTCAATCGATTGCTAACAGCTCGGTCTGGGGGGGGGGAAAGCCGCTTTATTAGCATAATAATACTAATACTAATACTAATAAATAAATGCGAGTTCAGCTGCAAAAACTGGGATGGCTCAGTCAAAGTTCAGGAACAGTTAAAGGGTTAGCGTCACTGTCAGCGTCTTTTATGAAGGGCCTAATATGTGCTGATCCCTATACAAAAATAATAAAGCGCAAGTCCCTTCCTGTAGGCTCAATCTCTCCATTTCACCTCATCAAGGCCTTGTGGGAGGTTCATTGACCATTTGTAATGTGGGACTGCTTTCCGGTGTGGGTTATGGTCTTGTTAAAAAATTTTTTAACAGCACTTAGTCATATTAGGCTTTTTATAGGTAATAGATGTGATGGGACAATAATTGTAAATCACTCCAGAGCAAAGAGATTTTATAGTCTATTTTGCAGCTGTCCATTGGAGAAGAAGGGTGAGGCTGGATAGATCCAGGCCGGCTGACCTGGGAAAATTAGGAGCTGAGGGGCCGAAGTGGAAGTGATGGGCCAGAATGAGAGCAGTGAGGCAGGTAGGGCTGGAGAGAGGTGCTTAGTGTTGGCTTAGTGCTGGCATCAGAAGTAAAATTTAGCAGCTGCCATTTGATAAAATGTTTGAGGTGACATACAGCATACTTATTGCATATGTACAGTGGTACCTTGGATTAAGAACTTAATTCGTTCTGGAGGTCCTTTATTAACCTGAAACTGTTCCAAACCTGAGGTACCACTTTAGGTAATGGGGCTGCCGCTGTGCCACCACCGCACAATTTCTGTGCTCATCCTGAAGCAAAGTTCTTAACCCGAGGTATTATTTCTGGGTTAGCAGAGTCTGTAACCTGAAGCGTCTGTAATCCAAGGTACCACTGTATTGCTATCAGCATACTTCAGCTCATTACGAAGTGATGCAAGCCATGGTCCTTGAGGAGTTGAGTCTTTATTTAGTGTAAAGCAGGGGGAGAAATTGGAGAGGGGTGAGGGAGAGGCAAAAGTAACATGGAATGAATGCAAGCAAGTGGGCAAATCCAGTTGGAGCAGGCGTTTTCTGCTAGCTGACGAAAAGGACTGGAGCTGGGTAGACTAAGGTAGTGCATGGCTTGACCTGTGGAGAGGGAGATGTGATGTGGAAGGGGTTGTAAGGGCCCCAGTGGTTGAATTGAGCAACAGGGAGTTGGAGGGTAGTTTTGAGATTGCATGCTGAGTTGGAGGAAGAAGTTGAAGAAGGGCCTGCTGTAGAGGGCTTAGATTGATGCTCAAGGCAAAGGATTGATGGAATAGGAAGTGGCTGAGCTTGAGCTGGGAAATGGATTTGGAAGGCTGAAGGACCATGGGGAATAGGTAGGATGGATCATTTAGGAGCATAAAATGATTGGCTCCGTTAAAGCAGCTCAAGTTCTAGCTCTCTATAGCCTTTTCCCATGTTATTTCCCCTATTTTAATGAAATCATCACAGAAGTTTGCTCAGACTTCCTGATTAAAGGTTTCAAAATAACAGTTCCCATTCACGGGATAGCAACTATGTTTGCTGACCTTAGTGTTCTTTTTTAGGAGAAATGTGCCTAAAGGGTGAAGGACGGGAGCAGTAGAGGAACAGGACCTTCCTGCGTATGTTCTTGGGCAATGTGCTGTGAAAGGGTAGACTTTCCCATTTGCTTCTGGGCCTGCTCTGAACCCTCGTGAAGGCATGTTTAGAGTGCTACAAAGCTCAAACCGTTTGCTAGACAGGAAGTTGTTTATTGTGATATCATGGTTCAGAGCAGTAGAGTAGCACAAATGAAAGCTTTGCAGTCTTGCAAGCCTTCATAATCCTACTTTGGAAGCATGCACTTGTGCTAAACTATGGGAAACTGGAGCTTTAAGGGATGCTCCAGCTTTTGTAGGATTTAGACCAGCCTCTGTGTTCTTGATCTTTCCAGTATAATCCATCAATTCATTTGACTGTGTTCTATTGATTTGTCAGGTAGTCATTACTGCTGGACTCTGGATTCTGGTGTAGTTTGACAAGTGTGCCATTAAGTTGTGGTAGATGGAAAATATAGATAAAAATAACGTTAAATATTTAATAATCTTTTTATCAAGTGGATGTGGTATTCTAGCTCGTGTGATCAAGATGGCTGATAAAACGGAAGTTGCATTAATAAGTTGCATTAGTTTTAACACAAAGGACATGCTCACAAGTTAGCATATTGCATGGTCCTGAGTACTCAAATAGTCAAGTTTCATGAAACCACTATTGACTTTTGGGGAGGATGTAAATTTATAAAATTATGCCTGGCATGGAGAAAAGTGATGTTTGCTCCCTCTTTCTTAATATTAGAACCTGGGGTTATCCAGTGAAGATGAATGGCAGGAGGTCCAAGTACAAATGCAAGTATTTTTTCATAGACAAATTCCTGGAGGATATGACTGTCAATGGCTGCTGGTCATGGTGGCTTTATGCCATCAACAGAATCAGAGGCTGTTGAACACCAACAGGAGAGGGCTTTTGATTCTCATAAAGACATCTGGTTGGCCACTTTAGGAAATAGGATGCTAGACTTGATTAGTCTGATCTAGAAGGGCTCTTCTTATGTTCTCTTCAATATGGTACTGTCTCACAGATATGCCTGAGCTAAATAAGGCTTATTTTGCTGCCAGAGTGGAAATATTAAGTTTATATAGATTTGAGCTATAAATGAATTGAAAACTAGATACTTTTCAATACATTGTATTGGTGAGCTAAGAATAAATATATTTGGAAGCCCGTCGTAAATTACTTCAGAATATGTTGTCGTTTACTCTTTCCTCCAGGAAAATGATATTCATTGCTGTGTAGATCCCATCATAACTGCTTTTGAAGCATATAGCTACCACCTCTTCTTTCCCACACAACAGTTATATATAGCCTGGTTAATGGCTTTCTTTGGGTCCATCCAGAAAAGGAAGTGGGCAGTGCATAGAATTCTAGAGGTGGAGGAGCTCAGGAGGACAACTAGAAAATTCTCAAACAGGAATGGGCATGTGTCAGAAGCGATCTGAATACAATCACTCAAGCATTTTTATGGTGTTATATAGGATTTATCTCAAGATGCAATCTATGCCTGCTGTACCAGTAGCAGTCCTACTGCGCTCCGTATGCCTAGAACTGCTGTCTTGATTTAACTCAGTGGCTTATGGGAAAAAGAAGAGTTGCACACCCCAGTTCCTGTCCCTGTTCCCCTGTCCAAGATCAAGCAGTGATATTTGCACCCGATGCAGAGAGGCAAAACTGATTTGCAAAGTCTACAATTGAGTTTTAAGGAAATTTCTTCCTTTACAGAATGTGTGACACTATCAGCTGCTTATGATTTGCCTAAGTGTTGAAATCTGGGAGTTAACTGACCTGCACTGGTAACAGATTTTGAGCAATGAATCTCTGATGCAGGAATTCTGCCTTCTAATGAAGGTAAAGGTGAAATGAACTGGGCCAGTAACATATTGATGAAAACTTCAAATGATGCCTTTTGGTGAATGTAAACTGACTACCTAAATGTACCAGTACTTTGAACCAGTTGTATTTTAATATATATACAGTATATTGTTTTATTCATTTCTAACCATTTATATATTGCATATTATTAGTAGGAGTATTTTGGTATATATTAATGTAAATACATATTTTGGTCAACATTGTTCCTCAATACTGTGCTAGTGTGTATATTATTATTATTATTATTATTATTTGGTTGATATGATTGTCAAAACAGTAATAAATGATGACCTAGCTGCTTATAGAGAATCCTGATCACCTTGTGACAGATGCTTAAAATTAA
This sequence comes from Podarcis pityusensis, assembly GCF_964106645.2. Taxonomy (NCBI): domain Eukaryota; kingdom Metazoa; phylum Chordata; class Lepidosauria; order Squamata; family Lacertidae; genus Podarcis; species Podarcis pityusensis. Next base: position 25,078,734 of record NC_138040.1, on the reverse strand, counting down.
TTCCTAACAAACACTGTAATCGGGATACATGCTATCTTCATTTCTGCATAAGTAAATACAGTTTTCTGATGAAAATCTTAATGCTTACATAGACTAAAGAAGAGGAATTTGTTCAGCAGTGCAAATGATAGTCACCACAGCTGCTTTGCATTGCTTAATAAAAAATGGGAAGTGTGACTGGCAGATTGACAATTCCCTTTTTGCTAGTTGAGTTTTTCCATCAAGCTGGGGTGACCAAGAGATATTGTTGGTTAACCCTAGGTATGGCACAGAGCTGAGATGTTTCAGAATGTTATTCATAAGCACATGTGTTGGAGAAATGTAGCTTGCAGACTCTAGGATTCCCCTAGGAAGAAAACTTCAAAAGGGGGAACAGTGAGATGAAGGCTATGTTTATGCCATAAATTAGCCATAATCTGATTTTGATCCAGTTCAGCTGTTGTGGCTTCCTCATGGAAACTTGGGAAATGTAGTTCTGGAAGGCAGAAAGGATAATTCTGTTAGAAGTTCCTAGTCTTTTCCCATAACATCTGTTCTGAAGATTCCTTATGAGAAGTCCTGACATGTGCTGGGCTCTGACCAGCCCACATATTAAACATCAAGAGGCTAGGAGAATGCTTGAACTTCCTACTTGTATTTCCTAGCAGTGGGTTTGTCTTCCAGCCCATCACTCATTCAAGTCATTTTCAGTATGCTTGTGTTTTTCTTTCCTACAATTTGTTTGAGTTTAGAGTACTGAGGACTGTTGAGGTTACACTCTCTTTCTTTTCTCTATTGCTTTCATTGGAAGTTTAGCTCGAAGGATGTTGCAGTCCTACTTCCTGTCCTTTACTTTGATCTGCTTACCTCCAAACCTGCTGTAGATGTTGCTGGTGACAGCTGAGCTTTCAGTCTCTGTTTTGCCCTAGTTACGCTTGAGATTAATTTGGTGGAGGGTGGGTTCTTGTCTGTAATTTGTATACAAACCCTTTTATAATTAATTTTATATTCCATTTCACAGGCTCAGTGGAATGGCAAGCTTGTTAAATTGTCTTTTTTAAAAAATCCTAAGGTTACAATGTGAATCACATGCGCTAGAGAGCCAGTGTGGTGTAGTGGTTAAGAGCAGTAGACTAGTAATCTGGGGAACCGGGTTTGCGTCTCAGCTCCTCCACATGCAGCTGCTGGGTGACCTTGGGCCAGTCACACTTCTTTGAAGTGTCTCAGCCCCACTCACCTCACAGAGTGTTTGTTGTGGGGAAGGAAGGGAAAGGAGAATGTTAGCCGCTTTGAGACTCCTTAAAGGGAGTGAAAGGCGGGATATCAAATCCAAACTCCTCCTCCTCCTCCTCCTCCTCCTTCTTCTTCTAGGGACAAAGTATCCATTGGACTTCAAGTACTGTAAATATGTTTAAGATGAGGTACAAGTATTTTAACACCATTGTATTACACCATGTACAAGTATTGTGTGATATTCTTTCTAGTACTTCAGGTTTTTACCTTCTGAAAATGTAGATGCAGATAGGCCAGTGGATTTCTACATTCTTGAATGAAAACATATTCATGTTCCATTCCGTAAATACCATCAGAGATCTGACCAAATTATGCTGATAATTGAGACAATACTTTAAAGTGCACTTTAGTTATGTTGTTTCTTTAGGTATTAGTCATTTTTACATGGTATTCCTTAATGTGATCTAGCAGTTACTGATGGCAATCAACTAAAATTGTTTGCTACAGCCAGTAGTCAGTTTAAATATTAGAACATCCATGTGGAAGTAGACAAAATTTTTACCTGTATTTGTGCATCACATGGTGGCGATAACATGTTTTAGACTGCAAAGTGAGATGTTTTTCTATCTTAAGAAACTCTGTAAAGTGTGAGATACACTGGTATTAATGTGTATTAATGGGGAAAGCTCCTTAATCCCTCACTTCAGCCACTGTGCATATAGTGCCTTGCACATCTGTCCTGCATACTTCTATGTTGGTGAGCTTTCACTATGTTTGGGGGCTAGTACAAGAGGTGAAAGGTTTTTTAGATGTTTCCACTGTGTGTCATGCTGACATGGGTCAGGCCTCCATGTGAGGTGCAGATTCTGTCATAACTCTGAGCCTCTTGATTAAATGCTTTGTTGTACTTTTCCTGCCTGAATAGTATTCAAGTCATTATCTTTATTCTGCCTGTAGCTATCCTATATATTTTCCTAAGATAATGTCAGGGGAAATGTTTTCCTTGGCTTGATCATGCTTCTAGTTTGCCTGCATTATGTGTGGCGATTTAAATAACATTTTTTAGAGTATAAAATGTGAACAGGAAATACATAGTTCCATATTTTGGCTGCAGGTGATATATTTTAACTTAATGATGCTGTTTATAATTAGGAGTTGAAACATAAATTACAGTCGAATAAAGCAGAAGTGTAGCACATCTTGGTATTTGGGGAAAAAACCTGTAGAAAGTCTGGGAGGTTTTGAACTGGAAAGGAGGAAACACTACATAATGAGCTGTTGCAGAAGAATGATCTGAGCTTAGACAATGAATACTTACGTGGGTGTGCAGCAAGCGTTTCCATTGGCATGTTAAATACCTTGAAGGGGGCAAAATCAGGTAGTTTATTTGCTAAGAATTCAATGAAGAATAGTTACCAACAGGGAAGCAGCAAAGTGGTGTGCCTATTGTGATAAAACCTAATGGCGAGTGCCTTTTTCCTGAGCAGGAAACATTCCCAAACTGCCTGTTTTTGGTTCTGTGGAGAGTGTTTTTTTTTTAAATAATAGCCAATAACTGGAGGAAAGTGTTCTAGTTACAGGTAGGTAGCCGTGTTGGTCTGCCGTACTCGAAACAAAATAAAAATATTCCTTCCAGTAGCACCTTAGAGACCAACTAAGTTTGTTATTGGTATGACCAACTTAGTTGGTCTCTAAGGTGCTACTGGAAGGAATATTTTTATTTTGTTTGGGGAAAAGTGGTCCATTGTATTGCCCCTTAGACACTAACCAGTTCAGTGTGGCATGGTCATTTATAGCAAAGAGGCTGATTCATTAGATGCATGTGATGCATTAGATGCATACGATTTGACCAAGAAGGCCATAGGTGAGATAGGTATGTGAACTGAGGAACAAGAAGGTCCCTCTACCAGTGCATTTGATAGCATGAACCTATGAAAGCTCCTTCCAGATCAGGGGTCAGCAACCCGCGGCTCCGGAGCCGCATGTGGCTCTTTTACACCTTTGCCGCGGCTCTGGGGCGGATACTAGCGAGGGGAGGAGGCGCATTGTGCGCCCCGACACTCCCCACTGTGGCGGGCGCTGTACTGGCTGTGACGTCGCATGGGGGCGGTGCGTGCGTTAGTCACGCACCGTCCCGACGTCACCTTCCCGTCCGCTGTCAGATCACGGCTCCGGAGATATATTTGTTTTAAATGTCGCAATGGTTTTGCGGCTCCCAGGTTTTTTTTCTTCGGAAACGGGTCCAAGTGGCTCTTTTTGTCTTAAAGGTTGCAGACCCCTGTTCCAGATAAACAAAGTAGCTGTAAAAGTTCTGTTACAATTTGCTGATATAAGCTAGAATGGTTTATTCTTTTCAAAATAGATCCCCAACTTTAAGTTACGGTTTGTAAACAAGTTCTTGTAATTCATCTGTTTGTTGTGCCTTATTAAACATTAAATTAGCAACTTGAGGTTGTTTATAGTCACGTAAAAATAAACTGGGGTGAGGTGGGGAACCCAGAGTGCCTTTCCGTTTTGTGTATTTTTGCCCTGCACACTAGGCATAAAATTAGTTTTGCTGTTTCCCCTTTTTTGTTTGGTTTCCTTAAACTATTGGGTAAGAACTTGTGGGTATTTGTCTTTCTCTTTCTCTCCCTATCTTTGTTCATCAGACAAAAAGAGCTATGTTGTCAGCCTAGGAAAGGTTTTCAAAATCTGATATTGCCAGATTTTTTAAACTTATTATTTTCATCTTGAATCTAGCCCTATATAGATTCTAGTAACTATATTTGTTACTTTTCCTTCCTGCTGAACAATTAAAAGCCTGCCTTGGACATTTGGGGGAAGGTAGGATAAATTCTCACAAATAATCATGGGAAAACCCCTTGAAATGGTCACAAAGTACTTGCCTACACCATAATTGCTTCTTTTAAATATGTTCACACTTGATGTGAAGAGTTAGCAGACTATGGCCAAGGAACAAATGGCTTCAAAAGACAGCTAAGGAGCCAAAGAGGGAGAATGAATGCAGTGTGTGCTAATTTGCTGGTACGCTGCTGATTTCCCAGAGCTGTGAACATTGCATCTGGCAGTAGTTGTGTTCTGCAAGGGCACACGAAGGGAGCTAAGTTGAAGACAGGTTTTTGTTATGTTTTGTTCAAGGGAGGATCAAGTCATACATTCTGGTCTGGTTCAGACATAATGCTGAGGCTTAGCTTAGGATTGATTGATTGATTGATTGATTGATTGAACAAGCTGCAGGGAACTTTGGGCTCCCCTTTGCTTCTGTCTATCTCTTCCAGCATGGTGATGAGGAGCAGTTTGGAAGTTTTCACTTCAATTTTAGCAGTGCTTTAAAACAATAAGATAGAAAAAGAAAAAATGTGTTGGTATTCAGCATGAAGTTACTGTAGTAAGTGCCACACTCAAGATTTGGGGATGTGTGGAAGGTTCCTCACTTTAAATAACAGAATTCCATGCTGCACCATAAACTGATTTGGAAACTCCTCAGGATTTCAGAAGCTCCTTCAGAAGAACAACATATGAATTATAGCAGCATGGGAGTGGGACCATGCTAAGTAGCCTCACTCCCAGGATTGCACACTGTGTAGCCATGACATTCATACACATATTGAAAACATCTGCAGAGTTGAGCTTTCACACCTGCAGCTGTGTACGTGGAGCCTTACCCAAAGTCTGGAAGCCCTAATTTTTTGGGCTTGCCGATCCCATGAACTCCATGGAGGACATCACTTGTACACAGCTGTACACTCCAAGGTTCTCTCGTTGCACACATTTGTGCTGTATACAGAAATTCTTGGGCAGGGAGCTACTTGGAGTGTGTAGCATCAAGCTCCGGGGAGCTAGTTGGTCTGGCCCTGCTCTCTGCTCACAAGTTGATAGAATACTTGAGTTGGTTCTTCTTTGAATGCCATTCTGTGAAAGTGTGTGGCAGGATGCTGTTCAAGAATTCCAGAGTTCCAGTGAATGCACAGAATTTGTGCAGTTGCTGAATCCTGGTTGTAATGGTTAATGAGAAAAAAGTACTGCTATGAATTACACACATCTCATGAAGGTGAATGGTTGTTGATATGATGCACTGGTTGTGAAACAAACTGGTAGAAGATGATGTGTGCCAACATTGGGCCAAGCCCATAGTTAGAGCCTGGATAGGACCCATCCATAGTAACAGGTGAAACTCTTGTCCAGAATGGTAACTGCTGTTCTTGTGAAATATCTACGATCCGCAGAGAGGAAAAGATTTACGCTTTGGGGGCATTCGTTGCTGTTGGTAACATCAGACAGATTGCTTGGATTACTGATCCAGTATTTTTCAAATAAAGTCTTCTGTTTGGTTGTTCCAATATATAGTAAATTCTTTAGACTTGGGGAGCTGGGCAAGTTGCTCATTTTAATACTGTACCCACTATAAAGCTATTTGCGGTATCTCAACAAAGTACTGCGTTTGGGATGTGGATCAGCATAGTGTTTGTCAGTCTTCTAGAGCTGCATTTATATGAATAATTGATCAGATATTCAGGTCCATTTCCTTTCTGATAGTTTGGGTGCCAAGTGCCATCAGTGCTTATAGGCGAATCTCACATACCTTGCAGAATTTGACATAGATGGCTACTCTATGGTTGATCTTCTCCACTTTTAAAATGCTCAATCAGTATAAAAGTTTGGGTGTGTACCATATCAGCCACAAACCTTTTGCACAATAACATACATTGATTTAGATGCTCACTAGATTGAGCAAGTCTGTAGTGAGCAGGAGTATCATGTAGTTCTTTCATCACTATTTAAGTAGCAAACAAAAATGAGATGCCCATGATGGAGAGATAAAAGCAAAGTCTGATAGACTGCTTCAGTTTGCTCAGTAACTATTTTTATTAGGTGAGAATGAGAATGTTTATGATCAGATTGATTATTCATTTACACAGCAAAGCCTCCCTTAAGTTTCTGTGTCTGGTAGAGAATATTGATTCAGTTGAGAGAATGGTCTAGGTTGCACATATTGCTGAACCATTGTTGGCCTGTGTTCCCCACTCCAGCACAGCTGCTAGGAGATCTGAATCATTTGCTTCCATTTTCAACTAACTCCTGTCTTTGGAAGAGGATGATAGTGGAGGGGAAATCCATAAACCCCAGCCTCATGTTTTTCATGTGAAGTAGTTTATTAACTGTAGTTACCATGCTTTTATTCAGATTGATAGTAACCAAGTTGATCTTAAAGATAAAGTTAGTATTTACAATGAAAAAGAGAAATCTTAAATTTTAATCTGATATTTTAAGTTAACAACATCCATTTTTATTCACACTGAATTTCAGTAATATTGTTTTGATTGTAGCTTAAACATTCTTTTTAGATTAGCAGAAAATAACATAGACCTCTTAAACCTACTTCTTGTCTCGTGTTTCAGGCTCAGTATTTTGCATGGTTTGAATATAACATCCTGTAGTGTTGCAACTTGCAAATAAAAATGTATCACATTATAGGTTGCGGCTTTCATAATGAATATTGAGTTTCTGGGAATTCAGTTAAGCATGTTGACATCTTGGTTGTAAATCCATTTCTTGCATTTGCAAACATGGTGGCACTAGTTAAGCTAGAATCTTACATTTCATTATCCTTGTTCATTCTTTATTTCTAGGTTGTGCGTTTGTGTCAGAATCCCAAGTTGGCACTAAAAAACAGTCCACCCTACATTCTAGACCTGCTTCCTGACACTTATCAGCATCTGCGAACCATCCTGTCACGCTATGAGGGGAAGATGGATACTCTAGGAGAGAATGAATACTTTAGGGTGTTCATGGAAAACCTGATGAAAAAGACAAAACAGACCATCAGCCTCTTTAAAGAAGGAAAAGAGAGAATGTATGAGGAGAATTCCCAACCTAGGTAACGTTTTGTGTTCTTAATTGCTTGTAGTATTAAAATCCAAGTGGGTCGTTGGAGAGCACTCTTGAAACTCTTCTTATTTCAGTGGTTCTTGGGCTCTTATGAACTCTTATGGTTTCTTTCAGAACATAATGTTTCTCTGGAAGTTCTTGACTGTAAGTTGGGCTTGCTATTTTGTGTGATGTCTTGTTGGTGAAATCGATGGTATAATTTCAAATAATTATTAAGAACTGTAGGTGGAAGTAGAGAAGGTCTGGAGATGCAGTTAATATTCATGACAGATGCATGTAGCTTACAAGCCCGTTAATGCACTGGAGAATTTATGTTATATACATGGCTAATGTTTTGCTTTAGCATTCATAGTATTTTACACATAATATCAGCAAGTTTTGCAAAAACCAAGTAAAGTATGTTGGTATTATCATACGGATAATATTGAGTGAAAAAACAATTATACATACTCCAAAGATACAGGGCTGCTGTTGCCCATTAGTCAATGGATCCTGATGATGAGCCTGCAAGGAGGGACTCAGGCAGATGTTAAGACCTGGGCAGATTTGTATGGGTGTAGATAGCCAGGTCCCAAACCAGAATAAGAATTGTATTGCTAAGCTTAGCTAGCCAAAAGATTCCTCAGTGATATTTCACTGCTAATTTTAACAAGCTGGGGAAAAAGGGGATGGGGGAGAAAAGAGAAGTATTTAGCTTTGCGGTTTGAGATAAGGGTCTATTACAACTTGTTCAACATGGTGGATGAGTGCTCTGGTCTGAGTGGCATGGTGGCAAACTATCTCTGTGTGACCAACCCTAAGCTGCTTCCCAACCTTGACATTGCAGCAGCAGGAGGAGACAATCTTCATGGCGTGGAGAAACCCTGGGCTTTGTTTTGGGCACCGAGTGCTCCAAGTTGCAGGCATGGAGCAAGGGCTTGTTTCCACATTGTTTGAAATCTGTTATTCCCCCAGCTCCAATCATGTAGCTAAAGAAGCAGGGAGGTGATTGCCCCTTACTTTATGCTTACTTTATGGTTTTAGCTTTAACATTTGCGCCAAGGCCAGGACAAATCATGCTCCTTTACCAATCTCTGAAAGACATAAGCAGTGTCAAAACTATAGGAGCATCTGGAATTATGTGTGGTTCTGTTCAGGTCAGCATTTTGTTTTGTTTGTCAAACTGATAGGGTTGCATTTCCCCTTGTGTATTTGCTGAGTAGTTTTGCATGTTACGGGTTGTGTAATGAACACTGACTTCAGGAGGCTGGGGGAGTGTTGGTGTGGGTGGTGTGAGCATTTACTGTACAACGTAAACCTGATTCAGTTCAAATATTATTGGCAAATGAGAGCAAACCATAGTAAAGCAAGTTTGCATAGCAAAGGTAAAATGCAGAAAATATGCACTTGAGCTCTGTGCCTATGAGACCCATCATCTAATGTAGGTGTCTCAGGGAGGGTGTATGTGTCTTGTGTGTCATAATTGGAAGCTTTCATTTTATTCTCCCTCCCCCCCCCCCCCCCGTATTTATATGCTGCCTTTCAGGGCAAGTTCCCCATGACATAAGTAAAAAGCATTCCCTCCTCTCCCCTCTCCTCCCCTTTTGAGGAAGAAGGGCAGTCTTAGATCTGTCTTTAAGAGTTATGGGAGGTGCAAGCTTCAAAAGGAGAAGAGGAGTTTGAGGTGTAGGAGCTGCCTGTCGAGGCAGATTGTGGCTAGAAAGTGTGTGGGAGGAGGAGAGTCTGTATATGTACAAAGCAATTTGGTAGGCCAAGCTGCGTTCTAAAAATTACCTCCTGACATTAGTGCATCATTAAAAACACCTTCCAGTTCCAAAGAGAAAGCTGGTAATTTTCTAGTGGATAACAGTGTGTCAAAACTTTGTGAATTACTTTTAAGATCTCTATTGAAGTTTTGTGTGTGAGAGGGAGGGAGAGATGATAGGTTAAACTCTGGATTCTAGACAGTAAAGTCAGCACTTAACTATTGCCACGGTGAAAGTTACACTTCTCATTTGTCTAATGTGCCAGAATTCACTGTTCAAAAAGCATCCGCTACTGTGGTTAAAACGGAAAACAGACTTGGGTGCTCTGCATGCTCCTATGCATGCAAGTTAATCATGTGTATTTTTCCTAGACTCGTAGCTCTTTCTGTTAACTTGCTGTGATAATACTCATGTCAAGACATTCAGTGGTAATGGCAGTTGACTTGTGCCGAAATTTGATATCTTACGCACGTGCAACAGTGTGTTGCTTAGAGGCCTTTAGAGATGTCATACAAAACAACTCCAATTTACACATCTATTTAAAGTTCACATCATTATGAGCCATAGCTTTTATCTATTATGTAGGCATGTCACACTGAGCTAGGTGCTGTGGTCTTGGTTTCATTGAGTTTTTTACCACCTTGAACAGCACTGAGCAGATACAGTGGGAGGGCAGTGGGAGGAATCCTTTGTTGTTGCTGTATTTGTGTGATCAAATTAATACTGTGCGACATTCACCATTCTTAAGTGGTATCCTGCAACCTCAAAGCTCCCACTTCCTTACTAAGCCAAAGACTGAGAAGTGAATAGAGGGGGGCATCTAGTGTGTGTGGGATATCAGTAGCCCAAGGTTGACCCGGCTGTGTATGGAGCTGCCAGTTTCAGCCACAGATTATCTTCTGGAATACATTTGGATTTGTTATATTTCATGGAAGCAGTCATATTTGAGTACTGCTTGCCTCAAAAGATGTGCTGTACATTTTAGTCCACTGTCATCTCCAGAGGAATTGAGGTACAAAAATTCATATATAATTATCTGACTGACTGACAAAGATGAAGTCAAGGACAACATATGTGGTTTAAGTTCTGTAGCATGTTATAATATCCCTGAATTCTTAAATCAACCCTTCCCCCTTTATGGGAATTGTATGTCCTGTCCTATATAGAGAGGTTGCAGTAAAATTCTAATGGCAGCCAAGGTGTTGAGCTTGGAACATTTGTTGTCTCTCCTTGCAGCCAGACTTGTGGGGTTGCTGTCTCAGCAAGATTTTGTGTTCGTCATCAGCTCTAGGGCATAGAGGAACAAATCCATACAGGAAAAAGCTGCAGATACTTAATATCTCTTCTGTGTATAAATTGTGTGCAGCCTTACCCAGGAAGGAAACTGATACTACTAAGAGGTTTGTTTTTTGAAATGTTGATTTTGAAATCAAACTGGCTATAGTTATAAACTGCTTATAAAGCACTAAAGCCCCCAAAGCACTAAAGCCCCCAAAGTACTAAAACAAATTCTGTCCTGATAATTTTGTCTCTTAAAGTGAGAAGCTGTGTTAGGAAAACACTAGAACGCATTGTTGAGGCAGCCTATCAAAGCCTGTTGTGAAAGAGTCCCCTGTCACTTCCTTCGAATGAAACTTGCACTTCAGAATGTGGAAAACTTGTGAAGCCTACTTCTGCATTTCAATTAGAGTATCTTAGAGAAAATTCAAAAGCTGCCTATTAAAAAAAAAAAGAGTCTTGACTGCCAGGTTGCTACATAAGAACGTGAACTGCTTGTTGCCTAAAGAGACCCCATTGCCATGAAGAAAATGTGCTTAGATGTTGATCTTTAATTAGGCACACTGGGATGGGTAAACACACCCAGGTTCCTGTCACAAATCCTGGGACCCAAAGCTTTCATTTCTAAACTTCTGATAATAATAATTTAATAATAATAATTTATTATTTATACCCCGCCCATCTGGCTGGGCCTCCCCAGCCACTCTGGGCGGCTTCCATAGAAACCAAAAATACACTAAAATATCACACGTTAAAAACTTCCCTGAACAGGGCCACCTTAAGATGTCTTCTGAAAGTCAGGTAGTTGTTTATCGCTTTGACATCTGCTGGAAGGGCGTTCCACAGGGCGGGCGCCACTACCGAGAAGGCCCTCTGCCTGGTTCCCTGTAGCTTTGCTTCTCGCAATGAGGGAACCGCCAGAAGGCCCTCAGCGCTGGACCTCAGCGTCCGGGCAGAACGATGGGGGTGGAGACACTCCTTCAGATATACTGGACCGAGGCCGTTTAGGGCTTTAAAGGTCAGTACCAACACTTTGAATTGTGCTCGGAAACGTACTGGGAGCCAATGTAGGTCTTTCAAGACCGGTGTTATATGGTCTCGGCGGCTGCCCCCAGTCACCAGTCTAGCTGCCGCATTCTGGATTAGTTGTAGTTTCCGAGTCACCTTCAAAGGTAGCCCCACGTAGAGCGCATTGCAGTAGTCCAAGCGGGAGATAACCAGAGCATGCACCACTCTGGCGAGACAGTCCGCAGGCAGATAGGGTCTCAGCCTACGTACCAGATGGAGCTGGTAAATAGCTGCCCTGGACACAGATTTGACCTGTGCCTCCATGGACAGCTGTGAGTCCAAAATGACTCCCAGGCTGCGCACCTGGTCCTTCAGGGGCACAGTTACCCCATTCAGGACCAGGGAATCCTCCACACCTGCCCGCCTCCTGTCCCCCCAAAACAGTACTTCTGTCTTGTCAGGATTCAACCTCAATCTGTTAGCCGCCATCCATCCTCCAACCGCCTCCAGACACTCACACAGGACCTTCACCGCCTTCACTGGTTCTGATTTAAAAGAGAGGTAGAGCTGGGTATCATCCGCGTACTGATGAACGCCCAGCCCAAACCTCCTGATGATCTCTCCCAGCGGCTGCATGTAAATGTTGAAAAGCATGGGGGAGAGGACAGAACCCTGAGGCACCCCACAAGTGAGAGCCCAGGGGTCTGAACACTCATCCCCCCCCACCACTTTCTGAACACGGCCCAGGAGGAAAGAGCGGAACCACTGTATGACAGTGCCCCCAGCTCCCAGCCCCCCAAGACGGTCCAGAAGGATGCTATGGTCGATGGTATCAAATGCCGCTGAGAGATCCAGCAGAACTAGGAAACAGCTCTCACATTTGTCCCTAGCCCACCGGAGATCATCAACCAGTGCGACCAAGGCAGTTTCAGTCCCATGATGAGGCCTGAATCCCGACTGGAAGGGATCCAAATGGTCCACTTCTTCCAGGCGTGCCTGGAGTTGTTCAGCAACCACTCGCTCAATCACCTTGCCCAAGAATGGAAGATTTGAGACTGGGCGATAGTTGGCCATCGTGGCCGCATCTAAAGATGGTTTTTTAAGAAGCGGTTTAATAACCGCCTCTTTCAGCGGGTCTGGGAAGGCTCCCTCACGGAGGGAAGCATTCACCACCCCATGAAGCCCATCGCCCAGTCCTTCCCGGCTAGCTTTTATAAGCCAGGATGGGCAAGGATCCAGGAGACAGGTGGTTGGTTTCACTCGTCCAAGCAGCCTGTCCACATCCTCGGAGGTAACAGATTGGAATTGATCCCACTCAACTTGACTAGACAAAACTCTAGCACTCTCCCGCCCCGGCCATGCTCCCATGGTGGAGTCTACTTCTTCCCGAATCTGAGCGATTTTATCTGCAAAAAACTTTGCAAAATCATTGCAGGAGAACATGTGGCCCGTACTGGGCCCCGATGTTGCAGGTGGTTCCGCTAAATTGTGAACCACCTGAAAAAGTCTCCTGCTGCTGTTTTCTGCAGATGCAATAGAGGCGGTGAAGAAATTCTTCTTCGCCATCGCTATCGCCACTTGGTAGGCTCGACGTTGAGCTCTAACCTGTGTCCAGTCAGATTCGGAATGAGTTATCCGCCACCGGCGCTCAAGCCGTCTCAACGATTGTTTCATTGCCCTCAGATTCGTGGAAAACCACGGGGCTGTCCGGGCTCCATGCAATCGGAGAGGGCGCTTCGGAGCCAAACAGTCAATAGCCCTGGTTAACTCCGCATTCCAGCGGGCCACCAGGGAATCAGCTGAAAGGCCATCAACATGGGCTAAAGCATCCCCTACCACTCTCTGGAAACCATTTGGATCCATTAAGTGGCGAGGGCGGACCATCCGAATTGGTCCCACCTCCCTGCAGAGGGGATGGGTCGCAGAGAAGTCCTGTTGCACCAGGAAGTGATCTGACCATGGCACTTCTTTCGTTTCACTTTTACTTAGTGTCAGATCACCAGCATCCATAGAGGTAAACACCAGGTCCAAGGCATGTCCGCGGCTATGGGTTGGGCCAGACTTATTCAGGGACAGCCCCATGGAGGCCATGCTTTCCACGAAGTCCCGAGCGGCCCCTTGTAAGGTCGTGTCGGCATGGATGTTAAAATCCCCTAGACTAGGTGTCTCCAGGAGAACATCCGCCACGACCTGAAGCAGCTCGGGCAGGGAATCCTTGGTGCAGCGGGGAGGTCAGTACACCAAAAGGAATCCTGTACTGCCCCTATTGCCCAACTTCCAGAACATGCACTCGGAAAACTGGGTCTTCCCAGTAGGACGCCTGGTGCAAACTAATGACTTCCTAAAAATCACTGCAACCCCCCCTCCCCACCCACATGACCTGGGTTGCTGTGCGTAAGAGAAACCTGGTGGACAAGCAGCGGCAAGGACAGGTCCATCTGCTTCATCCAACCTTGTCTCTGTCACACATGCCAGGTCAAGTCCTCCATCCATGATCAAGTCATGGATGGCAGTGGTCTTATGAATCATTGACCTGGCATTGCACAGCAGCACCTTCAGGTCATGTGGGTATCCCTTGCTGATTCTAGTATCCATCCGGTCAGGGCCAGACCCGGAGGCAGAAATAGTCCTCAGACAACGACTAAACCTGCCTCCTCTGTAATGACATGGTCTAGTCTTAGCGTAACTCCTCCTCCTACCCGTGATCACTGAGATCGGTTGTCCCAGTGCATCCCCCCCTGTGGAACATGCCCCAGCCATTTTGTGGGCTGGGGCCCACTCCCCGGCAGCCCTGACCCCTCCCCTTAAGAACAAAATAACACCTTAAACAAACAAACAAACAAACAAACAAACAAACAAACAAAACCAATAAAACAATACAAACAAAAAACTGTAAATGGTTTCATGGAAAGTTTGAAAATGTGGTAAAATAGCAATGCATGCAAGTAAAAAGGATCTCAAATTCAGCTCACCACAATTTCCAATAGTCATTAAAGGGATTACTCAAAGTATGCATTTCTGAGGGTAACAACTTCTAGTCCATGGTACAGTCCTTGGTGCTGAACATGTCTACCTTCATCTACATTAGTGCTAGTGGTGGAAGCCACTTTCCCCTTTCCATTTTCTCCCATAGGAATCCCATATCAAGGTAATTCTAATGTTGATATAACAAGTGTGAATATACTGATCCCAATCCAGAAGCTGCTTTTCCCTGCATTACTAGGTTTGGATATGTGAGAATTTGAATAAGAGAGTCTCAAATTCTGGTTTGCATCTGTTATCAGAACCTCATCTCAATGAATTAACAATTTCAGGTTTTGCAGTGCTGTTTATTCATTAAAATATTCTCCTCATAAATCATTTTAGCACTTAATGCTTCATGCATTTCCAAACAGTTTCAAATGATTAGAAAACTCATAATCTTGTTTTGCTTTGCTGGAACTATAATTTAATATAGATTGTAGCCTTTTGTATTAAATCTTGGTGTCTGATAGAAAGGCACTAAGGAGATGTGGCGTTGAAAGATTGCACAATTGCTTTATGTCAGACCAGTGAACTTGAAACAGGATCCAAATGTAACTAGGCAAATTCCAGCATGCTTTGCGTGTTAAATAGCTGCAGCTGTCATCCAATTACAGAACTCATAATCAGTTATACAACTAATATGATTATGATGATTAATCATTAATTGGCATTAGTGACCAGGAAACTGAGCGATAGATCAGGAAAGGTCCTGGTTTGAATGTAGTTTCTGCCATGAACTGATGTAATGGCCTTAGGGCAAGCCACTCTCTCTCAGCCTTGCTCCTCGCCACTTGTAACGTAGGGGATAATAACTCTAGTCTTAATCTTTAAAGTGCTTAACACACAGGTGAGGAAACTTTGACCCTCCAGGTGTTGTTGGACTACAACTCCCATCATCCCCGGCCATGGAACTTGTGGGAGTTGGAGTCAAGCAACATCAGGAGGGTTAATGGTTCCCTACCTCTGTCTTAATGGCTTGAGACCAGGTTACATAAAAAAGATACTCTCCTTCCTTTCTAACTAAACTTTAAGGTCCCGTTTAGAGGACCTGCTCCTGGTGCCCCACCCAGGGAAATGAAGTGAATGTCTACTAGGGATAATTTTTGGTAGTGGGATCTTAGCTTTGGAATAGCCTCTCCAAAGAGGCTTACCTAGTACCTTTCTATGTTTTTTCTGGTGCCAGCTTCTTATTTCTTAAAAATTGGAAAAATAAAATAAAATATTTGCAGTTGAACCACTGAAGGGATCAACAAAGACTTTTGAGGTAAAAATGTTAGAGGCTGTGTCCAGCTCAACTGTTGATTTTTTCTGATAGTGGGTTTACAGCATCTAATTATGTCGACTTCCTGTTTCATGCTGGTTCCTTGGCGAATCAGTCCACAGAATCAATGCAGTGCTAGCTGTCTGGCTGCAGACTGGCATGATGGACATGTAATTTGATGGCTCTAAAATCTGTCTGGATGAGTCTCCTACTAAGCAAAAGACCGTGGGCACTTCATTTTGTGTATCAGTTTGCCCTGCAGTTCTCTGGAAGGTGACTTATGCTGCTATCAGTGAGAGTGAAGTGGAATTTCAATCGCTTCCTGTGTTGAAAGTTTACTTGAAAGTAGTTCCGTTGTATATCTATTTTTAAAAACTGATTACTCTGTGAAAGGCTCTGAAGCTGCACAAATCTTATAAATGTTGACATAGGATGTTTAAGCATGACTATTCAGCACTTCTTTGCAAGGGTCAGAGTAAAAACTGATAGCAGCAGGGCAGTTGTTGCTTACATGGATATCGTCCTGTTACAGGGACTCGGTGCAATCATTCATCGGCCTCAATGGGGTCTGACATGTTAGATCAGAGGTGGAAAACACATAACCTACATGCAGCATTTGGGCTCTTTTGTGAGGCCAGAGAAGATTATTTTAGTGCTTCCCCCCCCCCCAGCTCCGTACATTTGTTTGAACATAAGCTTTAATGACTTTAGAGAGAACAAAACAGCAAAGACACAGTTGCAGCAGTGGCTCAGGATAACAAGAAAATAAGAAGCTCCAACTAATTGCTTTTCATTTACATTTTTGTAAGTTAGGTCTGTAACCTAACCCATCCCACTTAGGGTTGGTATCCGAAGCACTGCCATGCCACCTCTTCCCCTCAAAGGAGAATAAAATGTATGAGCTTGTAACAAGAGGACGTGGTTGCTACAGAATGTTTGTCCTAAGCCCTTTAGGGCTTTATGGGTTAGTACAAGAATCTTAAAATGCTGTTTTTAATATTCGGTTGGGAGCTGCCCAGAGTGGCTGGGGAAACCCAGCCAGATGGGTGGGGTATAAATAATACAACATCAACATCATCATCATCATCATCATCGTCATCATCATCATCATTAAATGTGCCCATAGAAAAGAGAGTGAATAGAGACATCAGAGTACTGGTGCAGTCTGCTTTGGTGGTGGTCCATTTCTTTGGGGAGATGGGTTGCTGCCTTTTGTACCAGAAGAAGCATGTGAACAGTTGTTTCCAGAGTCACCCCATATAGAGTGCATTTCCTGCACAACCCCCCATGTGCATGTGCATGCAGTCACTTTTGGCTCTGAGCTTTGATACTCATCTGCTCCTGTGTAGAATCAGTACAGTGGTACTTCGGTTTTCGAACATCTCCACTGATGAACATTTTGGTTTTCAAATGCTGTAAACCCAGAAGTAAATGCTTCGGTTTTCAAATACGCCTTGGAAATAAAACATGCCATGCAGCTTCCACTGTGTGCAAGATCCTGAGGCCTAGCTGTCAGCCATTGAGTTTTCAGTTTTCGAACGTTTCAGAACTCAAACAGTCTTCTGGAATGGATTACGTTCGAAAACCGAGGTATCACTGTACTCAGAAATTACTGCAACCTTCTAGTGCAAAAACAAGCAAACACAACACCCACTAAAGGTCTGGGGACTAAGGGCGTCTCTGAAGTGAAATACTAGTCTTGTTTTACAGAACAGCTGAAACTAAGCCTATTCTGTTTCTTGATGAGTGTGTGGCATTTGTTAGGGAAGCCTCCAGTGAACATTTGGGAGCAAAGCTCGCTGAATTGACTCTTGAAATGCTTCTTTGTCATGAGACCTAATATCCATATAATCTAATTTTTCTGCATAGACGAGTTTTCTTTCCAAAGGCAGACCTAAACCTTTGGACCATGTTTACTGTACCAGTCTGTCTTTAAGCTACTGATGCAGTGAGAGTAAGCACATGACATTGTGAGGAAACATCACATGTTGGCACTATTTACAGCACCTAGAGAAGTATAAGGGTGCTTCTGAGTGTAACTGTTCTTGCCTTGAGGTGCATGCTTCTCTTTATGTAGCATTAATTGTTCATTGTGTTTTTTAAGTACTTGAGAATGCAATATTTGGCTTCCATTTCTTCTCCCCGCAACAAAAGGTGTTTTTTTAATATTTTTTTTGTTAGATTCAGCCAGAAGTTGTTCTGATGGGAAAAGCACAGAGGTGGGAGTTGGGAGGACTATGATAGTTAACTTGGCTGATTCTGGACAACCAATCTGCAGTTCTGGACTCCTCATTTCTATACAGCTATGGCTACACTGCCTTGTCTTAGTATAATTTTCAACCTCTTTGCTTTCATTGATTCTACTAGGCCTGAGATGTGCACTTTGAGAGACTCCAAGGCTTCCTAGTAAGATGTGTTATTGCCCTCTTTTGTTATGTTATGTTATTGCCCTCTTTTGGGAAAAGTTGGTTTTAGTAAAGTGGGCTGCCAGAAAGGGGGGAGGAGAGTCCAACCACCAACATTGAGAGTCCAACCAAACCAGCTCCCCCAGCCCCGCAGGCCTTCCCCATGAAGTTTTATAGCAGCCAGTCAGGCCTTCCCCATGAAGTTTTATAGCAGCCCTCCAGTTCCTCGTGCCTCAGAGGTGTCTGGGTTGCTACTTGCTTCTTGCCCCATCCTTGATGAAAGCCTGGCTGGCCACAGCAGAAGAGCTGGCTGTGCTCAGCTTGAGATGGTGTCCGTTGCTGGATTTTCATCCCATCTTGCTGCTGACCTCCTTCCCTAAAACCAACATTTTCCAAATGGGGAGAGAACAAATTTTACATCTTGCTAGTAAGGCTCAGGGTGTCTCAGAGTGCACATCACTTTGAGAGACCCAGAGTCTTTCTAGTAAGATGTAAAATACATTTTCTTCCTCAGTTGGAACAAGTTGGTTTTAACTTGCAAACATCTTGTATCTTCCCTTCATCAACCCGTGACAAAAACTTCCCTGAGACAGAATATCTGAGTTACTTAAGGAAAGCAATATGCTTGTTAAAAGTTAATACAGTACAGTAATAGAGCAGGTCTCTAATGAGAATATGTATCTTCTAAGGGAGAAACATTCTGATTTTTCCATCATCAATTTTAATGTTAGACATTTTGAATAAACAGTGCTTGAAGAGAACAACTTGCTTGCACAAGGTGTCCCTAGGTACATTTTTAGTCTTCCTCACAAAATGTAAATAAGGAAGCAGGGTTGTTATTTTTATAGGGGATATTTGTATTTCCAGGAGTCTCGTGCCTTTAAATCTATTCATAAAATTAGTGTTTGTAGAAAATTAGGCATTCCCAGTATTTCTTCTTACTATGTGTGCATAGAGGAAATGGATGGTGTACTTTTGTAACCTTTCTGCAGACTTGTCAATTGTAGGATCAATATGTCTCCAAACTGTTTTTCTGCTTAATTACATTACCATTCACATTTTTGGCTAGAATTTTCTAATTATAAGAAATTGTAAGTACATTATTTTAGGGCCAAGACTAGAACAGTAATTACATGCTTAATTCTAATGTTAGTTTGAAAATTGCTACATGTAAAATGAGCTCCCTGCTGGAGCTTCTGCTAAATGTGCAAAGTGTATTAACTCTTCTCTGCATGCTTAAAGCAACACTGTAGGATTCTAACCATCATAAATCTAATTAATTATAGAAACCTGTATCAGGAAGTGATGAGTAGACAATAAAGAACCTTATTTTGGACTCTCTAATTATCTGTGTGGTATGTAGCTTACTTTTACATTGGAATTTATATACTTCCTGCTTAAAATAGCTATATGCCCAGAAGGGGTAGATTTTGTATGTTGAATAAATTATGCAAATTTTCACTTTTTATTTGCATACTTTTACTTCTGCCTTAGAAATGAAGTATGATGTGCAGGTCATTAAAGCACAAGTTACGGATCACAAGGGATGGATGAATCTGTCAGTTTTGGTTTCTCTCAGTTCCCCATTTTTCCAACCTTCAGTTTGCTCCATTTCCTCATCAATTTGCAACTTTTAAAAGTTGCACAAAATTCATATGTACATATCTCCTAATATATGAATTTTTGGATACAGTTTTGCCAAGCATACACATTTCTGTTAGCATCTCCTCTGATGTAGTGCAGTTTTTCCCATTGTTTTCACTGATAGGGAATTAAATGCATTCTTTATGGCTGGAGAACTGAATCACAAAATTCTAAGAAGTGCAAATTTTGAAGAATCCTCTGTGTTTTGGTTTGGGAAGGGTGAATTGATGATACTATGTAGGTATGAAAATGAAAACGGAATCAAGTTCTCTTCCATCTCAAATGGTCACTGGGAGATTTCCCAGTACTCCTGTGCTTCTAAGCCTCTTCGTATCCTTCCCCCAAAAAATGAAACCCGAGATTCAAAGAATGCTAAATCCTGTTCCCAGTGCTAAATTTCACATTTACCCTCTGCTTGCTTTTACTGTAGTTGTTGGGTTGGTGCTTAATTTTGTTTAAGGTAGAGTCAGTCTTGTGCTAATGGATAGCAGCATAAGCCAGACTTTCTAGTGAATATGAATTATACTAGTTTTGTTGGTTTGCTCTTAGTTCTGAGAGTAAGATGAAATTATTCTAGGAACCCCAGTAGGGGTTTTTCCAGGTACAGCAGGTACTGGTTGGGCATGTGGAATTGTCTGATTATCTTACTGGTGCAAAGAAAGTCATAAGGGGTTAAAATGTGGTTTGCTGTCTTCTGCAAGACAAACGCTTACTGTGGAAGAATGCTTTTATCCAGCAAACAGGAAACAGGAAAGGAACAGCCTACTGCAGGTCAGAGGGGAGCAGGTTCAGAAAGCTGAACTGGGGGAAGTGGGGGCCCACTGAGAGGCTGCTGTGAAGGTTTCGGCAGGACTGGAAGTACTTGGTTGACCTGTTGACTTCCTGCAAGACATATGGGGCCAAAACAGTAATGAAGGGGGGAAGGAAGTAGTACAACCACAGCAAAGGGGAGGGAGAGAGCCGAGGACAATATCCGTTCAGTGTCTTCAAAATTGGATCTTGCACGGCTTGTCTAATTTTTAAATCTGTTATCTGATTGAACTACTTTGGCTACAGGAGGTTGTGGATGCTTTATGTTTAGTGAAACTGGAAACTGTAAAGCTGGAGTGGAAAGGTGATCCTATCTCCAGTTTCTTAAGTTCTGAGAAACTCACTTAATAGTAGGATTGAATTAAAAGGACTTGTCCCATCGCTAAGCAATTAATTTTTCAACAGCTATATCAGCGTTCAAAGTGATTGCCTGTTCAGGAAGTATTGGTTTTGCTCTCAATTCTTTATTTGCTTTTAGCAAGGTTATCACTTAGCCAAATCTGATTGGCTGCATAGTGACATGACACGATCCCTGATTGGCTGGGGTTGCCCGTGTGACTGATCCCAGAAGAGGATGTAGTAATAAGAAAATGGAGAATTGTACAGAAGCAAAAAGCAGATGGGAGAAATAATATTGGTGCACAGGTTTGTAAAAAGGGAAACTAACTTACAATTAACACTTCTTTCAGGAAGGACTTCTGTCCCCTGAAAGCACTGCTTTTAACCTGACAATGGAAATGAAACAGAAAAACATTTGACACAGCCCTGTGTTATAGTAGATTTAAATACAGAGGCTCTTGTTAAATGCTGGTAAACGCCAATATATGCTAAAGAACGGCTGTTTCTGGGCTACAGCTGTGGCCACAACATCCAACACACCATTAATTCTAGACAAATGTTTCTTAGTAGAATATGCATGATGATGCCTGGTATGTGCTGAGCGCTTCTTCCATATGCTGTTGCATCTGATGCCTTTGCAAGCAGGATTTTCCTTAAAAACATCTTTACAAATTAAATGCTTCCACAAACTTGTTGCTGCTGCTGTCATTATGGTGGCTGATGCCAGATCAGTTGTTGTTCTTTCTTTTCTTTTCCAGAAACTAAAGTAACAATTTTAAGTCAGACCCTCTGATTAATCAGGCCAAATTTGATATTGTTTCAAAGTGAGGAAATTCCATTAGAGTGTTGTTGTTGGTGGTGGTAGTAGTAGTAACAACTTTCAGGATAGAAATGTAGCATATGAACCTAAACAGTAAAATGCATTATTAAACATACAGTAAGAGCAAGTTTAGTAAATAATAAGTAGTAACTAGTAAGCAGGCACATTTGTAAAGCTTCATTCATGGGACGGCGTCTAACTAAAATGGCAGCTGTGAGTCACTTGGGAGAGTTGGGAACTTCTGCTTTCAGTGGTCTTCCACACATTGTGCCAGATCTACCCAAAATTGCAAGATAAGACTTGAGTAACCAGATGCTTCTAGTGTTTACTAGCAAGTCTATGTTCCCACCACCATGCTACCATTTTGGATGACTGTTGCTTAATCTCCTCTAAGTGAAACAGAAGTGGTTTTAATGGGTGCTTTTCAGGAGCAAGTGCTGGCCTGAAGTTTCTGTGTCCTTCCTGTGTATCACCTGATGGCTTGAAGGAGAGCAAATTGTGTTTACCTTGTTAACCGACTTTCAGGTGTAAAATTAAACGATGTGGGTTTTTGTTTTCTTTCAAGCGTACTATATTCCCAGTTAAGCCACAGCTCTCGTTCATTGCCAGGTGGATTCTGGATCTCAAGCCCTGAATGGTTCCCTTTGCAAATGTGTTCATGCCCTGCCTGCCAACCACAGGCACATAAAATAGTCATTCAGGGTTTTAGCTTTCCCTCAGGCTTGTGAACGTTGTAATTTTATGTCCTCGTTTATACTTGCAAATAGTCTTTAAATTTATGCTGCTTAAGCACCTGAGAGCAGCTGTTAAAAAGTTAGCTCGGCTAATTGTGTTGCTCAGTTATAACTTCAGTTTCCTGGAAAAACATTTTCCATCGGCAAAGTCCAGTGAGGCAAGAGATCACGTTTCCTATTCAGACTTTAAAGAAGCTGCCAGTTGGATATGTATGACTTTGCAAAGCTGTTGTGTTTGAGTATTTAAAATAAAGTTGTGGTGCTCCTGCGGCGTCTTGTTAGTTTATTACCTTGAGCCCACCTATGCAGTGCTCTTTCCTAATCCTAATGCAAGGCAGTATTAGCCTGAGATGCTGAATAATCTTTGTGTCTGTGGGTTCTTTGAGACATGTGATCCTTTGAGTATTTTAAACAGCCGTCCTCAAAAGTATCTACTCAGGAGAGTTCAAGCTAAAATCATGCTTACCTCCTTTTCATTTTAAAATGAGAGCTGTTCTAGCTATTCTAATGAAAAACTAATGGGGAGCATGTTCAGCACAGCCACAATAGTTGACTTGTCCTTGAGTGCACATTCTCACTTGAGCAAGATATGGAGAGGAGGGGGACCTGTCATTTTCCCTGTAATGACTCAAATGAGTGTCATTCTAAAGGAAGCTAAAAAGATGCTAAAAATAGGAGGGTGGCTATCCCATTCACTCCAGTATTGTATTCTCAGCCCAAGAAATGGATGGGCAGACATAGTGCACACAGCTGTCATGTTAGAGCACATTTTGATGTGGTGAGGGTTAGTGCATTGATCCAGTCAAGATGTGCACAAATGAGGCTGGTGAAGAGAGGCCTGAGTTCCAGTGGTTCATGAGCCCTTAGAAAAGGTTTCCTCCTCACTTAATTCCACGCTTGAACCAAGGGTCTTGACTCTGTTGTCACAAGCTTCAGTTCATCTGGAAAATCTGCCAGTGTACCTGTCTCAAGAATTCCAGTACAGCCCAATCTTAAAAATCTGGATTTGACTGGTTTTTGTAAGGAAAGAAATCAGTGGGGAGCTGCCTGATGCTGCAAATGGTTGGCTTTTGTACTATTTTTAAGTGATTGCTCTTGTCTCCTTGTTTTGTTAGCCACCTGAGGTGTCTCTTTATTTAAGGTGTAACGCCAACATAGAAATGTTTAGGGCAGCATAAATTAAAGGTGAATAGTTGAGAATGAAGTACTCGTTTGTACTTTTGTTAAGAAATTGGGCTTGGCTTCGTTAACTTCTTCTAGCATGCTCAATAGATTAACTGAACACTGCTAACATAATCAACGCATACTACCAGGATCTGCCAAGATGAACAAGTTTGGAATAGGCTGACCTCAGGCTGGGCTTAGCTGGTGCTACACTGGTGTAACTCCCTTAATCTGGCACTGCAGTGCATATTCCAGCAAAATTCCCTCAGCCTGACTGAGACAGGGCTATGCTGGCTCAGCCAGGGCTCAGCCACTGGAACTTAAGCTAGCAGAGTTTACACTGGTGTAAGTCCCTCAAAAGGGGCTTTCCTGCGGTGTGGCAGGGATGGAGCAAGGAGAGACTTGCACCTATTCTAAACTTTTTTCAGCTCAGTTACGTAATGTGGCAACCTGGCAGAACCTATGTGGGCAAAAAGAGTGTTGTAAGTGAAACTTTATTTTAAGGGCCTGTTTCCTCTTTTCTTGGTTTGGGCCATCTCAGCCAGCAGCCAGGAGCCTCCTGAACAGAATTTGGAATAGGCTTAATTTATGCCAGCTTCCTATATTTAGGATTGCTTTGTAAGGTCGCTTATGGTTGCTCTTGTTTTGTAACATTCACAAACACCTTCTTGTTTGGAGGAAGTGAGTAGTGATCGGCATTTTTAAAAATTTCAGATTTAGAGAGTGGGAACTCTCTCTTGCAAAGCTGCACATCTGGAAAATAGTTGTAAACAGCATCAGTTTTTGTGTGTGTAATCCTTGAAAGAACGTAGTAGGTGTTTTAAAAACAACCACCACCAAAAAAGTATTAGGTGAATAATGACAACGGGTGCAAATTTAGGAGTTACACAGTACAAGTTTGAGCCCTGCCCCCCCCCTTATAAAAGAAGAATATACATTCCTAGCAGCCCATGTAGCACTAATCGGTTAAAAACACAGTGCAACTTAGTTGACCTTGTCTCACTTTTTGATACAGAAAAAGATAACGAAAGAGTTAACGGCTTTAAGAAAAAAACTGTCTCATATGATTAGAAGTGAGCTGAAGTCTGGTGTAACAGATTAGGCATGTTGGGGAGGGAAAGACCCCTTTTGCTGCACTGAAGATCAGTGATAGACACGGGGCAGCGGCAATGTCCCTTCAGCTGCTGCTGACTCCAGTTGTCTTCCTATCGTTGTTCCATTTTAAAAAGTGGGAACTCTCCTTAAATTTGCAAGAACTAGTCTTTGCATATTGCAGTTTTCTGTGTGTTTTAAACATTGCAAAGGGAAGCAAGCCTCATGTTTCTCTGGGGCATTTTAGTTTTATTTTTCTTTAGAAAAACTGCCTGGTGTAAAAAAAATAAAAACCTTGGCCATGAACCAAGACTTCCCTCTTTGAGCCCTTAATTTTATTGTAAAGATTTATTTTATATATGCAGTTTCAAACTATGAAAGCCATTTTTAAAAGTGTATATGCAGAAGGGAACAGTTGCATTGTGCTCTTTGAGGGACAAATTTTTGTGTTCAGGTATCAAGGCAGGAATTTAGAACTTGGTGAGAATTTACTTGTAAAGGAGTCAGCTGGCAAAATTCTGGTCCTGGCTGCAACATGAAGGGAATACATTGTGGACCCTACGTGCCAATCCATTCATTCCCCTTGCTTCTGATTCTGCCAGCCTCTTTCTCTCACCTCAGATGCCCTTGTTCCCCCCCCCCCTTTCACCACCTTCAGATTTGGGGATCACAAGGTGCTTTCTCTATAAAAACTTCCCCTTGTGAAATCTTTAACTGATCCAGGTTAACGGAAAATGGAACAGAAAGGTAACCAAAAAAACAACAATGAAGCATTGAGCAAGGGCTTGTGAATTCTAGCTTGGTAATAAACCTCCTGTGTAGCTTAAATCATTCTCACCTTTCCATTGCATATCTAAAAGTAGATAACATACTTTTCTGCAAGGGACTTGAGAGGTAAATCTAAGCTTCACAACTGCTGTGCAGTGTACTGCAACAAATGTATCATTGTTGGAAGAAGCATTCCAAAATGTGACTCAATAATCCGGCTTTCTGCTCCTTTTTCTACCCCCCATCTGGCTGTTTGTTTCACGTTTCAAGACAGATCTGTGTTTGTGATCCTGCAGGCGCAACCTTACAAAACTGTCCCTGATCTTCAGCCATATGCTAGCAGAACTGAAAGGCATTTTCCCAAGTGGACTCTTCCAGGGAGACACATTCCGGATCACAAAGGCAGATGCAGCAGAGTTCTGGAGAAAAGCTTTTGGGGAAAAGTAAGTACTCTTTCCAGTATAAGTTTCTGCTTTGGCTCCAGCAAATCTGTTGGCGAATGTGGAGCAGCTGCAAAAATCACCTTTCTGTTGGTGTTGGCATCTGTAAACAGCATAGGATGGAACTGCGAGGGGGAGCCCACACAGGAGGTTGCATGGGAGTGGCTATCAATCCTCGCCTTCAGGGATCTTTCTGCCAGAAACAGATGGAACGACCTGAACTTCTCCTAACTCCCACTGTGGCCACCATCCACTCACAGGATCACTACCCGAGAGTTTGTTTCAGCCTTGCTGTGTCATTGGCATGTTGGTCCTGGCTCTTATGCAGTGCTGCATTGATGTTAGGGTGACTTTTAATGGAACAGAAGACAACGATGAATAGTCGCAAAATAGGCCCATCACTCAAATGATCCAGGCATTGCATGACTTCCTACTAGTTCTGTGAGACATAATACCACTGGATTAGTCTTTTTGTATCTGCTTTAGGCAGAATGGGAATTAACATGCCCCTTGGATACAGGGATGGAGACTGTCATAACTCTAGATGGTTGTCTGCAGAGATTAATTTAAGTGTTGTTGGACGGGGGGGGGGGAGAGGTGGGGGAGGCAGGGCCATACATTCATTTCTAATAGATTGTCTGTTTATGAAATATGCATTGCCAGTCTCCTGAAAGGTACTTGGAAAGTGCTGGTTAGCAAGATGCTCGCTCATAGATTGGCTTCCCTCTTTCCTCCCCGCAGTTAACTTGCCACTAACTTAACATCTGAAAGCCGCTAATTAAACTGGTTTACATGAGAGACCTTGTTTAGAGAGAGATTGTGTCGCATCTTTTTCTCTTGCAACTACACAAATATAAGTGCTTCAGTCGTCACTTCCATCAGTTAACTGAACAGATTCAAAATTAGAAATGATGCTGTCCATTTGTCCTTTAGCGTGAATCATTTCTCTTACGCAAAATGTCTTGTTCTTGGCATCCTGTTGTGTGCGTTTCACATTCCTCCCTTCCGCTGTGGCTGTGAATCTATATGCATATGGAGTTAGGGAGTTTCTGAGATCTTCTTTTTCTCCCACTTCCAGGACCATTGTTCCATGGAAGACCTTCCGTCAGGCCTTACATGAAGTGCATCCTATAAGTTCAGGGCTAGAGGCAATGGCACTGAAATCTACTATTGATTTGACATGCAATGATTACATTTCAGTGTTTGAATTTGATATCTTTACCCGCCTCTTTCAGGTAAGTAAAACAAAAGGGAATGGCTTTCTTAAACCCAGGTGAAGCTTCGCAATTGACAAGCTTTCCTTGGTCTATAGTATGCTTATGGTGTTGTTATCTCTTGTGTTAGTGGTGAGCTAGATCTGTTGACCTGCCGTTGCCATTTCTGACTTCTGGAAAAAGGAGGATCATTTTTGGCACAGGGGGACTGTTCATTGCAGCAACTTTGACAGGAAAGCTCCCTTGCATCAGCTGACTTTGTTCTGTGTCAGTACAGAAGGCTGGGATTCATTGAGAATTCAAATCATAGTTTAATCACTCACTTCATATTAAGCTTCATTAGCTTCCAGCCTCTGATTGAAATATTAAGCAGCCCATTCTGCAGGATGGTTGATCAGATAACTGAGAGCAGGATTGTAACATTCATCTTGCGGAATCCTACAAAATTGTGTGCCACAGTTTTAAATCCACTGGATGCTTACTTGGGAGTAAGTCCCATTGAACATAAGTTATACCCAGCCAGATGAGTGGTTAACAATAGCAATAACAATAGTTATTATTTAATAAACCTGGGTAATCTGGCTGCCTGAGAAATAGCAGAAGAGGCCTGGTCTGATTAAGCAAAGTGTTTACGTTTATCTTGGGTTGGAAGTGGGAGGGGGGGTGGAATTGGACGGCCGATTTTCCTATTGAAATGGCAAAGCTGTTTTGTTGGCATTCTTCTCCTTCAGCCATGGTCATCTTTGCTCAGGAACTGGAATAGCCTTGCAGTGACTCACCCTGGTTACATGGCATTCCTGACGTATGATGAGGTCAAAGCACGGCTTCAGAAGTTCATCCACAAACCCGGCAGGTGAGTTCTTGAAGGCAGCATCCTTTTCTGAAGCCTCTTGTTATCCTACTGTCTACTGCACACTGCACTCTTGTCAAAGGAAGTTTGACATGACTCAAGGCCGCTGGAAGGCACTGTGGCATTGCTGCCAGAGATCTAAGCTTAAGGCAAGACATAAAGGGTTTTAGCATTAACCCATTGGTCTCCCTAAACTTCAGCAGTAAAAATAATAGGGCTGCAGAGCAGGTTGTTTTAAAAGGTGTGGGGAAAGCTCTTCATTTTTGAGAAATAAGGACAGGGTTTAAGGTCTGTCACTGATGGCGTGGGTAGTTTTGCAAATAACAGGTTGCGCGCGCGCGCGCGTGTGTGTGTGGAGTGCTCTCCACCTTGAGTAACAAATCCCAAAGCTCATTTAGGGCAGAGATGTACCGCCAAGTCATCACTTCTGCGTTGTGTAGTCCAAAGCAAAATCCAGCGCTTGCAAGTCTCTTCAAGTCTCTACTCCACCTCTCTTGTCGGCAAGCCAGGGGTGGGTGAAGGAGTTGTGCAGGAAGTGTCTAACCTCCTGGAAGTCCGGAAAAATATCCCGAGCCCACGTGGTAGCTTTGGACCTGGCCAAGGGACTAGAACACACTGGCTGCAAGTCTTGACGTGCTCTTCAGGCCTAAAATCCTGCAAATATATCTCTTCCTGGGAAAGAGATTATTGCTTTACATTGCCGAAGAGCTGCCTTCTAGGTATTTCCTTCAGAAATGGAAAGCTGCTATATAATGTAAAACTAATTTACTGCCTCTAGGAAGTCAGGAGCATCCTTGCAAGTAAGAAGGCTCAATTTCATGTTGAAAGAGGTCTTCAGATAATTTGAATCCTTTCTGTCTGGCTGTAGGGTTCTGCCTTTGATCTGCAGGCGAAACTGTTTCAGCCGTTCCGTCTGAAAGAAAGAGCTCTGTCCAGCTAGCAAGTTTATCCTGCCCTCAAGTCTGTGTGTTCCTTTTATTTTCAGTTACATTTTCCGTCTGAGCTGCACGCGGCTTGGCCAGTGGGCCATTGGTTATGTCACTGCAGATGGAAATATTCTCCAGACAATCCCCCACAACAAACCCCTTTTTCAAGCACTGATCGATGGTTTCAGGGAAGGCTTGTAAGTAACTCATCAGTGTAGTTTGTCATGACTCCTGCCCGTTTCTGTTAGTGTGTCTGTAGGATGATGCCCTTCAGATGCAGGTTTTACCTCCTTGGCTCCTGCCCCTGGAAGGCAGATGGAACCAGCTGCATTCATTATGCTGGGACCTGGCAAAGGTGTAGTACTTTTGAAATGTCAAGCAGTGATAACTCCATTCTCTATGATTTTTTAAGGCATTTTCCCATTCTGTTGACCATGTAACTGCACAACCTTTAGGCTTATACATTCACAGTTTTCACAAACACATGCTTAATTGTCAGATTTTGGAATGGGCTCTGAATTTGAGATTATTTTTGCAGTCCTAAAATGTTTGTCAGTTTCGCCTTTCAGCTTTTAGGCTCTTCAGTTGGATGTTGTGCTCAGAGCACAAAGAGCACAACTGTGATGCAGTTGTGGCCTTGCCCAGTTGTTCGGCCAAGGTGTTGTGGCAAGAGTGACTAGGCGAGGAAGTTGAAGTTAAGAGCACATGTCATTTATCATCACCTTTGTTTTAGCACATATGGCAACCAGAAAACAAGCTTTTTAAAAAAGCATTCTTCATTTTATAGGTGCTTGCCTTTAAGACAATTATTCATCAAAATCACCCCCCGCTGCCTAAAGCATTATATTTCCCAACTGAGGGAGTTTCCTGAATAGTGCCACATTCATCTGGTTGTACTGTAGACTTTTTATTTCTATTGAACCAAACAATGTTCTGCTCTGTAGTTACTTATATCCTGATGGACGGAATCAGAATCCTGACCTGACCGGTTTGTGTGAGCCCACACCCCAGGATCACATTAAAGTTACGCAGGTGAGCAGAGACTGCCACAACTTCATTCCTTTCTTTCCTTACATGTTGGCCAGCAGCATTACAGTGGTCCTGTTGCAAACAAGCTTGGAAGACTTATTTTTGGCCTTGTAAACAAATTCAGAGCTCAGCTTTGGGAGGAAAGACCATTAAATCTCAATTGGATCCCAGGGCAGTCAGGAATATGGTTCAGAGTGGAGAGCTTGCAATGTTAATTTTTTTCTTCTTATCCAAGGGCACCACTCTGGAAACCTTTGTACTTAAGGGGTGGGGTAGTATAATCGGGCCAATTCCATTTTGGTGACATTTGACTGCCACCTCTTTGGAGGAGAAAATATGTAGCCATAGGTGAGGCCTTTTTTTGTTTTGTTTTAAAGTGCATGCCTTAAATTTTTCATTGCCAGCACTGGGATTTTGAAAGTCATCTAGGTGATGCTCTTGGTTATAGTAAAGAACACAAATGTTACCACCTCGTACATTTGGGTTATCTGGCAGTTATTACAAGGAGCGGCATTATTAAACCCTCTCACATGTTTTTTCCCCTCTTGCTCTTAGGAACAGTATGAATTGTACTGTGAGATGGGCTCCACCTTTCAACTCTGTAAAATTTGTGCAGAAAATGACAAGGATGTGAAGATAGAACCCTGTGGCCACCTCATGTGCACTTCCTGCCTCACTTCCTGGCAGGTAAGGAATTTGCTTCCTTTCAAAGCAGGCCTTGGCCCTCCGCAGCTTTCATGCCATGATGACCTGCCTATGCTTATGTTGTGTACTGATGAAGCAGATACTGGCAAGTCTACAAAAGGTGTCTCTGTGGGGGTTGGGAGTTGTCTTTAGGCCATGTGGTCTTCAATGCAAATAAGCAGTTATGCACAGGAAGAGCCTGGTGGCTGGATCAGGCCAATGGCCTATCTAGTTCACATTCCTGTTCTCACCGTGGCCAACTAAGGTACCTAGAAGAAACCTGAAAGCCAGACCTGAGCACAACCATATCACTCTCCCAGTTTGCAATTCCCAGCAACTGGCATTCAGAGCTGTACTGGGTTGTAGCCAACCCAGTTAAGTTAATGGATTAAGTTAGGCCCATTAATTTTAAAGTGTCTACTCTGAGGAGGACCAGCACTCCCAACAGTGGAAGTAGAACATGGCCATTGTGTTTAGTAACCACTGATAGCCTTATCTTCCATGAAGTTGTCTAATCCTCTTTGAAAACTATCCACATTGATGGCCGTCCCTGCCTCTCACAGGAATGAATTTTATCGTTCAACTTTGCACTGTACAAAGAGGTACTTTCTTTTGTCTCTCCCGATGTTCAGTTTCCTTCAATGTCTACAAGTTCTATTCTAGAGAGAGAGAGAGAGAGTGAAACACTTTCCTTGACTCACTTTTTTATGTGACATTGACAAAGAATAGTTCTAGCAAAAATGCTGCAGTTGTGGGGCACCTTGATTTTCCTTTTCTTTCCTCTAGCTGTCATTAGTATGTTCTTACTGACAAGGTTTCTTCTTACCATGGGTACACCATTATCTGTAGGCTGCCTCGAGGCCTGTCAGAGAAAAAGGCAGGGTATAAATAAATATAACAACAACAACAAACTTACAGCTGATCATCTCTCCTTCTCTTTTTCTGCAGGAATCAGAAGGCCAGGGTTGTCCGTTCTGCCGATGTGAAATTAAAGGCACAGAGCCCATTGTCGTGGACCCGTTTGATCCCAGAGGAGGGGGAGGGCTCCTGCGGCAAGGGGCCGAGGGGGCTCCCTCCCCAAACTATGATGACGATGATGATGACAGGGCTGATGAATCACTCTTCCTGATGAAGGAACTGGCTGGCGCAAAGGTAATTTTATTTTATTTAGATCCTTCTTGTCTTCAGCTCAAGGTGGTATCGCATGTAGCTCCCATGAGGTCTCCTATCTAAGCATTGACTCACCCCAGACCTGCTTGCTTTCAGCAAGGTCGCAGCCGCCTCTGCCTTCAGATCATGCCCTGGGACCTGACTCCCTCCCAGTATGAGCTGTGTGTGCTGATCTTGCCTAACATCTCACTTGTCCTTTTGGGTGGCTTAAGACTTCCTGGATTCAAATGCAAGTCATAGATCCAGTGGTGGTGCTCTGGTGATGGTGTGATTTCCTTAATCCTCTGGAGCAGATTTTGGAGGGGCAGGGGGTTGCAAGGGGGAGAAGGAATCACCAAATTTGCTTCCTTCCTCATTTTGTAGAAAGAAACAACTGAGTGAGAAACTTTGGCTACAAACCACTTCCAGGAGATCTCTTTAACACACACACACACACACACACACACACACACACACACACACACGTGGATCAGCAACAAAATGTTACGGTGTGGAGCTTTCCTGTTCAAGATGCCTGCGTGCCAGCCATGCCCATTCTACTACACACCATTCCGTTCTGATTGTCCCCTTTCAGCAGTTACTTGGAGCATGCATTGCACCCAGCGTGTTTTGGTCCTCATGAGGCTGTTTTTTTCATACCATCATAGAACTGTGGAGTTGGAAGAGGCCTCACGAGTCGTCTAGTCCAACTGCCTGCAATGGAGAAATCGTAGCTAAAGAATCCCTGCCAAATGGCCATCCAACCTCTGCTTAAAAACTTCCAATGAAACAAGAGCCCATTGCCTTCCGACGGAGACCATCCCACAGTTGAACAGCTCTTACTGTCGGAAAGTTTTCCCAGATGTTTGATTGGAATCTTCTTTCTTGTTATTTGCATCCATTGGTTTGGTCCTGGCCTCTGGAACAGCAGAAAACAAGCTTGCTCCATCCCTCATGTGACAGCCCTTCAGATATTTGAAGATAGCTTATCATATCACCTCTCCAGTTTAAATATACCCAGCTCCTTCAAGCGTTCCTTATAAGGCTTGGTTTGCAGACCCTTGATCATCTTGGTCACCCTCCTCTGCATACCTTTCCGTTTGTCAGTATCCTCCTTCAACTGTGGTGCCCAGAACTAGACGCAGTATACTCCCAGTGGTATCTGACTCAGGCACAATAGAGTGATATCAGTACTTCCTTTGATCTGGACACGATACTTCTGTTGCAGTACAGAACATTAGGGTTTTTTGGCTGCTGCATCACATGGTTGACTCACATTAAGTTTGGGGTTACTGAGACCCCTAGATCCTTTTCACAGGTACTGCTGCCGTCAGTTGTCCCCTATCCTGCATCTGGCTTTTCTGGCCTAAGTGTAGAGCCTTACATTTGTCGCTGTTGAAATTTGTTTTGTTAGTTTTGGCCCAGTTCTTCAATCTGTTAAGGTAATATTGAATCAATCTTCTGAGGTATTGGCTACCTCTCCCTCAATTCTTTCACCCAAGTCTTTTATAAAGGTGTTGAACAACAGAACCTTGCAGCACCCCACTTGCCCCAGTTTTCCAGGATGGCAAGGAACCATTAGTGAGCACTCTTTGGGTTTAGTCAGTCAACCTGCTACAAATCCACCTAACAGTAACATCATCTAGCCCGCATTTTACAAGCTTCTCTGCAAGAATATCATGGGGGACTTTGAAAGCCTTGTACATGAACTCAAGCTATGTACATCCACAGCATTTCCCTGATCCACCAAGCTTCTAACTCTCTCTGTCAGAAAAAAGAAAAAAAAGAAGATTAATAAGATACAGTGGTACCTCAGAACTCGAACATAATCCATTCCAGAAGACCGTTCAACTTCTGAAACGTTCAAGTTCTAAGGCACTGCTTCCGATTGGCCGACAGCTAGGTTTTTGCACAGTGGAAGTCGCGTTGGATGTCCGTGTTCCAAGGAACATTCTAAAACCAGAGCACCTCTGGGTTTTCGGCGTTCAGGAGCCAAAATGTTTGAGAACGGAGCCATTCGAGTTCTGAGGTACCACTGTAATAGGAATAGTTTGTCTTCTTCCTTTTAGCAGCCTTTTGTATTGCTCTGTTTTGTAATTCCATGGTTCTCCCAAGCCCAGTGATTCTCTTGCACATGGATCAAGCTGCTTTTGGCTGTAAATGGATCCATACCTGGAGAAGGTGCTTCTTAACCTTGGCCTACCTTAAAGCAATTTTATAATTGCATATAGACTTCTGGCATTTGGTTTGACTTGTATGTGAACCATGTTGTTCCTTGTTTTGAGCACATATTCATGGCAAGAGACCATTTACACAAGTATTTCCTATTTCTGTGTCAGCTGGGCCTGTGCTCATGATGACAGAGCACGCCATCTAGTGGCTAAATAAAAAAAAAATAGCCAGGTTGAAAATCCAGTGCCTGTTGTTTGGTTATTTAATTTCTATACCACTTAATATATTGAAAGCCTCTCTAAGCAGTGTACAGGAAACCGAAGCAACCACAGATGAATAAAATATTACAAAAATGCACGGTTACAAATAAAAATGTTACGCTGATGCAATGTTACCAATATATAAGAATCTGTACAAATTCATTTTCCTTCTGATACACCTCCCACTCAGCTTCCAGGTTCTCACCCAGAGTCCAAGCAAACTCTCAGCTCACCCCCCCAAAAAAAATCCCACAATGAGAAGAGTTCCTGGAAACAGTGGACATCACCCTTGCCTCTCACTCTACAGTAGATGTGCTTTTCATGGGCAGCCCAAGGTGGGCATGCAGTGTGGTGTGCAGACTTGTTGGTGACAAGTCTATATTCAGAGCATGTTCCTTTAGAAATGAAGTATCAGGGCTGTGGAGAAAATTTGGCGTATCTCTATATGCCCAGCACTGTGTTCAAGGTAAATTGCTAGCTCACAGCCTCAGGCAGTGGGAACTTTGTTATTAACACACACACACCCCAACACCTTTAACCAGGGCCTCCTTTGAAATATTTGCAGGTAGAACGCCCTCCTTCTCCATTTTCAATGGCTCCTCAGGCATCGCTCCCCCCAGTACCTCCCCGATTAGACCTTCTGCAGCAACGAGTGTCCAATCCATCAGGAGCTTCTAGTCCAGGGACCACCTGTAAGGTACAATCTCCACCTGTCTTCTTTTGTAGTGGTGAAAGTAGGAATGACACCTTCCTCTTTCCGAATGGGGTAATCTTCCTTTTATCCGGGGAGATCTGTGTGGAAGCTGTCTCGTGTGTTTCATTATTTTGCTATCTGGACCATCTCTTCCTTGGGTGCAAACCAGGGTACGCATTGGCTTGCCATCTTGACTGGTGTTTGACACTCCTGGCCACCGTACTGATGGATATCGTGTTACTCAGCACAACCATTTAGTGGTGCTTGCCCTCGGGACATGCCGCAGTTTCTTGTTACCCTGCAGTTGCTACCGGGATCAAGTTTTTGTGGGACACCAGGATTCTGATTGCAAGCTTAGACTTCACTTGCCAGCTTTTCCCATCTTACTTACTGGTCTTTGTTTCTCCTAGGCTGCACCCGGCTCCCTCCACAAGGACAAACCTTTGCCGATCCCTCCGACGCATCGAGATCTCCCCCCTCCACCACCTCCGGACAGGCCGCATTCCCTTGGGCCCGAGAGTCGGTCTCAGAGGCGGCCTCTGCCCTGCACTCCAGGAGATTGTCCTACGAGGGACAAGTTACCCCCTGTGCCTTGTAACCGCCAGGGGGACCTCTGGTCGTTGCGGCCGATTCCGAAAGCTCCAGCTGTAGCCCTAAGCCCCAACGAGCCTTGGGCGAGTCGGGAGTTGACGAACCGGCACTCGCTTCCATTCTCGCTGCCTTCTCAGATGGATTCCAGAGCTGACACTCACAGGCTCGGGAGCACTCTCAGCCTGGACACCCCGGCAGTAAGTGCATCTCAGGCCAGCGGCCGTGTTCGTTTTGCACATTCATACGCCCTGCGTGGAAAATTGCTGCTCTGTATTATTCAGACGCGGGTGGCGCTGTGGTCTAAACCACAGAGCCTAGGGCTTGCCGATTGGAAGGTCGGCAGTTCGAATCCCTGCAATGGGGTGAGCTCCCATTGCTTGGTCCCTGCTCCTGCCCACCTAGCAGTTCAAAAGCACGTCAAAGTGCAAGTAGATAAATAGGTACTCCTCCAGTGGGAAGGTAAACGGCGTTTCCGTGCACTGCTCTGGTTCACCAGAAGTGGCTTTGTCATGCTGGCCACATGACCCGGAAGCTGTCTGCGGACAAACGCCAGCTCCCTCGGCCTATAGAGTGAGATGAGCGCACAACCCCAGAGTCGTCCACGACTGGACCTAATGGTCAGGGGTTCCTTTACCTTTATTATTCATTAAGTGTTAGATCAAAGATTTTGGAGGAGGGAATCCAGCTCCTTGCGGCTGACCCTGACCTAGTGAGATCTCACAGAACAATGTTTGCCTGTGAGTTGGTTCATAAACTTAGCTGGAACTCCTCTGGAGGGTGGGGGGGGGGGGTGAATCAGTATCAGTTTTATGCCTTCCCCACCATGTGTGCAGCATAACCAGCAGAGATGTAGGCTGTAGATACTGACATCTCTGGCAGTTGCACTTGAGTTCTTGGAGTGGGCTAGGAAGCAGTGTGCAGAATACTTGTCCACTGAAACCACAGGTACACACTCCCAACAATGACTACTTGGAGCACTACGCAAGAATAATATTTTAGCCACTAAGCCAACTGTTTCTGGTTTGTCCAGAACATCCCTACTGGACTCAGGGAACTGTTTTTTATAATCTCACTGAACCAGCTTCCTAACACTGTATGCTTTACCCATAATAGCAAGCAGCCCATAATAGCAAGCAAGGAAAAAAAGCTTGGGGTTTTTTTTTTACCCCTTGCCCTGCTTGCTTGGTCATATTTTTTTTCCAAGCAAGTTTCCAGACAGTAGCTGTTTCGAAATTGCAAAGCAAGTCTTTCTGACATACGGCCCTTTAGATTGGGTAACAAGCAACCCCTAGGAATTCCTTCTCACCGTGAAAAGGTAAACGTGGGCTGCGTGGGGATGTCTCCCTTTTCTTTCAGACCATCTGCCAGTGCTGGTATTTGATTTGTCTTGCAGAATCAACCTGGCGGGGTCCCAACTGGCTCAGACAGTGAACATTCTAAAATAAAACCTTCTTCTTCTGCCAACGCCATCTACTCTCTTGCTGTAAGGTATGCTCTGGAGCGGGGGCTTCGCCGACAGAAATTTCCTTGAATTGCAGCCAGTGTACAATTGATGTATACCAAGGGTCATCAGTGGGTGCATTTCTGAGATGGATTACTGTACAGTCATACCTCGTGTTGCGTCCGCTTCATGTTGTGTCTTTTCGCGTTATGTCCCGCAGCAACCCAGAAGTACTGGAACAGGTTACTTCCGGGTTTCGCCGCTCATGCATGTGCAGAAGCGCCAAATCAGACACAGCGCTTCGAGTTGCGGGCATTTCGCGTTACGGGCGGGCTTCTGGAATGGATCCCGTCCGTAACACGAGGTACCACTGTATTGTATATGAATGCAGGCCTCCCGCCTTGTTAGTGTCAGCATGTGGATTCTCTTGCATTTGTCACTTACCGTGCTCCCTAGAG
Source organism: Podarcis pityusensis (assembly GCF_964106645.2). Classification (NCBI taxonomy): domain Eukaryota; kingdom Metazoa; phylum Chordata; class Lepidosauria; order Squamata; family Lacertidae; genus Podarcis; species Podarcis pityusensis. The sequence goes on along the minus strand of NC_138040.1, from coordinate 25,041,630 downwards.
GGGTAGGGGGTGGAAATATAAAATAAATAAAGTGCAGGAACTATAGAGTAGATCAGATATTTTACATTAATCTGGCTGAATTGGAGGTTTTAAAGGTTTTTTTATGTTACTCTGTTTATGTTTTTGAGTTATTTCAGTCCCGAAAATCAGTCAAAATGTCCTGAGGACTCCCAGAGTTGTAAATTTATAAACCCGTCTGGAGAGTAGATAGAGCATCGCAACCCTAAAAGGGTGTAAGAAATCAGCTTATTGAAACTGACCCTCCTTCCGCGTTTACCCACGAGGCTCTGAGGCCTCTGCTACCTGACAGATGGCACACCTTGAACCGCCCTGTGTGACACACAACACAGCACAATGTTGCATTCCTAGAATCTGATTTTTGAGCTGGAAGCCCCTTGTTTGACACTTTGTTCTCAGAGAGCCGATTGCTGCTATTTTGTCCTCGTTAGATGTCACCGTTGACTGTGAACCTTCTCGCTCTCTCCTCTAGACCGTTGCTTGTGCCAAAGCTACCGCCTGGAGAGCACTCGGAGAATGATGAAGACACAGAGTACATGTCACCCTCGTCCTTGCCTCTTGTGCCCCCTGGCTCTGCTGTACAAAAACCAGAGGCCAAATTGCCCTTGGAAATGAGTCAAAGCTCACGGTGAGGCGGCCCATTCAGGGCAGTATAAGGGCTCCTCCACAATGGCTGGATTATTTACTTGCTTGCCATTGGGTTTATTTATTTTCCCATTTCTAGATTCCAAAGGCTTTGAGTAAGTTGTGATACTTAAAAGCAACTACTGATAAATTACGGATTTATATCAATACTCCATTTGAGTCCCACCTTGAAAGTTTTGGCATAGCCTTTGAAAGACAGCCCATCACCCAAAAGTTTCTTCGTTATGTCCCTTGATTTATGTAGTATTGCCACCTGCAGCTGAGTTGCTTTGCATCTGGGTGTGGATTCCTTTTGAATGTGCCCAAACAGCTGCTGCAGTGTGAGATTCATAAAATATTTTGAGGCAGCTGTCAGCTCCTCCTCATAAGGATGCAGCCTTCGTTTGCCTTGCTTAAAAATCTTGAGATGCTTTTGGGAAGTTATAAATACAAAAGGATATTAAAGATGTATTATGCCAAAAAAAAAAAAAAAGAAAAAGCTTGACTTAGTTTTGTATGGCAAATGTTTGAAATTCAGTTTTGAATACGACCAAAACAGAGACTTGCCCTGCTAGGGTGATCTAGATCCTTTGGGATGGGGGGAACCTCTGGTCCTCCAGAAGGACGGGACTCCCAACTATCAAGAGTGATGGGAATTGTTGTTCAGCAACAACTGGCAGTCCACAGGTTCTGAAGCTTATTCTGGTGTGGCAAATGCTTGCTCTCCTCACCTCATTTTGTCACTTACTTTTTTAAAGGGTGTGTTGCATTTGTATCTAATGTACAGTCGTACCTTGGATCCCGAACGCCTTGCGAGTTGAACGTTTTGGCTCCCAAATGCCGCAGACCTGGAAGTGAGTGTTCTGGTTTGCGAACGTTCTTCGGAACCCAAACGTCCGATGCAGCTTCCGATTGGCTGCAAGAGCTTCCTGTAGCCAATCGGAAGCCACGCCTTGGTTTCCAAATGTTTTGGAAGTTGAACGGACTTCCGGAACGGATTCCGTTGACTTCCGAGGTACCACTGTATTGATTTTCCATTTCCCAAAAACAACTCAACACGATACACAAAGTTTCTGTGTAGTAGTAGAAAAATACAGAATGGGGCCTTGGTGTAGAAATGTATTTGAAAATATGGTGGTGAGTGATGCTTCAAGGTTTGCGCAATGTGGGGGACAAATGGAGCACAGTTTTGCTAGGTGGTTGGCAGTATGTAGCCCAGATATGTTCTGGGTGCTGATGGCCCTGTCCTCCTGCAGGATCCAGCTGAGTTCCTGAAGCCAATGCCCTTTCTTTTTCTTCTTCTCTGCTCAGAATGTTGGACTGTGACCAGGAAATGGACGGGTGCACCTATGAAGCAATGTTCAACATCCACTCCCAGGCAGCTCCTTCTGGCTCTGAAGCTACCAATATTCCTGGTAAGTTCCCAGAGGAGAAACATCATGATTCAACCAGGAGAAATACCACAGACGAGTCCTCTCACTTTCACAGATGGGATTTTTGTTTTACGTAAGGAAATCAGGGTGTCAGTAAAAGAGAGCCTAATATAAAATAAAAAAGGTGGATGGTGTTTCGCAGCCTGTGGCATTGGGACAAGTTTTGCTTCCCTTCTGTTCGTTGCACTTTCTGATGTTTGTACAACATCCTGTTTTGGGTTTTGGCTGTGGAGTGTCTCCCTTTGAAACGTTTCCACTCAGACGAGGTCTGCCGGAACTGGGGCTGGAGCCAAAGGTGTCTTCCTTGTTTTGTAGTTTCTTGCTTCTTCTTTTAAGATGGAGGGGATGTAGCAGCTGCCAATGCCAGCAACGGCCCCGAGGAGTCAGAGAACGAGGAAGATGGTTATGACGTGCCCAGGCCAGCCCTCCCATTGACTCTGGCTCGCCGCACCCTCTCAGATATCTCCAATGCAACCTCTGCCTTCAGCCGGACCTCTCTGGATGGGGAAATCTTATCAGGTTCGTTGGTTTCATATAGTGTTTCTGTGCTGCTCAACAACAAAAGTTCTTTGGGTGTTTTAAAGCATCAATCAAATAATAAAGTATAAATTTGAGACCACAATACAAAAAGAAAGCATAAAGGTTTAGAATCAATACAGGCAACTTCCATTTACGCATGTTCACGGCACACACACACACGCATCGCCATGAACCCGGAAGTGGCACAAAAAGGGGCAGAAATGGTGTCTAGCAGTCCCACAAACTTTTGCACCAACCTTTGAGGCCTGTGAGGCATTGGAGTTTGAGCAAGGAGGTTTGGAGGAAGCATGTGTGGTAGAATTTGGTGGATGTTTGGTGGTGGTTGTTTATTATTATTATTATTTATTTTATATTGATTGATTGAATTTATATACCGCCCTCTACTCTGAGGTCTCAGGGCGGTTTTTTCCAAGGGTTTTTCAAGGACTTACAGAGGCATTTGCAGGCTTTTTCGATAGTGTTCCCAGTACATGTGACTTCACTTAAATGCATGGTGCCTTGGAACGTAACTCGCGCGTAAATGGGGAGCTTTCTATATAAGCAGTGGAAGATTTTTAACTACATTTTTTAAAATGCAAAAAACCTCCCCCCACTCAAGACTTAATGAGATTAATAATAATAATAATAATAATAATAATGTTTTATATTCATTTATACCCTGCCCATCTGGCTGGGTTTCCCCAGCCACAGATAGGCGCCAGGTAAGCCTTTGTGCAGAAAGCATTCCACCAGCAGGCTGGCATCAGGGCACCCTTTCCATTTTGCTGCATGGTAGGTCTTACAGGCCAGCCCTGTACTCCCCTCTTGCGCAATTCCATGGCTCGTGCACAGTGTCGGGCAGGAGCATCTGCTGTGGTTGACAAGCTGCTCTCCACCTGTTGCCAAGGGGATCTTTTGCACTAGATTTTGATGCTGCAAACCCACCGGTCCCACATCCCAACTTGTGAGAGAGCTGATCCGCAGCCCTTTGTGCTCTGGAGTGAGCTCCGAGAGAGACTTGCGCATGCTTTTCCTCTCTTTGTTTGTAAGAGAGGCTGGGAACTTGGCAGGCAATGCGGTTTTGAGGCGTTCCTTTTTCTTGCACTTTCTCAAGCACTTCTCAGAATGCCTGCAGCACGAAGGCTACTTCTGCTTAACATCAACACACCAGATATGACGCAACCTAAACCACAAAGTTTGCCATTTCTCAACCTCCCGAGGTGGTAAGAGAGGATTAATAGTTCATTTCAGCTGTTGAGGATAACTATTGCGTTGATGCAAGTAGCACCAAATTTAATTGAGTTTTGATTCCAGGTAAAATATGTGACTGTTCCTCTAAGCAATTGACTAAAGTGGTGTATCTCGCCTTGGCTGATGAAGTTAGCGTTTTGCATGTTTTCACTCTTTAGGTTGTGTGTAAATAAAATAGTGCTTTATTGTGTATTAATGCTCCTGAACAAGGGAGACCAGGTTATAAATAAAAGAATTGGCTATCTGGGTGTTCAAGCTGCTGAATATCTGAAATCTGTGAATTTTTCTGCATACAAGGTTGCAATTATATTCAGGTTAACCATAGGATTTAATGGTGAAGAGTTAGGTCTTGTGAAAGAGAAGGATTTCGGCTGCAGATTCCCAGATGTTCAAAGAGCATGAAGCTGAGGCTGTGTGACCTTTAAGAAGTACCTGTCCTCCTGCCCCTGCCCCCCCGCTCCCCAAATCATATGCTTCTTTCTCTTCCAGGTTTGTCTGATGGCTCCCAGGTCCCAGAGCGGCCTCCGAAGCCTTTGCCCCGGAGGATAAACTCTGAACGCAAAGCAGGCAGCTGCCTGCAAGCTGGTGGAGCAGGGCCGGCCCCTGCTCCCTCCCCGCAGCTCTCCAGCGAGATTGAGAACCTCATGAGCCAAGGCTACTCATATCAGGACATCCAGAAAGCCCTCGTCATTGCCCATAACAATATCGACATGGCCAAAAATATTCTGCGGGAGTTTGTCTCCGTCTCCTCCCCCGCTCACCTAGCCACATAGCACACATCCCCTTGGCCCTGCCTGGGACACCCCTGCGCATCCAACCTGCCTGGGCAGTCTCCTGCCCAGCTTCTACCTAGAGGAGGCAATGGGCTCCGCGAGAGACTTCCTGCGAAGGCAGGCTTGCCTCGACAGAGAGTAATCGGTCATCAGGGTTTCATGCGATTCCAGGTTTCCAAGCAAACAGAACGAAACGGAGCAGATAGGTGCGTCCTCTCCAGTCTGTGTGTGTTTTTGGAGTCCCTCCCCTCTTGGCCCCTCCCTCCCGCACGTCCTCATTGGAGGGGGCGGTTGTGTCGCTTTGGAAAGACCTCTTGGTTCCTGTGCTGGTGGACAAGGGGGCGGGAGCGGAAGGGCGTTTGCCGGGGTGTCTTGTGTCGTGCTGTGAATTAAAAGGGGATGCCAGTCTGTCGAATGGCATCTCCACCTTTCTTGTGGCGTGCCCTCCTGTGGTTCAGGGTACTGAATCGGGGCCTCTTTGCTGCTGTATGTTTTGGCTCAGGCTTTTTAGACCACCTGTTACCGGGTACAGATTCTCGACTAAGGAAGTGGTTTTGGTAGCTTCCTTCTGCTACAACACCCTCCCTCTCTCCCCCCACAACTCCCCCAAATGTTCTCCTTGTTCCCTTTCTACATCTCCAGTCATTTCTGGCTCCTCCTCGGTCTGAGTCAGGCGTCTCCTGTTGCCAGCATTAACCTGACGCACACTGGATTTTAAGGCATTGGAGATGCAAGACTTCTTGCCTGCGCTCGGGCTGGTGCGATGATTGGATGTAGCTGTGCGCCCCCCAGCTCCAAGCATTCTGTGCTGTCCTGCTTTTACGTAATCGAGGCTGTTGAGGACTGGAGCAGCTGCCCTTTAACACACCCAGAGCTGCTGCTTGGTCAACGTGGCATGTCATCTTTGTAGCATCTACAAGTCCCGTGGCCATGGATCCATTATTTCCTTTCACTTCCTGTGGATGAGAGTTAACTGTGCTGGATTACTTATGCATTGATGTGGGCAGCTGCATCCAGCATCTGTGGAAATAATTTTTGACCAGCTCAGCAGTCAAAATGCAACAACTCCCTGCAGGGCTTTTGTGAAAGGGGATGATTTCTCCCCCTGCCTCCTTCGCTCTGCTTGTTGCATTTTTCTTTTTAAAGTTCAGGTTCTTTTGACAAACAAGTCAAAAGAAACCATTAACGGGAGGGGAGGAAAAGAAGAGTGTGGCTTCTGAATGTTGCCCTTGTTTGGGCAGGCTAATGGAGGTTTAGAAAGATGAATTTGGACCTTGATGGACACTGTCTGGCTGATGGACAGCAGGCAACCTGAATTTAGAGGACGCCTTCCCTCTTCCATCCTCTTCCTCAAGCCTTCACTACAGTCTCCCAATTACAGCATTAGTCATGTGAAAATTTATATCTCAAAACAAGTTGCATGTTTGGTTTCCCCTGCAGTTGCCCTGTTTAAATAGGCCTGGTTCCTCTGCCCCAGATAAGGATACTAAGACTTTCCCCCCAGAAGAGGGGGGGGGGCATAGAAAGAGGCTGCTTATCTTGTGTTTCTCTCTAAATGGGCAGCCTTGCTTGTCCACGAGTGCTTGGATCCCTGGGGAATAACTGCAGAGGATGTCAGAGATGGCACCTGGTTGTGCAGGTACCGTGGATGCACCTACCTGGCACTTTGTTGTCAGCAGTGCTGTTTGAATGACACACTATGAAGATTTGAAGACTGGCAGGAGTTTGCTGTTGCCTGCAGTGGTCCAAAAGCAGAATTGTTGACCTGGCAGCTGTGGCCCTTCTCTTGCTGCCCAGAGAAAGAGTTGTCAGTTGCCAACACCTCACAGAGGCTTCAGAAGCCCCCTCCATACATGGGACGGGCAGTGGCAATGTCGGTCTGATCTTGCTGCTTTCATGTGAAACACTGTGAAGATGATTACCTAGGAGTGCATTTTGAATAACTTGATAGCATTTAGGAGCAGGTGAGCAGAGGGTCTTTGCAACAACTGCAGAGTATAGAGTTGTGGCCAGGCAGTTTAGGAACCAAGGGGGCTGTGCAATTTCAGAGTGTGAAATGTTGGAGCAACCACTGGACGCTCCTCTTGGATATTTCTTCCCACATCCGGGCCACGAACTCCACATCAGTTTTGGAGACTAGTTTGGTGAGGACTAGCTCTTTGCAAAGCTGATTTCCTAGTCCGCTGGAGAAGCTGTTGGCATAGCACTGGAAACTCGGTTGCAGTCAGCCTTAATCTCCCCCTTTGTGCAAAGCGGCAGCACCAACTTGCCTTTGCAGATGGGCCTCTGCAGATGCTCTCCACGCCCTGAGCAGGGCCATCCTCGTTTTGGGACGCCTTCTGCCAGACAGGAACACTCCACATACTATAGCTGACTGGACTTTACTGCATGTCTCCTTTTTGTCCGCTTCTTGTGTCTTACATTTACATGAGAACTTTTAAAGTGGCTCTTTCTCCTCGAACCACATGAATGTCTTTGTTTGCAAGCACAAGGGAGGCAGAGCGAAAAACGCTTCCTGGGGTGTGTTCCCTGCTGCTTTTAAAATTTTTACCTTATTATGTTTCCCCCCTGTGTCTCTTAATCTTTAAAAAAAGAAAAAAAGGTTGACTTATTTTACTTAAAAGCCAAATGTATAGTGCCTTTTGATGGGGGAAATGCTCTATCTCTAATCTTGCATCTGAAGAAGAGACAGATTTAAAACTTGACCAGGGAAATCCATGGAGCTGCTCCTTGGAAGGAGAAAGCTGTCGCCCCAAAGCTAACATAGTGGTGTGTTTGTTTTTGTGTGTGTGTTGTTCAGCCTGAACAGGTTTTCTCTACCTTAGTCCTTAGTGTTGGGGAGTTGTTCGTATTGCTGGCTGCCCTAAGCTTGAAGGCAGTAATAGCGCAACTCCGACGCAGGATTTTGACACAACCAGTGTGGGTCACCCAAAATATCCCAGTTTGTCACCCCCCGTCCCCGTCCTTTTTCTTTTTAAAAACAAATGAGGCTTAAGACTGGAAGCAAAATACAGCTGCACCTCCAGGCACATGTGCCAAGTTTCCTGTCAACTTCTGAACCTCTCTGTGTGGGGGGATGGAGTGCAATCTTCTGGGATCGTCTGTTGAGGCTCCAGTCAATTCCCCCACATAGTTTTGCAAGGAGTTTCCTGTGGATTTTGCCCTGAAGTATTAAATGTCCAGTGCCTGTTCAATTTGCAGCGTCCGTTTTGCAAATGCTGCCTCCCCCATCTTAGAGCTGCATATGCATTTGGGGTATGGGTGTGCGGCTTTACGAATGTCACTTCTAGTAGCCAATTTTGGAGCAGTGCAACTTGCCATCGGCGGCCCTGTTAGCTCACTGATGTACAACCGCTGCTCTCGTGACTAAAACTGCAAGGCGGGGCTAGGAAAGCTGAAATGCTTAATGGATAAATTACCTTTGAGTGGGAGAGAGAGGTTATTAGTAGCTTTATTTCTCCTGAAGGTTGAGAACCAATTTTAATATCAGTGTTAAAAAATAAATGAATTCAGATTTTCACTGACTATTTTAAAAGTTATAATAATGTCATTAATATAAAAAAATATATTAGCAGTATTTAATCCTTTCAGACCTGTAAAGAATAAGAACAGAAGGTAAATATTCTTACAGAGTAGCTGAGCTTTAAGGTTCATTTGGTCTAAAGTCCTCATTTTGTTCTGCAAAATGCATTGTTAATGTTTTTAGAGGTTATACTAATGTTATTTATTTTTTATTTTTCATTCTTGTAAGCTGCCCACGAAAGAGCTTGTGGAGGATTTAGGGTATTTCATGTGTGTCAGTAAAATAAAAAAACAAAGTTTTATTTTTAAATAAATTTCTTTGTTGTAGCATATTGCTTCTGTTGTGTCATTTGCAACTCCAGTGAAATTGGGCCTCTTATCCCAGTAAGTTTTACGTGTACTCAAACTTCACAAAAGTGTAGACTCTGGCTGTCGCCCTGGAACTGATGCTCCTCGCTTAGGATCTCTGCTCACATTCCATCCAAGTCAGAGCTCTGCTTCTAGGTGTGGGTCGTATGTTGATTTGGTGTATTGCTCAAAAAATATTATCGTGCAGTTGGGAAACCTGTGATCCCCCCAGATGATGTTGGACAATGACTCCCATCCTCTTGGGAATCATAGAACTGTAGAGTTGGAAGGGACCCTGAGAGTAATCTAGTCTACTCCCTTGCAAGTTTAACAGCATATGAAATACTGCAGAAATAAGGACTAAACTCCAGCATTCTAGTGACCTTTGCCTTTTCTGTAAGCTGGCACCCTTAAGTCAATGAAAGATAAGGCTTTCATTGGGACAGTGTTTGTGGGCAGGGCCAAATGCCTTCTGCAATTTTTCCTATCTGAATTCTTGCCCCTATCAGCCTGAGAGGAGGATTACAATTCCTTCCCTTGCCCACAGAACCTGGTTTCACCTACGATTGTGACAGAACTCCCACCCACCTATACAGAAATGCCAGGCAAACATTGCTTACATTGATAGAAGTGGAGAGGGGAAGATGGATGTTTAAAATGAACTAATGTTCAGCAAGAATTTTTAGACACAATACGTCATGTTACCTGCTAATCCATGCTGTGTGAAACAGGTTTTTTAAACTTTTAAGTGCTTTACAGTGACTGATGCTTTCTCCTTGCCATGTATTCCATTCATTAGGAAAGAGCCAATGCTTGAAGACTTTAGCTTTTTATTTTTCATATACATATATATATATATAAACCCTGCAACTCAGACACTCTTAAATTTACACACATCAACAAAAATATATAACAAAAGCATTTTTTGTTTGTTTGCTAATTTTATAGCTTACACGGAAAGCGCAACACCCCCTTCTTCCCCCCGTTTTTGGTTGATGAGTTTGCACTTTTTAACCACTCGGAAAACAAAGTGTCTAAAGCAAAACCTTAACTGTTTTACCCAGTTTGTGTTGAAAGCTGTTCACTTCGCTTTGAAGGGAATGGAAAACCGAACTCTGCAGGAAGTAATTTTGTATGGAAGCAGCTAGCTACAGTATTTCTGTCTGGTGTCCATTTAGAATTCTGGGGTGTGGACAGAGAAGCAGAAAGCTTTTCTTAGGCACTGGACCAGCATGGTGAAATAGGTCATCCTGTAATACTTCCTGGCATGTTTAAGGACGAAGAGAGTTGTCATCAGCACCTGCTTTGAAGGCTGCATGACAATTTCATTTTGGTACAGGCACCAGCTTCCTTCACATTTTCCGTGTGTCACCTGCTGCTGCTGCTGCTATCAGAGCAGAGCAATTCAAGATGAATTTCAGTGCACTCGATCTGTTAGCACAAGAATGTACACTTCTCTCTTCCTTACCCCCTCATCTGCCCTACTCTGAAGGGTTGAGAAAACAGATTTTTGGGGGGGGGGGAGGACCACCAGGGAGGAAGCATAAATCCTTGTGCTAACAGAGCAGGTTCCTTGGTGCTACACTGAAATAAAACCCAAAATAATTGTAGAAAACTACCTCATGTGCTTAACACCCTATTTTAGTGCCTTGTTTCTCCTCCTGTGGCCTAAGGAGAGGCAGGACTTCCAAAGACTGGCAAGTGTGTCACCTGCAGCAAGGTAACCCAGAAGATCTGCAGAAAGGTTTTTTTTGGGGGGGGCAGAAGGGACAATAACCTACGTTCTCGGGTAAAAACAAGTGTGACTATACAGTGTTTGTACAAAAAGAGACTTTATTCCTATCATAACATCTGAAGTGCAGAGAGAACCACCTCTCTGTACAGTTATCCTTTATATTAAATTGGAAGTAAGCAGCACTGACTTCAATGAGTGAGTCCCTAGTGAGTGTCCTTAAGACTTCTTACCTCCATTCCCACACCACCCTCTGCCGTTTTGAGGGCTAGGGCTTCTGAAGCTGATTCCTTCAGCACCTTGCTGCGAAGAACAGCAACAGTTCAAGGAACAGCTGAGGCAACTCTGGCTTTCCACAAGTATTCTACATGCCAGACGGAGCCAAACCCATCACACACACGCCATTCTCCAATCCTGTCTATATGGTAAGATTTTTAAGTTTTCTTCTCCAATTTACCAAGTCTCTAAAAAAAAAAAAAAAAATCTCCAACCAATTCAGCTCAGCAAGCGCTTCGCTGATATAAATTTTTCTTTTCTTTTCTTTTACAAACTGACTGAAGCCCCATACAATTATGGTAGACTATATGTTCCTCTACCTGCCCCCGCTCAACCCCCCCCTTAACATGGATCCTTTAAAGGGAGTCATTTTTAAACTAAGACTCCCCCTTTTTTTGGTCTGAAAACTGCTGATTTGCTTCAGCTGCTTTGTCCTTCAAAAACCTGAGGGTGAGGTTGCAAAGTATTAATTGCTGTGGAGCCATCTTGTGCCTTATTTGCTGCTGCTGTGCGTCTGAAAGACTATGACCAGGGGAGCAAGAGGGGTGGAGGCATCGAGAAGGAACAGGAGAAATCTTCAAAGGGGCGCAGCTGTCTCTCCTTTCTCAGTTCCTCAAATCGATGTATTTCTCTCCCTTTTTAAAGCAGCAAAAGAAAAAAACAGAGTTACATTGTGATTATGGCCCAGTAAAATACAAGCACACCCACTTCTGTTGCCCTGTGGTGTGAGGTAAGATGATGGCAGCCGTTCTGAATGAGATTGCGTGACTGGCTTGGAGGCACAGTAAAAAATAAAAAAGCACATGCAGGACCATTTTTCTGTTTGGAATAGAGAAGCTCCTCTGGCTAGACTGCAGGAGAGAGGCAGGAAAAGCCCTCCCATAGGTGGTTGCTTATAGAAAAGCTGAAGGGAAGAGAGAATGGGGCTGCATGCACACTGTCCACATGGAACACGAAAGCTGCTTGATGGGAAGCTGGCAGGAGGGGCACCTGCCAAACGCAGGGAGCAGCAGGGGCTGAAGTTGCTGGATCAGGGAGACCTAAGGGGACGGGCAGAGGGGCATCTGCTGACACTAAGAAACCCACTTTTGGCCCATGCTAAAAGGTATGGGGGAAAAGCAAGAGCTGTACCCCTTATGCAGAGACACAGGCTCTTCCTGCTTGGACGTCTCAGCAGTGGAAAATGCTAAGCTTCCCCCGTTCAGTTCACTATCACACTTTAAGAAGCAGTGGTGGGCTTCCTAACGTAACCACAGCACATTCAGGAGTGGGAGTGGGGGGCAGAAGGGCATAGCAGCTGGGCCAATCTACACCATGGGTTACAAACCCCCCCCCCCGAACATCATTTTTTTCTTTAAAATGAATGGATAGCACGGGCCAACAGCCATTTGTGCAACCCAAGAAGGTGGATTTGGGGAAGGATGACACATTGCATCAAAAACAACGCATACACCATATCTGGGTCCTCTGAAGCATCGCCTCTGCAAGCCGCCGCTGCTAGTCATGGCGAACTGGCCTACCTGGTCACCTGCCGATCTCTTCTCACCGTTGGCGCCCTGCAGGAGCCCCGCCTCTTCAGGAAGTTTATCTGACTTAACTTCAACTACAATCTCGTCTTTATGCGCTTCGGGCTTTGTGCTAGGGAGGAGGGAGGGTAACAGTGTTGAGACGCATCCCTGCGGAGTGGGTGGGCTGCAGGCTGGGACAGAACACCAGTTCCCGGGGGGCTTATCATTTAGCTCCTCTGGGTCCAGCAGAGGCTTGAGCTAGGCAAGTGCTTCAAGGGAGTGGAAGGGAACCCCATCACAGACCTTGTCCCTGCTGGAGTCTCTGGCCAGCTTCGGAGGCGCTTATAAAGCTTGCAAAGGATGCGGGTGGCGCTGTGGGTTCAAGCACAGAGCCTAGGACTTGCCAATCAGAAGGTTGGCGGTTCGAATCCCCGCAACGGGGTGAGCTCCCGTTGCTTGGTCCCTGCTCCTGCCAACCTAGCAGTTCGAAACCACGTCAAAGTGCAAGTAGATAAATAGGTACCACTCCAGCGGGAAGGTAAATGGCGTTTCCGTGCACTGCTCTGGTTTGCCAGAAGCGGCTTAGTCATACTGGCTACATGACCTGGAAGCTGTATGCCGGCTCCCTCGCCCAATAAAGCGAGATGAGCGCTGCAACCCCAGAGTCAGCCACAACTGGACCTAATGGTCAGGGGTCCCTTTACCTCTATAAAGCTTGCAAAGCACTATTTGACCAGTGACTTGGGTGGGACAGAAGTCAGAAAGGCGTAATCTCATGGCCAAGGGCAAATGTCTTCTGCCTGCAGCCATCACCGATCAAGCTTTATGTGTCAGAGGAGCTGCTCCGCCCCTAAGGCTGCTGAGTTGGAAATGACGTTGCAAAGGGCCTAGTGGGCAACAGCAGTTCAAGGTCCACCCCACTTCCTCCCTCCCATGGGATCAGAAGAAGCGCGCTGCTTGGTGCAAGGAGACTGGGAGGGGGCAGGAAGGGAAGAAGCGTGGTCTCTGGTAGATGGATGAGAGGGAAGGAGGGAGGCACCCAAAAGGCTGCAAGGAAAGGTGTGTGTGCTTACATCTCTTGTTTGCCTGAGCGGCCACAGGTGAGCTTCCCTTTCTTGTGCAGGAAGTAAAGGACGGCGCCCAGGACAGCAATTGCCAGGATGCAGATGACAACGGCCACAATGATCACACCTTTGCTCTCCTGTGCTGTCTGCTCTGCTCGGGGAGGGGGGTGGGGGGTGGAGGAGGAAAGAAAATCCAAACAGAATCACCCTTCTTGCAGCCACAAAGCAGCTCTCAATATTTCCCTGGCTTCCTCCCAAAGTGTAGCTTGAACCAGGACTGAGCCCTGCAGGTTGAAATAGAGATGGGCTTCTCTGAGCATGGGCAGAGGGCCACGAAGGCACAATTCGTGCAGGCATCACTTCACTGTTCTGTGAAGAAGATTACGGCACTGCTGCTATTTCCGCTCGCCGCTTTGGAAGAACTGCCATTGGGAGGAAGAGAGAGAAAAGGCATGTCTGGGCAGATCTAAAGCGAAGACCTGCTCAAATGCAAAGGCCACCCAAGCAGTTGCTGGAGAGTTCTGGCAGCAGATGTTTTGGGACTACAATTCCCATCATCCCTGATCACTGGTCAGGCTGGCTGCTGGGAATCTGTTGGGAGTCCAAAACGGTTGAAGGGCACCAAATTGGGGAAGTCTCCAATACATCTCAGAAGGAGATGGAGGGAGTGGAAGGCTCCTGGATCTTATGGCAAGACTGCCACTCCTTCCTTGCAAAGCTATGCCCCATAATGCTTCATGGCGAGGCTCCGTATGTTGCTGTTTCTGGAAACACAGAGGGACAGCACAACATGGAACTCAAATTCAGCTCATTTCTTTTTTTAAAGGAAAAAAAGCAGTTTCCTAGTCTTCTTGGCAATGGCAATGGAGTTTAGCCAACACCTGCTCCAACCTCAGGAACTGACTTAGATTCCCAGAGGAGCAGGAGGGCAGCTGACTTACAGCTCCTGAAGACTAGCAAAGAAAGAAACAAATAAGACCATCATGCACACTGACACAGCTTCTCTCCCACCCCACCCCCCGGTAGCACAAAACTTTTGGTTGTGTTTTTCAAAGCGCACACGCCAAATTTTTGGTTGTGTTTTTCAAAGCACGCACAGCCCTGGCTACGGTCTCTGAGTTTGGAGTCAAGAGGACCAGCCAGCAAAATGCTAACAGGCGGCAAGATCAAGCATTGGTCCGATTGGCTGAGGAAGCCCCTCAGGATGAGGCCCCCCTAACCAATGGGAGAGGCGGCTAGAACGGAAGTAGAAAGGATACCTTCCTCAGCCCTTCCAGGAGTTTGGGAAGTTGATGTCTGGTTGTACCCAAACTCGGAAGTTTCGTTCCCTGGCAAGGTGGTGTTGGAAAAGTCATCTGGGCAGCGGCGGGTGGAGAATGCAGGCAAATGTTAACATTTAGTGCTAAGGATGCTGGGAAGCTCTTGGCTTCCAAAGGAGAGGATGGCTCACATGCCCCCTACCCATCGCCCCCTGGCTGGAGCGGCAGATGTTAAAATGAGTCCATACAAATGTTCTGTGCCAAGACCCATTTTCAGTGAACAAAAAAAAAAAAAAGGTATTCAGTTCCCCAGTAAGCAGATTACTTCCCCCACCCCCCACCCCAAAGTTAACAGTACGACAAGCTGATTAATCAAGTTTTAAATCTAGGAATCACCAAACCGATCTACTGACTAAAGTTATTGTATTGACTTACTCAAACACCCCCCACCTTAGATTACACGGTAGGTTACAACATCAGAAAACATAACAATGGGCAATCAGTAGAAACAAAAACCGCTAAAACATCTAAAATCTGTATCAACAATCTCCACCACAATAGGCAATGAATTCGCACATTGAGCAATGCCTAGATTTCAAAAGAAAATTTATATACATATTTACATATTAAATTACACATATTTTATTATGCTTTCACTATATAGAGCAAGAGTATAGCCTAAAAGAAACAAAAACGAGATATACTACCTGGATCCATGGGAGGTCCATTTGATAAAGGACACAAACGTCAGTTTTGCAGGGTTATGCCAAACATTTCCCCTCTACAGCATCCCACTTCTGTAGTGACTCGTCAGCTACAACCCACCCCTGCGAAAGCAGGACAGGGCTAGATTCCCCAAGAAGAGAACGTCAGCCAGAAACCATCACTGCCACCACGCCCTGCCCCACAGCACACCCCCTTCTTGAATCCCCAAAGCATCCCCTGACGTTCTCTCCAAGTTCAGTTTCAGCACAGGCCAAGCCCTGCAAATTGGAAGGAAAAGTTTGGCTCTGAGCACGTGCAGAGAGCTATGCAAGCAACTTCCACACCAGCCTGAGTTCTGGCTTATCTCATTTTGGAGGAGAGAGAGAGAGAGAGAGAAATTTAAGCACAGCTGCCCAGCTAAACTGCTCCCAGGGTCCTCCCCTAATATTTCCTTTCCCTACAGGCTGCTGTGGAAGAACTGCAACTGTTTTTGAGAGAAAGAGAGACACGGAGAGGGGATTTTCCTCAGGGGCCCAACGCAGGCCTGCTTAAATGCAAAAGCAACTTGAGCAGCAGCTGAACAGGTGGTAACGGAAACGACTTTCAGATGCAGAATAAGAAATAACACAATATCACGGAAGGTGCTGGAGGGGACGGTGGCTCCTGGTTGCTGTAGCAAAGCTGATTTTTTCCACCCCGTCCCATCTCCCAACAGAGCTACCCCATAATGTGTGACATGGGGGGGGGGGCACAGGATTGGAATGATGTGCTACACGCAGGGCTGGGGATCATCTGAGATTTCCTGGAAGCGCAGAAAAGCTGCAGGGCACAAAAATCCAATTTGGCTCCTGTTGCTTTAGGAAAGCAGCTCCCTAGCCCTTCAAGACTGTAGGCATTTTGTGAGAGAGCATCTGGTTGCTGAAACCTCAGGAGCTGAATGACATTGCCGGGGGTGAGGGTGGAGGGGCAGAATCAAGCACATTCACAGACCAACGTTGTTCTTCCTGCAAAAAACCCACATTCCACTTTTTGTTGCTGCTTTTCAAAGTGTTCACGTAGCTCTGACATATCCCTGTGAATTTGACCAGTCTGCATAAATGCTAACAGGCAGCGAGAGCATGCGTCTGTCCAATTGGTGGATGGGGACCACCCCTAGGGGTTGCCCCACACCAATGGGAGAAGCTGCCTCAGCAGAAGGAAAAAAGATACCTTTCAGCAGGTGACTTCACGACATACCTTCTGCTGTCTGATTGTACCCAAACTCTGAGGTTTCATTCCCTGGCATGGTGGGGGTGGGAAAGTCCTCTGGAGAGCAGCGTAAGGGGAAGGGAGGAAGTGTTAATGTCTAGCGCAAAGGATTGTGGGACTCCTGTCGTTTGCCAGATCATGTTAGGCTTCTCACCCGGAGGACAATTTCTTGCCCTACCCCCTACAGCAGGCATGAAAGAGTCTATAGGCAATAGCACACAAACGGTCCTAGCCAGGGCTCTGCTTTTAGTATGAACCTCTCGCAGGATGTTGGAATGGAGGGTTAATAAACCCAAGAGGCTGGTGGCAGCATCTCAATTACGCCAGCGACGTTTTACCAATAAAGCAATTAAAAGCCATTCTAATTGAAAAACAATTCCTCAGCTCAGTTGAAAAATCAATTAAATAGCACCAAAGTTAATGAAGCTTTCAGTCTAGGAATTGTGAGTTTTTAGCAAACGAGCAATTCATAAGCGCTAGAGACAAATACTAAAGGCCAAAAATGCATTTAAGCTGTTATAAAGTACGGTAGTCGGACAGACATAAACGACAACAGTTTTGCAGGTAATGCCAAACATACCTCATCTATGGCAATCCATTCCCAGAGTGGTAAGCCAGACACAACAGCCACACACCTTGCCTCCTGCTTTTAAATGAAATGTGTGGAGCGCATGGGAACTGGCTGGGCTCTCCAAGCCCCAAGGACAAAAACAGCAAGCAGAACGCATATGTACATACACCGCCCCCCAGTCTCAATATATAGTCACCTTTCTCATATCCAGAAAACAGCTCTCAATATTTTCCTGGCTTCCTCCCAAAGCTTAGCTTGACCCGGGGCTGAGCCCTGCAGGTTGATATAAAGATGGGCCTCTGAGCATGGGCAGAGCGTCATGAATTGCCACACAGGCCTTAATTCTGGTATTCTGTGTATTTTGTAAAGAAAATTACCCTGCCATCATTGCATTGCTGCCTGTTTCTGCTTGCCCACAGAGACCAATTCAGAAGAAGAACTGCTGCTGCCATTGGGAGGAAGAGAGAGAGAGAGAGAGAGAGAGAGAGAGAGAAGACCTTTCTAAACAGGACTAGCAAGGACCTTCTCAAAGGGAACCCAAGCAGCAAGAGCTTTCAGGGGCATCAGGGAAACAGTGCAGTATCAGAGAAGATGCTGGAGAGAGGATGGGGAGAGGCTCCTGGACTTTGTCAAAACGTGTTGTCTCTCTCCCTGGCCTACAGAAAGGCTACCGCATAAAACAATTCACTGGATATGCTCCTATCAGGACGAGGTGTTGCCTTCAATATCATGGAAGCACAGAAAAGCAACAGAACATGGAAATCAGATTCAGCTCCTGTTTCTACCAAAAAGCAAGTTCTTAGCCCTCAAGACTGTGGGCATTCTGTGTCAGCAACTGGCCAAGGCCTGCTGGAACTTCAGGAGCTGAATGGGATGGCCAGGAATGCAGCCTCAAAAGGAATTATCATGCACATTCACAGGGCATTTTCTTCTCCCTGCAAAAAACCACATCCCACTTTTTGTTGCTCACATTTCAAAGAGCTCACATAGCTCTGACGTTTGCCTTTGGGTTTGGCCAGTCTGCATAAATGCTATCAGGCAGAAAGAGCATGTGTCTGTCCAATTGGTGGATGGGGACTGCCCCTAGGGGTTGCCCCACACCAATGGGAGAAGCTGCTTCAGCAGCAGCAGAAAAATATACCTTTCAGCAGGTGACTTCCCAACATACCTTCTGCTGTCTGGTTGTACCCAAACCCTGAGGTTTCATTCCCTGGCATGGTGGGGGTGAGAAAGTCCTCTGGAGAGCAGCGTAAGGGGAAGGGAGGAAGTGTTAATGTCCAGCGCAGAGGATTGTGGGACTCCTGTCACTTGGCGACCATTGATGGGCTTCTCACCAGGAGGATAATGGATTGCCTGCCTGCTATGGCAGGCATGAAAAAGTCTATGTGCAGAGGTATACAAATCTTCCTAGCCAAGGCTCTGCTTTTGGTATGAACCTAAATGCAGGCATTGGAATGGAAGGTTAATAAACCCAAGAGGCTGGTGGCAGCATCTCAATTAAGATGTTTTAATATGGCAATTAAAAGTCATTCTAATTTAAAAGCCATTCCTCAGCATATTTGGAAAAATCAATTAAACAGCGCCGAAACTTGGTTAATGAAGTATTCAGTCTAGGAATTGTGAGATTTTAGCAGATCAACAACTCGTAAGCACTTGAGACCAACACTTAAGGCTAAAATGCATTTAAAATGATACAAAATACAGGAATCCAACAGACAAGAACAGCAAGTCTTTCAGGGCCATGCCAAACATACCTCATCTACTGCAGTGGTAAGCCAGATACAACAGCCACACACCTTGCCTCCTGCTTTTAAACAAAAGAGCAGGCTGGGCTCTCCAAGTCTGAAGATGAGAACAGCAAACAGGATGCACACAAACACCCACACCCACCCCTCCCACTTGGAATATATAATAGCCTTTCTAGTATCCAGAAAACAGCTCTCAATATTTCGCAGGCTTCCTCCCAAAGCTTGAACCAGGGCTCAGCCCTGCAGGCTGAAATAAAGATGGGCCTCTGAGCATGGGCAGAGCGCCATGAAGGCAATTTCCACACAGACCTTAATTCTGGTATGTTTGAGGTGTGCGTTTTGTAAAGAAAATTACGCCACCATGATAGCATTGCTGACCGGTTTCTGCTTGCCCACAGAGACCACTTCAGAAGAACTGTTGCTGCCATTGGGAGGAAGACAGAGAAAGAGAAGGCCTTTCTGAACAGGACTAGCAAGGACCTTCTCAAAGCGAAAAGGCACCCAAGCAGCTGCTGGAGGGATTGGGTAGCAAAAATTTTCAGAGGCATCACAGAAAAGGTGTCATAGAAGATGCTGCAGCGAGGATGGGGAGAGGCTCCCAGACTTTGTCACAAAGTGCTCTCTCCCTGCCTTCAGAAATTGTTAACCCAAAAAACACAAGTCACTGGATATGGGGGCACTAAACATGTTGCTATCAGGACTAAGTGTCACCTGCTATTTCCTGGAAGCACAGAAAAGCCAGAGAACATGCAAAACAAATTCAAGTCCTGTTCTTTTTTTTTTTAAGCAGGTGCCTAGGCCTCTTGCCCTTGATGCAAGAGAATGTGTGGCAAATACCTACTGAAATTTCAGGAAATTAATCAGATTGCCAGAGGGGCAGGGGAGGGAGGGAGGTAGAACTGTGCACATTTCTAGCTTTTCTTTATCCTGGCACAAAATTGTGCTTGCTTTTTAAAGCACGTACATGATCTGAACTCAGAAGACCAGCCTAACAGGCAACAGCATGCATTGATCCGATTGGTTGGGGAGGATTCTCAGAGTGCCACTCTGCAACCAATGGGAGAGGCTGCCCTAGCTGAATTATAAACAGATACCTTTTTGTGTGTCATTCCCAGCGGTACCTTGCTGCATTGCTGCAGGAGTTTGGGGAGTGGGTGTCTGGTTGTACCCAAACTCTGAAGTTTCATTTTCTGGCAAGGTGGGGGTAGAAAAACCATCTGGAGAGCAGTGGGCGGAGAATGTAGGTAATGTTAACAATTTAGCACAAAGGGATTGTGAGAAGCTCTTGGCTTCCAAAGGAGATGATGGCTTAAATGACCCATTGGAGGCTCACTCATTAAATTAGATCAGCAGCATCTTGACGATTCATCAATTTAAAACAAATTTCACGTAACTAAAAAGGTGCCGCCCTCAATAACGCAGTCAGAAGCATTTTTCCCATTAATCTTATTGATTGAAACTGTGTATGAAGAAGTTCTGGATTTAAAAAGAGGGGGAAATGGAAACTATATATATAAATTAGGCATATTTTCTTGCTCTTCAACTATAGACAACAACAGTATGTACTAAAATGACACAAGAAGTAAGTTATAATACCTGTTTACATGGAGGTTCTATTTACCGTATTTTTTGCTCTATAAGACTCACTTTTTCCCTCCTAAAAAGTAAGGGGAAATGTGTGTGCGTCTTATGGAGCGAATGCAGGCTGCGCAGCTATCCCAGAAGCCAGAACAGCAAGAGGGATCGCTGCTTTCGCTGCGCAGTGATCCCTCTTGCTGTTCTTGCTTCTGGGATTCAGAATATTTTTTTTCTTGTTTTCCTCCTCCAAAAACTAGGTTCGTCTTGTGGTCTGGTGCGTCTTATAGAGCGAAAAATACGGTAATAAAAAGACGAACATTTACAATCTACAGAATCCCTTTCCCAAAGTGGTTAACCAGAAGACCTCCCGCTGCCACACACCTCTCAAAGCCCCAAGAAACAGAATGGCAGGCAGGCAGAAACCAAACCCCCTCCCCAAATTCTCTTCTCTCCAAGATTAGGAGAGGATACAAATTTTAAGACTTCCTTGCTTAAGAAAAGAAAAAGTAGACCTCTTTAAAAGATTTTGCTAGAGATAAAGACAATGAATGAGTGTTATGACAGACTGCTACTATTTGCAATTTCCAGAAACGATGGAACATATTTTTGTTTTGATACGTTTTTCCAACTGGATGGGTGGTTGTTTTCATTGTTCTACAACTGATCTTTACTGCGGTTTTGTGTTTTTTAAAAAACCCATTTTAGTTGTTTTTATGACTGCAAATCATTTTGGGCTTATGTGAAAGGCAATTCATAAATTAATAAAACAATAATAATCTTTTTAAGGAGTTCAGGGCCCTAAGGTGCAAAGGTTGGCATCCGGTACAGTCTCCCTCAGGCCTTCAGAGGGTGGTGACCAAATATTATCACCCCTCTCCTGACATCCAGCATAACCTTCTGCGAGGGCAAAGGGAGCCGAGCAGATACGCACTCCTCTTCCTCTTCTCTCACATTTGATGTATTTTACTTACTCAAAACGGTTACCACCTTTCTTCTAGGATAGAACAAATGAGATGATGGCGGCGCTACATGGGGTTCTCAAGCAAATTGCCCAACCAGGCTCATCTTTGGTGGGTTTCAGAAAGTCACCTCTCTTGGTGCAGAAGCTTGGGGCCCCGACTGTAGAATTCAAACGGCAGTGCCCTTCCTGATAGGCGGTGAGGGCATAACCCCCTGCCGCCTATCAGGAGCCGGATCCTAGCCTGCACCCTGTATTGGCCAATGGGAATGCAGGCTGGGACGTGGGCTGTGCCAGGGGGCGGAGCCACTGCAGCCAGCGGTGGGCTTCCCTCAGATCCACCCCCTGCCCATTTAAGCAGCCCACACTTGGGACACAGCCTGTTTGTTCCTGCGCCGGGTTTCCCCATCCCACTCAGCCACGGTTTACGCTGATAGGCAATGACTTTGCTGTGAATATGGTGATCGCCATTCTTTATGGGGCCGGGTAGGAATTTGCCCACTGGGATAATTGGCTCTTACCCGGTGGTTTTGCCTACCTCATAGCAATTCGTCACAACTGGTTGGGCATTGGGACAATCCCTTGTTTTGGATGGAGGGGAGGTTGTAGTCCCTGTCTGCCCCTCCAAACGCTGGGGTATGCTGTTAAAGGGATTCGGGGGGAGTGGCCATGTCCGCATGCCCAGAGGGGCCAGGGCCGAAGGCACTCCCCCAGACGGCAGTCCCTGTGGGGGTCACCCTATTGGATGTAAGTCTTAGGAACCCCCAGCCTGGACTGACCGCACGTCACTTCCAGCAGGCGGGCCGGAAGTATTTAGATTGCCCCATGCCCAAACCAAACCTCTTTCATCTGTATTCAATAAAGTTGTGGCCTGTTTTTACCCAAAACCCCAGTCTCATTGATCTCTTATTTATATGGGTTGGGGTATGGGAAGTCAGATGCCTGGTCCTGCAAGTAGCCCTCCTTGTTCACCTTCAGGACACTCACACCCTCCCCAGCTTCCTCCTTCCTGCAAAGCCCAAGTCATCTTCTGTGGGTTCGCTCCCAGAACATTGACAGCACATTCATGTGCGTTTGACAGTTGTAAATGCTCAGTAAGGGGCTTACCAGTCTTGGCATTGGGAGTTCCTCCTTCTTGCCCTGAAGAAAGAAAAGAAAGAGGAATAAATACAAGCTGGAAGTGGACTGGTTCGTCATAGGTTGCCTGCCTTGCTGTGTAAGGAAGGGGCTGACACAGCCACTGGCTTCATCTGAAACAGACGAAGAGAGAACTCAGCAACCGGAGGTCCGTTCTTAACCTGAAACTGTTCTTAACCTAATGCACCACTTTAGCTAATGGGGCCTCCCGCGCCGCCAGAGCACGATTTCTGTTCTCATCCTGAAACAAAGCTCTTAACCTGAGGTATTATTTCTGGGTTAGCAGAGCCTGTAACCTGAAGTGTATGTAACCCGAGGTACCACTGTATAGGAGTTTCAGGGTATTGGTGTCGGAAGATGCAAGACCACACCCCCTCTCAGGATTCCCCTTTACACCAGGTCATGGGAAATAACCACAGCCTCTCACTGAACAGCAATAGTCACATAAAATGACACTCAGTGTAGAGCCGTGGTTCCCAATGTGGGGCACATGCCCGACAGGGGGGCAATTTGATGTTTAAGGGGGGCAATTCGAGAATGACTTATTAACAGTTAATGGCCTTTTAGACTTTCTCCAAGTGAATAGTTCACTTTTTGAATAATAAGGGTTATATATCACCAGGGGGTGGCACCCGGATTTTAGAGATGTTTAGGTCGGGCATGGTCAAAAAAAGGTTGGGAACTGCTGGTACAGAGGAAATACTAAGCTAGATGGACCAGCAGTCTGGCTCAGCATAAGACAGCGTCCTATGCTCATGAAAGTGGAGTGACATTTTCAGCACAGCTTTACTTCAAACCACTTTCTGGGCCTGACAGACTGATGCGCCTTGGCATACTTGCTTCTGGTGTTGGGGACAGCTGTGATGGAAGAAAAAATATTGGAGGGTACCATTATTTCCCCAGCCCCAGCCCTTCCCAGAAGGGCAAATGTACCCGTCACCACCAACACATTCTGTGCTCATTCAGGCTTTCGCTTGGCTCGCTGCTTTCCCCTGCGGATATTCCATCTTTACTGTGGAATCGGAGCAAACGCCCATTGGGTTTCCCGTGAATTGAAGTTTGCTCTGATTCAGTCCTAATGAGCGAGACAAGCGGGAAGTGTGGATGAGCCCTCTTCTCAAGACAAAAGGGATGGACTTACTCTGTGCCAGCATGAAGTGGTGCTGGGTGGTGCCCATCCTGTTTTTGGCGGTGCAATTGACTCCCGATTCTAGAAGGGCTTCAGTGACTTGGAACAGGACTGTGCTGTTGCGCTGATGACCCTGCATGACTGAAGTAAAGACCTGTGGAAAGAAAAGGGAGGGAGGATTAACGCTCCTACGGAGAATTTAAAACAAAACAACCCAAAACAGGGCAGCAAGCACTCTGTCCCTCCAGATATTGCTGCTCTGCAACTCTCATCATCTCTGACCATTGCCCATGCTGGCTGGGGCTGAAGGGAGTTGAACGGCCGAGTCAGGGATGAGAGGAGTCGCAAATCAACAATATTTGGAAGGACACAAGTTACCCATCCCTGCACACTAAAGCATATTGAATGGGGGAAACACACATTATACTTTGTTGAAACAGTCTTCGGACATGAAAAATATGGAACATTTGTTAAATATTATTGCCTTCTGCAGCATGTTTCATAAAGCATTCACATCCCATAAAGCCTTACAAATACCCCTGTGAGGTTGACCATTATTATTATATCATTTTATATTATTGGGGGGAGTGAGGTAGACAGCAGTGGCTTAAGCAAGTGCACCAAGTGAATTGTTGATGAGGTGAGATTTGAATCGGGGCCTCCTCGCTTCACAGTTCTCCATTTATTTCTTTGAAATAAACCCCACAAAGAGCACATCTTACCGATCCATTGACACTCCATGAGATTAGCAAGGGGGGTGTCGAGTACCCGGTGCACGTTAAGTTCACCATCTCGCCTGATTGGACATGCACCACTTCCTTCCGTGCGACCAGCACTGGTTTTGCTGCAAGGAGAAGAGGTGGCTAATTGTTGTTGCTGCCCCAGCACCCAGGACTGGGATGGGGGGAAAGATACTTAGAGAGAGCGGTCACTGTGCGATGCCTACCATGGACGGTCACTTGAACCTGTTTGGAGCGGGAAACAGCAGGGGTGCCTGGCATCGGCATCTCTACAACACAGGTGTATTTGCCTGAGGTGTCGAAGCCGACGTTGGTCAAGTTCAAAAGATTCCCCTTCTGAATCACCCTCCCTTTCTGAAAAAGCACAATATACATTGGGCGGTTTAGTTTGGTCAGAATCAAGTAGATACTTTCAGAGTTAATGCTAAATATATTACAGTGGTACCTCGGGTTACAGATGCTTCAGGTTACAGATTCCGCTAACCCAGAAATAGTACCTTGGGTTAAGAACTTTGCTTCAGGATGAAAACAGCAATCGCGCAGCAGCGGCAGCAGGAGACCCCATTAGCTAAAGTGGTGCTTCAGGTTAAGAACAGTTTAAGAATTGACCTCAGGAACAAATTAAGTTCTTAACCTGAGGTACCACTGTACTTCTGGTAAATGAGCCATATAGCTGCTAGAGGGCTGTGAAAATTTGTGTCCTGGGCTTTTTAGACTTGTATACCCATGTACTATCTGCCCCTCAAGGGGTGCATTGGTTGCCAGATGTGAAATATACAGTGGAACCTTGGTTCTTGAAATGGCTTATTTGACGAACAAATTGGCTCCCAAACACCAAAAACCCAGAAGTGTTCTGGTTTTCGAACACTTTTCAGAAGCCGAACATCCAATGTGGCTGTCAGCTATTGTTTCCAGGGCACCTGCGCCAATCGGAAGCCACTCCTTCATTTTTTAACATTTCGGGAGTCGAACAGACTTCTGGAACAGATTAAGTTCAAGAACCAAGAATCCATTGTATTGGTTTACCAACTGGTCAACAGCCAGACAGATAACCAGCTAACAGAGCAACTGTGTGCACGTTTACATTGTGTGCAGTGGGACTTCAATGTGGCTTACTGCAAAGTAAGTGTTTTTGATTTGCAATCTAATACACCATTAACTCAAGTCAACAGCCCTAAAATGAGAATACCTTTTCCCAGTGGAATGCCAAGGGCTTGGAGCCTGTTGCATTACAGGTGAGGAGCGCATCCTCTCCTTCCTGCAGCTGTCTGAGCGAGGTCACTGGAGGCACAGAGGTTATCACAGGCTCATCAAGATCTAAGGGAGAGAAATCATATACTTGAGGCAACACAGATGAGATTCCTTCGCTTCACCCCATCTTTATGCACTGTGGAGAAGCACCTATTTCTCTCTGGCAGTTACATCTGCCTGGGAATCAAAACCTGAAGAGCCACATCATTCTGATAAACAGAACAGCTCAGAACATCCATGAAGGCTTTGCTGAAGCAAAGAGGAGTATATCCACTGCCTCTCTCTCACTGCCTCCAGTGCTTCTGCTTGGCTCTCACACATCCCTCATACTGATGAAATTCTGGGTTCTCTAACAACTATGGGTACAAAGTTTAGTCCATAGATTGGCTGGCATGTTGTGAAAAACATCTTAATTATATTAGCACTGTGCCTCTATTGTAAGGCAGATGTCAAAACAAAAACCACCTGTCCCAAGAAGATTCCTGTGAATGCCATATTCAAAAGCAAGGAAGCCAGCTTCCCATCCCCACATTTATGCAGTTTTAAATCAATCAGCTCATGCTCCCGAGAACAGCCAGCTAAGATTTCTCAAAACCAGATGAAGGCTCTAATGAAAACCCAACAGGCCACTTTGTACTGAATAAAACCCACAGGTCCTACTCACAGTTCACCAGCAGAGTCACGTTGGCCGTCAGCTCAAGCGGAACATCCTGCAGGTCAAGCACTTTGCACAGGTAGACTCCGTTGCGCTCCTTGTTGATGTTGTAAAGGTGCAGGAACCCCTGTTCAGAACCCTGTTCGGTGACTTCCTCCTCCTAGCAGAGTGCAAGACAAAGAAGGACAAAGGCTGAACCTGCAAGCTGATGACAACAAGGAGGAAATACTGCCCAGCCAAGAGAACCAGTCACCAACATCCTATCTATCTTTTCAGGACAGGGTTACATTTTCCTGCTGCCCCTCCCAGATATTTGATGGCCTGTCTGTTCTAGGTTTCTGATTTGTTTTCACTTATTATTTTTTTACCAGTGTTGGTTTTTTAACTCAAACATGTATTCAGGGTCCCATCTCTTCATCTTGTACTTTATATCTGCATGGTGGTAGTGCTTCTGTTGCAACCTGCCTTGAATCAGGGGATGACCGCTCAGCTGAAGACCAGTGTGGTAGACAGCACTAAGCTAGATGGACCTAGTGCCTGTGGCTTGATATACGGCACCTTCCTCTGTGCTGCAAGCTCACCTCCATTCTTTCATTATTATTATTATTAAAGAGTTTCTTGTTTTACAGAAGTATGTGTAATGTCTCTCATATTTTTTCCATGTAACCTTTTTACAAATCCATTTCATTTGTTAAGACATTATGCATTTGTTGAGTGCCCCGCAAGACGAATGCCTCGCAAGACGGAAAACCCCCTAGACGAAAGGGTTTTCCGTTTTGGAGGTGCTTTGCAAAACGAATTTCCTATGGGCTTGCTTCGCAAGACAAAAATGTCTTGCGAGTTCCTGAGGGGATTTTTCCTTTCCCCCCCCTTTTTCCCAAGCCGCTAAGCCGCTTATCAGCTGATCCGCTAAGCCGCTTATCACCTGATCCGCTAAGCCACTAATAGCGCTAATCCGCTAAACCGCTAATGGGCTTGCTTCGCAAGACGAAAAAACCGCAAGACGAAGAGACTCGCGGAACGGATTCTTTTCGTCTTGCGAGGCACCACTGTATGTAGGGTTTGGTGTCAGCGTTGCTTGTGCTGCTCACTTGTGTTCCTTTGGTGGTGAGAGAGGTTGGAGTTGGCCTAGGGTGTGCTTGTTTGTTTGTGATTGGCTGTGGTGAGCTTTGTTTTCGTGTGTGAGTGGGATGGGTGGGTGTTTTGGATCAGGTTAGCCATACTGATTTGTATGCTGTTGGTGGAATATTGTCATTGTCTTGTTGGGCTGTGTATGTGATAAAGGGGAGCTATACCGGGGAAAAGGCGTCTTTTTCTGTTTGTCCCCGTGTCAGTTTCAGTTTATTGGTTAATTTTTCTAGTAAGGCTGTTTCCCAGACTATTTGGTACCATTGGTCCATGCTTACTCCTGACAGGTCTCTCCAGTGTCTGGTTATGGTGTTTCTGGCGGCTGAAAGTAGGTGGGTTATGAGTTTTTTGTGGTGTAAGTGGGCATTGTTGTCTTGGAAGATGTTTAGTAGGGCCACAACCCCCCTAGATGCAATCAAAGCTCACCCCCATTCTGTACAAAGTATACAGAGGTGGCGGATTCCCATCCGCTTCGCAGCGCAGGGTCACATTATCTCCCTCCTTCACATCTGGGCCTGGAGCATCAATCACGAAGCGGAGACTCTCAGAGGGGTCTACAGAGAGGGGCAGAGGAAAAAAGAACCTTCATTCGCCTTCTGGTGCTTCTCCTAATAAGCGCAGGCAGAGAAACATGGGAGAGACAGCAGATCAAAGAATCCTAAGAGCTGGAAGTGGGGCTTCTCATCCAATCCCCTGCAATGCAGGAATCTCAACTAAAGCGGCCATGGCAGATGGCCACCTAACCTCTGCTTTAGAGCCTCCCAAGGACGGAGTGTCCACCACCTTTCATGGGGATCTGTTCTACTGTCTAAAGAAGCTCATACTGCTAGAAAGTTCTTCCTGATGTTTAGTTGGGACTCTCCTTTCTTGTAACTTGAAACCATTGGTTCAGGTCCTAGCTTCTGGAGCAGGAGAAAGCAAGCTTGCTTCCTCCTCCTTGTGACAGGCCTCTTTTCCAGGCTAAAGAAACCCAATTCCCTCAACTGTTCCTCATAAGACACTTGGTTTCCAGACCCTTGATCATCTTGGTCGCCCTCCTCTGCATATGTTCTAGCTTGTCAGTATCCTTCTTAATATCGTGGCACCCAGAACTGGACACAGTATTCTAGATGTGGTCTGACCAAGGCAAAACAGAGCAGAACTATTACTTCCCTTGATTGGGATACTTTCCTTCTGTTGATGAAGCCTAGAATAACATTAGCTTTTTTTCTTTTGCTGCTGCTGCATCACACTGCTGACTCATGTTAAGCTTGTGGTCGACCAAGACCCCTAGATCCTTTTCACATGCGCTGCTCGTAAGCCAGGTGTCCCCCATCCTATATTTATGCATCTGTTTCTTCCTGCCTAAGTTAGAACCTTACACTTGCCCATACTGAAATTCATTTTGTTAGTTCTGGCCCAGATCTCCAATCCATCAAGTTCATATTGAATCCCGATTCTGTCTTCTGTGGCATTAGCTACCCCTCCTAGTTTGGTGACATCTGCAAATTGGATGAGCATTCCCTAAATTCCTTAATCCAAATAATTTATAAAGAGATAAAGAACTGCTGGGAGGGGCAAGGAGGAGGGGACTGCCACACCTATTTATTTATTTATTTATTTATTTATTTATTTATTTATTTATTAGAATTTATATACCGCCCTATTACATGTCATGTGTTTCCCCCCAATAACAGCACCCATGTAGCTCCCCTTAATGTACTGGTTGGTCCTCAAGGTCCCTTGGGATGTGGGGTCCTGGGTTTTGGCCCCAAAGTCCATCCCTAGTTGCACTTCTGCATGAGGCTCGGTCTTCTCCTTTCTTAGACCTCCCAATGAATGTGCTCAGTGCTGCTAAAAGGAGCTCAGCCTTACAATGAACGTCGACTTTGAAGCTGTCCGACTTGGATGTCTTGTTATTCCCCATCAGGGTGTAACTGACTTGGCAGTAGAACTCAGCACTGCGGTCTTCTTTGGTGACTTTTGCCGAAAGGGTGCTGCGGACAGTCCACAGGCCACTTGATTCCTTAATGAGGCCGGGACGGATCTCAATTTCTGATTGAAAGAGGAAGAGAGGAGAGGTTTAGGAAGAGCATTTAATTCGTGAAAAGTGTGCATGGGTGAAAACCTGCTGGAGGAAGGGTCAAGTAGAAGACTATTCTGAAGAGCAGCTACAAACCTTACATGTTACTCTGCTAAGGAGCAGTTTATGCTGCAAAGGTCACCTGGCCTTGTTTCTCCAGCTAAGACAACCCTTACTGCAAACTCAACATACTGGCATGTGCTAACGCAGGGGTAGGCAACCTAAGGCCTGGGGGCCGGATGCGGCCCAATCACCTTCTAAATCTGGCCCGCGGACAGTCCGGGAATCAGCGTGTTTTTACATGAGTAGAATGTGTCCTTTTATTTAAAATGCATCTCTGGGTTATTTGTGGGGCCTGCCTGGTGTTTTTACATGAGCAGAATGTGTGCTTTTATTTAAAACGCATCTCTGGGTTATTTGTGGGGCATAGGAATTTGCTGATTTTTTTTCTTCACTAGTCCGGCTCACCACATGGTCTGAGGGACGGTGGACCGGCCCACGGCTGAAAAAGGTTGCTGACCCTTGTGCTAACGTTTCACAGATCTGTAGCACTGATGTTTTGCTTTTCCCATGAGCTTTGATGCCCCATATTGTATCATTTAACATATTATAACCCACTTTACAGGCAAGATCAACTCCCATGGCAGCTTACGATTACAGTCCGCCCAATATAATTAAGGATAATTGTTGGGTTGAAATCACGACAGACGAGTGGTGAGTGTCAAAGGAGAGGCGTCTGCCGGGGCAAGCCCCGGGAACTCTCTTTTATTGAATATTACAAACAGAGATTTACTACAACAATTACAAGCTACCATTCAATTTAATGAGTAGCTTGCACTTCCCCTCAACTGGAAATCTTCTGGTCGTGTCCTGGCTATATGTTTAATTACATTCCAGCAAACATCAGCCATGGCACACCTTGCTGTTTAAGCCGTTTGTCCATCATTTTATCGCCGCAATATTGAATTGACTAATGATTGTGATGCTTTTGTCTCTCTTCTCAGTAGGTCTGAATATATCTCTTTAGCTGTTTCTCTCTTAGGAGTCCCTGGATTGGCTGTACGGAATCGTATGAACATTAATTCTCTAGCCTATTCTGCAGCAAAAAAGCCCTGAATTATATTTCTCAAGCCCTTCACCTTTTGAATAAAGAACAGAGTGAACTACAAAATGGACTTTTATGAAATCGTGCTGCTATCACTATTTGCTGATGTTTCATCATTATGGCTGTGAACAAGTGAATGACATGTGTTGTTTCAATATTACTGACAATTCTAGAGCCATTCAAAGCCAAATCTCTCATTTGCAAACATTAAACAGGACATTGGTTTTCCTGGCCTCTGGGATTCTTTCACCCAGTGGCTTACGGCTTGGCTGCCTAACTTTACTTGGCTTCGAAGTCTCTTTCAAAATGCTATTTTCATAATTTGTATTCTTATCTTACTATGCTGTTTTCTTCAATGCGTTCCTAGCCTCATGAGTCTTTTCTCTCGGCTTCTCTCCCCCCCTCAACCACCCAGTAAACTCCTTGCTGCTTACTTTGCGAAATGGCAACACCAACAGTAAACCTTAGGGGAGATGTGGGCGGATTTATTTTGGGCATGCGCTGGCAAACCACGTATCCTGAAGTATTTTTGTCCCATCGACCCTGGCAAGCTTATTTTGGGCATTCGCTGGCACACCACTAATCCCGAAGTATTTTTGCCTTATCCACCTGGAACGCCTCGCAAACAAGAAAAGAAAGGGGGAGATGAAGGGAAGTTTTTCTTTCTGCAGTTCTCTCACTGTGAAGTTCTCCTTCTGCAGTTCTCTTACTGCACATAACTCTTGCATTCTGGGAAGTCTCGCTCATAATCTTTTCTCTGCTTCTGCACAAGAGTCTGAGAATGTTCTGAACAGTTCCCATTGAGTTCATGAAACAGTGTATCCTGACCTGTTCTTAATGCATTGCTGACCACATTTACGGAACGTGATTGTTGTATTCCTTCATGTTATGTTCTCTCAATATCAATCTTTAGTTATAATTTAATTAGGAGGTTTCATGCCTGTCTAGTTCCAGCTCCGTTTCCCAGTCTTTGAACTATCAGTGATTAATGTAATATGTAATGCCCGCCTTGTACCTATGTTAACCAATCAGCAACAAGATGCTTTGTGTTTGTATCAACCAATCAGCTACAAGTACACCTGTGGCAATGTTTGTAATATTCAATAAAAGAGAGTTCCCGGGGCTTGCCCCGGCTGACGCCTCTCCTTTGACACCCACCACTCGTCTGTCGTGATTTCAACCCAACAGATAATTAAGTCACTTCCTCCAGAGGCCGAGGATGGAGGGAGCTGCCAATAACACCAGCGGATGGGTTATGGAGATGCCGATCCATGAAAGCAGCCCTTCCTTCCCCTGCTGAGCTGCCCCAACTTGTACTATTCACCCATCATTACTCATACTGTTCTGCAGCCAAGACTCTGCCTTTTGGGGCACCATGGCCTATTGTCACAATTCCCTTGAAGGACTCTGATTCAGACCAGGAACTGCAGGCACTGGAGCAAGAAGATGACAATGGCAACTCAAGAAAAAAAGAGGAGGCACGTCCCTCCAAAGGCAGCAGCTTGGAGCCCCCATAGGAACAGGGCTTCTCATGAGGAGTAGCTGGCCATCTTTGCCTCTGCTTAAAAGCATGCTGGGTAGGCAGGGAAACTTGATAGAACAACATCACAGCTCCTGTGCCAGATTGGAATTCTTAATATGCATCTTGGACTTGTGAACCCTGGGCCCTTGTGCCTAGACTGGGCTTAATTCCTGCTAACCCTTTGCCTTGTAATAAGCTTCTGGACTGTACCCGGCTTTTCTATGCCTCCGAGTCTGCCTTAACAGATTTAACCTGTTAATGACTCACCATTCCCATCCAACTTCAGAGGGACTCCATCCTTGTACCAAGTGAGGGTTGGTGTTGGATAGCCATTGCGGCTGGTGCAGGTTGCAATCTGAAAGACAGACAGACTCAAACACTCCATACTCTTCAGAGCTTATAGTCCACAGGTTCAAATCCCAGACTGATTTATCTTGTTCCATTCTAGATCCAGACAAGATTACATAAAAAGGCTTCCTGCTAGTGCAACAAAACATCACTTCCATAAATCAAGGCTGGGCAATTGGCTCATAGTCTCCTTTACGATATCTTGATAGCTGTGGGCTGTGCAAAGTCTCTAACGCACCACTGTGTTGTACTCCTAGTGATTTTTTGGTGCTAAAATTACATTCTTGCTGCTTCAGCAAAAAATGTAGTCTTTACTGCAACATCCCCCTTACTGCTAGCAATAGTCAAATTTGGCTCTCTTGAGAATGTTAGGCTTTTGGCCGGAAAGGAAAACCTGGACATACAAACTGTCAGGCAAAGGGAACTCTGGCCTGGGCTTTAGGTGGTCAGTGTGTGGAGTCTCAGTGCACTGCCACTCCCTCTCCCTTTCCATTCCACTGCTAGATGAGACAAAAGGGCTAGGATTTGCCTCTAGGTTAAGGTTACCAGATGTCCCCGTTTCCCGGGGACAGTCCCCGGATTTACAAATCAGTCCCCATACAAAATCGATTGAAGTTGAAAAGTGTCCCTGGATTCATTGAAAAAAATCTGGTAACCTTACTCTAGGTTTAGTCTGGTTTGAGTGTAATTCAAGGAGTACTTCTACTGTCTGCAGATTCCCACATAGCCAAGGCTCTCTACTTTGTGCCCAAACAAGAGCAAGGAATAATCCTACTCAGAACCCATATAGTTTTGGAGACATCTCAACATTTACAAACTTACCTGCTGGACCAAAATAACTACAAACCTGCAAAGTGTATATTTAAAAAAAATTATTAATAAGCAGAGAAGGCGAGGGATGGAGAATTCTGTGGCAGATACCAAATACAACTTTGTGAAGTGCAACGGCCAGGTTGTTTCCAGGCCCAATTCAAAGTACTCATATATAAAGCTTTAAACAACTCAGGACCCAAATAGGCGAAAGACCATCTCCCTCCCTACTTGCAAGTTTTAAACTGTTTTTAAAGTTGTATATTAATTTGGGACGTTATGGTAAAGGGCAGGTAATTAATAATAATAAAAATTGCAGGTGCACTAAACACGGCACAGTTCTTACCTCACTCAAATGAGGTTCTCCTGTGCTGATACCACGATTAGTCTTCTGAATCTCAGGTTTTTCTGGAGCTTCTAAAAGAAGAAAGAAACCAGGCAGGGCTAAGTGGTGAGGCAGAAGGGAATAAAACAACCACAGCCTAGACTCTGCTGGGCATGTCCTCTTACTGTGCAATAAGCCCCATGGGCAAAATAGACACACAATAAGCCCTCTTACCTTCAGTGCCCCATCAACTCTCTGCTCTCATATCCTAACTCACCCCCATCAATGACCTTCATTCCTCTGGCTACACCACCATTCAAAGGTATTTTCCCTCTTCAAAAGGCTTCACTCTTTTCGCCCTTCTTGACCATAAGCCTGGAACAGACTCCTATACAACCAGCACAAGTCCACCTCTCTTACTTGCTTCAAATCTCTCCTCAAAACCAACCTTGGCGGAACCCATATTCTACCGTAACCAAGCTTAAGTGTGTTAACTGAAATAACCATATATTCATCCTCTGGTCACTTCTCCCTCCCCTGCCCCAGTGTTGGACTTAAGAGATGTAAACTCCTTGGGTCCTGTTCTCCTCTTCTTAGCAGAGGGTCATGCGCATGGAAGGCCCAGTCCCGAGCCTTGCATTTAGTAACTCAAGAGGGAGAGGAGAGATGGGTTGTTTGTCCCTCTTCTGCTAGCCCACCCAGTTTCCATACTGGTCTGGGGGAAGGAGGGATGGCTCACTGTGTTTCTCCTCTGCTAGGCAGCTGGCAGAAGGCAATTATTTTACTAGCCTGGCTTAAGGTCTGCATTTCCATGCTAGGTGCAAAGGAAGGGTCTTTCCCCTCTTCCATGGTCACCATGACATAAACAAGAATTATGGACCAGCAACTGTTGTGGGCTTATTTACAAGGCTGACCTCTATAAATATTAGCGCAAGTGGGTTAAAACCCAGCCTCCCCAGTGCAAAAGGCTGCCACCAAACTCCAGAAGAACTAAGTTTGGGTCCCAGGGTGTGTTCTGAAGCCGCTTTGAAGCAGCCACCTTTCTAAATGTAAGGAGACCCGAGTCTGATCAGTATGTGGGAACCAAATGTGCACTACACCCTGGGTCCCCTTACGGGAGGAAGGTGGGATACAAATGTCAAACCAACCCACGACTGTGGCACGAACAAGGGCCAAGAGCGTAGAGAAAGTGTCATGGTAACAGGGGCAGAGGGGGCATTAAAAAAGAAGAGAAAAGCTTGGCGCAACTACGCATCAGGCGCACGGCCATTCTGTGAGGTTCAGGGGACCACAGTGACGAAGCAACCAAAGGATGTGCCTCCCAGTGACTAACAAGAAATCTAGTTGGGATGAAGGGGGTGCTGTGTGGTTGCCTGTGGACAGTTAAGCACATGCCCCACCTGCAATCCAGCAAGGTATGCAATCCGAGGAAGGTCTGGATTGCAAAAACACTGTGTATTTCACCTGTGTAGGATAAGGGCCCCCAGAACCACTCACTGGAGACGCGCAGTTCACTCCGGTTCTCAGCGACGCCGTGCATGCCGAACCCCACCTGGCACACGTAATTCTTGGCATCCTGCAGGACCACCTTGTTAATCTTGAGGAAGAAATCAGGTGTGATGCTTAACCGGTCATTGGGAGGCTCATCTTGGTGTTCTTTGCCCTGGACCATGTAGATGAGCTTCTTCCTTTCCATTTTGCCCTTCTCCATCTAAAACATCAGGGAGAGAGAGATAGCACGCACTACAATGCCGCAGTGCAAATAGAGGGCAAAACCCGGCCTTCCCATCCAAGGTCATGCATGCCCTACTGCCAGTAGCCAACGCCAAGTAGGAGAGGATGTGTGTTTGACGAGAGAGAAGCACCTGTGGCAACAGGACTTGACAGCTGTCCATGGGTGGAGAAGGCCAGGAAGGGTTAAGAGTCCTGACTTCCAAAAGTAAAAGAAGTCTAGGTGCTGTTCAGGAGCACAGGGACATTCAAGTTTGCAAATACCTGGGAGAAGCATGGAAGGTTGGTAACACACAGGAGGAGTTTGAAGCATTTTTTCCAGTTTTGACGCTTTCTGTGAATGAAGCTCAACTTCTACCGTTGCTGCTGTTTAAACAGCTGCCCGTGCTTTTACACATTTAAAAGATCATTCAGTCCATTTATGAATGGACCAGGAAGCGTGGGTTTGTTTCTGATGTCACAAGATTCCAACCAATAAGCATAGTGCATAGATTGCTCCTGCCACAAACAGCCTCCCCTTGATCGCGATTTCCTGAATGTCTGCATGCTCTCTCTGTTGCACTGATGTTCAAAAGGGACATTCTGAATATTTTTAAGTGCCTTTAACTGTGCTTTACTTAGAATTTTAATGCTTTTATATTTTTGTAAACCACTTTGGTTTTCTTACAATCAAGTGATACATAAATTTTGTGAAATAATAAATAAATAAATAAATAAGAACGAACAAAAGAGATATACTGAAGAGCAAAAAGTGCCATCTATTGAAAAAGAAAAGAAACTCACAATAAATCACTTTTGATTTTAGCTGCCAACACTCCATTGCACAACTTCATTAGGATGTGCTTTACAGCTGCCCCTATTTTTAAAAAACCCTGGGATTTTTTAGGCCACAATCCTATGGGACTAAGTCCCATTGAGCAGGACTTACTTCCATACAGGCATTCATAGGCTTTTACTATTATTGTGTCTTCAACACGGTGGCTTTGTGCATTGCATTCAGTTAAAGAATTTTGATAAATGCAACACACAAGTGGTGCAAATCTAGCCAATTATGAAAGTTTACTTAAAAATTCACCAGTATTTAAAATGTCTAAGTGTTAGAATGAGATGTTCCCTGGTGCCTACAGTTATAGAATGCCTTCATTCAAATAAACCCCAAATTTGTTTTACTGAAGTTTCTTTGAAACAGGGTTAGGTCACGGTGGAGGAGCTTTTTCCTCCTAGAGGGACTGCCCAGTGGGTGATTTGCCACACGATGGCAGTGTGGGAAAGCCTGTAAGAACTCAGTCCTGCTGGATCAGAGCAAAGGCCCACCTAGTCCAGCATTCTGTTCCCTCTGTGGCCAAACAGATGTTTATGGAAAGCCCACAAGGAAGATAAGAGTGCAACAGTCCATTCCCACATGTGTTCGCCAGCAAGTGGTAGTCAAAGGGCAATCTGCCTCTGATACAGGAGTTACAATATTCTTGTCCTCTGTGAATATTCTAATCCCCTTTTAAAACTGCCCAAAGTTGGCAGTAATCACTACATCCTGTCACAGCAAATTCCATAGTTTAACTATGTACAGTGTCAAGTACTTCCTTTTGTCTATCCTAAGTCTTTCCACATTCAGCTTAACATAGTAAAGACCTCAGCCCAAAGGAATTACGCTGTAAGGCTAGAGACATAGGGTTGGCAGGAGAGGTAAGAACTAATAAAAAGGCAGTGAGGGTGGGGGTAGAAGGGAACCTGGTGCAAGCAGAGAATGAGAGATTTCAGTGAGATACAACAAAGGATTGCTGAAAAATGGGATTTAAAAGGGAGACCAGGGGAAAGGGGAATATGATTAATGCACAAGATCATGCTTTGGACAAAGCGGACAAGCACAATGGAATGTGAAGGGGCTAATTGCAGATTGTGGGTTCAAGCCCCATGTTTAGCAAAAGATCCCTGCATTGCAGGGGGTTGGGACAAGATGACCCTTGTGGTCCCTTCCAATTCTATAATCCTTTGATTCCATGATTCAGAGTGTTCCTCCAGAGTGACAAATAGCTCTGCATCACTCATAAGCTTCCATTCACTTTCAACTCTGGTTGAGCCCAATGAAAGCACAAGGACACAAGTCCTCTTTAGGTGTTCAGTTTAAAATACTCAAGAAAAAGGTGTGTAAGGAACTAGGTGCCCATGCACTGGTACCACAATGTCCCCAATACATGCTGGGTCCGACAGCTGCCCTATCCCCAACCTTAACACATTGCATCAAAAGGGGCTTTCTACGCATGGTCAGCTGAATGCACTTGGAAGCCTCCTCATAATTCTGAACCCTGATAGTGCAGAGTTCTAGACTGCGGGGATGGTTCTCTAAGCAGAATGAACTTGGAAGCCCTCTTCAACCTTCCACACTCAACAGGAGAAGGTCAGGAGAGGAGCACATAGGGAAGCTGGGAACAAGGGTAAAGAACATGTCCCTGGCCCGCTATGTACTTCTTGCTTTCAAAAGTTAAGGAGGGGACTATGGTGTTTCTCCATCCCCAACCCTCTCCCCAAAGCAACCTTTCCCAAACCCTCTTTTGACTTACCGAGTACCAGTTGACATAAACGTAGCTGCCATTCTCTGGGAGGGCGAATTCGCATTTGATAATGGCTGTATCCCCAAGCTTTGCCTCCACCAAATCCGGCATATAGACTGCCACATTGCTATCCGCTCCTCCTGAGAGAAAGAGGGGAGGAAACATTTGAGGTAAGAACTCCAGGCAACACCTCAGCTGCTTTCTAGGGAGAGCAATTTTTGTCCTCCCTTTCCAATCCTCTCTGGGAAAATAAACAGTCGTACCTCCACTTACGTATCCCTCTGGATACGGAATCTTTGGGTTATGGTCACGGCAAACCTGGAAATGTATACTTCTGGGTTTTGCCGCACGCGCATGCACAGAAGTGCTCAATCGCGCTGTGCGCGTGCGCAGAAGCACGCCTCTATTTACATTATTTTTGGGTTGTGAACGAATTAAGTTCGTATCCAGAGGGTCCACTGTATTCTTTTTTGGACCTCCAACAAGTGAAAGAAGGAATGCCATGCCCATTGTGTGAATTTCCTAGCAGGCAAAAGCCCATAATATTTGCAAGACTAACTTGTTCCACAGATTATTATAGTCTCCCTTCCTTGCAAGCTCTTCACACAATGTTAAACATCAGCGGCTGCAACATCTAGTTGGTTAAATGGTTACGTTTCTGGGAAACATTTTTTAAAAAAACAAACAAACGAAAATACAAGTATTTATAAGAATATAATAATCCGGCTGCTGGAAGCAGGACATGAGTGTAACGGCATTCTCTCCTCCTGGGGATTCCAGCAACTGGTATTCAGAAACACCCATCCTCTTAATCATTTTGATTGCCCATTTTAGAGCCTTTTTAAAAAAAAAAGGGGGGGGGGACCCCACAGGTTCATTTTAGAAGAAGCCTTGCCTGCTGGGACATAAAAGGGACTAACCCTTCTGAGACACCAGGTGTGACACCTGCACACATGATCTAAAAAAGAAAGTACGGCTTTTCTCTTTAGAACGGTTGACTGCTTTTCTCACACATCAAATCTAACCACTTAATGAACTGAATATTTGTACAATTAAAACCCCTACCATTAATTGTCTGAATACTAACCATATAATAAATTGGCAATATGATTCCACACCCCCCCCAAAAAAGACAGTACAACTCACGTACCCTGCAATATTTCACATCTGTACCACACCCACTTAAAAGCAAAGGAGAATTTGTTCTTTTTCCCATATGTTATCATACTTTTACCACAGTTCACACCTATTAATCCAGGGGTGGAGATGCTGTGGTCCTGCAGTTGTGGTTGAACTCCAAATCCCATCAGTCCTAGGTCCTGGCTACAATATATCTTTAAAGCAACATCCTACCACTTTAAACAGTCATGTCCTCCCTCAAAGAATCCTGTTAAGGCTGCTGAGAGTTGTTAGGCAAAATCCCTTTCCCCCCTTCACAACGCTATAGTTTCTAGAGTGATTTAACAGTCAATCCATCTTCCCAATGAATTCTGGGAACTGTAGCGCTCTGAGAGGAAAAGCGGTTCCCTAACTACACTCAGCACTATGAACTATAGTTCCCCCAATATCCTTGTGTGAAAGGTGCAACCGTTTGAAGTGGTATGATACCGTTTTAAATGTATAATGCAGATAGGGCCCTAAGGAGTATGGCCAATGGTCAGAGATAATTGAACTCCACCAATATTTGGGGGTCCACAGCACCCACAGTTCTGGATTATAGCAATAAAAACTTTTTTTTTAAAAAAAAAGATTAACCGCAGACAGGATTAATTTTTTTTAAAAAAAAGAATACAAGTGCTTTTAAAAACTGCAGGTAGCAAGCATCGTCTTTAAAGAGGCATTTTCACATCACTAAAACAAATTAGAAAAGAATCCCCCCACAGTCCCCTCCAAGTATCAATAAGTTTATGTGAATTTCCCATTGACTGTACTGGTTGCTTGGCAACAGGGTGGATGGCTGGTCTCTGAAGGCCTCTCCCCTGGAGACTCCTGGAGAGGTCATTCCATATTTACCCCAGAAAGTCTTTAAACTGGTTCAATAGTCATTTCTGCCTCTCTAGGAAACCATTCTGGCTCTTTTGCCAAATATTCAGCTCCTTGGCTACACAGAAAGCCTCAGGATTCTTTGAGGGAAGCCATGACAGTTGAAATTGGTATAAAACCAGCTTACATATGTACCCCTTGAGCATCAAAGAGCTGCCAGTGTGGAAAGGGGAAAAGGAGAGTGTATAATCATCACCATCCTAACCCTACGAGCCAAGTACCTCAGAGCATGTGCAGAGTACACTTCCTTTATTAATGTTTCCCAGTTCATGATAGTGTGTCTCTTCAGTTGGAAGGGGCTTCCACCTTATGCAAGAAGCCAATAAGACTTTCTAACTCAGCCACACACCCTGTATCCCATCCCACCCTCAAACCATCCCCATGTGAGGAATTCTATATTACACTAAAAAACAACTGCTTCCCTTATTTTATACTGAAGACTAGTTTCCTCAGTAAAAAAAATATCTTCTCCCTTGTTCCATTTCCCAGAGGCTGGCACATTTCTTTATTTTCCCATCAAGATGCATATACCCCTTAATCAGCAAAAAAAGACCCCTTTAAACAGTTTACATAGAACAATATAAAATATTCATAACAAAATGCCGATAAGATCAAAATCGAAAAAGCAGACATAAAATTTATCGAAAA
Source organism: Podarcis pityusensis (assembly GCF_964106645.2). Taxonomy (NCBI): domain Eukaryota; kingdom Metazoa; phylum Chordata; class Lepidosauria; order Squamata; family Lacertidae; genus Podarcis; species Podarcis pityusensis. The sequence goes on along the minus strand of NC_138040.1, from coordinate 25,001,312 downwards.
TTCACAGGTGAATGGTAGGAATCCTTTCTGTGAGTCACATAATTGGCCTTTTTCCAGGCCTATCTTGGCCCGGGGCTTTTATTCTTATTTTTAAAGTCTGGAAGGACAGGGGAAACAGCAGCTGTGTTTCCTCCAAGATGCACACACAGAGGCTGCTGTTTCTATCAAGCCCAAGAAAGGGAAATTGGCTGCACCCACTAAAGTGACTTTCCAGACGCTGTTTGCAAGGGAACAGGTGGAGGATCCGGAGATTAGGCCCCTACACAAGTAGGTTTCTATTCAACCCCAGCTGTGGGCAGACCTGCCAGGCTGCTCCAATTACCCTCTTCTCTTCTTCCTCCTCACCACCAGCGATATCCTGCCCGCCCATTCCCCACCTCCCATTTGTTCCGCGATGACATCACAGATCCCCCCAAGCAGGATGCTGGACCCGTCTGGGGGGATATGGCCCTTTTGTTGAACATCTGCTGGGGTTTGATTCATCCAGACAACAGACAAACAGAAAAGGCTTGGACGTGTATATATGGCATTACATGTGCATTTAACTGGTGGGATTAGAGTACCACCCCCACCCCACCTCCATCCTACAAGGAAATCCCAAATTACTTCTGCTGATGTTATTTGCTTTATCTGAATAAAGCAGATTTGGGAAGGGAGGGAGAGACGCCGGTGTTGCTTCCATGTGCTACTGAGACACTGCTTCCACAAACAGCAAGAGACCAACCCACCGCCAGGTCAGGGCAGCTTACAGCAATTTTAAAAATCAGCATTAAGAACAGTTTAAAACAACTTACAGTCACAATAGCAGGGTTGGTCTTAAAACACGTTCACTAGATGTCAAGGCCAAGGGTAAAGAGGTGCATCTGCAACACTGAATTTAAACTATATGTTGAAGATTTCAGATGGACCTCTTTAGAGAGGGAATTCCACAGCCTAGGGCCTCTCAAAGGCTTCCACCACGACCTCCAAACCTCTGAGGGTGGTTGAACTACCAATAGACCCCATAGCTGATCCTAAAGCCAAGGATGGTCTGCAGGGAAGGAGGTTTTTTTTCCAGATGCCTTTGGAAAGGCCAGAAGCAGGATATGACAGCAAGAACCCTCTGAGAAGACCTGAACCCCTAAAGGGGAAGGTTGGAGAAGACCACCATTGCCTTCAGTGACCATCTCAGCTTTCTCAACTTGCTTATCTTCCCAAGTTTCTATAGCCTCATCTTAACAAGAGTTAATCACATGCATCTTTTTTTGACAACATAATTCTGAATCAAGGACCCACAAGTATGGTGGTCGGAAATTTAATTCTGACAACCAGCAGGGAAAGGCTCTGCCACAGAAGTAACACACACAGCCACCAACCACACAAGAAAAGCAGAGAGTGGTTCTTCCAAAATGGCGCCTTGCTATGTCTGGGACTGGGGTTCAGTGCCCGTATTGTGGGCTGCAGGGGACAGGCTGCCACAAAAGCCCACATCCTGCCCATAGCTTTTTTTTCTCTTGGAATACTCCCCTCACAAGGCAGCAGGGGAAAAAGGGACACCTATTCTGTTTTTTTTTTTTTTTTTTTAAAGAATTTTTATTGGTTTTACAGAATAATTTTAAACAATACAAACAAATAAAAAAAGACATACAAACATGTAAAATTTCATAACCTTTTTTTCATGTCCCTCTCTTCTCAGACTCCCCCAAACCTCCCCTTCCTACATCCCAATTTCCAAAATTTATTTCAGCAAATTCTAATTAATTTTATCAAATATATTTTTTCTTATTCTTTTCTTCAACTTAATCTTATGTCACTGTAATCTCCTTTTCTTTCTCCAAACCTCGACATTTTAACATTCCTCAATTTTATAATAGTTCTTAAGGTAAATTTTAAATTTCTTCCAATCTTCTTCCGCCGTCTCTTTCCCCTGCTCACGGATTCTGCCAGTCATCTCAGCCAGTGTCATATAGTCTATTACCTTCATCTGCCACTCTTCCAAGGTGGGTAATTCTTCTGTCTTCCAATACTTTGCGATGAGTATTCTTGCTGCTGTCGTAGCATACATAAAGAAATTTCTATCTTTCTTTGACACCAATTGGCCGACAATGCCCAAGAGAAAGGCCTCCGGTTTCTTAGGAAAAGTACATTTAAGTACCTTTTTCATTTCATTATATATCATTTCCCAGAAAGCCTTAATCTTCGGGCACGTCCACCAAAGATGATAAAAAGTACCTTCCGTTTCTTTACACTTCCAACACTTATTATCAGGCAAATGATAAATTTTTGCTAGCTTGACTGGGGTCATGTACCACCTATAGATCATTTTCATAATATTTTCCTTTAAGGCATTACATGCCGTAAATTTTATACCAGTGTTCCACAACCATTCCCAGTCAGCAAACATAATGTTATGACCAATGTCCTGTGCCCACTTAATCATAGCTGATTTAACTATTTCATCTTGTGTATTCCATTTCAGCAGCAGATTATACATTTTTGACAAATTCTTAGTATTGGATTCTAACAGTTCAATTTCTAATTTTGATTTCTCCACCTGGAATCCAATTTTCCTGTCTTGTTTATGTACCTCCATTATTTGATAATAATGGAGCCAATCTCGAACCTTGGGTTTCAATTTCTCATAGCTCTGTAACTTCAATTTATCTCCATCTTGTTCCAAAATTTCCCAATACTTTAGCCATTCAGCTTCCATATTAAGCTTTTTCAGCGCTGTAGCCTCTAAAGGTGACAACCATCTAGGGGTTTTACTTTCCAACAAATCTTTATATCTTATCCAAACGTTATATAATGCTTTCCTGACAATATGGTTTTTAAAGGCCCTATGCACCTTAATTTTATCATACCATAGATATGCATGCCAACCAAATGTATTATTAAAACCTTCTAAGTCCAAGATATCTGTATTCTCGAGGAGCATCCATTCTTTCAGCCAGCAAAATGCTGCTGCTTCATAATACAGTTTTAAGTCCGGCAGGGCAAACCCCCCTCTTTCTTTTGCATCCGTCAGTATTTTAAATTTTATTCTGGGCTTTTTGCCCTGCCAGACAAATTTCGAGATATCCTTCTGCCACCTCTTGAAACAATCTATCTTGTCCAGAATTTGTAATGTTTGGAACAAAAATAACATTCTAGGCAATACATTCATCTTAATAGCTGCAATTCGGCCTAACATTGACAATCTCAAATTTGACCATATTTCTAGATCTTTTTTAATTTCCGACCAACATTTTTCATAATTGTCTTTATACAAGTTCGAATTCTTAGATGTCAAATAGACCCCTAGGTATTTCACCTTCTTTACCACTGTCAAACCTGTTTCATTCTGGAACTTCTCCCTTTCCATGACTGTCAAATTTTTTTCCAAAACTTTAGTCTTTTGTTTATTCAATTTAAATCCGGCCACCTGACCAAATTCTTGAATTAGCTCCAACACCCTTTTTGTACTAGTGTCTGGCTCTTGTAAAGTAAGTACTAAATCATCTGCAAAGGCCCTAGGGACACCTATTCTGCACTTGTGAGCAAGAAATAAAAAATAAGAAAAGGAAAAGGAAACCCATGATGGGCATCTGGTTGGTCACTCAAGATCGGTGGCCATTAAGAGACCACCATTCTATGAAGCTCAGCCATAGCTAATGTAAGAACATTTGGGAGCCAAGTTCCCAAGTCCTCTTCCCACAAGTCACTTCCAGACAACCTGTTTATTTAGCATTCACTACAACTTGCTTGCTAGGAGGCTGGACAACACTGCGTCAAGCAAATGTTATCCAGCACATCTTCCTGTCACCTCCTTACCTCTAAAAGTCCATTTAAAAAAAGAGGGGGAAGACATTTTGTTGTGTGTAATTTAATCCCACCTGAAAATTGTGAGGTGGGAATACCCAGAGACCAACCAAATGCCCATGGAAACCCTACAAGTATGATAGAAACAGCATAGCACCGCCTCCTTGAGTTGGAGGGTGCTTGTTCTGAATATACAGCTCCTCCTGCCTCTTAAAGTAACACTGGACACTTTTATTGCTTTTTCCAAATGTAGAAGAAGGGTCACAGATGAAAACCCTCTTGTGCAGCTTTCAAGACTGCTGGGCCCTCTTGTTTGTTCAACTCCCCTGTTTGACAGCTTGAGCAATTTTTACATTAACACAAGCCAAGATTCAAACTTCTCCTTTCACTGGTGCGTGCCGTTCACCATTTCTTAAACTTCCTCTTCCACAGACTGAGAAAGCAGCACCTATAATTTGGTTCTTCCATTTCTTTAGTTTACTGTAACAGCCACTGGGAGCCTGGTAACTTTGGGATCTGTAACTCAAAACGTCTGAGAGGTGCCAACCAGCACAGTTGTGCTGGCCAAGGCTGGTGAGAGCTGTAGTCTCAAACATCTGGAGGGCACCAGGTTGGCAAAGGTTCTACATGAAATTTCTCCACGTCCTTTAGGTCACACACAACTGCGGACATGGGTCGCCTGGTCCCATCTATCATATTTGCTTTTTACTGCTGAACCAGCAAAATGTCCATCCAACTGGCAGGGACATTTATGAAAATCCAGTTAAAGATGGGCCATAAGCCCAGTGGATGAGCATTTGCCCTGTCATGTAATGCGTCACCAAGCCGGCCACAGAGTCACGTTCTAGAGCCAGCCTTTTACTAACTAGCTGGTGGTTGAGAACCATTGACACCTGTGTCCATGCCCAGCTGGAGATGAAAATTCAACCAGCTAATGGGCAGGCAGCATGGCAGAGAGAACATCAGCTCCTTAGTGTATTTGGTCCTCAGGATTTTCTCCAGGTGATACTTCCTCCTCAGCCATTCCTTGCCTGGCCAGTATGTGTCACTGAGCTGTGATAATGCCTTTTCCTTGCCAGGTTGGAGGTTAAAGATGGGTGGTTTGAGTGTGTAGAAACTAGTATATTGCGCTAAGGTAGCGTTTACATCTTTTAATGAGGGTGGAAGAGGAGAGCGCAAAATATGGTCTGAAGCTCAACATCAAAAAAACTAAGATCATGGCCACTGGTCCCACCACCTCCTGGCAAATAGATGGGGAAGAAATGGAGGCAGTGAGAGATTTTACTTTCTTGGGCTCCATGATCACTGCAGATGGTGACTGCAGTCACAAAATTAAAAGACGCCTGCTTCTTGGGAGAAAAGCAATGACAAACCTAGACAGCATCTTAAAAAGCAGAGACATCACCTTGCCAACAAAGGTCCATATACTATATTTTTTGCACCATAACACTCACTTTTTTCCTCCTAGAAAGTAAGGGGAAATGTCTGTGCATGTTTTGGAGTGAATGCCTGCGGGTGGCAGGGGGGATCTGCTGCAGTCGTGAGCAGAGGATCCATGGTTTCCCTTCCTTCCCTCCTCCATGGTTACATAGCATGGATCCACATGGATCCTCAGGATTTTTGCATTTGGCTACTCCAAACTCACTGTCAGATCACATGTCTGTGGCCACAGCATGAACCACAAAAATCATATATCCACTATTTCATTTAGAATATTTTTTTTTCTTGTTTTCCTCCTCTAAAAACTACGTGCGTGTTATGGCCTGGTGCGTGTTATAGAGCGAAAAATACGGTAGTTAAAGCTATGGTTTTCCCAGTAGTGATGTATGGTAGCGAGAGCTGGACCGTAAAGAAGGCTGATAGCCAAAAAATTGATGCTTTTGAATTATGGTGCTGGAGGAGACTCTTGAGAGTCCCATGGACTGCAAGAAGATCAAACCTATCCATTCTTAAGGAAATCAGCCCTGAGTGCTCACTGGAAGGACAGATCCTCAAGCTGAGGCTCCAATACTTTGGCCACCTCATAAGAAGAGAAGACTCCCTGGAAAAGACCATGTTGGGAAAGATGGAGGGCACAAGGAGAAGGGGACGACAGAGGACGAGATGGTTGGACAGTGTTCTCGAAGCTACCAGCATGAGTTTGACCAAACTGCGGGAGGCAGTGGAAGACAGGAGTTCCTGGCGTGCTCTGGTCCATGGGGTCACAAAGAGTCGGACACGACTAAACTACAACAAAGTGTTCACATTCATTGAGCCACCCCACTTTTGCCCGTGGACATGCCCGCCACTGGAATGCGGCCCCCAGAAAGCTGTCCCAGAACAGAATGTGGCCCTCGGGCTGGAAAAGATTCCCCACTGCTGGGAAAGAGAAACCCTGAGCACATCCCTCAATCCCTTCCGACTGCCTTCCTTCCTAGCTGCATACTTCTTGTCCCCAGCCCTGGATGCAGGAACTAAGTCACTCCATGGACAACGGGAGATGGTTTTAAGCGCTGCAGTCTTTGATGGAAGGAGATGCAGGGAGGGGTGGAGAGGGGTTGGAGCTTCAACGTGGAAGGGATGCATTGTTAGAAAGCACCCAGCCTTCAGAACAAGGCCTGACATGCTTTATGACAAGACTTTGGAGTTCTCTGACAAAAGGCAGAGAGAAATATAGAGGGAAAGGGGTGGCTCACTTAAATGGCTTGAAAGAAACTAGATATCATTACTGAACCGTGCAAGAGAGAAAGCAAACATGCTGAGTTGACTCTCTCCTCAACCTGCCCCCTCTTTCTCCAGCCCCTTCTATGCACCCTCAAAGCATCTCCAAGGAGTCAGGGAGGAACAGACGGAAGCTTGCAGGTGGGCCGGTGGTTGGGCTGATTCCCGGCTCAGCACAGATAATGGAGCCTCTGGCTGGACTCCAGGGGAGAAGTAATGAGTTCAAATCGATCTGATGCTATGGTTGGGGCTCCGGGGAGCGAAGGCAAAACAGAAGAGAGGGTAAAACAATTTGCAGTATATAAAACAGAGTGGTAACCAGACCTGTGGGAGAAGCTCCCCTCACCCCCTCGCTGTATCCATTTCAAATGACCAAGAAAAGATCCACAGAGACTGTATCCCTCAAGGACACATGTCCCTTTCCCCCAAGATTGGATCCGGCCCATCTAGAACTCAGCCAAAAGTATGAATGGAAGACGATGCCCACCTAGAGAACAATATCCCCAGAAAGACAGCCTGCCTTCTCTTGGTAGAGCTCACCTGAAATCCCAAAATTACTAATTGCAGATCTGAACTAGGGTAATTAGAACCAGGGATTGGGGAGGGGGGGAGACAAGGGAAGGAAGCCGCCCCCCCCCCCCGAAGGTAGCAAGGAACTTTTGGATCAATACAAAAGACTTTGGCGCCAGAGGCGGAAGACCCAGACTCTTAAGCAAAGGAGTTGCAGGGGAGACTGGCCTCAACTTTGTGGTGTGCAAACACAGACGTTTGCTTAGCAAACAGACAAGACTGATGGAGACAAAAATTGGGTGGAGCAATGGATATAATTTTTACCCCTTTACAGTAGGCCAGCTTTTACACACTCCCTTTCCTAGCCTGCACCCAAACCAGAATAATAATAATAATAATAATAATAATAATAATAATAATATCCCGCACATTCTGGACAGCTTACAGCATATTTAAAAACACAATAAACATGATAAAACCATCAAAAATCCCCCAATATAGGGCTGCCTTTAGATTAAAGAATTATCAGAATTCAAGACAGGCAGAAACACCTCTAAAGGGCCGCAAAGAGAGGCCTAGAGGGCCACATTTTTTTAAAAAAACAATTTTTATTGATTTACAACACAAACATACAATTTTAGCCAATCTTTAACAAACAAATTCTCTCTTTTTGGACTTCCCTCAGCTTCTCTGTCAATCATCCATCTTTACCTCTTAATTACGCATTCCTTCTCATTAGTATTGTCATTAATCTTCCCTCCCATTTCTCTTATTTCTTTTAACAATACATCTCAAATTTCACAGTGCTTCTTGAAATCCCACTAACGTTGTTTGCACATCACATGTGTTCCTAGAGGGCCACATTTGGCCCCTCAGGCATCTAGTTCCCCACCCCAGTATGATCCTATTGAGTCCGGGTGATGTAAACCACCCCCCAACTCAATTAAGCAAAAGGTTAATAAAGGCAGGAAACCATTAGTGAGCTGCAAAGGAAACTGGAGCATAAGCTTGCAGTGAGGAAGACTTAATGGCGTAGAAACCGTGGGCAAGGAAGGATGGAGCCATGTCTCCGGCAGGAAAACCCCGCTCTCCATCACGGAGGGAAATATGAAAATCTCTCTCCCTCTCTCCCTTGCAGCCCAGTTACTGTAAATTGCAATCAATATTCACTACATTTAGCCTTAAAGACTATTATAACCTCCATCACAGCAAATATATTTCTATACAACAAGGTCAAGCCCCCCCTCATAAGCTTGCAGGAAGCCGCCGTCATAAGACTGGGCAGACTTTTCCAAGACTTCTAAGAACTGATCTTTGTGGGATCTAGACGCCTACAGCAAAAAAAAGGGGAACCAAAATTTCAGACATGTGAGGTGGAAGACTGGACTCTGCAGGGAGAGGAAAAGCAAAATAGATGGTGTAATGGAAAGAAGAGAAGATTGCAAGGTAAGCAATCAGTTCACACCACTGGCAAGGTATCTGTACCCCTTGGCAGCTGTTGGGTGGAGAGGAAGAGAAAGAAGGGGTAAAGGAAAGAAAGAGATGGGGGAAAGGGGTACCCTACTTTGGGGTCTGGTTCCTCCCGCTGCTGGCTACATCGCTCTCCACCATCAACTCTGGACCCCAAAATACCCCCCTCAAAGGGATGCACATCCTTTCACAGGGGGGAAAATAATCCTCGTATCCGTGGTCCACGGGCTGCTTCTGGGTGAACTCTTTATCCCAATATTCCAAATTTGGACTGCCCCCTCTCCAGCACAGAAAGAGAATCAAGGAAAGGAAAGGAAGAATTTTATTTTAAAAAATCAGCCTAAAATAGCTTGCACTGCAGAGGTCGATAAATAGATGGAAAATGTGACACAGCTGAAACATTTTGACTATACAGACTGTCAGAAGGATGGAATTTATGAAGAGAGCCAAAGTAGATAAAAGAAAAAAGAAAAGAGGTTCTTCATTATTGGGGCAACTGAGATAAAAGTGCAGGTAGGAATGGGCAAGCTTTCAAGCTTCGCAGAAATCTTCATCGCAAAACCGCCTCCATTTCTAGACTTTGCTTCCCCCATGCCTGGAGGGCAGGAAGCTGCAAAGCCAAGTCAAGCCACGCGAGGGTTGATGTCAGAATACCAGTCCACCCATGTGCCCTCCTCATCCATCTACAACGCCCCCCCCCTTGGCACCAACCATTTCCTGCCGGTGCCATGAGCTCATGGCCCAAGAATTGCCTAGCGTGCGCCACTCAGCACAAGTCAGAAAACGTGCCTTTTGTTAGCCCGCTGTCCGAAAGCTGGCACCCGGCTCGTGGCTGGCACGTCGGATCAGCTGCTGCCAACGCTCTCAGGGAAAGGAGGGGGTCGTGCATGTGAGGGAGGGGGCGCAGGCCATTTGGCGAAAGTGAGAGCTTGGTCCCACCAGCATTTGAGACAGATGGAAACGGCAAGGGGGAATGAACTCGTGAAAGGTTTCTTCACTCCTGCATGCATTTCTGTTTAGGAATCACAGTCCCAACCAACTTCGCTCTTCTTCTGGACTGGGAACTCACTCACTAGGCAACCCTCCCCCCTGTCAGGCAGGCCTGAGGCCTGAGGAAAGAGTTCAGAGGGGTCCACCCCTCCTCTCCCCTCCCTCTTTTTGGGAAGGCGAGTGGGAGCCCGCCAACACAATGGCTTTATTCAGGGCGCAGAAGGCCGCAAGGAGCCCTGGGGAACTTTCCAAGCCGGGGCAAAGGACACAGCAGAGACCGGCTGGAAACAGAGACCCGATTCTCCACGAAAAACGTCTCCAGTTTCCAAACGCCCACCGAGTTCTGCCTGAACGAAGGGGGGGGGGGAAGCAGAGGAGGGGGCTGCTGAGGTTTTTGAGCCAAGATCCATCTGCAGCAAAGGTCCTATGCAGGTCCCAAATGGGTAGGGGGGCAGCCCTGTCCAACTGTGTTGTCAGATAAAAGCTGCTCAAATGAAACCCCCCCCCAAAGGTCATTTGGGGGCATCTAAAGCAAGAGATACACCCACTGCAGGTTCCATGGACATGAAAATGAAGTATAGACACTATATGCTGAAGACTCCAATTCTGGGGGGAGAAGAGGATTAATCCTTAATAGACATATAGGAACCATGACACTGTTAACAAGCGGCTTTAAGAATACACAATATTAGAAAGTTAGCATTATTCTGTCTATTTAGCCCTGTCCTTTCTTCTCCTGAAATTTCCTTCCCTCTCTCCCTCTGAGAAGACTCATCTGAAGTTAGGTTTCCAACCCGGCTGCCACTGGAAAACAATTCGCTACACCTTTTGCCATTTATCCACCCTTTTGAGCACTCCCAACTACCTCCATTTCATTTATTTCATTTATTATTCCCACCCTGTCCACCAAGGAGCCCGGAGTGGGGTGCCTGGTCCCTCCCCTTTCCTCCTCACAACGACCCTGTGAGGTAGGCCGAGAGCGTGGTTAGCCCAACGTCACCCAATGAACTGTAGAGCTGAGCAGGGGTCTCGCAGCCCACAGCTCCCCCTGTTGCCAATTCAACACTCTACCTCAGGAAAGGGATGACCTTTCAGGTGTTGCTGGACTACAACTCCCATCGCCCCCCGAACGCTGGCTTCACTAGCTGGGAGCTGTAGTCCATTAACATCTTGAGAGCCACAGGTTCCTCAACCCTGATAAAGTGATCATAGATTATAGTATCTAAGAGTTGGAAGGGACACCAAGGATCATCTAGCCCAACCCCCTGCGATACAGGAATCCTGCCCACAGCCATCCTTGTGCAGGTTCAAACCACCAACCTTCTGGTTAACAACCAGATATTGAGGTGCTGCCTGCTTAGGTAGACCACTGGAGGGGTTCTAGGTCATTGCTTTGCATGCAGAAGGGCCCTATATTCAATCCCTAACATCTCCAAATAGCCAGTACCAACCACCCATTGCTCAATCTGATCAGAGCCAAATGAACAGCATCTTCAGATCTGGTTTGGGTACAGTTGGTACAGGCTCTGATTTAGCACCGAAGTGGAACTGAGTATAGAAAAAATGATTGTGTAATAGTCAAGCCAAGCCTTTATGGAATTCATTTCCAGTATTAACCACACAGCCCACTATTAGAGAGATCTCTGCTTCCACGAAGTCCAGGCATCCAGACTTTTAAATTCCCAAGAAATACTCATTAACTGGCAGGTAATTGCATGAAGCCACAGCGGGGCTGAGCAGGGTAGGGAAACAGCAAAGAATTACGATTAGAAGGGGAAGATGAGAAACCGGCAGATCATATTTTACTTGCTTTTAGCTAATTTTGCCAAAAAGAGCTAAGCCAATCAGGCACAGAGCAACATTATGATGGAGCGGCAACTGGCAGACCTCTGAAGGAGTGGGGGGAATCTGAGAGACAAACTTACAACTCCTACATCTATGGCAATGGAGGGGAGCCAAGGTAGTGCTTTCCAGATGCAGCTGAACTATCATCCTGGGGCTGATGGGAGTTGTAGTCCGACAGCATCTGGAGAGCAGATTGGCTACTCTTAACCAAGGGGGATTTGCTTTATTCTGAAGCCAGCATTCTTCAAATTCTGGCAACTTAAAAACAAAAAATCCAAATGCTGTACGAGGTTATTCATTGAGTCCACATTTCTATCCCAAAGTGCAGGTTATAATCTAAAAGAAAACAAGAGATTAAAATGCTACTTAGTAAAACCTTAAACCCACTAGAAGGTGCTTACATTGACATACAGAGCCCGAAGTGACTTGGGGCCCCACATTTCTGAAGTAGTGCCTTCTCTCATGTTCAGGTGTTGAGATCTGCAGGGAATGCTCTGACAGGGACTTCTCTGTAGTAGCCTCCCAGTTGTGAAATGCCCTCCCTTTTGAGCTGCATCTGGTCTCATCACTGTATACATTTCAACACTGGGGTCAAGAGGACCCACCATTCTGCACAGGCTTTGGGTGAAGGAGGAGGTCAGAAAACCCCTTCCATTGCAGTGCTGTTGCTCTTTCTCACTGCCACTGATTTGGTTCTATTCATGGTCTATTAAGGTTTATGCATTGCTTACTGTATTGAGATGTATTGGGGGGCGGGAGGTAAAGGACCCCTGAACGGTTAAGTCCAGTCAAAGGCGACTATGGGGTTGCAGCGCTCATCTCACTTTCAGGCCGAGGGAGCCAGTGTTTGTCCACAGACAGCTTTCCGGGTCATGTGGCCAGCATGACTAAACTGCTTCTGGTGCAATGGAACACTGTGATGGAAACCAGAGTGCACGGAAATGCCGTTTACCTTCCCACCACAGCGGTACCTATTTATCTACTTGCACTGCTGTGCTTTCAAACTGCTAGGTTGGCAGGAGCTGGAACAGAGCAACGGGAGCTCACTCTGTCACGGGGATTCAAACGGCCAACCTTCTGATCAGCAAGCCCAAGAGGCTCAGTGGTTTAGACCACAGCCCGTCCTGGGACAGCGTAGTGAAGGGTGAACTAAAAATGTGTATATTAAATCTCCCCTCTTGAAGAGCTTGGGCAGGAAGCTTTCACAAAAACCTACAGGAAAGTGTAGCTTGCTCCTTTTGCCTTCAACATCTCCTACAGTGAAAGCAGCACATGAAATGGCTTTGTTAGTGTGCATTTAGGTGTTTGTAAGCACACACCCCGGGCTTTAAGCTGAGAAAAAATGGCATTCTCTACGCTGGAGGAGTTCCCCCATCATCGCTGAGTGAGGTGACAGTTACTAGCATGTCCCAACCACCTTAGGTCCAGGACCCTGCCTTGGACAAATCACTATCCCTGGCTCAGTTTTCCCAATCCATACAATGGGAACATCAGTGACCCTACTCATAGGGGAAATCAAATCGAAGTCTAAGAAGCTATTAGCAAATGAAAGAACTGGCAGAAAGGTGGGAAACAGTGGCAGAGGGCAAGCGGTCAGTTTTCTACCTGGAAAGCAACTGCAGGAAAAGAGAGAGAGAAAAGAAATGAATGTGTCAAAATAAGTCAGGGTGGAAATATAACTAGCAGAATAAAGCCCTTGTTAGAGCGAGAGCTGGGGGGGGAGGTCTTTGGAGGGGGGGGGCTGTGTGCCAGATTTGGAATGGGAACAATCTGGACGTTTCAGCTTTCCAGCTTTGCTCACTTCCCCAGCCCAGGCCCCATCTGTTTGGTGTTTGCAGCTCAGCCTCCCAGGTGACAAGTCTTGCAGCCCCGACAGTACAGTCGCCAGAAGCAGGCCTTTTGTTGTTGAAATTTCTTTGGCAGGTGAACGTGGGCAAAGGATGCTTCTGGCTTGGAGCGTGTGCTTGTGTGCACACAATTACACACATATAACGTGGAAGGAAAACTCTGTCTGTGAAGGAGAGGGACCTGTCCTTGCCCACAAACAGATTTTCTTTGTTTTGGGATGGATGTTTCTAAACCTTCCCCCAAAGGCAAAATAAATTAAAATATCCCAAACATCAACCTCGGCTTTAAGAATATTTATTTTTCCTTTTTTAAAGCGCAACACTTAACTGCTATCTTTCATTTTCTGCTGACCAGGCCGATCTAGTAGGAACCGAACAAGCACAGAGACAAAGCACTGTGGCTTGCACTCTCAAGAACCCTGTGATGTAGGTGACCTGTTTTCCTGCATTTTCTATATGACACGGAGCAGAGGTGTGTGGAGAGAGTGGTTTGACCAGAGAAAGCCAGTGTCAAGGAGAAACCAGTTTTCACTTAGAACTCCAGAGCTAAAGCATTTGGGGAAGGCTGGGGAGTTTTTTTAGAAGAAAAATTGAATACTAAGGAGTGGCACAATACATTTATTCGCAGTATGGAGAAAGTGGAGAAAAATTAAGTTTTTTCTCCCAGTTTCCCATTCTTCTAGAACTTGGGTCCACGGCATAACTTCTTCATACCCTGTCTAGCTAATCAGCAGAATTCACTGCCCTAAGATGTGCTGATGGACACATGACCTCAAATGGCTTTTAAAGGGGGCAATTAGACAAATTTATGGAGGTGAAGAGGTCTACCAATGGCCACTAGTCATCATGAAGGCCAAGTAAAACCCAGGTTCAGGGGACAACAGTGGGGAAAGCTCTTGCCTCCAAGCCCTGCGTGGTGCTGATAATGCCAAGGTTGCAGTTTTGATCCCCGTGTGGGACAGCTGCATATTCCTGCATTGCAAGGGCTTGGACTAGACGATCCTCTGGGTCCCTTCCAACTCTACAATTCTATGATTCTCTCTCAGCCTAGATAGCTCCATTGGTTAGAACTCCCTGGAGGCATGTGCTTGGCCACTACAGAAAGCAAGATGGAGGACTAGGTGGGCTTTTGCTCCAATCCAGCAGGGCTCAGCCACACAATTCTTCAGAGGCACCAGCCTTTGGGCTGGAACTAGTTGAGAGCTACAGGTGCCTATTTAATTTCTACTTGCATTTCAACCACCAGAGTCACCTGTGCTACAAAATCTGTTTCCAAAGACCTGTCAGCTGCTGGAGAGAGAGGGGTGAGGGTTCTGTCAGTCTTCAGGGTGATGTAGAGGTCTGCAGAACCTGATTTTCCTGTATGGTGTTGGCCGAAGGGATATATATGGGTGGGACAGCAAAAAAAAAAGGCATTTGTCACCAAGCTGCTAGGAAAAGGAAGATCAACCTGGCTACTACCCCCAGGTTGACCCAACAGCCCATATTCTTCCCCTGTGATGTCATTTATGGAGAGTTAAAAGGAAGGGGATAGTTAACACACATGCTCACTCCTCAGAAACCCTTCTCTCTACAACAACCGAAATGAATTTGCATTCTTAGCACGCATATCAAACACACAAACATGCAGCGGGATAACTTTAGTCCCGTTAATATTATTATTTATTCAATCTATGACCTACCCTTCACTGTTAAGGTTCAAGGGTGAGTCACATCAATTTAAAATAAAATATTAAAAAAATAGTTTGAAGGAAGGAAGGATGCTGAGAAGCCTCAGCAAAGCCCTGCTGACACTCTGGCTCACGAGGAGACCCTCCCTGGAGCCTGAAGAGGTCTTCTTTGGGCTCTGGGGTAGGTCTCCTCAGGAGCCAGGAGGACTCTGCTCCCCATTTTGCGCAAATTTTTGTATGCGCAGGGGGGTTCGGAATGCAACCCCCATGTAAATGTGGAGTCACATGTAAAACAAAACAAAATGCACACTGCTGCACTCAGGTCCTGCTTGCGGGGTTTTCCTCTGGCCGGCCACCATGCAAAGAGGATTCCCGACTAGATGAGCCACAGGCTTGATCCAGGAGGCTCTCCTTTTCTTCTTATCTCCATGTCTTCTTACTTACAACCAGCCAGGGGTATCTCTATCCTTCAATGGCTTTGACTCTACCTACTGTTGGTCTTGGGACGCGGGTGGCGCTGTGGGTTAAACCACTGAGCCTAGGGCTTGCCGATCAGAAGGTTGGCAGTTCGAATCCCCGCAACGGGGTGAGCTCCCATTGCGTGGTCCCTGCTTCTGCCAACCTAGCAGTTCAAAAGCACATCAAGTGCAAGTAGATAAATAGGTACCGCTCCTGCGGGAAGGTAAACGGCGTTTCCGTGCGCTGCTCTGGTTTGCCAGAAGCAGCTCAGTCATGCTGGCCACATGACCCAGAAGCTGTACGCCGGCTCCCTCAGCCAATAAAGCGAGATGAGTGCCGCAACCCCAGAGTCGGCCACGACTGGACCTAATGGTCTGGGGTCCCTTTACCTTTACTGTTGGTCTTCCTGCCTCCCTACAATTCCCAAATGCCCAGGCCCCAGCCGAAGCAGAACTGCACTGCTCTCCCCCACTACAGGCAACAAATGATGCTGGTGCAACAGCTTTGTCACCAGAAAGAAGCGCTTTCATTCAGCAGAAGCCAGCAAGAGAAGAAGAACCGTTGCAAGAGGATCCACCATCCCACCCAGATGATTTCCAGATTGGGCGCAGCACACAGCTTTTTCTCTCCAGCATGCCCACAGAGACGGCTGGGCCAGGATGAGGACGGAGGGTCATGGGAGAAGCGCGCAGCAGCCTGACTCACAGGGAGGCAGGTTTCGGAGGGCCCTGCTTCAGCTAACCATATTTAGCTTGCCTGGGAACTATCAGGACGCAAGACTTGCAACCCGGCCAAGAATGACGGGACACCAGCCGGCCGCTTCCAAAAGACGAGGCAGATAAATAATTTTAAAAAGGGTTTGGATGGGAGTCAGCCAGGCAGAGAGAGCTCCTGTCTTGTGCGTGTCAGCCTGGAGAAGGGACAAAAGGAAAGAAACGGGATGCTCTGGCCCAGTGGGAATTTAACTCGCTTTGAGAACGGAAGAGGGGCTGGATGGGCAGGGAGAGAAGGAAGCTCCAAGCGGACAAAGCACAGAATAATAGGCATGCCAGAAGGGTTAAAATAGCATCTGGAGGGGATAAAAAAGGAAGAGCAGGGAAGGGCACTTGGGAGGGCGGAAAACTCCATAGATGGGAAGGAGAAGGCTGCCTCCCATTACGAAGGAGTAGCCCAGGAGGGACCTGATTTATATTCCACTATCGCTCAACACGAGGTTGCATTTTCTTTTCCTATTTACTCACTGTATTTGTACCCCACCTTTCCTTCAAGGACCCTGAAGGACCCAGTACAACCCTGCAAGGTGTGTTAGGCTGAGAGGTAGCAAGTGGCCCAATAAGCTTCAAGGTGAACTGGGGATTTGAACCCCAGTCCAACATCCTAACCACTGCACCACACAGATGTTAAAAAGGTAAAGGGACCCCTGACCATTAGGTCCAGTCGCGCATGACTCTGGTGCTGCGGCGCTCATCTCGCTTTATTGGCTGAGGGAGCCGGCGTACATCTTCCGGGTCATGTGGCCAGCATGACTAAGCCGCTTCTGGCGAACCAGAGCAGCGCACGGAAACGCCGTTTACCTTCCCGCCGGAGCGGTACCTATTTATCTACAGTGGTACCTCGGGTTAAGAACTTAATTCGTTCTGGAGGTCTGTTCTTAACCTGAAACTGTTCTTAACCTGAACCACCACTTTAGCTAATGGGGCCTCCTGCTGCTGCTGCTGCACGATTTCTGTTCTCATCCTGAAGCAAAGTTCTTAACCCAAGGTAATATTTCTGGGTTAGCAGAGTCTGTAACCTGAAGCGTATGTAACCCGAGGTACCACTGAACTTGCTTTTTGTGCTTTCAAACTGCTAGGTTGGCAGGGACAGAGCAACGGGAGCTCACTCTGTCACAGGGATTCAAACCGCCGACCTTCTGATCGGCAAGTCCTAGGCTCTGTGGATGTTACTAAAAAAACCCATCCATGCGCACAATGCTTTACAAAGGCCCCATATGCACTCTACAGTTAAAGCAGCAGCATGGAACTTTAGACCAGGCATCCCCAAACTCAGCCCTCCAGATGTTTTGGGACTACAATTCCCATCATCCCTGACCACTGGTCCTGTTAGCTAGGGATGATGGGAGTTGTAGCCCCAAAACATTTGGAGGGAGAGTTTGGGGATGCCTGCTAGACAGTTGTGAGGCTGAACTCGCTGAGGCACTGGCCTGATCCCAGCAGGCTCGTCATTATGTTCTTATGTCCCTAAAATAATCCGGGGAACTGCGGTTTGTTAAGGGTGTCGAGAGTTGTCACGAGACCCCCTACTCCACCCTCAGAGCTACAATTCCTAGAGTTCCCTGGCAAGAGGGGTTGATTGCTAAATTTCCCCAAACTTGGGCCTCCAGCTGTTTTTGGACTACTGGTCCTGCTAGCTTCGAATAATAGGAATTGTAGTCAAGAAACAGCTGGAGACCCAAGTCTGGGAAACCCTACTTTATAGCCTCCCTCAAATCTACCGTTTCACATGAAAGTTAAGGGAGTGTTGGGAGGGAAGACCTCACTGAGAGCGAAGTACCTCTTTGCTACAAAAGCACCTGTCAAGCTTTGCATGTGATTTAGCAAGCTTTTAAAGCACAATGTGTACCTTCGCACAGGAACCAGAAAGGTCAGTCTTTGCAGGGAAGGAAACAGATCAGCTCAGACTCACTGGAAGAGAATGATGTTCGGGGCACGACTTTGGGTCAAATGCTCCCTGGCTCCAGCCTTTTCTTGGGGGCGACAGCTCAGAGGCAAAGAGGCTGCCGTATATGCCGGGGTAGGCAACCTAAGGCCCGGGGGCCGGAAGCAGCCCAATCGCCTTCTAAATCCGGCCCACGGATGGTCCAGGAATCAGCGTGTTTTCACATGAGTAGAATGTGTCCTTTTATTTAAAATGCACCTCTGGGTTATTTGTGAGGCCTGCTTGGTGTTTTTACATGAGTGGAATGTGTGTTTTTATTTAAAATGCATCCCTGGGTTATTTGTGGGGCATAGAAATTCATTCATTCCCCCCCCCCCCAAAAAAAATATAGTCCGGCCCACCACAAGGTCTGAGGGACGGGGGACCGGCCCACAGCTGGAAAAGGTTGCTGACCCCTGGTATACGCAGTGGGCCTCGGGTCCAATCTCAGGCCCCTCCAGCTAAACGACAACAAGGTTACCTCAAATATCCCAGAAAGCTGCTAGCAGTCCAGGTGGACAGTACTGAGCTCGATGGAACAATGGCCTGTCTCACTCAGGGCAGAAGGCAGTGTTTGTGTGTTCTCAGCCCATGGAATGGGTCCCTCACTGGGAAAAGGAGTGAGAGTTTTCGGGAGGGGCTGTGAGGAGTTACTATCATACCAGAGTCACGCCTCTCCCACCCCCAAGCCTAAGCTGTTTAACATTCCTGGCCCTTGTTGTACATAGCAATCCTCCTCCAAGTTTTCGCCTTTTCTCTTCCTCACACCCTTTTTAAGCTTGACTTTGCCCATCCCCTCTGGAAGACTGCATTTAAGGCAAGGAGGGCTCAGAATGTACCCCGCAGTGCAGATCATCGTATCTCCCCCCAAAAAGTATTGCATTTCTCACTTTGACACCGAAAACAAAGCTGTAGCCTACTCAGAGTAGACCCACTGAAGTTAACAGGCACGATGACCGTAGGTTCATTAATTTTAGTGGGTCTACTCTGAGTACAGCTTAGTTGAATACAACCCAAAGGGTGGAAATTCAACATAGTGTTTAACCAGCAGAAAGGCTCTCCCTTCTCCTCCCATCCCACAGTGTTTTGAGGGTTCATCTGATCCTCCAGAGCAGATTTCGGGAAGATTGGGAGAGGGGTAGGAAGCAGGGAAACCCCACTGGACTAGTGGGAATCTTTGCACTGGCTTCTGCTACCAGAACAGGGTAGCTGAATTGGGCCTTAAGTTTCTGGTCCTCGTGGTTTGTTTGCCAAGCTGAAGGACTTGTTCCGGTTGCAGAGGTCATGCCAACACCACAAACATAGGAGTGCCTTAAAAATCACGACTAGCACCCTTGTTCCCAGAACTTCTGGACTCTCGTTATCCACACCAAACGACCATTTCCAGCATTCCTTCAAGTTGCAGTGGTTACACTGGTTTTAAGACGCTACTTGTTCCAATAATGTGCAGGCACCCACAGACAATTCTGCTGGATCCTTTTTAGTGGCCACAAGGGGGCAAGTGCTAGCCAGGGTCCAGTCCGTACCTACACAATTCCGAGGCAAGGAAGTACACTCACTTAGGCTGTTGTTCATGTTACTTTTGCTCCCATGACAATCCTGTGAAGGAGGGCAGTATTTTAAGTTCCCCTTCTCCAGAACCAAAGCACACCGTAGCCACTTTCTGTGCAAAGAAGCCAGAGCAGATGTGAAATGTGGAGAAAAGTTCATAGCTCCGTGGTAGACCACCTACTTTGCAAGATAAGCTCCCAGGTTCATTCTCTTGGAATGTCTGGAACTCTGGACAGCTGCTGCCAGCCAGTGTAAGCAATACTGTGCTACATGGGCCGAGGGTCTGACTCAGTTACAAGGCAGCTTCCTGTGTCCCTGTGAGATCAGGCCCTCAGATCCTAAGTGAGCTCTTTGTTCATTGATCCACACTGGCTCTGACTCAAGGAAACCAATTAAACAAGCCGTGTTAAGAGGATGATGAGCAACTATGACCTCATCCATCAGAAGAATTACAAGTTCAGTCATTAAGGTGTGAGGAAATTACACATAACTATAAACGGGAGGGGGGAAGAGTGAGCAAGAACCTGACTGACTGTGAGCATCATTCAGATCCTCTCTCTCTCTTTTAAAAAATATATTTTTAAGTTTTCAATTTTACACCTTAAAATAAACATTTTACATACTGTTAAATATCCAGAGACTTCCCTCCTTCTCTTTCCTTGGTTTATTAGTCTTTCATTCCTGCATATTTTGCTATAACCATATTAATCTGTTCTCCGCTTTTACATCACTCAAACATTAATTACACTGTTGATGTTATCTCCAGGCTGCCAAAGCATTCAGATCCTGTCTCCTTGGGATAGACATTCTCTCTGCCCCTGCAATGTGCCCTATTTTACAAAGTCAGAGGAGTGTAAATATGAGAGTGTTGGGACTGGTAGCTGGCAGACCAGGGTCCCAATCCCCATGTTGCCTAGCCTACCTCTCAGGCTGTTATGAGGATAGCAATTGAGAGGTTGGGGAGGAGAATAAACAAACAGTGTAGACCACCCTGAGCTCCTTGGAGGAAATGTGATACACAGACATTAAGAACCAATAATAAATAAAATAAGCATTAAAGCAAGATTAATGGGTGGTGCCACAAACACTCTGAACCAGTGGAAGCAGGTCCATTTGAGCAGATGGGGCATTGCCCCATCAACCATAGTCAATACCCCCACCTCAGTGTTTGAAATTCGCTAGGCACATTTTGCTCCTGGCCACTTGCGACCAAATGAAGATGCCCAGGTGCCAGGATGGTGACTGGCAGCTCCACCATCTGGAGACGCAAGCCTGGGGATCTTTGGATCCCCACTGTTTTCACACATGAGCAACACATCCTGTAGGATTCTATCCACGATATTTTATCTGCACCATCAAAATGAATTTCAGGAACCAAAAGCTTGTATTGAAAAATGCAACTTTCAAGCCATCTTGGCCCCCCAAAATGGCAACTAGACATTCCGTTTTGGCGACTGTAAGCCTGGTTTAAGGAGCCATTTGGCGCCTAGCTTGTATATCTGAGTTTCTAACACTGCCCCACCTGCCTGCCTCCTTGCTTACTACCAGAGCAGGGGCTGGCACTGCCTGTGAGATTCTTCCTCTTTGGCAGGGGTCAGCAAACGTTTTCAGCAGGGGGCCGGTCCACTGTCCCTCAGACCTTGTGAGGGGCCAGACTATATTTTTTGGGGGGGTGGGGGGTTGAACGAATTCCTATACCCCACAAATAACCCAGAGATGCATTTTAAGTAAAAGCACACATTCTACTCATGGAGAAATACCAGGCAGGCCCCACAAATAACCCAGAGATGCATTTTAAATAAAAGGATACATTCTACTCATGTAAAAACATGCTGATTCCCAGACCATCCGTGGGCCGGATTTAGAAGGCAATTAGGCCAGATCCAGCCCCCCCCCCCGCCCCCGGCCTTAGTTTGCCTACCCATGCTCTTTGGCCTCAGCACTGTCCTTGTTGAACTCAGCAGGGAGGAGGATAAGAATAAAAGTGGAATTACCGTATTTTTCGCTCTATAACACGCACCCGACCATAACACGCACGTAGTTTTTAGCGGAGGAAAATCCGTAGGCATGCCACCCGTAGGCATTCCCTCCATAACACGCACAGACATATCCCCTTACTTTTTAGGAGGAAAAAAGTGAGTGTTATGGTGCAAAAAATACGGTACTTCTGCCAATCTCTGACTGTGGCTCCGCCTTCTCTTGGTCCCTCTCTGCCCTCCCAGTCCCAAAGGACACCAGCCACCAGTTATTTAAAGCGATATCTAAAAGCTATGTTATAATGAATTAATACACCAGTTAGCCTCTCATGGGGACCAGCAAACCAGTGGCTGTTTGGTTAGCAGTGAGACTGCTCTCCTTAGTCCACAGGGACCAGGAAATTATTATTCCCCCCCCCCCTTACATCCCAAGGATGTATCAAATACATAGGAGAGCCCCAGGTGAGCAGCTTGCTCTGGGCTCCTAAAAATAAACCAGTATGATGTTAGGAATGTGCCCAGCCCTGCAGCTACACACTGAAAGGCCCTCCTTTCCACAGCCATCACTGCAGCAGCAGACTTCACAAAGAAAGACAGCAGCCGAGCCGTGGTGGGAAGTGCTGAGCAGGCCATTCCCATTAGCCAGGGGGTGGGGAGTGGAATTCAGGCAGGAGTCCAAACGACAGAGCCTCTTTGCAGATATTTTATGGCTCAGCTTCTGGGATGAGGGCTTGAGGAGATCTCACGAGCCGCATGGGACACCAACTGCAAATTCTTCCCAGTTGCTAATGTTACCCTTCCGCTTACTCTGAAGGGGCAGCACATACCCGATTGTTTTATGCAAGGCGGGGCGGGGAAATAAATTTAAAATGCATAGCTGGGGCTGCGCATGACCCCACACAGCAAGGTCAGAACGCCATAGGAGTGTAGGAGGCTGCCTTATAATGAACCACACCTTCGGTTTATCTAGTTCAGTATTGTCTAAAGTGACCAGCAGCGGCTCTGATGGGCACCATTATATCCTGGAGGTCTTCCCTGCTGCCCACAAAGCCCCAAAGCCAGCGGATCTCAACCTGTGGGTCCCCATCATCCCTGAGCTCTGGCCTTGCTAGCTAGGGGTGATGGGAGTTGTAGTTCAACAACATCTGGGGACCCACAGGTTGAGAAAGGCTGCCCTAAGCCTTCCCCACCCCAACACATGCAAACACTCACTGCCCCCTTGAAAGTGATGAGAGTGGCTACTTTTTTCCCTTAAAAAGTACACAGAGGTGAAGGATAGAGGGCTGGGCGATATATCGCCCAAAAACCGGTTTGAAGTCCATATTGTGATATTGGTTTCATAATTTTTTGTCCTGGCAATAGATCACGAATGATGATAAGTTTATACTCATGCTACACAAAAATAATCAGGTGGGGAAAACTGTTAAGCCAGCCAATGCCTTTACATAGCTCCACCTTTATTTCAGACATTGTGATATATCAGTATATATATCATGATATATCATGATATATCATGATGTTGAAAACTAGATATCATCCAGCCCTATTCAGGTACCTCACTATTTTAAATGCAGTTGGGGTGTATAGCTTATCCAGAGCAAGGCCTTTTTTGTGTTGGCACCTTTCTCTGCCCTTCGTTCCATTTTTGCTACTAGCTTTGCTGTAACAAAGTCACTGTAGCTTTGCTGTGTTATTTCAAAGGACTCCACAAGCCCTCTGAGTTGCCAGATAAGCCTCCCACCTCCCAATTGCCACTGACTCTATCTGTAAGCTTAAACTGCTACTTTACATAAATGTTAATGTGTTGACTATGCATCTCATTTCATTGTTGAGCACTGCCCTGGAGCGTTTGGGCAGAAAAGGCAGGTTATAAATATTTTAATGAGCAAGTAATAAATAAACCAATAAAAAAACAGGAAAAAAACTGTATTCCCTTATCTGAAGAAGTTTGCTCATCCTTTTACTGAAAACATACGCAGCAAAAAGAAAGCTTTGCACACACAAAACTGGAGACTGTTTGTACAAACGAAAGGAAATTGTTGTACAAACGTTACAACAATTTGTCAGCTTTTGGTCACATGTAGAGTCCAAATTTTGAGATCCCCATTTTTGGAGGGCAGATACTGAACAGCATCTTTGGGGTGCATGCCTACAGGTTTGCTATGACACACCAACAGGAAAACTGGTGCCACAGCAGCAGCCTTAAAACTTACACTCTGGATGATGCCGCCGTTAAAATCTCAGACAAACAGGCTCCGATGATGCAGTCTGTTCCAGACAGAAGCTGAGCTCAGAGCATGTGCCCAGAATCCCTCTGTGCCCTCGTTTTTTGGTGGGTGGGGGTGGGGAGGAGGCTATGCCGATCCTCCTGTCATCTCAACGGGGCTTTGGCTTCACTCACTTCTCAAAATCTATAAATGCTCCCTCTGTCCAAATCCCAGTTGCCTAAACTTGTGGGGGAGACATGGGAACCTTCTCTTCAATAGATGGCCAACAGGAACTTTTGAGGAAGGGACTCAGCTCATGGGCAGAGCAACAGCTTTGGATGCAGGTTCAATCCCCAACAGCATCTATCTCCAAGCAGGTCCTTGCCTGAAACCCTGGAGAGCTGCTGCCAGCCCGTGTAGGCAGCACTGAATTAGATGTCCCATTGACCTGACCTGGTATAAGAGATAGCTTCCTACCACCCTACCTCTGGCTTCAACCTTCCTCTCTAGGCATCTTAGAACAAGTCTTGCAGAATCAAGGGATGGGATGTTCCGCCCCCACCCCAAGTCTCTGCTTCACCCAGATCCTTTCCCCCATACTATGGGGGGGGGGAGCGTGTAGAGGGGGAGCCTGAGGCAGCCAAATTCACAATAAACAATCCCACTGAAAACAAAGCATGAGCTGGGGTGCTTAACCTGATTAAGACAGCTCAACCCCATAGGAGGGGGGCAAGGAGCGTGCTTTATTTCAGAACAATAGCGTCTGCCAGATAATAAACTGTGGCCATATAGTAAGACTCAGCACCCCGCTTACAGTACATACAATTATCAGTCTTCATAATCTACAACTCTTGATTATCAACGCTTCCCGCTGTGCACAGCATAGGAGGTGCACAGATCCTGCCCGGAGGGGCTCAAAACGTATACGAATATGTACTATAATAGGAACGGGGGCTGATGCACACCCCCTTCCACCAACCAGCCTCTCACGTCTGTAATAAAACTCCTCCCCCCCCCCAATTCTCAGTACTTGGGGGTGGGCAGATTGATCATTTGGGAAATCCCCGTCCTAAACCCTTTACAGTACAAAGGACAGGCTGTTTCCCTTCTGGGACTTCTCTTTACCCCACGAGGCTCAGAGGCACTCGCAGAACGTGGAAGGTTTTGACACCCAAATATTCCGCAGTAAATCAAAGATGGGGGAAGGAAAGGGTTTGCAAAAGGGGAGAACATGGAGGGGTTTCTAGACAGCGCTTCTGATTTTCGAATGGGGGTCTCAGATATCGTTGGCAACAGGTTTTCCTTTCTTATTTTTTTTAGCTTATTTTCCACATAGATCTGTGATTTAGGGGGGAGCTGGTATTTTTATGCCAACGATGTCGTGTGGACTCGGGGGGGGGATACTTGAATGCATCAGGACCCCCAATCCCATGCAAAATATTTTTTAACAAAAATATGGGGGGGGAGGGGGAATCCAACCAAAATCCCCCCCCCCCTGGTGGGCCGGTTTGCACACAAGCGCAACGCAACACGCCCCCTTTTCTGCCACCAGTTGCAAATCACTTACAGTAGCGGTTACACCGCGGAGGAGAGGCAGTGAGAGAAGGTGGGTGTGTTTTTGCAAAACCCATTCTGCAAACTGTGTGCGTCTCCTTCCCCACCTGTGTGTGTTTATTTATATTTATATGAATCCAGCTCTAGACACCTCGAAATATGCATCTCCTTGTGGCTTGGACAGAAATACATTGGGTGGGGTGTGGAAGCAACCCCCCGGGGGGAACATTCACACCTTCGGTTCTAACACCATAAAAAACTAATCGTAGCAACCCGGGGAATCCTTGCAGAATTGGAATCGGAGTTCGGCAAGAGTTAACAAGACAAAGCACGTTTCTCCCGCGCCGCCTTGATTTGCAAACGGAGGGGAGCAGCGCCGCGGTGCCCAAGGCTTACCTGGGACAGCGCTGCCCTGCAAATCTGCAGCGCAAGTTGCCCGCTCAGCCCCTCTTCCTCTCCCTTTGTTGCCCGCCACTCACCTCTGCTGCAGCAGCAGCCGGCCAGGAGCAGGAGGCAGGCGCGGGCGAAGCTTGCAAGCCGGCAGCGACTCATTGTTCCTGCTGCCAGAGCCGAGAGTCCAAATGCATCGGAGGGGCTTGGAGGAGAAACCCAGAAAGCTGACGTCAGGTGCGAGGGGGAGGGAGCTGAATGCAGGGGGGGAGGGGGCTGCACTGCTCCGAGGGGGGGGGATACACACCCACCCACCCACAAGAGCACCGGGAGCCCAGCCCTCCTCGCACGCTTGCTCCAGAAGACTCGCCTGCAACAGCAGAGAGGAGTCGCGCTTAAGCGGAGCGCCAGGGGGCGAGGCGAAAGCCTACCTTAGACCCCCTTTCTCGCTAGAGCCCTGCTCTTAAGGCAAGACTTCGGTGCAAAAAAACCCTGGAGGGGAGTCGAACCTTTTCAGCCCGTGGCAAAGCAAGGAAGCCTTAGTCCGTTGCAGCAAAAACAGACGAAGGGGCTTCTTCCTTCCAGACCCGGGTTTAATCCTGTTGCTCACAAACTGGTCGTGGGCAACAGGTTCTTCTTGTAATTGCTCTGGTTCCCCCCCCCCCCCGCCTGCTCAGAAAGGCTCGATCAGGATCAAGGCGGGGTGGGGTGAGGAGAAACAGGGGTTGGCATTTGACGAAGCTGCAAAAAAACCCTGCATCTATTTCCACCTGCCGGGAAAAGATGTTGTCTTACGTGCTATTTTTATTATATTCATTCATTTCCCTCCCTGTTGGTTGGGTCTATTGTCTTTTGCCATGCTGTTTTGCTTATAGCAAAATAAATTATGCTGTTTATTCTAAGCTGCCTTGAGGCTCCGTTTGCAACATGGTGGGATTAAAAAAACAAACAAACAATAACTCAATAAATAAAGATGGATGGTTGTGTTACTGACCGGTGCACTGGGACAGGAACTTTGCTAGGCTCTTTCCCCAGGGAACTGGAAAGCAGCAAACTGCTTCCAAGTGACAGGACAACCCAGACGACTGTTAGCTGAACATTCATCCTGGTTTATTTGCAAGGACATTAGACAACGTTGGCTATTTGATGAACACCCTGATTTGTGTGGAGATGAGGCGATGTTGCGTGAAGGCAAGTGTTATCCCACACTTTCCAGTACGTTTTTCGGTCATTTTCCTTAGTGCATAAAGTCATATTTTGGGAAAGCAGGCTGGTTGCACAACACCACCTAACCCAATTAGTACAGGCAATTCCCAATTTACATGGGGGTTACGTTCCAAGGTACCAGGTGTTTAAGTGAAATGGGGGTGTATTTGAAACATCATTGAAAAAGCTTGCAAACACCCCGTTCCAACCCTTTTTGTTGCGTTTTCGGGTCACTTCCAGGTTCAACGTAATGCACCCTTGTAGCGTCGCATGTGCCTTGAATGCACATAAATGGGGAGTTGCCTGTAACTTGAATTTGCTGGGATGTGACTGAATCCCACTCAGAAATAACAACAGGATGGAATTGCCTAAGGTATACCCAGAAGTAAGGTCTTGGCCACAGCTCATGGTTAATGAGGAGAGAGAGAGCTTAACTGTTCAAACAATGCATTAAACCAAACCTTAACTCAGCACAATAACAAAAAGGACAAAGGAAAGGGAACGCTCCTCCCTCGGGGTCTCAGTAAACCAAGGTTTGGTGCAAACCAAGCTGATAGGAACCGGTTATTGCAGCTGAAGATCAAAGCTTTGGTAAGCTCCAGTATCCTGAGCCACCTAATGCATTTCTAATATTTGTTTGTTGTTTTCAAATTGTAATTACACAATTGCAATTCCACCCCCTCCAAATATAGTCAGCAAGAACTAAAAGGGGCAGAAAACACAACCTCTAAGAGGTATGTAAAGGACAGCCAAACACAATCTCACCGTGGCTGAGTTAAGAAGTGAAGCTTCTTTTACTGTATTTACAGGAAGAAGGGATCAATCACAGCACATCTGGTATGACCAGCCAATCAGAGCACATTCTCTTCCCCGGGTTCAAATCCTTGCCGCTCCGCTTCCTCCAGTTAGTCCAGGCGTGGGACCTTTCCCATGATGTGGGCAACCTTCTGGGGGCTGCATTCGAGTGCTGGACGGGGCCAGAGGATCAATGGATGGGAGTGACTCCCAGCCTCTGTGCACTTGGCTGCATTTCAGCCAGGCGAGAGCCAGAGGTTTCTGTGCCTGCAGCTGCTGCCCACCCCCACCCCCACATCTCTCCATCATCCAAGTCAGCGAGAGGCATTCTCGTAATTGAAGGCCAACGCATTCAAAAGGGCGTGCAGAGCAGGGTGTGTAACTCTTAAACATGTGGTCGCTGGTTCTGAGGTTCCCTACCCCGCAGTCAGTCCATTAACCACTTTGGAAAAGGGTGTGTGTGGCTGTTGCCTTGGCAAGTGCTTCGTTCTGCAACAAAGCTTTCAGATTTACATTCCAGAGGAGCTGTGCAAGTGCAGAAATCCAAAGATTTTTTAAATTATTATTTTAAATAATTTTTATTAAAGATTTTTGTTTACTAAAGCACATGCATTGTCTCTTGAAGGGCTGGCCGGTGTGACCTATCACCCGGCAAACTGCCAGATTGCTGCAGGGAACTCTGGATCGCACGAGAGACCTGGCTGACCCTTTGCCCTAGTTTACTGTCCAGCCTGCCTTGCAGATATTGCAATTCCCTTCCCCCACCGTTTGTATCTGTCATTTAGAATCCAGGTGTTGCACTCAGGCAGCATGTGCATGACATTCAAGGCACACCGGCATCTTGTTTTTTCCTACCGAGTCCACACACAATCTGGACCTGCTTCCATTTTATTATGGAATGGAATTTATTATGGAATGCCCCCAAAAGCACTTTTTCACAAGCTAGTTTCATTGCCAAAATATAAAGCTCAAGTCAAATTGATTTTGCATTAGCCATTTGTGTGTGTCCATTTGCAAAAGGATGGTGGCGGTTCCAGCAATGGTGGGGGGTGGGCTGTAGCCTCACCTGCCTAATGATTTTCTGGAGAGGGGAGCCATATATCAAGAAAGCAATTACCACTTCCTTCCTTATTCACTGGCGCATGTGCAGGGAGGAAAAGGCATGGGTAACCCAATGTCTTCCAACAAAAAACGGGGGTGGGGGTGGGAGTTCGTGCGGATCAAACCACCCTTGAGGGCTGCAGAATCTAGAATCACTCTGAACTGAAAGCAGCATGTTGAAGACAAGCACACACAATTCTGTACAGAGGAAAAACTACTTTCCAGTACACCTAACACACACACACCCCGCCTGTTTTCCAGAAAAAGTCTTTTGCAGTTTGGAAAACAAAGAGGAAATGCATTGAAAAGTGTGAGATAAAATAAATGGTGAACAACAATGCTTTTTTCCCTAGAAAAAACTTCCCACAAAGTTGTTACAGTTAGTGTCCCACTTTTTAACAACAACAGAAAGAGGTGCCTGTGCTGTGTACCCCTGAGTATCCCCTAAAATCACTGGTTAACAGGAAGACGTGTAAATACCCTGCAGGCAAATGGAGATGGTTGCAGGAATGAAAGTTCATTGTCATCCAAATGCGGCGTAAACAGATCCAAGCAAATGCTCAGTAAAAAAACCGGACATACTCTAACCTCGCCGTAAGCTTTTTGCAAGCAAATCAGGATGAACAAACAGATTGCCCAGAAAAGCCCAGTATTAGCCTCAACCCCCATGCTTTGTCTGCAAAAGAAGACAAAGGCATAGCGACTTGCCAAAAGGCTCCTAAAACCCTTTCACACACCTTTATATAAATGTGTGGAGTGGAGACTTAGCTGGATCATGAAACCCTAACCTCCACATGTTCGTAAGAAGGTTCAGAAAGAGCCCCTGTGCATACGATTGCTTCTGTACACCTTTAAGAACACAGGGCTTGAGGTTGGCAGGAAAAGAGGGAGGTGGACACCAATCTTTGGAGTTGGTTAAGGCCACAAATTGATTGACTGATTGATTGATTGCTCGCTCCAGGGAGCTCAAAGTGGCCTACATGGTTCTTTCCCCTCCTCTTACAATCCTCACAACTCTGTGAGGTAGGTTAGGCAGAGAGGTGGTGACTGGCCCAAGCTCTTTTAATGACCAATGGGATCAGTGTCCATGGAGTGTGATGGAGAGGCCAGGCCATTTCCCTCCGGTGGTGCCATGCTCAAGATGGAGACTACAGGTTTCCCACAGACCTTCCCCAAGTCTCACCTGACCATGGTTAATGGTAGAAGAGAAATTCAAGGCAAAGGCCAGGCTACCTGGTTGACAGTTTTTAGCCACGGTGCAACTTTAGATCTCTCGAAAGCTTTGCCTGATCTGGAACTCCTGGAGCAACCGGCCCTCTTGCCGCAGCCATCCTGCTGGTGCACCAGGCAATGCCTATGAGATGCCCTCAAGTTTCTTCTCTAGCATCATAAAAAAGCCCTTGTAACTCTAACCCCAGAGGAACTGCAGGGCAGGGTTTCGGAACATTCAATTTGTTTCATTGCTTAAGCTCTGCCATTGCTTTCTAATGCCCATTTAGCTGAGACAGCTTGGCGTTACAAATGCACACAGAGTATTTTTGTGTGCGTGCTGAGTGTCCCTGATGTCTTCCTTCTCCATTTCAGTCTCAAAATCAGAGTGGTGTTGTTTTTTTTAAAGGACCTTCCTTGCACCAAGGCAAGGGGACCTTCTCCTTCAGCGAGAAAACACTTTAACCCATAAATATTACTAAGCTGTTATCTCACGCTGGCCTGTTTACACAGTCGCCTAAGCTGACATAAACACCCATTTAACTGGCTTCAGCTTCCAATTTGTTTACACTAACTAAGAGGCAAAGCAGCGGAGGGGAAAGCAGGCAAGAACAGACATGTAGGGCAGCAAAGCATTATGCACTTGGGGCCTGCCACACTTTTCACCCCAACTCATTGCAGAGGATTAATAAATTACAGGAGCCTGTCTGGATCAGACCCAAGGTGTCTCTTGCCAGTACAGAATCCTGCTCCTTACTGAAGCCAACCGGATATCATTGTTATTTATTTATTTATTTCACTTTATATTCCCACCATTTTCTCCAGGGAGCTCCAGGTGTTATCCTCGCAACAGCCCTGTGAGGGAGGTTAGACAGAGAGACTGCGACTGGTCCAAGGTCACCCAGTGAGCTTTATGGATGAGCAGGGATTTTAACCCTGGTTTCCTAGGTCTTAGTCCATGGTATTCAGGCCTATACCATCCTCTGGAAAGGGGTTGTGCCGCTCATCTCGCTTTCAGGCTGAGGAAGTTGGCCTTGTCCACAGACAGCTTTCTGGATCATGTGGCCAGCACGACTAAACCACTTCTGGTGCAGCAGAGCACCGTGACAGAAACCAGAGCACACGGAAAACTGTTTACCTTCCTTCCACAGTGGTACCTATTTATCTACTTGCACTGGTGTGCTTTTGAACTGCTAGGTTGGCAGGAGCTGGGACAGAGCAACGGGAGCTCACCCCATCGCGGGGATTCAGACCACCCACCTTCCGATCAGCAGGCCCAAGAGGCTCAGTGGTTTAGACCACAGCGCCACCCGTATCCCCGTGGGTTCTATTATTATTATGAGAGAGGGAGAAAGGCGTGTGCGTGTATTTTCCAGCCCAGTGGTTATTTTGCTTGCCCTTTTCTGCATCTTCTCTCAGCAGTATAACATCTCTCTTGAGATGCGGCCTTGATGGCCAGAACTAGGCTCAGTATCTCAAGGGTGGCCTCACCATTGATTTCTATAATTGCATTACAATACTGGCCATTCCATTTTCGACCCCTCTCCTAATAATCCCTAGTGTGGAATTCACAGTTTTCGCAGCAGCTGCTACATGCAGGGTCAACATCTTTATCGGACTATTCACCACAATCCCAAAATGTACAAACAAACCCCTTCATTATTTCTGTTCAGGGGATGAATACAAGAAACAGGGGCCCTGAATAATTAGGCACTCTTAGCATACCTCCCCCCTCCCTCCGACACACAGTAAGTGATCCTTGGAAACAGTGACATTACTCAAAACACTCAGGTGAGTAGACTTTGTGAATTCAGTGCAAATATCAAGGCCTGGGAGAGTTAACGTCAGATAGTAATCTAAAAGGCTACAGCTAAATTATCCAGAGATTCCTTCCTAGGGTAAACAAAGACCATTGGTTCAGTCTGACACCTTCAGGTATTGCTGTTTGTGTGGGCAACCTTTATGCGGCACACTGATCTTCAGCCGTTGGGTCAGCAAGGTTGCAGTCTGATCTGAGGTGGGTTGAAACAGCAATACCCACCACCATACAAATATATGGTGAAAATGGTTGCCCAAATGCATGTTTGCATTAAAGGTGGGTCCCAGGTTTGGAAAAGCCAAAGATTGCTTATGTAGCACAATACCACTCAAGGGATCAAATCAATCCAGAATCACTTGAGTTTCAGTTTCGGGGCTTAGCTTGTAACCTCACATTGCCCAGAACAACGTGAAAAGCTACACAACGTGAAAAAAACACAAAAAAACCAACAAACATAAATCCTAACTGTACACAATACAATCTTAATAACATTGTTAAGTGACTTCTTCAAATCCCCCTGACTGAGTTTCAAGGTATATCATTGTAACAGTTTTCCAAAACAAATTTCTCATAAAATTAACTTAATCACTTAACATCTTTATTTCTTTTCATTTTAACTTTAAACATATTATTCTATAACATCACATATTTAAATCCTAAGCCTATCTGGTATTTGCAAGTATTTCTATTTAAATTATCTTAGCCTAGTTTGTTTATAAATTTTGGAAAATCAATAAAAAAATTTGGAAAACACACACAAAAAAACCTTTATTCTACTTAAACAACAATACCCACTCAATTAAATTCTGGACCGAAAAGACCTGCTAGCTGGATATGCAATGCAAAACTCTTTATATTGCTATACACCTGTTTGTATGTGATTATTTTTCTTTTATGCTGCTTTTCCAGCTGTGCAGTATACCTCTGTTGGACCTCTGTGACACTTGTTCAGGCTTATTGTGGCTCCTGGGATCTGTAAGCTCAGAAAGGAACTTGCTATAAAGAAGGAGAAGAAGCTGAATGGGGCACCAGATATTTAACTCTACATTCACTTGGTTCAGTTGCAAAATGTACAGAAAACATGGGCATGGTTATGACTGCCCAGAGGACTCAGCTACACGGGCAAAAGATAAAGCAACAAATAAACGAACAAGCAAATAAATAGCTCTGCGAACATCAAGGCTTTGCCCTTCGTTGCGGCTTCTGATCCTGGAGCAGAGAAGCTTGAGAGCAAAAATGCCACCTTGACAAGGGTCCTCTTGTCTTTCTCTCTCTTCCCCTGACACACAGATTCCAGATTGGAAACGGGTGGGCACAATAGCTCTGCGGGGTGGAAGGGGAGAGAAAGTTTGCCTTGCGCCTTCCTGTCCTTCCAGTGTGAAATGAGGCATAGCACAAAAGTGGCAGCCTCGGCCCTCCCCAAACTCCTTAGCCAGCCTGTGCAGCTGTCGGGTCATGCCTAGTGTGGCGGCTGTGAGAAAGCCGTTATCTGTCCCGTAAGGCAGAGGGGGAGGCCAGAAACCAGGCGGTGGCGGTGGGAGCCTCTTGCGTGCGCTGAGAGGCTTAGACAAGGCTTCCACTGTCCAGGAGGAGCCCCTCGGAGCCTGCCTCTTTAGCGAGCCCTTCAAAGCAGGCGTGGGCAGGACTGGCCTGTTTCCACTGGGCCCAGAGTGGTCCATTCAAACCTCTCAGGGGTATCACACGCTGACTATCACAACATCGGCCGGGAAAGGAGGCAGCCCTTGAGCTCAAGAAAAGAACCACAGAGGAGCACTCCCACTAGCCTGCTGAATCTGCCCCTTCCATCAACACCCGCCACTTCTCTCCCCGTCACAGCCAGTGGCCGCTAAATGTGCCCAGCGTGATCTCTTGCGGCCTGTCTTTCCTTGTCGTTGCCCATCTCCCATAGGGATGGCTACCATCCTAAAGGTAAAGGGACTCCTGACCATTAGTCCAGTCGTGGCTGACTCTGGGGTTGCGGCGCTCATCTCGCTTTATTGGCCGAGGGAGCCGATGTACAGCTTCCGGGTCATGTGGCCAGCATGACTAAGCCGCTTCTGGCGAACCAGAGCAGCGCAGCGCACAGAAACGCTGTTTACCTCCCGCTGGAGCAGTACCTATTTATCTACTTGCACTTTGACGTGCTTTCGAACTGCTAGGTTGGCAGGAGCTGGGACCGAGCAGCGGGAGCTCACCTCATTGCGGGGATTTGAACCGCCAACCTTCTGATTGGCAAGTCCTAGGCTCTGTGGTTTAACCCACAGCGCCACCCGCGTCCCTGGTGGCTACTATCCTAGATGGCTTTAAAAGAGGATTGGACAAATTCACAGAGGACTGCTGATGGCTGTGCTCTGCCTCCACAGCTGGAGGCAGCAATGCTTCTGAACACTTGCTGCAATTCACAGGAACGGAAGAGGACTTGTGTGCTCAGGTCCTGCTTGGGGGTTTCTCACAGGCATCTGGTTGGTCAGTGTGAGAAGAGGATGCTGCACTAGATAGGTTTTTGCAGGCACTGGCAAACTCCGGGCCTCCAGATGTTTGGGACTACAATTCCCATCATCCCTAGCTAACAGTGATCAGGGATGATGGGAATTGTAGTCCAAAACATCTGGAGGGCCGGAATTTGCCTATGCCTGGGCTATTGGCCTGACCCATCAGGGTCTTTTTAAGTTCTTATGGAAAGCTTTCCCAACTAGATGAATATGGCTGCAAAGACACTACTATTTGTTCCGACTCCAGTGTGCTCCAACTGCTGGTGTTTGAAGCCAAGTAGTCTTGACGTTAGCCTATCTGGTCCAGCATCCTGTTCTCACAGTGGCCCACCAGATACCTGTATGAAGCCTGCATGATGGACATGGAAGCAGCACTTAGGATCCCCAGTAACTGGAACTCAGAGGCACAATGCCTCTGGCAGTGGAATTAGCACACAGCCATTATTGCTAGTAGGGACGCGGGTGGCGCTGTGGGTTAAACACAGAGCCTAGGACTTGCCGATCAGAAGGTCGGCGGTTCGAATCCCCGTGACGGAGTGAGCTCCTGTTGCTCGGTCCCTGCTCCTGCCCACCTAGCAGTTTGAAAGCACGTCAAAGTTCAAGTAGATAAATAGGTAACGCTCCGGCGGGAAGGTAAACGGCGTTTCCGTGCGCTGCTCTGGTTCGGCAGAAGCGGCTTAGCCATGCTGGCCACATGAGCTGTACGTCGGCTCCCTCGGCCAATAAAGCGAGATGAGTGCCGCAACACCAGAGTCGGTCACAACTGGACCTAATGGCCAGGGGTCCCTTTACCTTTTAGAGTTGATGGCTGTGATTGCCTCCTTTGGGAGCGAGTTCTATAGTTTTAACAATGCGCTGCACGAATACTTTCTTTCATCTGTTCTGAATTTCCCAACATTCAGATTCACTGGCGTTCTAGTGTTCTAGTTCTCCCTCTAGAGAGAGGGTGGAAAGCTTTTCTCTGTCCATGTCTTCTCCATGCTATGGATAATTGCATACACTTCAGTCATGTCCCTCTTACTTGCCTTTCCTGTAAATCAAAAAGTCCCAAACGCTGCAATCTTTCCTCAAAGTGCAATTGCTCAAAAAGTTCCCCCAACTGCCAGGTCCCTTAATCCCTGGGAGGACTGTGCTATACTTCCATATTTCATTGTGTCTTCTGTTCACTTCCCCCAACAATTAAGCCACAGTCTGATTCCTTCGTCTTTTGTTTCTGTAGTGATGTACAGCTCTTTTGTCTTGGGCACAGAGGGGGAAAAGGAAGAGAAGAAATTGGAGGTGGGGGTGGGGGGAGAGAGATAAAGGGCTTGGCCATGGAAATGGAGTGATGGAAGCCCAGAAGTTGCCAGAATCAGCTTCTTGATTCATCTCTTTCCCAGGGCTCATGTATGAAATAAAAACCTTGTAGCATCATACTTGTCCTCTGTTGTAAAGAGATGGCCCTCTACATATGCTTAGGACCAGTCTTGTCATGATTGTGAGATTTAAATTGGCTGATAAATCATTCAAACCCTTGGCAAATTCATTGATGGAAACCATTTTCAGCTGGGAAAGCAAATCATAAAAAGAGCTGTAGTAGACAACTAAGTTTAAAAAGGGGGGGGGGAAAGATTGTTTTTGTTTCAAACTGGTCCTTCAATTGGGAATGAGAACAGAAAACAATAAACCCTAGAGGCCTCTCTGAACGAGTGGTAGCTTTTGTTTATTAACTTGTAAGTTAATTTTGACATTGTGCCCTTTTATCTACATTTTGATAGACCAGTCTGTTAAAGTGCAGACAATGAATCAAGTAAACATTATTACAATGTTGTCTGTTCCGGAGATGCAGGAGGAGATGGCTTTGCCAGTCCAAAAGGTCCACTGAGTTGGGCCTCATTAAACAATAGGTTTGCTTTGTCCTACCCATACCAAGCCAGCACCCAAATACCTGAGCTATAAGAGCAGATAAGCACCTCCTTGGAAGGTCGTCTGCCTGGTGCTCCTGGAGAAATGCAAAGTGTACGTGCACCTTACAATGAAACTGCGGCTTCACGTTAAACATGCAAAGGTCAGTTTAGTCACCCACACCCCTTCCCTTCCCTTGCCCTGCCCTGGGACACAGTTTCAGTGGAGCCGGCCTTTCTCTGGAAGCCCTCTCCCTTGCCCTTCTAGAGATAACATATTCTGACCCACCGCCATCATTTCAGCCTTCCTTCCTGCTCCTTTCAGATTGGAATGGGTTTGGACGAATCATCAGAAATGATTAATTCCCCTTCCGAATGAGATTAGTTGCTTAAAATGGCATCATTGGGCTGAGATAAGATTGCGGGCACCAAAATGTTCCTTTCGCAGCCAGGGAGACTGACTAGTGCAGCAGCTGGAAAGCAGAATACAGGCCAGCAGCAAGTGGATTCTGCCCCCAAACAAGGAGGAAATAGGATCTTTACCACCTGAAACTTAAGAGAGAATTGGCTTCCAGCTAACCTGCTTATTGAGCATTTATTTGTGTGATTTGGGCTGTGCAAAACATATCTGAAACACAATTGAATGACCACTAAACATTCTGGACACCATATTTTACGCCTTACAGAACTACAATTCCCAACAACCAACTACAGTTCCCAGAGCTCTTTGAGGGAAAGAATGTGCTTTGAGTGTGATGTAAAGATTTGGTGTGCTTATACTGCCTTGCTTGCACAGAGTGTGCAGCGAGTTATTTGACGGCCACTATTTATAGAGCATTCTAATTTGTCTGGTGGGATTCTACAATGTTGTGTTGAAAAAATTGCAGTTCTATGCTTTCTCATCACTTTACTTGCCACAAAAAATTATGGCTTATTTTTGAAGTAGGCTGGTTGTGCGAGAACACATGCAATTTTTACCGCTCGCAAAATAACAACAATATGGAATAGCTGCTGAAAAGCAATAAAAGGATAGCAGCTGCAATTTTTTATTTTATTTTATTTTTAATGTAAAGTGCTCTTCTGGCCATGCAGCAGTTTTAGATCCCTTTGCCAAAGACTGGAAAATGAACGTATGAATGAATGGACGCAGGAAAGTATTGACACTTACTACACAAATGCCTCCCTGTGGAACAGCTACACAGGTCTATCAGGCCAGGATTCAAAGTGATTTCCAACCTTTAAAATTATCTTTGCTTGAGCAAGAGTTCTGTGTTGCTCAAATGTTGGTTTGTTTATATCTTTTGGCTGCAATGCGGTTCTTGTGGTCTCTGTGCAAGGCAAGTGCTGTATGGACTCTTGCATCAGGAAAGTGTGTGTGAGTTGTGATGTTACACCAGCACAGCCAAGCACGAATCCAGGTGGTGCACCAACAGGATTGCACAACTGCACAGTGTGATGTTTTGCATCAGTCAGATGTGGCTGGAGAGGTGGGGATCTGGTGACTGGGGACCGTATATGACACAGTCAATTTTATGCATAAACTTTTCCATAACAGTATTGCATAAACTTTTCCATATCTTCAGGACCCTTTACAAACACAAACACCTTCTTGGAAACACTTGTCAAGGCAAAAGAGGGAGCGGCCTCCGTTCGGACTCTCTCTGTTGCCTTTATCACTTGTCATTTTTATTTTATTTTCTTGGTGTCGTTGGTTTAAGCTCTGCAATTTGCTGTCAAAACAAACAGCAGATTAGGGACCGAAGAAGGTCAGCCAGTTTCATTCCCATTCAAACAGCTGGAGATCAAAAGTTCAGACCAGACCCGGTGTCTGTGGATAAGGGCCAGCACAGCCAAGGATGTAAATCAGAAAGGTGTGTGATTTTAAGGAACTGGCTGTGGGTGGTTTCTGCAGGACTGGAGGGTCTGGGACGGGGTCAGCAACCTTTTCCAGCCGTGGGCTGGTCCACCGTCCCTCAGACCATGTGGTGGGCCGGACTATATTTTGGGAAAAAAATTGAATGAATTCCTATGCCCCACAAATAACCCAGAGATGCATTTTAAAGAAAAGGACACATTCTACTCATGTAAAAACACTAGGCAGGCCCCACAAATAACCCAGAGATGCATTTTAAAGAAAAGGACACATTCTACTCATGTAAAAACATGCTGATTCCCGGACTGTCCGCGGGCCAGATTGAGAAGGCGATTGGGCCGGATCCGGCCCCCGGGCCTTAGGTTGCCTGCCCCTGGTCTGGGAGATAAGGTGCAGGTTCAATATGCGACACATGTCATAAAAGACTTGCTGTACCAAGTCAAACTAAAGTCCCATCAGTCCTTGCATTCTGACTCCCAGAGGGGCCAGTCAAAAGTCCTTTGGGAAGCTCCTAAATAGGACAAGGTGGTCATCACCATCCTCTGGTGTGGGGTGGGGTTTTTTGCACCTGTATCTGGTTGTTCTATCTGAACATGCATATTCCAGACCTAATTGGAAGTGGAGCAGGAAGCTAACATTTGGAGCAATCACTCTCAGGGCTCCCTGGAGAGGCGCAGAGCTCTGCCAGACAGGAGTCAGCTTCCTTTGGACTCCTCCAAGTACAGGTCCCAAGTGAAGTCGAAATCAGATCGCGTGGCCAGCCAACACACTGTGAAATGTTATCCTAGTGGCCAAGTGTCATCTCTATCATTTACATATATCTTGCATGCGTCATGTTCAGAATTTCCTGAGAACACAGATTTGAACCTCCTGGCTAAAATGTTGAGACCTCGAAGGCTCATAACTTATGTAGAGATATTAAATAAATATTGTCATGGTCACTACGTACTTATTCTGTTACAAAATGCACACATTGTGCAGCTGTGTGCGAAAGAAAATGAAGCTTGTGAAATCAGCCCTCGACAACCATCTGTTGGGATGCTAGAAACTCCGTCCCAGCTCCTCCTGGTATCTCAGTCTTTCCAAGTTATGGAAAACTTATGAATTTTCAAATTCCTCTTCAACCGTGAGTGCTAAAAGCATGCTATGTCCGGTGCCAAATTAGAAGTTATAAATTTCCTGGGGTGGTGCTATGGGTTGACAGAATACTCACACCAGTCTTATGTGATATGTATATATATATACGTGCAACTAATATGAACTCAAACTATCTGAGGGTGGACTCTTTGGGGAGAAAAATGCCTATTTATTAGCAGGGCTTAACAAATTTAAATCAAAGAGACAGGCCTTGATCCTTGCAGGTCTTAACTCTGGGAAAGTTTGGGTCAGAATTTTTATTACCCTGGCTCGTTTCCCATAAACACATAAGAAAATAAGCTGCAGCAAAATTCCACAAGCAGAGAGACTGGGGAGAAGCAGCTCTGGGGTGAGGCAGATTCAGTGGGAGCCCCACCCCCAAATTCCTCCCAGCCCCACCCACAAATAGCATTTTGACCAATATGGGGTAGCGGCAGCAGAACCGAAATGGTAGCTGGTGCAGCCCTCAGTGTTGGGTTGCTGTAATGAAAAACTGTGTGGAAGCAAAACTGCTGTGTTTATAAACATTTAGGCAACGCTCCACTCCAGACCCTTAACAGGCAGCAAAGAGTGCTCCCCCTCTGTTTCAAAGCAAATTGAGTGGGGAGAAGAGGTTACAGAGCTGTTTATGATTTCAATTAAGGGGCAGATAACACATTTTGTTTTGTTTCCTCTCCTCGTCCCTGCCCCAGCAGCTCTCCACAAAGGCTATTAAGAAAGCATCATGTGGGGATAATGGGATGGTAGATACAGGAGACATCTCACTGGGCTTCAATAGCATCTGGTTAACAGGTCTCTGAGAGATGTGGATGAAAACCTGATATTAAAATCACACTTTTCATTCCGTCCAGGTCCATCTGCACTGTGAAACCAACACCTGCTAAGCTTGGTCATTTACTGTAATTGGAGGAGGATAAAGGTGAACAGGACGTGTCTACCTTTAGTCTCACATGGACCGTTTTGAAGAAAGCTTTATTGTTATACGCTTTCTGCTCTTCCCTTACATCCCCCTTTATTCAAAAACCACTGATCTGACAGCAAGCGTAGTTCCCTGTCTGTGATAACTCTGCTGAAATCTGCACTGGTTCAATTAGAGACCGGATTATCATGCTCCCTTGCCAGTCTTTCCTCTTTCATGTTTGCTCTTTATGCAGAAAGACCGAACTATTCCAGTGTTGCACGAGTGTGAAAGTAGTAACACAAAAGATCAAAACTCTGGATGTGCAGATAACATCATTAAATAGTTTAGGCGGCATGGACTGAGGCTGTGTTCACATTTCTGTTCACTGTGCACTCACTGCATTTCTAGTCCTGAGTTTTTAATCCATGTACACACAACGCAATACAAAATGCATGAGTATCCTTTACCTTGTTATAAAGTCCTACAGTTTGATGCGTTGTTTCTCAAACCAGCTTCACAGTGACTGGAGTCCTTAAGTCTTGGAGTCCTTAAGTTGCTCCTTATTCATCTCTAGCCAAGGTGCAAACACTTTGGCATAGGGTAAAGACATTCCCGTCATGTCAACAGCCCCAGCAGGGTGTCCAAATCTGACACTAAGGAAGCTGTGTAAGAGCTGTGAAATGCATTGGGGTGGGGGGGACAACTTCACTGCACTCTAAGGCGGTCATGTGAACACACCCATAACTGTATCTGGGTGGAGAGGAGCGACCTATTACTGCTTTATTTATTTTTCCTTTTTTTAAAAAAAAAAATATATTTTATTGGTTACTGTTTTACAGACCCTCCAAAGTGTCCCTATTTTCAAAGCTCTGTAATTTTAAAGCTCTGTAATTTTAATCTGTCACCCTCTTGTTCCAAAATTTCCCAATACTTCGGCCATTTGGCCTCCATATTGAGTTTTTTCTGGGCCTTTGCCTCCATAGGTGACAGCCATCTTGGGGTTTTATTTTCTAACAAATCCTTATATCTTATCCAGACATTAAACAGTGCTTTTCTTACAATATGGTTTTTGAACGCTTTGTGTGCTTTGACCTTATCATACCACAAATATGCATGCCAACCAAATACATTATTGAAACCTTCCAAATCCAAGACATCCGTTTATTAGACTTCCTAATAAACATTAGGAAGAACTTCCTGACAGTAAGAGCTGTTCGACAGTGGAATTCGCTGCCAAGGAGTGTGGTGGAGTCTCCTTCTTTGGAGGTCTTTAAGCAGAGGCTTGACAACCATATGTCAGGAGTGCTCTGATGGTGTTTCCTGCTTGGCAGGGGGTTGGACTCGATGGCCCTTGTGGTCTCTTCCAACTCTATGATTCTATGATTCTATGATTTTTCATAGTAAAGTTTTAAGTCTGGCAGGGCAAATCCACCTCTTTCTTTAGCATCAGTTAAAATCTTAAATTTTATACGAGGCTTCTTGCCCTGCCAGACAAATCTGGAAATATCTCTCTGCCACTTCTTGAAACAGTCCATTTTGTCCAAAATTTGCAGTGATTGAAACAGAAATAACATTCTTGGCAATACATTCATTTTTATCACAGCAATTCGGCCTAGCAACGATAGCTTCAAATTTGACCAGATTTCTAAGTCTTTTTTCACTTCAGTCCAACATTTTTCAGTTATCCTTAAATAAATTCACATTCTTAGCAGTCATATTGACCCCTAAATATTTCACTTTCTTAACCAGTGTCAGACCTGTCTCCTTCTGAAACTTCTCTCTCTCAATCACATTCAGATTTTTCTCCAGAACTTTAGTTTTCATCTTATTCAGCTTAAAACCTGCTACCTGGCCAAATTCTTGAATCAATTCTAATACTCTTTTCGTACTTGATTCTGGCTCCTGTAAAGTCAATACTAAGTCATCTGCAAATGCTTTCAGTTTGTACTGTTTAGCTCCCACTTGTATACCTTTAACCAATTGGTCCCTTCTAATCATATTTAACAGAACCTCCAGGACCGAAATAAAAAGCAATGGAGAGATTGGGCAACCCTGTCGTGTTCCTTTCTCAATCTTGAATTCTTCCGTCACTACATTATTCACAATTAATTTAGCCTTTTGTTCTGAGTAAATTGCACCTATGCCATTTCCAAAACCTTTACCAACCCCCATCCCCGATAAATTATTCTTCATAAAACTCCAAGAAATATTATCAAAGGCTTTCTCCGCGTCCACAAAAATCAGAACTGCTTTAGTATTGATCTTCACTTGTAGCTTTTCTAGAATATTAATTATATTCCTCGTATTATCAGACAAATGCCTGCCCGGGAGAAAGCCCGCTTGGTCTTTATGAATTTCTTCTGCTAGGACCTTTTTTAATCTTTTAGCCAAAATGTCTGCAAAGATTTTATAATCCACATTAAGCAGTGATATGGGACGGTAGTTTTTAAGTTGCGTCTTTTCAAACTCTGATTTTGGAATAAG
The DNA here is from genome assembly GCF_964106645.2 of Podarcis pityusensis. Lineage (NCBI taxonomy): Eukaryota > Metazoa > Chordata > Lepidosauria > Squamata > Lacertidae > Podarcis > Podarcis pityusensis. The sequence continues at coordinate 24,958,766 of NC_138040.1, read as the reverse complement.
TGTAATGTATGCTTCTTTCCACGACTCAGGTGCCCTTTTCCCTTCCAATATTTCATTACAGACTTCCTTTAATGGTTGTATTAACCATTCTTTCAAAGTTCTGTAGTATCTAGAAGTCAGTCCATCCAGTCCTGGAGATTTACCTAATTGCATATTCTGTATGGCCCCTTCTACTTCCTGATACGTTATTTTGTAATCAAGCATTAATTTATTTTCTTGATAAATTTTTTGTAGTCCATTTATTTCCAGAAATTTATCAATATCCATTTCATTCTGCTTTTCTTGTGTATATAATTGTTTGAAATACCTCTGGAAGCACCTTCTAATTTCAGCTGGATTCTGTATATTCTTTCCTTCCACTTCCAAATTCGTAATGGTATTTAATTTTTGTCTTTTTTTCAATTGCCAAGCCAGCAGTTTCCCACACTTATTTGCCGATTCAAATGTCTTTTGTCTCATCTGTTTAATCTTCCATTCTATTTCCTGATTCATCATTTTCATATATTGTACTTGGTAAAGCTTTATTTCTTTTAAAATTTCCTGGGACTTTGGTTTTGCCCTCAGTTTCTTCTCTCCTTCCTTTATTTTTTCCAAGATTTTATCTTTTTTCTCATTTTGCATTCTCTTCTTAATTACATTCTGCTGAATCAAAAAACCTCTCATTACAGCTTTACTTGCGTCCCAGATTACTCTTTTTTCCACTGTAGTATTCATATTTATCTCAAAATAATCTTTCAAAGTTTTTTGGACCTTTTTAATAAATTCATCATTCCTAAACAAATAATCATTCATCCTCCATCTGAAGGAACCAGTTGGCATTAATTTCATTTCCATCTTCACAGCATTGTGATCAGAGCTAGTCTTTGGGCAAATTAAAAAACAGAGTGCGAGATTGGCTCCATTATTATCAAATAATGGAGGCATATAATCAGGATAAAAAACTAGGCTTTCAGGTGGAAAAATCAAAGCTGGAAACAGAATTGTTAGACCCTAAAGTTAAGAATTTGTCAAGAATGTATAACTTGCTGTTGAAATGGAATACTCAGGATGAAATGGTGAAATCTGCTATGATTAAATGGGCACAGGATGTTGGACATAATATTATGATGGCTGACTGGGAACAGTTATGGACCACTGGCATGAAGTTTACGGCATGCAATGCCTTAAAAGAGAATTTAATGAAAATGATTTACAGGTGGTACATAACACCAGTCAAGCTTGCAAAAATTTATCATTTGCCCGATAATAAATGTTGGAAATGCAATGAAACTGAAGGTACATTCTTTCACCTTTGGTGGACATGCCCAAAGATTAAGGCATTCTGGGAGATGATCTATAATGAAATGAAAAAGGTATTTAAATATACCTTTTTAAAGAAACCAGGGGCCTTTCTCCTGGGCATGGTGGGCCAATTGGTGGCAAAGAAGGACAGAGTTTTTTTTATGTACGCCACAACAGCAGCAAGAATACTTATCGCAAAGCATTGGAAGACACAAGATCTACCTACCAGGGAGGAATGGCAGATGAAGCTGATGGATTATATGGAATTGGCGGAAATGACTGGCAGAATCCGAGACCAGGGAGAAGAGTCGGTGGAAGAAGATAGGAAAAAAATTAAAGTATATTTACAGAAATATTCTAAAATTAATGAATGTTAGAAGGATGCTGGAAAGAAGCTATATGACTTTAGTAGAAATATTATAAAGAATTAAGTATGAATAGATTGATATTGGGTAAAGGTGTAAATTTAAGGCTAAATTGCGTAAAGATAAATTATGGAACCAAATCTGAGAAAGAGGGAAAGGACTTGCTGGAATAATTAACTGAACTAGAATACAAAAAAGGAGGTGTGAGGAAGTCGAGGAAATAAGCAAATGAAAGATAAGGATATGAAAATACGGGGTCCTTTTTATTTTCGTTTGTTCTTTTTTTGGTTTTTTAAATGATTTTGTTTTCTTTTTTTGTATTGTTGATGTTTTGTATTACTGTATTTATTTTTGTGTTTGAGGTTTTGTAATTGTTTATTGCTTGTATTTTTCTTTTGTTCCTCTTTTCTTTTCTTTGTAATGTTTAAACTTTAATAAATATCTTTAAAAAAAACAAACCAAAGTGTCCCTATTTTCCAGGGACAGTCCCAGATTTACAGAAGCCATACTGGTTTCTGGTTTGATCCCAGAATGCCCCGCTTCTCCTTAGGACGTCCCTATTTTCATCAGAGAAATGTTGGAGGGTATGGAGTTATCCGACCCCTGAGCCAAAGAGACAAGTAACTATGCAACCTTTAGAAGGCATCTGAAGGCAGCCCTATATGGGGAAGTTTTAAAATGTTTTACAGTGGTACTTTGGGTTACATACGCTTCAGGTTACATACACTTCAGGTTACAGACTCCGTTAACCCAAAAATAGTACCTCGGGTTAAGAACTTTGCTTCAGGATGAGAACAGAAATCGTGCTCCGGCGGCGCAGCGGCAGCAGGAAGCCCCATTAGCTAAAGTGGTGCTTCAGGTTAAGAACAGTTTCAGGTTAAGAACGGACCTCCGGAACGAATTAAGTACTTAACCTGAGGTACCACTGTATTATTATTTTTTACACATTGGAAGTTGTCCAGAGTAACGGGGGCAATCCAGTCAGATGGGCGGAGTAGAATTATTATTATTATTATTATTATTATTATTGACGTCCCTATTTTCATCAGAGCAATGTTGGAGGGTGTGGTTTTAGTCACCTTTGTGAGATACTATAACATTCTTGCCTATCTTCGTGACAGGTGTCCCCTCTAAACCAGGGAATGGGAGCCTTTCCCTCTCTGCCCTGACTACAATTCCCATCCATCTCTGACCATTGACCATGCTGATGAGAGCTGGAGTCCAACAACACCTGGAGGGCCACAGCTTGCCTACCTGCATCCGAACCCTTCCCTGATAGTGGGTGCATTCACACTGGTAGTGAACTGCTGAATATGGTCCTGCAAGAGCTTTGGCACCATCATTTCAGCAGAAAGAATACCGAGATTTTGGCAGCAAGAAGATAAAGAAATCAAAATACTGCTTCAGGTTGAAGGGTTGGAAAAAGCTTGATTCCATAGTCCACATATATTACGCAAATCTGCATAGATATTACTAATTATGCATAACTTCTATTAGTTAAGGTGAAATAGCATAACCCCCTCTCCCAAAACATTGGGCGTCCTGTTTAGCCTCTCCCCCTACTGACTGACCTCCAGGATTTCCCCTGGCTTTACCCACCAACATAAAGTCTGTATTCTCATGCTTAGGGACTAGAACAGGCTTCCTCAAACTCAGCCCACCAGATGTTTTTGGCCTACAACTCCCATGATCCCTAGCTGGCAGGACCAGTAGTCAGGGATGATGGGAACTGTAGTCTCAAAACATCTGGCGGGCCGAGTTTGAGGAAGCCTTGACTAGAAACTTTAAAAACAACATCAATAATTATTATCAGTGTTCTAAACTGCTGGCCCAAAACTCTACACTTGAGTGTTGTGTATGTGCTTGAATAACAATAGACTAACTACTGTTCTGGTAGCAGCAAGAATATAGAAGTAGCTTATTGGATTGGATCAAGAATCCATTTGGTGCAACATTCTGGTTTATTATACTGAATAACTTCAAGCAAGTTCAGAAGCGAGGTATTCAGGGGCAAGTATGAGACACATCTATTTTTCATTATTATTAGACAAACTCGTGTAGTTCATAAACCACTGTGTGAGAGAGGTTATACTCTGCCCCCTCCTCTTCCTCTGTCTTGCTTTATTTGTGGATTATTAACCATAGCTACAAGGATCATTGTTTATACAGCATGGAAGGCTGGTGGGGAAACTGAGATGGCTGAGACTAATGAGAGAAGAGGAAGGAAAACGTAAGCTGTGGAGGAAAGGGCTGAGTTTAAAATAAAACACATCTGGATTTTCAGGTTGGGTTAGCACAAGACCACGGTCACCCCCTTCAGAGGCAAGCCACATGCAACACACAAAAGGAGCTTGAGTCACACCATCAGGACACACCCCACCTTCTCTGCTTGATGCAAGCAAGGGGAGAACAATAAACTTGTTGTCTAAACTCCTGAGACCCATCTCCAGCCCTTTCTGACAAATTAAGGGGTGGGAGCAGAGAGGGGAGGCTGTCTGAAACAAAGGACAATATGGTGCCTCTACCCCACATTCAAAGTACAAAAGTATACTAGGCTGGTCATTGAATCTCACTTTGGCAACAGGACAATTTCCTCCATTTCACCTAAGGGCAGCAGAATAGTGCCGTGTGTGTGTGTGTGTGTGTGTGTGTACACGCGGGCGGGCGGGCGCAGGGCAGGCCACACACAGCTCTCTCTACCCCTTGCCCCTCAATATTTGTTGCCTGAAGCAGCTGCCTCACTCTGTCTCAGAGTAGGGCCAACGTAGTGACAGGTGAGCATAGAGTGAAGTAAAATTGATGGAAGGCAAAAGAGCAACTCAAAGGTACCACGCAGGAGGAAAGCCTAATGAGGATTTCCAGATTATAAAGGGAATAAAGATCCCATGATGTCATGCACCTTTTCCAATTATTTCCTATCTTACTGCTATACTTGCATTGAGGGTATCTCTCTAATCTCATACCCTCCAAAATTTGTCTGATGAAAATAGGGACGTCCCATTCAATAGTAGTAGTAGTAGTAGTAGTAGTAATAATAATAATAATAATAATAATAATACAGTTTATACCCCACTCATCGGACTGAGTTGCCCCAGCCACTCTGGGCGGCTTCCAACATATATAAAAACATAAAAAAACATTAAACATTAAAAACTTCCCTATGCAGAGCTGCTTTCAGATGGCTCGGGGGTCAGATAACTCCATACCCTCCAACATTCCTCTGATGAAATTAGGGGCATCCTAAGGAAAAGTGAGTCATTCTGGGATCAAATCAGAAACCAGAGCGGCCTCTGTAGATCCAGGACTGTCCCTGGAAAATAGGGACACTGGGAGGTCCGTCAAGGGTGCAACAAGGTATGTGGCAGAGGATATTTGCAATGATGAGAATCTCAAAGCCTTCCTCTGGCTGGTGACAGCAACCAGCAAAATAAGGCAAAGTAAGGCTGGGTCCCATATTTGAAGAGGCCACCAAGTGAAGCTCCAACAGCAGTGCAATCCCTAATATCCCCTTCCAATGCTCTTTTAAGCACTGAGGAGACCGTCAGGGAGTGTGCATTAGGAAAGATGGAAGGGAATTTGGAAAGGTCTCTTCTCCAAAGTCACCCACTCATCACCCTACCTGCGAGCACCCACAAACCATGCAAACCTTGTGCTCAATAAGGGCAAAATGCTTTTAAAAAATTTATTTCTGGGGAGTGTGACTCCAGCCACCCAGGGCTTAAGGCATTTTCGCCAGGGGACAGGGTATAGGACAAAGTGATGAGCCAAGACAGAGACACAGCCACATTTATGATGCCTGCGTGATCTCTGGCAGAGGCCGAGGAATTTGCAGAGCAGAGGGTGAGCAAATTAGGCACGTATTTTAAAATGTGTGGGGGTGAGGATGGAGGGGAAAGTGGCAGGAATGTTTGCCCAAATGACTATAGCTGGTGAAAAGGTGTACTGCAATATATTGGTGCCTCGTGGTGAGGTGTGTGGAGTTTAGCACTACCACCACCCAAATTCTACTACCAAGAAGTATTAATATAGTTCTTTGCCCAGGTGCTCCAAACGCCAGTCGGTCTTATTGCCCCCATGTTGCAGATGTGGACACTGAGGCTCATAAAATAGTATCTTGTCTAAAGCTATCAGGAATGTTAATGTTAATGGTTGAGGTGAGTCTTCAAAACATTGTCTTTCTGGTTCACAGCAATTCACACACTTTTTCTTCTTGTTTATTATAAACATGAATATGGAAACATGAATGGATGGAAACATGAATATAAACCATGAATGGCTCCCTCCCTTCCCCTCAGGGGTGCCAACTGGAATGAAATATTGCAGGGGCCCAGGTAAGCCCCGCCCCACATGGCATGGTGCACACGCACCACTTGAATGGCAATGCCCATCAACTTGGTGGGGGCCCAGCCCCCCTCAAATATTTTATTGCAGGGATCAAAGCCCCCACAACCCCTAGGAGTTGGCTCCTATGCCTCCCCTTCAAGCCACTGAGGTGTGTTAAGTTCCATGTCTTACATAGTAAACAACTTACGCATAAACTGGTTTGGAAATTCTGGGGATACAGACTAGAAAAAGAAAAAAGGAAAGGGGAATTTAAACAAAAGGGTTTTTTTTTAAAAAAATAATAATGTGTTGATTGTGCAGAGGGCTGATTAGTGCAAGGAGAGAAATCCGCCTTCTATTCCTCAGTCTGCAAAAATGGTTCTCTCACTCTCCATTTGTCTTTGCAGTGTTTCTGTGCTAAACCACTAGCACCCCACTATCGATAGCACATGAAAACCAGGTGATGTAGACATACTGTACTTAACCTGCAATCTTCAGCTTGACCCAGGTTATAAAATCTTACTGTGTTGCTTAGGTTCTGTTTCATCCCAAAATGTGCAGGGCCTCTGGGTAAGCAATGTCCTGTTGTCGATGCCTCTTGACTACAGCACGCACCCATGCTTGTTTCCAGAGCAGCCGGCAGCATCTGTTCACACAAATGTCCCTGCCCGTCATTCATTTGCTCCTGATTAAACAGCACCCCACAAAGGCCTGGTCTCCTCTGTGTATTAGAGGAAGGATGGAAACAGAGGGAGTCAAAAGAAAGAAAAAAGAAAAAGAATTAGCACACTTGCAAGTGATCTTGCTCAGCTAAAACTTTGTTCAGTGCTGGCATTTCTAAAAAACACCCCCCCCAAACCACCCAAGGGGATAGGGGAGCTATAGTCTCCAGGATCTCTGAATCCTCCTTTTAGTCCCAGATAGTTTGGGGCAGGCTGTCATTACTCAGCAGAGAGGGAAATGAACTGTGCACATGATGAGGCACCTACATTTTTTATTTCATGTTCACCTGTGCAGAGGCACAGAGCCCTGGCATTCAAAACAGCCCTGGTACAATGAAGCCCCAAGAATCATCTCTCTTAGGCGATGGAAAGAGCACAAGAGAGGGGCTTTGAAAGGGATGCTGCAGCAGTGCCAAAACCATGCGGATAGAAAGCTGTGTGTGCATTGTTGCTTACTCTGGCTCCAGCACGCTATCATCGCTTGACGTTCGAAGCCAAGTGCACATGACATTAGCCACAATCCACCTGTATCCTGTAGCTTTTTGATAAATACTCCCGTTTGATGTGTTTTCCCACAAACCAGCTTCAGCCCAGTTAGGCTATGGAAGCCGCAGTTAAACTGAGGTGTGTACATTTTAGGCATTGCATATGCACAGACGAATAATAATAATAATAATTTATTATTTATACCCCACCCATCTGGCTGGGCTTCCCCAGCCACTCTGGGTGGCTTCCAAAAAAAATATTAAAATATTGTAATACATCAAACATTAAAAGCTTCCCTAAACAGGGCTGCCTTCAGATGTCTTCTAAAAGAATGCTTTAGGGGAACAGAAGTTCAGTGCAAGGAAACAAATCAGGTAATGGGTGTTGTGCGAAGACATCCCCACACTCCTTCTGGTGTGAACAGCAACATAAAAAAGCAAATCAAAACACAGTGGGCGGAAATGACCTCGCTGTGTTTCAAGCTGCTAATATATACATAGCCCAAACATATAAATCCCTTTGACCATACTAGGTGTTTTGTGTATGGGCACAGGAGTGAATCTGGTGTTATCATATATTTGGCATTTGGACTGTCAGCAATAACGTCACACTTTTCTAGCGTTTTCGGTTTTATTTTTTCTTTCTAGGCCAATGCAGACTGGAGGGGAACATTCAAAATTTGGAGGGCAGAGCACTGATTCTGCCTCCAGGAAATGGGCTGTGCATTTCTGAACGGAAGAAGCAAGAGGGAATCCCCGGGCTTCTATTTTTAAGCTCCTTTTTTGGTTTGCACGAAGAAGAAAAAACTCTTGCGTCCATGTTGCCCTTTAGCACACGCACGGGCAAAAAGCCTCCATTGTCCTGGAGCCAAAGGGATGACGAGCAAAGCACTCGGCAGCACAAAGGCTGGGGTTATTTGGCCAGCCAAGCGAATGCTGTGGACGGCAGGAGGAAAGTGAGACCGCAGGAAAGAGAGCAGCTGCTAATCCTCCTTCCTGTTCTAATGAACTAATTAATCACGGTCAATAGGACTGGCAATCAATTCCATCCTCAAGGAGCATGCCAGGTGGGCTCCAGGCAGGAGGGAGGCTCAGGTGGCAGGCAGGCTTGCAGCGGCAATTTATCCCTGTATCTGGGAAACCCCCAAGCCGTGGATGGAGATGGGATGTCACTGTCAGTCAGCACTGTGCATGATGCGGGACTCCCGCTGGCAATTCCTGGCACACAGACATGGATCAAGTCCTGATCAAACAGTGCCTCTGAGATTTCCCTCCTCAGGAGACTGCTCAGATACTCAGATTCCTAGTAGCCATGTCAGCCCCTCAGGATGAAGGCCTTTTGAGGGTTTCAAGCACAGCTAATAGGCCCTATTAGGCATACTGAGGCAGTCATATAAGGCAGCTGATTTTGTTTGTTATGAAAGGGCTGCAAATTGTCCCAACATTTAATTTATTATAGTTGTATTTTTGCTGCCAGGGAGGGGGAGAGGTGTTTGTGAGGGTTTGTGCTTCAGGTGTCAAAATAACCTGGCAGTCCTTGGGTACTGTGCACCTTGATTTGGGATGGTGGGGACCTTTGTTGCTCTGCTTCAGGCAGAAAAAATGTCTAGGGGAACCCTAGTTTCGAGAACGCAGACTTAGGAGAAGCAGAAGACAAGCATCACTGGGAGAAAAAATGCACCAAGTAACAACAGCAATAACAAATTTAGCCGTGGTAGAAACTGCCATATCTGGATATAGCTTCTGTAAAAAGGATGTTGGAGCAAGTGAGACAATGCTTTGTCTGGATCTTTTTCAAAAGTGCACAGGCTGCATGCCATCAGGAGACGGTGTTTTCAAAGCAAAGACTAGCCCAAGAATAACGTTCGCAGGGGAAACACCAGGACATACTTCCCCTGGAATCATTCCCAGTCTTTAATTTCTACAAGGAGAGGTTGGTCAAACCAGGCAAATTTATCTCATCTAGAATCCCTTCAAGCTTAGGGCCAAATGTTGCAGGGCTGGTTGTAGTTAAACAGTAGCAATAAAATCTTTACATGATTGGAGGCACTCTTATTATTTTGCATGATTCTGGGGCCGAGCTCTGGCACTCAGAAACACGCTATGCAGCTGTGCTGTGGCTCACATTCAGACATACATTATTCTATTCTTCTTTTAAAAGCAGCTTCTGCTTTGTCATCTCTAAATTCAGGCACCCAGCAGGCCTGCATCTCCTGACCATCTCTTGCATCTCCTACTGTTGCAGCAGTGTAGGTCTTCCTGGATGCAACAGCAGCCCAGACAGACATCTTTGGTGTTCTCAGCAGCAGCAGCATCTTTCTTACACTCTGCCAGGCACTACCCAGACACTGATGGATGCTGTAATCACTGGTAGGCGAGCAAGGGCAGAATGTAACAGTCCCTTCCTGCTTTGGGCTTTGTGCCAGTACCTATTCATAAACCACCTCACAGCAATAGCAGGGAAACAGGGAGATAGAAGCAGCCAGGGCCATGGCTCTGTGATCCGTCATCCTTCTGGACAAGGTTTTAAATAATTCTGCCTGGCACTGCCTCTCTCTCCTGCACAGCACGTCTCAGCCCAAGCAGCTTCATTGCCACAATGCCAATGGCTTGGACTTTTCACATCTTTCTGCAAGTGCTCAAATTATTCAGTGTGTGTTGTGCAAGAGAAATAAGGAACTGAGAGTAGCCAAGACTGGCTTGGAACTTCTCATCTTTACACACTGCCCCCCCCCCCGACACCCATTTCTCGTTTCTCTTATTTTGGCAGCATTTATATAATGATATTGCGCAACTTTGGCCATCTCATGAGAAGAGAAGACTCCCTGGAAAAGACCCTGGTGATGGGAAAGATTGAGGGCACAAGGAGAAGGGGATAACAGAGGACGAGATGGTTGGACACTGTTCTCGAAGCTACCAGCATGAGTTTGACAAAACTGCGGGAGGCAGTGGAAGACAGGAGTGCCTGGCGTGCTCTGGTCCATGGGGTCACGAAGAGTCGGACACGACTAAATGACTAAACAACAACAAATTGCGCAATATTTTTGTTAGCAGGATTGAATCCTAGGATAGTTTGCTACAATATAAATTTGCCTCTGAGCGCCTTTAGAGTGCCCTCTCATCCCATTACTAAGCAACTGTATCACGTCCACACAAATTTCAGATTATAGAGCAGAGCTTACAAAGCGCACTGGGAAATGATTGAAAAGCAGTGAGTTCCTTCACAGACGTGGAACTTAAACTTGAGGACTTTGGCGTGTTCCAACTGGCAGCTCTCTCTAGGTCCTATGGTTAGAGGCAGAGGTTTTTCACGTTGCCTGCTACCTGCTCCTATTCAACTAGAGATGCCAAGGACTGAAACTAGGGCCTTCTGCATTCAAAGCAGGTGCTGTAACCATTGAGTCATGATGCTTCTGCTGCAGGAATGTTAATAAGGAATTGGCTTGTTTGGGCTCCCAAATATTTTTAGCTCTTTTGGCGCAGTGTTTTTAGTGGCACCTGCGTTTGTTCACAGAACACTTACATTCTATTGCTGCTGTCTTTATGGGGGGAAAACAATTCTCAAAATGCTCAGTCAATACAATCTTGAGGGCCAGCTGGCTGAGTCTTCCCTGCTTTCCAATAGCCTGATAGGAAACAAGCAACAGTTCCAATCTTGAACATCGTGAGAGTTGATTATCAGTTTTTGCAACATAAGTAGCTCATTTATCTGTGATGGTGCTCACCTGCACATGCAACCATCACCTCTTTATTTTTGCTGTCCATGGCTGCCAGTTTGTGTTGCCACCCATGACCCTTCTATCAAGATACGAGTACCGGCTGCTCATTCGTGTTCCTGGAGGAAGAATTGTGAGGGGAGAGACTCCCTCAGGCAAGGCCTCCTTCCACCTGCCTTGCTCTACCCTCTGCTTCTCAGTGTGTATTGTATTGTTTTATGTACTGTGGCTTGCCGTTGTTTTATTGATTATAGTTTAGATATTATTGTAACTGTTGAGTGGATTTCTGTTTAACTTTTATATGTTGATATTATTATTTTATACTATTCTAATGATTGTTGAATGTTACTTTTTTGATGGAGGTTGCCTATTTTAAAGTTATGTTTTATTATCACATTTTTGTATTGCATTAGATTGTTATGAGATGTACATTTTTTGTTTCTTCAGCTTGTAAACCGCCTTAAGTATTATAAGATAGAAAGGCGGTATACAAATTAAAAATGATGATGATTCCCTGTCCCCAAAGCACTGAAGGTAAGTCTCTGCTCTATAACCCCACCCAAAGATATATACTTACATTGAAAACCATGCTTCGTGGTCCATCTAAAGCAACTTCAATTGGGTTTTGTACACATAATCATTTACTTTGGCTCATGGGTGCTCCTATTGCTGGTGTTTGAAGCCAAGTGTACACAGTGTTAGCTATAATTCATATGTATTGTGTCATTCCTTGAGAAATAATGCTGACTGACTTGTTTTCTGTCAAACCAGCTTCTATTCAGTTTGAACATGTAAGCTGTGGCTATGCTGAAGTGTGTACATTTGAAACAGTCATTGTACATTTGCAGATGGTGGCTTCATAGAAATTCTGGTGTGTGTTGAGGAATGGGGGAACAAACAATGTAATGTATACCCTCCAAAATTTCTCCGATGAAAATAGGAATGTCCTATTCAAGAAGAAGAAGAAGAAGAAGAAGAAGAAGAAGAAAAAGAAGAAGATGATGAAGAAGAAGAAGACTTGGGTTGCCCCAACCACTCTGGGTGGCTTCCAACATATATAAACACATAAAACATTGAACATTAAAAAGCCTCCCAATAGATGTCTTCTAAAGCTTGTATAGTTTCTTATCTCCTTGGCTCACAGGGTCACTTAACTCCGTACCCTCCAACATTCCTCCGATGAAAACAGAGACTTCCTACGGAAAAGCGAGACATTCCGGGATCAAATCAGAAACTGGGGAAGGATTCTGTAAATCTGGGACTGTCTCTGGAAGATAAGGACACTTGGAGGGTCTGTTTAATGTGTGGAGAAACAAATCAAGCAATTCAGTAATGGTGTGTATAGTAGTTTAAAACGCAACATGAGGTGCAGCAAGGAGGAACAACTCTGCTGCATTTTAAGCCGCTCATGTGTACATACTCCCTACTCTCTTGACTGGCAGCTAGAGCTTGGCCCATGAAGAAGAGATGCCAGAAATTAAACATAAGGCCTTATGCATGAAGCTCATGTGTTCCACCACACATGATGCCTCTAGAGGAGATGGATGTTCAATGATACTGGAAAGTTGCTTAGTACTGGGGAATGGGACTGGGCTTCAGTTATAATAATCCTGCTGATGTACTTTGATAATAAGAGTACTGAGTGTATCCATGTGTTTTCTTGTTTGAAAAGACAATTGAATCCGCAAATGAATAGAGCCTGCCTCATTCTCACACTGTAGCTTCTTGCTACAGATTCCTGAGTACTTAAAAGCATCTGAGCACAAGGAACAGAAATGAAATATATTGAAGGGTGAAATATAGTGAAGGGCGTGTGTGCGTTTTCTTATGTCAATATTCTACAATCTTAATCTGTTTTTTTTAAAAAATGATATTTATTAAAGTTTCGAAGAAAAAATTACATAGATAAAAAGAAAAGAAAAAGAAAAAGAAATAAAAAAAGAAAAAAATACAAAATACAGAAAAAAGATAAGAAACACTTAAAAAAAAACACGTCGATCTTTCCATAACTTACATTTCATTTCCTTACTTCCCTGACTTCCTCACACCTCCCTTTTTTGTATTCCAGTTCTATTAGTTAATTCAGCAATTCCTTTCCCTCTTTGTTTTTGTCTTAATCCTTTAACTTAACATATTATAACTTTAGATTCTCATCTATTAACAATCCATTTGTACATACACCTTTATAACATTGCTGCTAAGACCACTTAATTTCATTCTGACATCATTCTAACATTCATTAATTTTGCAATATTTCTGTAAATAGTCTTTAAATTTCTTCCAATCTTCTTCCACCGACTCTTCTCCCTGGTCTCGGATTCTGCCAGCCATTTCCGCCAGTTCCATATAGTCCATCACCTTCATCTGCCATTCTTCCAGAGTGGGTAAATCTTGTGTCTTCCAATACTTTGCAATAAGTATTCTTGCTGCTGTTGTGACATACATAAAGAAAATTCTGTCCTTCTTTGGCACCAATTGGCCGACCATGCCCAGGAGAAAAGCCTCTGGTTTCTTCAAGAAGGTATATTTATATACCTTTTTCATTTCATTATAGATCATCTCCCAAAAAGCCTTAATCCTTGGGCAAGTCCACCAAAGGTGAAAGAATGTACCTTCAGTCTCTTTACATTTCCAACATTTATTATCGGGCAAGTGATAGATTTTTGCAAGCTTGACTGGTGTCATGTACCACCTGTATATCATTTTCATAATATTCTCTCTTAAGGCATTACATGCCGTAAACTTCATACCTGTGGTCCATAACTGTTCCCAGTCAGCCATCATTATGTTATGTCCAACATCTTGTGCCCACTTAATCATAGCAGATTTAACCGTTTCATCCTGAGTATTCCATTTCAACAGCAAGTTATACATCTTTGACAAAATCTTAGTTTTGGGTTCTAACAGTTCTGTTTCTAATTTTGATTTTTCCACCTGGAAGCCTATTTTCTTATCCAAATTGTATGCCTCCATTATCTGATAATAATGAAGCCAATCTCGCACTTTGTTTTTTAGTTTCTCAAAGCTCTGCAATTTCAGTCTATCTCCCTCTTGTTCCAGAATTTCCCAATATTTCGGCCATTTGGCCTCCATATTGAGCTTTTTCAGAGCTTTCGCTTCCATCGGTGACAGCCACCTTGGGGTTTTATTTTCCAGTAGGTCTTTATATCTTATCCAGACATTAAACAATGCTTTCCTGACAATATGATTTTTAAATGCTTTATGTGCTTTGACCTTATCATACCACAAATATGCATGCCATCCAAATACATTATTAAAACCTTCTAAGTCCAAAATGTCTGTGTTTTCAAGAAGCAGCCATTCTTTCAGCCAGCAAAAAGCTGCTGATTCATAATAAAGTTTAAGGTCTGGCAGGGCAAATCCACCTCTTTCCTTTGCATCCGTTAGTATTTTAAATTTTATTCTAGGCTTCTTGCCCTGCCAGACAAATCTAGAGATATCTCTCTGCCACCTCTTGAAGCAATCCATTTTGTCCAAAATTTGCAATGTTTGAAAGAGAAATAACATTCTAGGCAATACATTCACTTTTATCGCAGCAATACGGCCTAGCAGTGAAAGCTTCAAATTTGACCAAATTTCTAAGTCTTTTTTCACTTCAGCCCAGCATTTTTCATAATTGTCTTTAAATAGATTCCCATTTTTTGCTGTCATGCTAATCCCCAGGTATTTCACTTTCTTAACCACTGTTAAACCTGTCTCATTCTGAAACCTCTCTTTCTCAATCACAGTTAAGTTTTTCTCTAAGACCTTTGTTTTTAACTTATTCAATTTAAATCCTGCAACCTGACCAAATTCTTGAATCAGTTCCAAAACCCTTTTAGTACTAGATTCTGGCTCCTGCAATGTCAATACTAAGTCATCTGCAAATGCTCTCAATTTGTACTGTTTAGCTCCGACTTGTATACCTTTAACCAATTGGTCCCTTCTAATCATATTCAGCAGGACCTCCAGGACCGATATAAATAGCAATGGGAAGATTGGGCAACCTTGTCGTGTCCCTTTTTCTATCTTAAATTCCTCCGTCACCACGTTATTTACAATTAATTTAGCCTTTTGTTCTGAATAAATTGCACTTATACCGTTTTCAAAACCTTGGCCTACCCCCATCTCCTGTAGGTTCTTCTTCATGAAACTCCAAGAAATATTGTCAAAAGCTTTCTCCGCGTCCACAAATATTAAAACTGCCTTAGTATTTATATTCACTTGTAATTTTTCTAAAATATTGATTATGTTTCTCACATTGTCAGATAGATGTCTACCCGGGAGAAAGCCTGCTTGGTCTTTATGTATCTTTTCCACTAACACTCTTTTTAGTCTTTTAGCCAAGATGTCTGCAAAAATTTTGTAATCCACATTGAGCAGTGATATGGGGCGGTAGTTCTTAAGCTGCGTCTTTTCAGTCTCTGTTTTTGGTACAAGTGTGATATACGCTTCTTTCCACGACTCTGGTGCCCTTTTCCCACCCATTATTTCGTTACAGACTTCCTTTAAAGGTTGTACTAGCCATTCCTTCAAGGATCTGTAGTATCTAGAAGTCAGTCCATCCGGTCCTGGAGATTTACCTAGTTGCATATTCTGAATGGCACCTTCTACCTCCTGTTCAGTTATTTTATAGTTCAGCATTAATTTATTTTCTTGAGACATTTTTTGTAATCCATTTGTTTTCAAAAATCGGTCTACATCAATTTCTTTCTGTGGCCCTTGTGTGTATAGTTGTTTAAAATACCTCTGGAAACAATTTCTAATCTCAACTGGGTTCTGTATATTCCTTCCTTCCACTTCTAAATTTGTGACAGTATTTAGTTTTTGTCTTTTTTTCATTTGCCAAGCCAACAATTTCCCACATTTATTAGCCGACTCAAATGTCTTTTGTCTCATTTGTTTAATTTTCCATTCTATCTCCTGATTCATCATTTTCATGTATTGTACTTGATATAACTTTATTTCTCTCAAAATCTCTTGCGACTTTGGTTTTGCTCTCAATTTCTTTTCACTTTCCTTTATTTTCTCCAATATTTTATCCTTCTCATTTTGGATTCTCTTCTTTAATGCATTCTGTTGTATCAAGAACCCTCTCATAACTGCTCTGCTTGCGTCCCAGATTACTCTTTTTTCCACATTGGTGTTCATATTTATCTCAAAATAGTCTCTCAAGGTTTTTTGGGCCTTCTTAATGACTTCTTCATCTCTAAATAAGGCATCATTCATCCTCCATCTGAAGGAGCCGGTTGGTGTTAGTTTCATCTCCATCTTCACAGCATTATGGTCGGAGCAGGTTTTTGGGCAGATTTCCGCTTTTCTTGTCTTTGGTGCCATTCCTCTAGTTACCCATATTTGGTCAATTCTTGTCCATGTCAGTTTGGCTTCAGAAAAGAAGGTTCCCTCTCTGGCCAGGGGATTCTTTGTTCTCCAGATATCAACTAAGTCCAAGTTGTCTGTCATCTCAAAAAAGGTTTTCGGTAGTCTACCATCCTTAGTGACTACCTGTCTTTGTGCCTTGTCCATATGTGTAGATACCACTCCATTCATATCTCCCATCAAAATCACATTGTAGTCCAAATAGTCCATCAAGGTCTCATGCAACTTTTTAAATAATTCAGATTTCCCCTCATTTGGTGCATAAACTCCTACTATTAAGAATTTATCTCCTTGTATTTGAATTTCAATTGCCACAAATCTTCCTTGGTCATCTTTGAAGATAAATTTCGGTAATAGTCTCTCCTTTGCATAAATCACTACTCCTCTTTTTTTAACTTTATCCGAAGAAATAAATTCCTGGCCCAGTCTTTTGTTGATCAATACTTTCCTGTGTAACCTTGTTACATGTGTTTCCTGTAAACAAATCAAGTCCAATTGTTCCTTTTTTAATAAATGAAACACAGATTTCCTTTTCTGAGGGGAGTTGAGACCATTACAATTCCAGCTTAATAGTTGCAGAGCCATGATGTAGTTACTTTACTTCTCCTCCAACTGCACCAAGTGCCTGTTCCTGTTCTGTCGGTGGTATCACCTTCTCCAGGCGGTCTTTTAATTCAAAACGTAGTGTTGGTATGTCTAAAGTTCTTCTTTCTAGTATTCTTGACTCTTCTCCAGCTTCTTTCTGCAGGTCTTCTCCGTGGTCTCTCAAAAATCTTTCTTTGTCGTCCTCTGATCTTATTTTTATCTTTCTTCCTTTGAAACTAAAGGAAAGGCCTTGGGGGAATTCCCACCTAAAGATGATTTTGTTGCTTCTCAGCAGGGCAACCAGATCTCTATAATTGGATCTAAGGTCCAAAAGATATTTCGGAATGTCCTTAAATATCTCCACCTTTGACTGATGTATCTCCAAAGTCTTCTGGAAGTGCAGACTCAAGATTTTGTCTCTCTCCTCTTTTGTTCGGAGGGTGATCAAACAGTCTCTCACCCTGTTCTTCTTCCCTCCTCTTCCAAGCCTGAAAGCGCTCACTATCTTAAAGTTGTCCTTCTCCAAGTCTGGATTCCAAAAGTCTGCAAATTCCTGGGTAAGGAAGTCAGTCAAGTTGTCTTTCTCAAGTTCAGGTACGGCCCTAATCCTCAAATTCGTTTGTTTCTCCTTCAATTCAATCATAGACAATATTAACCTGTGGTCTTCAAGTTGCTTGTGTATCGGTGGTATCTTCTCTTCTACAGCAACTGCTATTTCCTTTGCTTCTTCAGCTGTCTTTCGGGTCGAAGTAGATTCCTGTAGCAATTTCTCAATGGTTTCTGTGTTAGTATTTACCTTCTGTCCCAAATTGTTAATACTTGTGGTATTTTGATCAATTTTAACTGATGCTTCAGCTACTTGTTTACTTATTTTTTCCAGAGATTCATTAATTTTACCTAGTGCCTGAGCTAAAGCATCTTCGGATGCCATTCCTTTGGGTTTAGATTGTACCAATGCAGCCCCTGTTGGTAAGCCAGAAGGGCCAGAAGGGCCAGATGTTGATGCTCTTCGCTGCAGCCCAACGTCTGGGCGAAATGATCTACCAGACCTTGTTGTTTTTTCCTGAAGCAAATCTATTTTCTCTTTTCCATCTGCCATAACACTCTAGATAAGGCCCAAGGTCAATCCCACGACCAGAATTTGTTTTGAAGTGGAAAATTCCCATGGCCCAGTTATTATTGTAACAGTTTCAAACTTCCTCTAGGGGGACACAGTAGCAGTCCAAAGTTGTTACCTTAAAATAAATAACCTTTTTTCTTTTAATCCCCCCAGTTCACAAAATAGACGACAGTTTCAATTTTCAGTTATTTTCCAGTTACTTTGAAACCAGGAGAAGCCAGCCAGAAATATTGTATCCCACTTGTATCTCACTTGCAGAGTTAGCTGTCAGAAAGTACTTTCACCAATAGCGCATTTCACAGTATGCCATTCTTACTGTTCATTGGCAGCCCGTTCCCAGGGTTTAAGCGGTGGATTTTAGCTTCCTTTTCTCTCTTTTTGCAGGGAAATACAGTTCACACCTTCCCCCCCTCCTCTTGTTTTGATGATAGAATTATAGTCCTTTTCAAACGTCTTTCAAGGTTTTAGCTTACAAGTTCATTGCTTTACTCTATTTACAAAGAACGGAAGGCAGACTTCCTGTTTATGCCTCTCCGCTTCAGTATCAAATTACTTCGTTATTCTTTGTTCTCCTTTAATTCCCAAATTAGCCTACTCACGGATCGTTGTTTTGTAGCCAAATTGTCACAGGAAAAAGGTAGTGCTCTCCGGTAACGGCTGTGCGGCTTCACTCCACGGAAGAAGCAGTTGACTCACAGCACCACGCCGCTTCCCCGCTTCACTCCGGAACTTGTAATCGGGCTCCTTTGCAAATTGGGGGGGGCGCAAAAGGTGCCCGCCGAGTCCCACGGTCACAGGCTTCACCCGCCTGTGATTTTTGAAGGGTCCCCGCTTTGCCGTAGCGGTACAGACCCGATTTCCGCAGAGCCGGTCCCCTCCGAGTCAGAGGGAATCCGCCATTACCAATGGCGCCACCCCGGAAGTCCGCTGCCTTCTCTACAATCTTAATCTGGTTTAATGTCATACAGATCAGAAGTCCTAATCAGTTTGGCAAGTACGGAATGAACAGAGTGAGGAACATCCCATCATGGTGCTACATCTACTAAAAAGTGCTTAATAACCTTAACCTTAATAACACAAGACATTCTGTGAATTCAAGTACCGTATTTTTTGCTCTATAAGATGCACCAGACCATAAGACACACCTAGTTTTTGGAGGAGGAAAACAAGAAAAAAATATTCTGAATCCCAGAAGCTGGAACAGCAAGAGGGATCACTGCGCAGTGAAAGCAGCGATCCCTCTTGCTGTTCTGGCTTCTGGGATAGCTGCGTAGCCTGCATTCGCTCCATAAGATGCACACACATTTCCCCTTACTTTTTAGGAGGGAAAAGGTGAGTCTTATAGAGCAAAAATATGGTATCTATCCACTTACAGTAATGGAAAATGAACTGTTTTCCCCCACAGCAGACTCAGAAAACTCAGACATCATTTGAAACAAGGCAAAAAGAAAACAATCAGCTCTGTCAATTATGATCTAAAAGATGATGGCTAGGAGGATATAAAGAACGGAAACTTCACACTGGAAGGGAATTCCTGATAAGGATTCAGAGCTAAAAAGCAGTCCAGCACAAAGCTGATCAGTAGGGCAGAGAACAAAATTCACCTTTAGACCCTGAATAATTTAGGGGAAATCCTCCAGGAAGCGACAAAGGAATGTGTCTGTGTATAGACACACATACCTTTGTTCCAACAGTGTGCGTTTTTGAGCCCAAACCCATGAAGACGGTATCTGGCTGCAGTTCAGGAAGCTGCAACTGAACTGCTATAATCATAGTTCTTCAAATGGAGAAAAACAATAATAAACTTACTTTATGAACTACCATGAGGTAGGTTTCCAAGAGCAAGACACTGAATTTGTTGCAAAAAATTGGGGGGGCAGGGAGAGGCTGGCCTGCTGAGCTCTTTTTTCACTCTTGGCTACCCTGAAGTGATTTAATTCAGGGTTGCTGGCCTAAAGAAAAAGTTCATCTGCCATTCACTACTAGAGAGGAAACAGCAAGACTGAAGAGGAGAAAGGTGACTTGGCTTGGGAGTTGTCATGGCTGCCTGGGTAAAAATATGGAACATATGATGACAACATATATATGCAGAATAAGAGGGCTGGGTGGGTAGAGGGCATTGGAGAGAGTAGTGATGTGTAAAAGGAGGAGCTCAATGGGACCATGTGTGTGCCCTAAGGAGAATCAGAGCCAAAAAATGCAGGTTTTTATATGGTTAATTCATTCTGTACACCTAGTTAATGGTTTGGGGAAACAATATTTGCTAGCCGCTTTTCTCAGAATATCTATACTGTATAGAAGATGGCAATTACATTGGGATGGGGTTCCAAGGATAGGGTTCTCACCCTACCAAACAGGAAAGACCTCTAGTAACTTAATGGAATTACTCTCATCCTGTGGGAAAGCCTTTGCAGGAAATGCTTTCTTGTACACTACTAAACAATGCTTTGGTGTCCTCCAAGAAACCCATTTGTCATCCACTGGGGCTCACTGAAAGTTGAAATCTCTGGCTCTTTGTTCTAGCTAATTTTCCCCATTCCTCTAACACCCACACAGTCCATTCTTAAGAGATTCTTCTGGGATCAATTCAGTCTGCTCAGAGTGAAACAGAACCTTCTTTTCTGGCTGCTGACATGAGGATTGGCTTACAGTTTAACCCTTACAATGCATATTCTCCTTGTATGGTAGATAGTGGCACTGGGAGTCAGTCTTCTTTTCTCCTAAGATTTGCCTCTGGGTTCAGTTTTGTCTCCCAGACTATTTAGCAATGTACAGTAGTTTGGATATTTTGGGCAATGTGCTATCAGTATGCTGACTACACCCAGCACTGCTTCTCTTTTTCATTTGATGCAAGTGAAGCAGTGATATTGCTTAACAAGTGGTTGAAAACTAGTGTTTGATTGTATGAAAGCAAGTACAGTGGTACCTCGGGTTACATACGCTTCAGGTTACATACGCTTCAGGTTACAGACTCCGCTAATCCAGAAATAGTGCTTCAGGTTAAGAACTTTGCTTCAGGATGAGAACAGAAATCGTGCTCTGGCGGCACTGCGGCAGCAGGAGGCCCCAGTAGCTAAAGTGGTGCTTTAGGTTAAGAACAGTTTCAGGTTAAGTACGGACTTCCGGAATGAATTATGTACTTAACCTGAGGTAACACTGTAAACAAAAGCTTGGTTCAGATAAAACACATTTGCTCATGTTGGGTAATCCAATAAACCAGAATGCTGGTGGTTTTACCTGCTGTGGATTAAATCACTCTTCTACTTAAGGAATAGGCTTTTTATATATTTTTTCTAAATACTCAGAGACTAGCTGTCACCTGAAATGAATTTTTCAACTTCATCTACCACGGCAGCTGTGTTCTCTCCTGGAAAAAGAGGGACTCTTCAAACTTGACACATGCTTTTTGTAACTAGATTCTAAAGGAGACGACTGCACTGTATTCTACGTGTGGCTGGCCTTGAAGACAATCTGGAAATTTCAACTGACTCCAAAAGCACTTGCACTCTATGCCTGAGGTGCTGAAAAACTCAGTTCTTTTTGAAAAGGAAATTTCTACTCTAGGATTCTGGAGCACAGGACCATTCTAGATTTTTAAAAGAGTTTTATTTCTTCTTTATGTAACCACCATCTCTATGTATCCTTCACCAATCATTACATGAAGCAGAAACACTCGTAATAAAATCCGTCCACAAGCAAACTTGTTTTCTCATGCCTACTTATCAGAGTAGCTTGGAAGCCAGGCAATGCTTGCTCACAGTGTCAAAACAAAGAGACAGATCGTGAAGGGGTGATTCCTGTTGAGTTTTGTAGCCACATCCCTTTTCTGTTGCTGGTGCTGCAATCTTCCCCTTCCCCTTTCATAGCTCCATATTTTATAACAACCTCAGAGAAACAGACAGCTGAGGAAAAGCCAGCTCAGATGACAAAGCAATGAAAGAAGCGGGTGAACTGGAAATGCAGCAGGACAAATATCAGCCACCTGCCCATCAGTGACAGATTTGCAGGGTTTAGCCACCAGCTGGGCGTCCTGTCCCCCCCCCCCATCAACTTTCACCAGCTTTGCCTGCCTTTTTGCTCCTTCCACAGCTGGGGCCCCTCCATCCTCTCTCTGGATAACAAGGCACCTGCTCTTTTCCCTCAGCTATTCAGGGTTTCCACCACCGTTTCAAACACATCGTAGTGGTTAGGCAAAAAGAGTTAGACTTGCACGTTTCTGCTGCTCCTAAGAGAAAACACAGCATAGCACATGGCACCAAAATAATTTTCTTAGAAGCGCTATATTTTTAAAATCTTTTGCTGAATGGTGGAGCATGCTAGGGGCATGGATCTATGCTGGTACTTATCTCTTAAAAGTGTGGCTGAATGTTCAAATTGCAGTCAATATTTTGTAGGGCTCATGATCAACCACATCCTACACAGCAGTCATAACAGCAGTGGGCACACAATACTGGCTTAAAATGCAGCAAGGTCATTTTTTCTGCTGGGTTTTGAATCACATGTATACGTGATTGTGTTTGCAAGTCTCCTACACCAGTGGCAGAGGGTGGGCCCAGATGCCTTCATATGGTTTATGTTTCAAATTGGATCAAAGCTGGTTGGGGGCATAGCTGTCAAGTTTTCCCTTTTCTTGCGAGGAATCCTATTCGGAATAAGGGAATTTCCCTTAAAAAATGGGAAACGTTGACAGCTAAGCCAAGTTGGGGGGAAGTGCATCAAAACACAGTACATTCTCAAAAAACTTCAGGATAGATGTGGAGCGTGGCTAATGTTATGTGTTCACTGCTTCAAAAACCAGTAGTGGGAGCGCACTGGATGCAGAGGAAATCTGACTATGTACACAGCCACTAGGATGAATTGTGTAGACCCCTCTGCAAATTTTGGTGGGTTTTGTGTTAGAAAAATGTAATATTCGTGCAATAAAAGCATAACATTGAGCATTTAATACCCATGCAGTTCTTATGCAAAGACTACTAAATAATAGTCAGTCATTGAACAGCTGCCACTAAACCACTTTTAAATTGCCATTTTAGTGATAGTGTTGGGAGACTTCTGGCCACGCAGATATTGCCAACCATGACAAGTTTTTAAAGCACTTGGAGAGAAACTGTTTTGTCTTTGCTAGAAGACCAAGTCACACTTTCCTACAATAGATGCTATTGCCTGGAATTCTGGCAATTCTCAGTGCCAACTGCCAGAGGCTGTTCTCTTCCAGGGCTCTGCCCGCATAAATATAAGCATAAATGACTCCTAATGAAATTAGATAAGGGAGGCTGGTAATTTGAGAATGAAGCATGAGGCAGATCTGGGAAGTTCATTCAATTCTCAAAATCAAAAACAACAGTAAATCAGAGTCATCTGAGTCAAACAAGCATGTAGGAAACAGTGCACTATATTCTTGAAGCAAGGATGACACAGCCGTAAAGGGACAGCTGTTGATTTGTTTTCCAAGCAAATGAGTGTGTGCCCACCTTCAGCAACTGTCTGAAACAAGAACCAGCTTTGCAAAGGAACTTGGAGTGAGGCAATGCTTGACTGTACTTTCCAAGCAGTAGGAAATTGAGTGTCCTTCTGTTCTGCTGTAGGCCTTCAGCTGCTGCATGTTAACTGAGTCGCCTCGTTATTTCCAGCTTATTGCCAAGAGCTGCACTCATGCTTTTGTAAGAGAGATTCCCAGATCCTGTGATGTAAGCAGTTATGACAGAGTGAAATAACAACCTCTTATCATGACTCAGGTATTGTACTGCAGCTTTGGGGATACAGCTGACACATGATAATACCTATCTCATGGTGTGTAGGGTCACCTTATAAACAGGAGTCTCCAGGAATGTCTAGGAAAAGGGGGAAGGCAGGTGAGGAGAGGAAAGCAGCAGTAATATGGGAAGGAACTTTAAACTGAGGCCGCTGAGGAGAATAGCCCAGAGCCATGCAAAGACTCTATTATTATTATTATTATTATTATTATTATTATTACTATTACTATTACTATGGCTCTTTGGGATTGGTCATCCATATTTTTAGTGGACCAATACCTGGTGTTATCTGTTCTGTCCATTTTCAGTTGTATTGATGGCCAGGAGGGTTATGCTGATTTAATTATGTGATTTTATTTTGTTGTAAACTGCCTTGAGCTGTGTTCCCTGCACTGGAAAGACAGGGTATAAATTCTCTCAAATTTATTACTAGAATACAGATGTACCATAGCTACAAGAAATTTCAGAGCATGGTGTCTCTGTCTGTACTCAGTTCTCCAAGCTGAGTGCTGAATTCTAAAATGTCCTTTGCTCTCTTGGCTGGGAAAAGTGCCAGGAGGTCAGCCTCCTTCAAATATTTCAGATGGGCACACCAATAATATTTTCTGTTTGAGACCTGCCTATCAAAGACAATGTCTAGTTTGGAAGTGAAATGTTAGGTTCAGGGAGAATCCAGTGCATGCAGAAGGAAGTTATGAATGGGACTGGAATGAAGAGCAAAAAAGCCCCTCCATTTAAGCAGAAAGAGTGGCCACTTCCAGGCTGTTACTATTTTCAGGTGGACTTCAATCACAAACACAATCCAGGTTGTACAGGTTGATTTAGCACTCCAGGTTGATTTAGTACTCTTGTTCAACAAGCCCACTTCTCCCTGCCCCTGCTCCCTGGTCTTTTTGCCATAAGGAAACTGATGGGGAAAGTATGGGATGACAGTTACTTGACATAATGTCATATAACCTCCACAAGACCAAACCAGAATGAATGCTGAATAAATAGATAGCATTGTCTATCCTCCCTGCAAATGTCGTGCAAACAAAATCAGCATGACTGCTCAATAAACTGGTCAACTTGAAGTGACCAGTGACAGGAAACAGTGTTAAGGAACAGAAAAGAAAGCATAAAGATTTAGAGGAGCATTTCAGGAACAAATCCTAGCTTATCCTGGGATGCCTCTTATATGCTTCATTTCCCCCAGCTCAACAGCCTGCCACAAATAAAACTGAATGAAATGGACAGAGGCCATCTTTCTTTCTTTTTTTAGGGATCACAAATCCAAACATTACCATAAATGCCGAAAGCATCTCCAGCTCTGTTACGTTGTAAAGGGGTGTGTGAGATGAGGAGCAGGGGAGGATGGCACAAGCAGAAAGAAATGTATGAAATTAGAGGAGAAAAGACAATCACACCAAAGAAATCCACAAAATGAAAATTGAGGGGAGTAAGTTAATATCAACATGAAAACAGAGACTGTTATGGTGAGAACTGAAGAGACTGGCTCATTGCTAATTTAACAGGATTATAAATAAATGCAATCTGGTGCCTTTTTTGGTAGCTGCATTGACTGCACGATTCAGATTATTAAAATAGTGATAGCATGAGTGTTGCGTATACAGACAGTAATGACGGTATCTTTGAATGGAGAAATACAGCTATGGTTTTGTTTAAACAGCCTACAGGCTACATTTTCTCCCCGTCTCCTTGAGTCCACTGTTAAGTACTAAGAGCATGTGTTGTGGATGTTGGGTAGTGTTTCCCTTTGGCCTTTTAGTCAATAATAAACAGCATAAGAGCCAACTGCAAGCTCATGTGTAGCAATGAAGCTGTTGTGTATAGTGCAATAATTTTAGACCAGGGGATTTCAATGTATAGCTGGCCTCTCTAAGTATAGAGGGAACAGATGTTCAACCCTTCAAGAAAACAATAAAGATCAAAATGAAGGCAACAGTTTGGCTAGTGCAACTAATTCTTGTTTTATGGCCAGGAAAAGGCAGATCAAAGAAGAAAGCAGAGAGCATGGATAAAACTGTAATGACACATGAAGTGTGTATTATCAGTGCTGCCACCCACATTGCAGTCAAAATACTTTCCCCTGCTCTCCCACTTCAGATCACTTGTGCACCCCAAACTTTGCTAGCAAGCTTATAGGCTCTCCATGTTGGATAGTTACGTACTGTTACAAAGTCATACTGTACTATAGAGCTTTCCAAACCTTTCATGTTGGTGACATACTTTTTAGACATGCATCATTTCATGACACAGTTATTCAGTTTTACTAGCAAAACAGTGGTTAAACTAAACCCTTTCCAGCCATGGGAGGAGCACAGGGAGTGTTCACGCTACACACTGCAGCCGACACACTAACGTATCGCGACCCACAGTTTGGAAAGCTCTGCTGTACTACATGTCCTTGTCCAGGCATGAGCCCCTTGCTCTTTTTTATGTTGTTGCTTGTCTTGCCACACTGCTGTAATTATTGAGAGGTATAAAAGATTAACAATAAATCTCCTTAAAATACATAAATTGAAACTGTGTGTGAACACAGTTGACATATCCAAGACAAGGAGTGGTATCTGGGACCATATTTTGTCCCCTTCCCCCAAGAGAAATGACATCCTGGAACCACCAGGAGACTATTGCTTACACTAGCAGGGCAGTGGGTCAAATCTTACCTAGGAAGACTCTTGCTCTGTCTACAATTTCAAGAACCATGCTTTTATTCTGTAATATTTAAGAAGAATTTTCCATACAACTAGCTTAAGAGGTATTCAAGAGTTGCAAAGCTGCAACACACATTGTCCACAGCCACACTAAGGATATGATTAACAAACGTCCACAGTGAACTGTCAAGGATGCTCTCCTAACTGAGCAAGTGAGAAGATCTTCTGCTCTCTTTCCCATAGAACATTTTTCTCCTTCCCTTCCCTTAAAAAGCCTTCTGCTTGAGGGTCTTGCTCAAAGAGCTTGCCATCACTGACTTCAGAGCTCAATGGGTGTGGAATGCTGCTCTCCAGGGAACCTAAGTGCTAACCCTGCAGTTTGCCTTACAGTTTACATACAGATTCTTAACCTGTTGCTTTCAGTATTGTGGGGAAAGGAATGCCAAGCCCTGAGCACTTGTGTTTGGAATCAGGGAAAGGAATGTAAGCTTGATTCCTTGAAGTGAGCCTCTTGGGGTGGCACTGGAATAGTTATGGATGCTTGGAAAGCAACACAAAAATGTTAATTTCCAAGCAAGAATGGGCCCCTAATGAGGGGGTGTCTCTGTGTGTTTGTGTTGAGGAGGGTCATGCCTCAAGAGAAGAAATTTAAAGCATGACACATAATGTAATGCTTGGGATGAGAGCATAAATCTTGCTGCAGCATGGCTGTACTGAGCTATGGGCAGGTGCTGAGCTTCCTGCCACCACCATGATGAAGCACTGCAACCCACAGCCCCCTCCCCAATCCGCCTTTACTGCAGGCCTTCATATAATCTTATCTATATGTATTATGTTCAAATATGTCTTACGTTATGGAGCTCAGCTCTTGAAATGCTGCCAATACACCTTTGTTCTCTTTATCTGCTGTGTCCCACTCCCATCCCACTTCAGTCCTGGTACTCACTATATGTCTCAAGATATACCTTATGGAGAGGATGTCAATCTATATTATGTGCACAAATGTTTTCCAGTAGCTAGGACAAGACCTTGCTGTGCTAAATTTCATCTGTGGCTCTGAGCAGTGTTAGAAACTGAGATATGAAAGCTAGGAGCTAAATGGCACCTTAAACCTAGCTTATGGGCCCAACAACAGAATGTCCAGGCACGATTTTTATATAACAAGAATACAAGGCTGAAAATGAATGAATATTCTGAAGAGGGTCTCTTTCCCAGTCTTCAGAGAGTAGCTGGAAGTGGAGAGGCAGGAAAAGGTCCTCCTTTCCTTCCACTCTGCAGTTTTAATCTGAAATCTTAGGTGCACTACTGTGCCCAGAGCTGAAAAACTGCTCGCACTAATGAAATTCCCTGTCACAAAATGCACCTAGAACAATGGGAGTTTTGAAAACTGGCTCTGAGGTTTAAGCTGTTTTCATAAACAATGCACCAGTTTTTTTGCCTCCCCTTCCTGCATCTGCAGTTCAGATGTAAAAAACTGGATGGATGGAAAACAATATATAGGCTAAATGTCCATCTGAATTTAAAGTGTCTTTCATTCACTTTCTATCCATCAGGCTTTCTGTTCCAGTACGCAGTATAGAAAGGAATCAGTCTAGTCATATCTGCACGGGCCATTTCTTTAAATAATGTTCCCCATGCTGTTTATGATTTAAACTAATAGCAAAGGAAATTGTGCTAAGAAGAATTGCTCTTATGTCTTGGCTTATTCTTTCAATCTAATTGGTGTAAATACTCAGTTCAAGTTTGTTTTCTACAGCTAATGAAGAAAACAGGACAAATGTGATAATATGCAGCCCTGCCTTTAAGACCAGGGCATCTGGCTTTAAACAAGACTCAGATTCTGTTAAATCA
Source organism: Podarcis pityusensis (assembly GCF_964106645.2). NCBI lineage: Eukaryota > Metazoa > Chordata > Lepidosauria > Squamata > Lacertidae > Podarcis > Podarcis pityusensis. The sequence continues at coordinate 24,930,529 of NC_138040.1, read as the reverse complement.
ATTAAGCTTTGACTCTCCTAGACTTTGGAGAAAGGGCACCTGCACAAATAGAGTACAAACAGCTCTTCATAATGGAAAAATACAAACACCAAAGAACACCAGGAAAGCAGAGCTGGGGGGAAGCAGCAGACAAGACGGCTTTGGGAGCAATAGCAGAATGTTGCTAGGGACGCCACTGTAGAGAACACTGCGCTGCAGGACTGAACTGAAGCCAAGATATTTTTCCATTACCTTGGCCCAAAGTCATGATTAACCCTATGACTTCCCTGTCTAAAACAATCTCTTTCAGTACAGCTGAGAGCACTTTTGCATCCCAGCTAAACCACAAATGTGGAAAATTATACTCATAAGAAGGCATACTGTTTCATGTGTTTTTCAGCAACCACAATTTTCTGCAGAAAGGTTGTGGGGGTTTTTTGTATCAGAAGCACAACCTAGAGGGAATAAATTCACACTCTGCCCCACACTAGAGTACACATTGTTGGGGGGGGGGCGGATTGCCTGAACAAGTGATTGTCTGTACATGATACAAGGACAAAATGAATTAAGACAAGTCTGGCTGTTGAATCATCACATATCATAACGCCTAGCAACAAACAAACAGAAGGAGGGACTTTTTGTATCAGGTCTCCTACTGGAGGCTTATTGTATGCTTCTTACTGCAAATACTTTTCTGAAGAAGCTAAAACAACTCATGAATTCTGGAAGGAATGGTAAAATGTTCCATTCTGTTCCAGGCATAACACTTTCTGAAGTAATGTCAACTGCTGTCAAAATAATGTATATAAACAGTTTGAAACAAAAAAAAGATGGAAAACAAGAACTATTCTAAAATAATATGTTTTGGTTGACTGCAAATAAACTGTCACATAACTTCCTTGCTTTCTTTCCACTGCCAGAGGGAAAAAGTTTTTATATTCCTTGGAGCTTGTCTTGCCTATTAAATATTAAATGTTGCTACTGCATGTTTTATTATTATTGTTTACATCATTTCTATACAGTGGTACCTCTGGTTGCGAACGGGATCCGTTCCGGAGGCCCGTTCGCAACATGAGCAGAAGGCAACCTGCAGCGGCATGTCTGCACACACGCAGGTTTCAATTCGCCGCTTCTGCGGATGTGTGCGGCGTCATTTTGTGCACCTGCGCGAGCGGCGAAACCTGGAAGTAACCCTTTTCTGATACTTCCGGGTCACCACGGGACGCAACCTGAAAAAAGTATCATGAAGCAAACGTAACATGAGGTATGACTGTACTGCACAATGTATTACAAATATCAAAGTGGTATACAGAAATCTGAAGTGACAACTTAAACAAGTTGTGGTCAGTGTGGGAAAGCAATATGTAGATGGACCTTTCATTGGATTGAGCAGGGCTCCTCCTTATGTTCTAAAATCTCTTTTGCTAAAACAAATGGAAGGAAATCTGTGGTGATAACCTTTTGCCAGGACAAATAGAAAGGCATCGGTTTTGATAACCTTGCTACAACTTTTGGAAGGTACAAATCTCAGCAAACAGGAAAAGAGGCTGCTTTTGTTTTGCTTTTTTGCAATTTAGCCTTGAATGAATTTAATAGCAATTTAGCCTTGACTTCTTGCTCAGACAATCAGCATTTGTAGCTTTTTCTAATTTACCCCAAGCACGCACAAGATGGATCAAATTTCTTACTAGGTTTAATTTAAAACTTGCCAGAACAGGTTTTATGACCCTAAGTACTGAACAAGCATTTTTTTAAAAAGAAAGAAAAGGTGATCAGTGCAACCCCTTATGGTGGGCCAACAACCAAGCATATATGCTTGCCCTTGTAGCTAAAGCAGGTAAACAGCACCCAGACATTGCAGGTGTGTGTGTGTGTAGGGCTGTTGATGTGAAAAAGGAAGCATAATATGTGGTGAACAAAGAATAGCCTTCAAACTGAATTAGGTTATCAGGTCTCCTGAGGTTCAGAGTACAGAACTTGAGTCCTCAAGGGTAGTCCTTGTGGAAAATGGAGCACTGCTTGGGGAAGAAAGCTCATGCCATTCTTAATGTGGTATAGGCAATTGACAGGGATGCGGGTGACGCTGTGGTCTAAACCACCGATCCTCTTGGGCTTGCTGATCGGAAGGTCGGCGGTTCAAATCCCCGCAACGGGGTGAGCTCCTGTTGCTCTGTCCCAGCTCCTGCCAACCTAGCAGTTTGAAAGCATGCCAGTGCAAGTAGATAAATAGGTACTACTGCAGCAGGAAGGTAAACAGCATTTCCATGCGCTCTGGCACTCATCACGGTCCTCCATGGGCCAGTGGCGGTTTAGTCATGCTGGCCACATGACTCGGAAAACTGTCTGTGGACAAACACCAGCTCCTCGGCCTGAAAGCAAGATGAGCGCAACAACCCCGTAGTCGCCTCTGACTGGACTTAACCATCGAGGGGTCCTTTACCTTTACCTTTTACCTTATAGGCAATTGAGTTAGGACTATGAAGGCCTGGGTTCAAATGCTCACTCATCCAGGAAGCTCACTGGATGACCTTGGTCCATTCCCTCCCTCTTAGCTTAACCTCTTAGCCACAATCTTGTGGGGATAAAATTGGGGGAGTAAGAGAACAATGTAGCACCACCTTGAGCTCCTTGGAAGAACATGATATAACTAGATTAAATTTCATTTTAAAAGCCTGAAAAAAGCAGGATCACTACCTTCTTTCCTGCTTCGAGATCATTTGCTATGCTATGTGCATGTTCACCACTCAGTCTATCCCACAATGAGAGGAATAGAGAACGCCAGGGCTGGAACAAACTGTGGAGATATAAAAAGATGGTTTATATTTGGCTATGTGGAATTTCCAGGCTCACAGGTAGTCTACCTCAGGAAACCAATTACTGGTAGGAGAGACTGGGGGGGAAAGGGGCAGGGAGACAGCTGTTGATTCCATTTCTTGCTTGGGGGCTGCTGAACTAGACGGGCCTTTGTGTTAACTTTAAAAGTGCATAAGAGACAATTCTGCAGGGTGGGGATGTCATAATATATGTTTCTGCTTCCTTAACCCAATATTTAACCCTCGTCTTCCAAAGTCTCTGAAGCAAGGACTTTTTAACAAAGGAAGCATTAAGTCACTATCTTTCCCAGAGTTCCCTTCTGCAATGGAATTGTTTTGAATATATTTTTTTGTTACTTGTTTGTCACCCTGGGCTCCTTTGGAAGGGCAGGATATAAATGTAATAAATAAATGCATCCTGTTTCTGCCTACTCAGAAGTAAACCCCGAGTTTAAAGGGACTTACTGCCACATAAGCGTAGTCAAGGCAGGGGGACGGGGGCAATTGCCCCCCAATCACTAAAAATCATTGCAAATCAATACAAATCTTAGGTTCTGCCCCCCCCCCCAAAGCCCCCAGGAAAATCCCAGCTATGCCGATGTACTCCCAGGAAAATGTACAGCCTAAAACCCCAAAACCTCGGGTCAAACCTTGAGACCTTGGTAAGGACCTCTCCCCCCCCAACTTTTAAACATCTGAAGACTTTTCAATTCCATCAGGCTTATGCAAGTAATTAAAAATACGGTACGTCCTTTCACAATAGTTAGCTGATTCTTAAGCATTTCGTGTGGTTTTTAATTGTATGCTTTTGTGTATCACTGGTGTCTGATGTTTTCCATGGGGCAAAGAAAGGCAAACCGTTACACATAGCAAAATTACTGGTTTCCTCTGGATTTTCCTTCTATATAAAAGAAACGTGTTGTTTTTCTCATTCTATTTTGTTAATAACATTATCAAAATAGCACTTTCACTGAAATAGCAGACAAAATTCCTTCTTCACTTTTTTAAATGCTACAAAAAACATTCCCGCCCCCCCCCGAAAGTGTGTGGGGCGGGGAAATGAGCTCCTTCCTTCGGTTTGCAAGCTGAGCTCCTTTCACAAAATCGTGAAATTTCACCTCAGATTTAAAATAACAAAAGAGTCTTTTGTCTACACTCCCCCCCCCCGCCTTTCAAACGAGGGGGAGAATCCCCTCAAGAAAAAAGGCGGGAAAATTATACCCCCCGTCACAATAATACACTCTCCTTTTAAACCTGGGCGGGGTGCCCACCACAGAATCACGTGACCTACTAACAGTCGTGCAACGTCCGTCCTCCCTCCTACTATTATCCTCCCACTGTATTGGGGCGGGGCTGCCCCCTCTCAAAGGCCTCGGCAAAGCCACGCCCCCTCGGGACTCTCCGTCAACCGCCCAGTGGCGTTTTTCAAAACTGCCCAATCGTGGCACGGAGGCGAAAAACAACAACGACGACGAGCAAATCACGCGCTGGACGGTTAAACGTCCATCGGGTTCCCCTGGGTTGATTGGCTGCGGAGCGTTGGCCCCGCCTACCAGAATGGCGGCGCCCATCAGCGCGAAGGTAAGAGCTTCGGATGCAGCGGCGAGTGGGAACGATTGATAGACTTAACGGGATCGAGCTCCCCACCTTCCTTATTCCGCTGCTTGCAAGTAAGAGAGGGGTGCAACGCAAGAAGGTGGCAGCGGTTGTCAAGGCGAGGAGTGGGTGCTGTCTCCTCCCCTTGGGGAAGGGGGCTGCGGAGGGAGACCCATCCGGTCTGGGCTCCAGTTCCCTAAGCTGACTTCGGAGACCTTCTTCAAGGAGCCCCCTCAGGGGGAGGGGATTTCACTGGAGCCTTTCGTCCCCTCCCCCCTCCCCTGCATGCGTCCCTGGTACACTAGCGGGCATGTCCTGACTTGCCTCCCCCGTCTACTGTATCCCCCGCTTTTTCGCCACAGCGGACTGATAAGAATTTCACCTTTCGTCTGGTGGGGGTCTTCCGTATTTTCCCCATGCAAATAAAAACACACTCGCTTCTACCCCTTATCTGTCAGCATAATCCTTAAATAAAAAGCTCAGCAGGAAGAAAGAAGCATATGTAGCATATGGGGACATTTGCTTAGATCTCAATAACTCTCAGTGAAGTGAGAGTATTTTTTTCTTGTCAAGTGACTGATTTAGGAGCCAGACGTGCTCCCTTCGGAAAATGGAACTGTTTCTACCTGGTCTGAAATAAATACTTTGTATATTCAAATTGGAGAGAGACGTAACTAAAAGCAACTCCTCTTCCAAATTGGGCATTCCTACAAATTTTAAAAGAAGGGATTAAGCCTCAAGGACAAGGGAGCATCGATGTTTGTCTTCAGTGCACTTTCCATCTTGATGCCGAAACAGTCCCTTATTTCATAAAACTCTGAAATAACGTAAAAATCTATTCCTAGGATACCGGGACCTCTCCTTTCAGTCTTTTGGGAAGCGGTGCAGCTCCCTTCAGTGGCAATCAAACTCTTGTGAGTCCAATTATTCCTATTTTTGCCCACTCTCCATGTGGAGCTCCGCTATGGATCTAGTGTTTCTGGTTATCAATGGTGTGGGAATGATTTTGGACCTCTTGGTTCTCTTGCTGGATGTCAACTTCTTCCTCTTTTCCACACTAGTGTCCTTCCTCGTCTGGCTCATTGCATTTGTTTGTAGCCTGCCCAATACCTTGGTTGCTTGTGTGATCAACTGCTGGAATGGGATTACGTTAGCCTCGCTATGTATTGCCGAGGCATTGTATTACTTGACTCTGGGCTCTGTGCACACCATTGTCAACATGCTGCGGGGCTTCTTCTCCAGCATGGAGAGCTTGAAAGTAGTGGGCCACCTGTTCACCCACCTGACGCTTAAAAGCAAAGAAATTATGCACCGTGGTTTCTGGAACCTGGTTGGATCCGGCCAGTCACTTCTCAGGCAAGTGTGTGAAGTGTGTGCCATCGTCATGAGCCTTGTGGCTTACTTCGTCAACAGCATCATCAACATCTGCCTCATCGGAACCCAGAACCTTTTCTCTCTGGGACTGGCCCTGTGGGAAACTGTTGTTGGCCCCTTTCTAAGGGTCACCGATATTTTTGCAGCTTTTGTTGCACGGCTGTCCAGCAGTGCCATCGCTATGGCCATCCTCCTGTGGACTCCCTGCCAGTTGGCGTTTGATCTGCTGGCCTCTGTGAGCAAGCTGCTGCTTAATGTTTTCTTCCTCAACCTCTATGGTTTGATGTTGCTGTCTGTGATTCTTGCCACCAGCATCTTAATCCTCAACCCTCAGCTGACATGGACACTGGCAAGCCAAATGTCTGGCTATTTGAACACCATGCCTTCTTACCAGCGCCTGCTCAGAGACATGCACCGCCTGTATCAGATTGTACTCTTGTCACTGGAGATGGTCTTGAGCTCGCAAGCTTGGCGCAGGTTAGCTGACTGGAGCCTCCAGATGGCTAGCTGGAACAGAGGTGGCAGGGGAGGAAACCACCATGTGGAACAAGAGCAACAGCTTTTGATTGAGGGCAACCAAGAAAGGCCAAGAGGACCTGCTGTAGTTCAGGGACCAGCTCCTCCTGGAGCAACTCATCCAAGAAGACAAGGACCACCTGTGACCAATCAGCAGGCTGTACCCCGTGCCCGCCAGACATGGCAGGCAGCAGCTCGAGGCAGCAGGAACCAGCACAGAACAGAAGATGATCTGGAATCAACTACACAACAGAGTCTGCAGTCAGGGCAGCACTTGCAGCCTCCTGGTGAAGGACCAAGCACATCACATGCCAAACCTGCAACAAAAGAGCAGCTTAATGCTCTGGAGGACGACGATGACCCATGGCTTCTTCTCAAAGAACAAGAAGAGCGGAAGAAATGTGTCATCTGCCAGGACCAAACAAAGACAGTTTTGCTACTTCCCTGCCGGCATCTTTGCCTCTGTCAGCAGTGCACTGAAATCCTGCTGCAGCAGGCCATATACCAGCGCAACTGCCCACTCTGCCGGCAGATGATCCTGCAGACTCTCAATGTCTACCTGTGACCTATGTGGAGGGGATAGCTTTTTCCACATTCCTTCAAGCTTTCCATGTGCATTGGCCAAAGCATGTGGGGCTGCTGGCATTTTGTACCTGCTGCTTTCTATGGCAGCTGGTTGACAGCAGCTTTATGCTGATCGTTGATATTGGCAATGGCTACCCTTTTTATTTCCAAAGAACTATTGCAGTCAGTGCAACTTGGAAAATACTGTGGATGGTTTCTATGCACCTCTGTTTTCATTTTCTTGTTGCTGCCACTAGCCAATCACAGTAATCATCTAGAACTTTGCTGTTGCTAAAGATGTTGAGCCAACATGTTGAATATACAGAAGTGTGGCTTTAAAAAAGCAACCGGTAAAATGTCAGCCAGAAGCTGACGAGTAATTAAGGTAGATTTCTGGTAAGGAGCTACCTGTTGCAAAGAGAGCAGGAGCTGAAATTGTAGATTTTTTGGCTTTCCTATAACTTAGCATGTAAACAACAACAACAACCCTTAGCAGGCTTGTTTGGTAAACACTTGGGGAAAATATGTTAATCCTTCCTCCATTCTTTTACTGGGGGTATGAAACAATATTCTCTCCCCTGCATTTCTTTCTAGAGCAGGGGAATGTTCCTGGACTACAGCTCCTGTAATCCCTGACCATCAGCCATTCTGACTAGGCTGATGGGAGTTGGAGTCCAATAATGTCTGGAGAGCCATAAGTTTCCCATGTATGTTCTAATAGTGAGACTTCAGCAACCTGAAACTGACCAGTAGGCCAGTTTCATGGTTCTCTTCAGAATATTGTCTAGTTACCTTAACATGTATTTGTGCATTCTGTAGTAGGAAAGTTCATACTTCCAAGCACTGGTGTGTAGATTTCTGACAGGTGCTATACATAGAAAGCCTCACTAATTTAGCTTGCACTTTTAAAAACCATGCACCACAGAATCCCTACTTCCAAGAAGTACTTCCCAGTACCCAGTGAGCATCTTTTTGATGTGTAATTTTGAAAGAGCTGTGGCAGCACTGTCATTTCCCACCCCCCTCCAGGTTTTCTGTGCTCATTTGTTTCAAGACTTCATATAAAAAACAAGCTGGACACCAAATGTGCAGTTGTGGAGCACAGAGACACCACACACAGTAGTTCACTAGCAAGCTGAAGTCAGGATCCTCTTGTCTCTGCTGGCATGTAACTTCCACAGGTCACCTATGCAAAACGATTACATTCCAGCTTTATTGCACAACTGATTGATTGATATATATTTTCCCTCTTTGGGGTCCAGCTGGGGAAAGCTGATGTAACCAAATATAGTCGTAACAAGTGGCAAGCCTCTTATCAACAGTGCTGGAGACTGCATGGTTTGACTCCAGGCTCTGGTGTGGACTGATAATAAGATAAAGTTTTTTATGACTACTTGTCTGGGTAAGATTTGAACAGGGTGGTGACCTCAGTAAGAAAGCCTGGTTCTGGGTCTGATCGCTTAAGTCCAGAAGACGAAACCAGTCTCCCAGGTGCAAGTAACATTTGTTCTAGAAGGAAAATTACGAAAGTAGGAAGGGACATAGGCTAGAGTGGTTTGTTTTGACTGTTGCACTTGGCATAAGAGTAACCTCTGGGCTCCCTTTTTCCCCAGACCTAGTCAGAAAGCATCCATAGCTTTGCTTTTTGGAAATTGGGCACGAGAGCAAATCCAAAAGCATAGAAAACTCAGTGAATAGCTGCTGCTAATCGTCATCTCTCCTGTGTCTAAAATGTGGAGATGAGAAAGACAGATAGTGGTTTACCCACCCTGACCAGAGCCACCTGGTTTCTTGAATGTTTAAACTGGGAAAAAGAAAGCTGAGAGGTAGAGGTATGAAACCCTGACAAGTTTTATATTTGTGGTGTTCTTTTGAGCTTTCTAAATTATTGAAAGCTGTTCCTAGTCATAAATGGAGTGCTGCACCTGGGCCAGAGAGGTTTTTGCAGCCTTGTTGAAGCTGTGGCATAACATGGCTTGATCCTGACTGTATAAAAGCACCGGATGTCAGCGTCCTTCACAGAATCGTTTTAATAGCATTAGAATGTGGCTGGCACCCTGGTCCTTAGTGTTTGCTTTGAAGTATGCCCTGTTGATTTTAATAGCGCTTACTTCCCAGTGAATATCTCTTTGTAACAGATGAGGTCCACAGCTGAAAGGTCAGGGTGTCATGAATTCCACCATCGTGACCTTACACAGCACCCTTTGCAGCAGACTTGAGCAATGCATCCAGGAGACCTTGCCTTTTGTAACACTGCTCAATGCCCTCTGGGAAGGTTGTTCAACCCTCACCCCCAAAAGCTTCAGGGGCTAAACTTCACTTTGCAAAATGAGAATGAAGACTGGAATCTCAAAGCAGATTTTCCCGTCCTGAAAACTAGAGTGTCTACCTTGTTGAAACACATTGTCTGCTAAGTCAGATGCTAAGATTTGATGACACTTGGTTTGAATGTTGCGGGGGGAACGCAGTGTGGGGCTTTCAAAATCAGAATTTTTCAGTTGCGTTGTAAAAACGGGACTGTTTAAAACCCTCCCAAAGTGTGGAGTTGTTGTTTTTTTTAATTGGAAAGTCTTCTGCATTATGCTTTTAATTTTCTTTTAATTCTGAACCTTGCAGTTAAATCTGCACAGTGCAGCTGAATCCTAACAGAGTATTTGCCAAGTTCTTTGGTTTTAAGAGAGAGCTGTGGCACCCCTCTGAATGATATGATGTACTATTGTGTGGAGCCAAAGGTTTGGTAGCTGAAAAATGGATTTGAGCAAATGCTAAACTGAGTGCCTTAATGATGGCAGGTCAGAAAGGAAGACGGTGCTGAAGGCAAGCTAGCTATAAAGCTAACAAACTCAAGTGAGCTTGTGATTGTGTGTGTGTGTGTGTGTGTGTGTATATATGGGATCAAAGAGAGTTTATATAATCAGTTGGATCTAGACAGTCAACGTGTTACAAGGTAGTAGGGCAGACTGCAACTTCTGGCTGCAGATGGGTGATTCTATTTTTGTAATCTTCTACATAACAAAACTTTCTACAAGTTAAAAACAAAGTAGCACATCAGAGAGGGGTTCTTGGTCATCCTGCTCATTATTATTTACAAGTAGAAAGCTAACAAATTATTATTATTATTTATTTATTTGGAGGGGAGCATTCAGTAATGTGAACCTGCCCACCTGCAGTCTGAATCAGTACAGGCTCCTCTGCTCTATAGTTCTGCTAGCATAGACCAGAGTTTACATGCACTGATTTGTACTGAGCAACTAAAGAAATGTGCAAGGTGGAGAACAACCTAATTTAGAATAATATGTGATTCTCTCTAACCATCCCACCCCCCCCCCAAAAAAAAATCTGTATCTGAGAATTTTATTCCAGTCTTTCTAAGCAGTTAGATGTGTAGAACTGGACATTTTGCATTTTTGGGGGGGGGAAGGGTGGATGGAGAATTGAGCAGGAGCAGAAATGTGTGGTGTTACAGCAAAGGCCTGCCTACTGTCCTGTGGAGCTAGCTGCTCACTCCTGATCTGTGCCTTGTTCAAACTGCTGCCCACTCTCACAAACCTTCTGAGTGTTATTTTATAAGAAGATGAAGATGACGTGCAATTGCCTTTTATCCAGTACCTGCTCCGTTGTCTCCTCTTGCAGTTGCCCTTCTTGCTGCCTCTGGAGGGGCCTTTTGGTTTGCTTATGTGGTAATGGCAAAGTCTATTCTTTGCACTATGTAAAATGATTGTTTGCAAATTAAAAGGAACCCTTTTCACAAAATCAGCTCTTCCCACTGTTCTTTATAAACGATTTTATTAAAAAAGGAAGGCACTCAAGGCCTCTCCTTTTTGTTTATTCCATTTACATTTTCTGGGCTGACGTGTCACCGAAAGAACCTAGTGGCTCTGGTGGAACTGAAGAAACTGGATACAAATCCCACACAGAGCCACTGAGTGGCCTTAGGTAAGTTATTATCTCAGCTTCAGTTCCCCAGCTACATGATACAGTTGAAATGAAACCTTCGTTGCCTTCCACAGGCAATGCAACCACACTTTTATTTCCCCCAACTTTGAGGACGAGTAATTTAAAACATATCACTTGGGTAGCATTTTCTACATAATATACCAGCTTGTGTGCGAAAGTCTAAATGAATGAGGTCTTCCGAAGACGTCCAGAATTCATTGAGGGCAAGTCTTATCTTGGGTAACGTTCTGCAGTCGGTATTTTCCACCTCTAGATTTAATCCTTCAGTCCGATGAGGTTGGCTTCTTATCTGCATTCTGACTTGGGGCTGCTGTGAGTTAAATTCTAGCAACCACTTCTGCAAAGGAAAGTCCCTTTTGAGGCACAGCTGGAATCTTGCCAGGCCAGATCGTTGTGGTCTCTCTGGCAGCCACTATGATTCCCTTCACGAAGTTCAGCCAAGAAAGCGAAACCTAAATCGAGTGACTCTCTCACCCTGGAATCCTCCACTGTAGGATGAGAGAGGTAGCTGGATGGGTTTCCAGAGCAAGCTGGGAAAATGCTGATTAAGAATTTAAAGAATGCACCTGGGGTGATGATAGTGGTGTTAACATATATTATGAATGAGCTGTTTTTCTGTTAATAACAGTAAAAGCAATTTGCAATCGATAATAACAATGAATACTTAAAAGAGTGTTCAAAGTGCTTTGCAGATTCGGTGGGGTGATGCAACAACCCTGTAAATCAGCCTGGTATCATTGTTCCAAAATTTCAGAGGATGGGGTGAGGGAATGGGCTGAGGCTGAAAGACAAGTGGCATACTTTTATAGCTCAGGGGCAAGTTAACTCATTTTTATTCTATTTATTGAATTTCTACCCACTTTTCCTCCCAAAGGAGCCTGGGGTGGTGGACATTACACACAGAGACATGTAAGGAGTTCTCAACTTTTCATAACTGAAAAGCAGCCACAGCTGGCTGTGATTTTGTCTTTTCATGCAGAGGATGTAAATAATGCTTTTCCAGCTGACTATTTTTCTCTCGTGTTACATGATTCCAGGTGAGTATTTACAAGAGAAAATGTTCACCTAGATCGGATCTAAAGGTTTAGCAGCTTGGGAGGGAAGAAATGGCTGTCCGGGAGACAAGCAAGTGGAATGGATGTACTTCAGTATCAAGAGTAGCAGCTTTGCATGCAGAAGGTCCCAGGTTCAAACTCTGGCATCTCCTGGTGGAGCTGGGAAAGACTCCTGACCCTGGAGAGCTGCTGCCGGTCAGTGTAGACAATACTGAGCCAGGTGGACCAATGCTTAACTCGGTATATGACGCCTTCCTATGTTCCTATGAAGGGATGCGGTTGGCGCTGTGGATTAAACCACAGAGCCTAGGACTAGCTGATCAGAAGTTCGAATCCCCGCCATGGAGTGAGCTCCCGTTGCTTAGTCCCTGCTCCTGCCAACCTAGCAGCTCGAAAGCACGTCAAAGTGCAAGTAGATAAATAGGTACTGCTCCAGCAGGAAGGTAAACAGCGTTTCTGTGCGCTGCTCTGCTCTGGTTCGCCAGAAGCGGCTTAGTCATACTGGCCACATGACCTGGAAGCTGTACGCTGGCTCTCTCGCCCAATAAAGCGAGATGAGCGCCGCAACCCCAGAGTCAGTCACGACTCGACCTAATGGTCAGGGGTCCCTTTACCTTTATGTTCCTATGATGATGTACTCCCTTCTCAGCCTTACCCAACGCGGTGCCCTCCAGATGTTGTTGGACTCAAACTCCCATCAGCCCTAGTCAGTGATCAGGGAAGATGGGAATTGTAGTCCAAAGCATCTAGAAGGCTTGGGGGAAGACTGGCTTAAACCAATATAAAAGCGACAATAAAAACAATATACTTATGAGCAGGGCAAAAGATGGGACTAACTGCCTCTTAGGAAATGGTTTCTGAAATAGAGTGAAAACAGCCACCACCTGCTTTTGGATCTTCAGTAATGAGGGATCTAGATAGGCATCTGCAAATGAATAATTTCAAGGGGTGAATGGCACTGTGGTGAAAGCACAAAAGAATGGATTGTTTAAGGAGATTTATATTGCAACTGGTGCATAATTAGGCTTTATTAGAACACCACCTTTAAAAAAAATATTCAAAGTTGCTATATCTTATGCTTTCAGAATTTTTTTAATGTGCAAGCTGTGGAATTTTTTTTTTTTAATGTGCAAGCTGAGGTGGGATTTTTCCTTATTCTGGTGTGATGTGAAGAATAAATTGCAATGGCAATGCAGAGTACAGAAACCTGATGCAGACGGGCTTTCTGGTTTTACAAAAGGAATGGAAACGCTTTTACCAGTTGAAAAGTTTCTTACATAAAGGTCAGTAACAGGCAAGACAGTCCCTGACCTCAGGCTCGCTTGCTATCTGAAAGACATAACCCAAAAGGAAAAAGGGATAAGGAGGGAAGAAGAAAGAAAGAAAGCTCAGATCAGGCATAGGCAAACTTGGCCCTCCAGATGTTTTGGGACTACAACTCCCATCATCCCTAGCTAACAGGACCAGTGGTCAGGGATGATGGGAATTGTAGTCTCAAAAAAAGCTGGCGGGCCGAGTTTGCCTATGCCTGGCCCAGACCTTAAAAATCTCAAAAGTTCTCAGAATAACTAGCTTGACTGGAAAGAGCTCAGGGAGACGAGGAACTGAGGGAGTGGGGTTTGCTGCCTTGTCTCATCAATTCCTCTCTTGCTGTCCCGTGATGGTGGAGGGTGTCTCTTCCCTCCTTCCTTTCCAGTTTCACCCTTCTCTCCATAGCTTCTTTGTTTTCTGTTACTCCAGCCCTTGCTGAAATAAAGACCAAGCTATATGAAAACCCAAATACTGCAACCACAGGAATTTTTTTTTTAAAAAACACAACTTCGGATATGTGCAGAATATTTTTTTTTAAATACTGAGGTCAAAGTTGTTGCTTTAAAAAAATAGAACTGAGCACCATTTTAAAAAACCCTTCATGATATATCTTGTTCACACACCAGAGATAATTCATTAGCTGTTTGTGATGGGACAAAGGTTTGCCCTTTCAAAACAATTACGCACACATGCATATTCCTTACACAGCCATGTGTATGTGGTGATCTGGTGCTGAGATAGCAGCTATGTGGAAATTTCCTAAGGAAGGACAAGTAGGGCTGAGAGAGACAGCAGGTCTTGTTTATCCACACAGAATCATTAGCCCTGTTCCGTGAGAGGGAACACAATAAGCTAAGAAACCCTTGAGGGGGGAAAAAACCAAGAAAATCTCGGGACACATCACAGCAGGCTGCACCGACCTTGCAATCACCATATGTTCTTGGACTCCAGCTCCCATCACCCGCAGCTAGCATAGCCCATGGTCAGGGATGATGGGAGTTGGAGTCCTCTAACAGTAGGTGGAATTGTGCACCCCTGTTCCAAAGTGCCATGAAAGAGCATCATCGCTTATGCCAGCAGGAAAGTGAAGCACAGACTGACATTATAATTCCCTATTAGACGGTAGTAAGAATGGTATATCCAGTCTGGTCCTTGAGCCAGTGTGGCTTAGCTCAGCTTCTGCTCGTGTACACAGAAATATGTCTCTGTGATAGAAGAATCAGATAAAGCCAGTCTGGTTGGAGAGCAGCTGCTCCAAAGGAGAAAAAAAAAAAAACCCCAGCAAGGAGTTTATCTGTAAATCAGAGCACATTTGTATCTTTCTTGTAATGCACATGACCAATGTTGCTCTTCCAGCCTGGTATTTTCTCCCTACCCATACAGTTTGCACACGGCAGGGCTGTTGGGAGTGATTTTGTCCTGGAAGTTTCTTCTCTCTCTGCTTCTCCCACCTGAGCTGAATGTGAGGAAACTGCCCCCTGTAGCCATGAAAAGCAAGAGACAGCCCCTGGACACTGGCATCTCTGAAAGAATCAAGCAAGCAGGTGATGGGAAGGACCTCTGGCTGAAATCTTGGACAGCCACTGGCACTGCCAGTTATAGTGGGCCATACTGGGCTACATTTATAAATTGTCTGACCCGTTCAAAAGTATCTTCCTGTGATGTCCCAAGAGGCAAAAGGAACAGGGCAACTGAAGGTCTGCTCTGATGGATTGAGTGGAGTGGCCTTTCTATTGATATTCCACATGCGACATCACGATGCAGAAGCATTTCTGGTGGGAGGTTAGTTTAGGAGGTTGCCAATACTTAGATTTGTGCAAACTTTCCCGGCCAGGAATAATTTCCCATTGTAAGCGCAACACAAAATGCTGATTCAGGCAGAGTGATTGTGCTCTTTCCTGCATGCATGTTCATCACCTAGTGGCTATAAAAAAGCATTTGACAATGTGTGAAGGAGCTGTCTCATATATTGCAACATGAGGGTAGGCGGGGGCAAATCATTCAATATTTGGTTCACACGTGCAGCTGCCCAGTCGCCATGACAGCAAATCAAGAGATCTACACGGCCACCCTTAGATCCTTAGGGAAATGTGGTCTAAGTAAGGGTAATCTGGAAAAATGCTTCCTCTCTCCATTTGTTCTATAAAGCCATTTCCGTCCATGTTCAGAACACATTCCTCTTTCCTGCCCAGCTGGAGAGCACATTGTGGAGATGGGGAATGGAGTTTAGATCTCACGTACAGATAGTTTTGCTTCTCTCCATGCCTCCTAATCATGCTCTATTTATAAACTCGCCTAGAAAAAGCTCCAGTCTCAGTGGAATTTTTCTTCTTCATATCTTCTTAAAACTGGTGGGAACAAGGGACTGTAAGAAGAGCTTCAAAACAATGTGCCGTTATCTGATTTGGCAACCGCTCATGTGCAATTCCTCCAAGTGGCACGGACCAAACAAAATCCATCTCTTCCATGACGATCCCTGCTTGGACTTCCCAGAGCTCTCCATGTTACTCGCCAAAAGGGCACAATTCCAAGAACCAGCATGGTAGGAAACATGGATCAAGGGACAAGTGGACAAGGTGCAAGATGTACCTGATGAGAATCCCCCTTTAAGAAGAAGAAGAAGAAGTAAAAAAAAAAAACCGGGAAGGAGGGAACACAAGAGATTCAGGATAGAACTGTGGTGGTTTAACTTCTTTCCCTACATTATTTTCCCAATGTAAGTTTCTCCTCTCAGTGTTGCACACACCCTGATCATGAAATTTATTATGGTCAGAGACCAGCTTGAACCCTGGTCACATGCATAAGGTGCATGGCTTACCCAAAGAACTCTGGAAACTTATTTATTGAGGGTTCTGGGAATACGGAAAGTGGAAAGTGTGGAGGAGAAACCCAATAACATGTTTTTGTGAATTTGAAAGGTAAAAGATGCATCAACCCAGAAGCTTCTCATTTCTAAACGAAGCAAAAAGGGAAGGAGGAGAAATGGATTGTGGCAGTTCATATGACTTTGACACAAATGAATCTTTACTGCGATGGGGAACAAATGACTCACTCAATTCTGGGGGTGAGGAGGAGGCTGGATGAACGGATAATGACGCTCACTGTTGACCGAAGTCCCTTCTGTTGCTCAGCCATGACTGTCCCACCAGTCAGACAGAAGCAAGGGCATACAGGATTGCACCCGAGGCAACTTGTGACACGTGATTCAACAATGTGGTTCCCCAAAGTCTGGCCCGTGAAGAGAAGGATGCAATTCCCAAAAGCTCATAAAGGTCCCACAGCCCTCCCCTTGCTAAAACTCATTGTGATGTTCTGTGCACCAGAGAAAGCAGAATGATGTGGCCTTCTGCATTGTGGGTTTAACCATAGGCAGTGCAGTTTACACACTGCTTAGCTGTTACGCATAGAGAGAAAGGCAACTTCATATAGAACAAAAAGGGCTATGTGTCATGTAGCCTTACGGTTTTGGGTTTTTTCCTCAACAGGAAAAGCTGAGAGACCTCCTTAGCTATCACCAGTGAATAATAATAATAATAATAATAATAATAATAATAATAATAATTTAAAAAAAACACTGCCCATCCGGGCCCACAGCCACTCCGGGAGGCTTCCAGTACAATATAACAAATTTAAAAATGTCAAAAACTTCCTGATACAGTGCTGCCTTCAGATTTCTTCCAAAAGTTGTGTAGTTCTTTATCTCCTTGACATCTTAAACCAGGCATGTCCATACTTGGCCCTCCAGCTGTTTTGGGACTACAACTCCCATCATCCCTAGCTAACAGGACCAGTGGTCAGGGATGATGGGAACTGTAGTCCCAAAACAGCTGGAGGGCTAAGTTTGGCCATGCCTGTTGAGCACTAAGGTAGCCTTGAGTCCCCAGATGTTGTTGGACTACAACTCCCATCATTCTTAGCTAGCAGGACCATGGGGTCGGGGATGATGGTAGGTGTAGTCTAAAAACATCTGGGGACCCAAGTTTGAGGCTACATTGGGGGCACAACATTTTCTAAGTTCAGGGTGGGGGCAATCTCATGGCTTCATCACTGGGTGAGATACATTTTACGGTGACACAGGCTAGGGCCATGGTTCCCAAACATTCCCCTCCCCCCCACAGACCACTTGAAAAATGCTGTGTGTCCTGTTGCGGCAACATCTGGTGCAGGGGGCTGGACTAGATGACCCTTGGAAATACCTGCCAACTCTACAGTTCTGTGAACTGTAATGTGCTATGCTACAAGTGGTACGATTCTTAATTGAATTTTTACAGACATGCTGCAGACCACCTGGACCAAGCTTATAGACCACCTGTGGTTCATGGACCACAGCTTGGGAACCCCTGGGCTAAGGCCTTCTCTGTGGTGGCACCCCAACTGTGGAAAACATTCCCCCTGGAAACATGACTGGCACCAGGTAAAGACCCCCCCCCCCGTGTTTGCATAAGCATTCAAGGGGTGCAATTAACAGATTGTGGATATGAAAATGTTCCATGGTTGACTCCATAGGTGATTTTAGGATGCATAAGTCTGCTTGCTTCTTACCTTGTTTTTTTGTTGTTGGAACGGTTTCATAATTCTGCATTTATTTGTTTCTACATTTAAACTGACTTGTAATCTGATTTGGGGATGCAAGAGAGGTTGAAAATACAATTACGATATGATTATAACATAACCACAGGTGCTAGCTGTTTTTCAGGATCAAAAATATGAGGACGGCCTTTCTAGAGAGGTTGGGATCCTTCCCTGGTTGTGATGTGCTGGCAGACAGGCAACTTCCTCCTCGGAGACCTGAGACTGTTGGCAGAGCGTGAGACTCTTAAACTCAGGATCATGGGTTGGATCCCCACATTGGGCAAAAGATTCCTGCATCACAGAAGGTTGGACTCTACAATTCTATGATTGTGTGTCCAGAAATAAGGATGCCAGCAGTGGCCTTGGAGGTATCTTTCCCCGTTCCTTGATCTCAACCTCCCTCCCTGTGTTATTGGAAAAGCTCCCTTTGATGTGAGCTAAACCAAAGACTGATTTATCCCCCTAAGCCTGTCTCCTTCTCCCCCTCTGCTCCCCACATCTGCCTCCTTTGTCTGGCTGAATCTGAGCCCAGTGCTGTGGGGGGTAAGATCAGACGACAACTTTAATGAGGACGGTGATTTCCCCTGTTAATTCCCGCCCCCCCATTAGCCAGTTGGAGATGGACTGCAGAGAAGGATTCCCTATGGACTGGCTGGGGCTTCCCCCCAGGTGTCCCTCTTATGTATAAATTAAGCGGACCCCCAATGCAACCGCAAGCTAGGAAATGAGTTAATGAGCCTGTATGCAGCCAGACATCAGGCAGCTGAGCCATTAGGCTTAAGGCAAGGAGTCAAAGTCATTTGCAAAGCAGCACATGGGTGTAAACATACGGCTTAGCTTCCTTGTGCCTCTGCTAAGGCTGTAGTGGCCTCCAAGGCTGGGAAAAAGGAGACTAGGACAGGGGCTTAGGGCAGCCATTTGCAACTCAAAGCCAACGTCTGCACCCATCTAAGTGCAGTCTGCTGATTTTTCTATTATGTTGTTTGGCTGTCCAAGGGATCATCAGACTGACGCGGGTGGCGTTGTGGTCTAAACCACGGAGCCTCTTGGGCTTGCCGATCGGAAGGTTGGCGGTTCGAATCCCCGTGACGGAGTGAGCTCCCGTTGCTCTGTCCCAGCTCCTGCCAACCTAGCAGTTTTAAAGCAGACCAGTCCAAGTAGATAAATAGGTACTGCTGTGGAGGGAAGGTAAACGGCCTTTCCATGCGCTCTGGTTTCCTTCACGGTGTTCCGTTGCGCCAGAAGCAGTTTAGTCATGCTGGCCACGACTTGGAAAGCTGTCTGTGAACAAACGCCGGCTCCCTCTGCCTGAAAAGAGAGATGAGTGCTGCACCACATAGTTGAATTCAACTGGGCTTAACCATCCAGGGGTCCTTTACCTAGACTGAGAGGTTGGTGAACTTTTTCAGGAAAAGAAAATTTTTATTTAGGGACCTCCCTGTGTCCTTTTTTTTAGAAGAATAGAATAGCTGTTTCTGTGAGAAAGCCTCTTTCCATATGAACCTCTGAACCCTGATATCAGCTTCTGAGGCCTTTCTTTTGTGTGCCTCCTCCATGCGAGGTTCAGAGGGTGGCCTTTTCTGTAGTGGCTCCCTTGCTCTCCCCAGGGAGGTTTGGCTGGTGCCTTCATTATGCACCTTTAGACACCAGGCAAAAACATTCCTCTTTATAACTAAGCCTTTGGCTAATTGACATCCAATGCCCTTTTAAAATGTGTTGGGGTGGGTGGGTTATTGGGTTATTCTTGTTTATATTTTGATTATGTGTTTTGTGTTTTTATACTGTGTTTTTGTGTTGTGAACTGCCCTGAGACCTGCGGGTATAGGGCAGTATACTAATTTGATAAATAATAATACTAAAGTTATTCCTGAGGTTTAGTCGGAATCTACTTTCTTATAACTTGACTCTGTTGGTTTGAGTCCTACCCTCCAGAGCAGGAGAAAACAAGATTGCTTATCTTCCATGTGACAGCCCTTCAGATATTTGAAGATGGCTATCATATTATCTCTCAGTCTTCCCATCTCCATGCTAAACATACCCAGCACCTTCAACTGTTCCTCATCAGGCTTGGCTTCCATACCCGTCACCATCTTGGTTGTCAATTGTGCATTCATGGTGATTGTGCTCATTACGGTATTGGGGCAGATATATGTAATCCCTGTTGCAATAACTGGGTCAATTAGCACTTGAAACCCTTTTGTATGCAGAGTGAGCAGCGTTAGGCAAGTGAATCTTGGGTGGAAAGAAGACTATACCAGTCGCAACCGCAAGAGAAATGATTGTGAAGTGAGAAAAAATAACAATAGGGAAAGTGTCCTTCCCAATCGCAGAGCAAAGCCAGGCCAGGCATTGATCGGTGGATTCACTTAGTTGCTGGGCGAACATCTCCGCTTAGGAAAAACAGATCAAATCAAAACATTCAGTCAGCAATAATTTAATCTCCTTCCAGGAAAGAAGCTTGGGCACCATGGTGAGGGGTGGGGGTGGGGGGGTTCTGAAACAAACATCCCTGAATGTTCTCCATTTGGCAGAGGGCTTGAGAAGTCATTTCCAAAATCGTTGCAAGTGACAAAGAGGAAAGAACAGAAAGAGATTATTCTCTTTCTCTCACATAAAAGGAGCAGTACAACCCGCCATCATCAAAGGAAATGGATTGTTGGCATGCCTGAGAAAGATGAAAAGGAAGTGCATTTTATTGAGTGCTTCATTATCTTGCGAAATTCAGCTCCACAAGAAGTTAGGATAAATATACATGGAGCGTGGAGGACTATCAATGGCTACTAGCGGAGATAAGGACAGAGGCAGTTTACTTTTGCTTGGGAGACTGAGTTTCTCTCAACCTCATTCTGCATGATCTGTAGACTCAATGCTATCCCTCTCCCCATCAGTTTGGGGTGGAGAGATCTTACCTGGCACCTCCAGGCAGCAGGTGAGAGGACAGGTAAAAAGGTAAAGATAAAGGATCCCTGGACGGTTACGTCCAGTCAAAGGTGACTATGGGGTTGCGGTGTTCATCTTGCTTTCAGGCCAAGGGAGCTGGTGTTTGTCCACAGACAGCTTTCCAGGTCCTGTGGCCAGCATGATTAAACTGCTACTGGCACAATGGAACACTGTGATGGAAATGTTGTATACCTTCCCGCCGCAGCGGTACCTATTTATCTACTTGCACCGGCGTGCTTTCAAACTGCTAGGTTGGCAGGAGCTGGGACAGAGCAATGGAAGCTCACCCCGTTGTGGAGATTCGAACTGCCAACCTTCTGATTGGCAAGCCCAAGAGACTCAGTGGTTTAGACCACAGCGCCACCTGCACCAGATGGACAGACCATCTCACTGGCCACAATGGCTAGGTTCTACCTCCACTCTTGGAGGCAGGATATCTCTGAATGCCAATTGCTGGGAATTTCAAGTGGGGACACTGCTACTGTTGCCCTCAGGTCACATTGAGGGTTTCCCATTGGTTGAGAAGAGGATGCTGCACTAGATGGGCCATTGGCCTGGCCTAGCAAGCTCTTCTTAAGATTCTTATTACTAAGACCCTGGGCAGCTGCCAAGCAAAGCATAGGATGCTACCAGTATTTTGCAGGAGGCATTCAAGTGCATGTCAGGAAATGTAGGTTTGCACAATTAAAGCGGGCCATTGTCCCCGTCCCCCCAGCAATTGTTCCCATAAAAAATAAACAAAATCCAGGGAAGCTATGAAACTGGATATCCTCCTTTTGCTCCAGATCCCACAGCCCTCTTCACAGCTGAGTGGGGAAAACAGGAAAATATTGGCTTGTGATGGTGCTGCAGTCCCATTGCAAGAAGCAGGACACAGCATGTCTTTGTTACATGGCTGACACAGCCCCAGGCTCTGGCTTTACAGGCCAAGCGTCATTTGCAACAGATGCCTGTCGTCAGCGCTGACCCGGGCGATGCTTTCCCTGAGAGGGAGGTCGGGGTCAGCGCTGGTAAAAACTGAGATCGCTCCAGGTCAGCCTGAAGCTCCACATCTCCCATTCCTCTCTAAGATCTGCTTTTGGTGGAATTATTTGTGTTCCCCTATATATCTATCCCTCAGCCTCAAACCAAGTCCTGTGTAAATGGCCTTGAAAAACCCTGCCTCCCTCCCAAAGTCCAATCAAATCAAACCTCCTGGCTTAGCTTGGCAAACAGCTTGACAGAAATTGCTTTGGTACCACCTGGACACAGATGCTGGCGGAAACCGACAAGATTCCTTCTTTCCAGTGTCCTTGGAGCCTCCAGGTGAGTACAGGACGTTTGCAGCTTGCTTGGACACTGGGAAAGTTCTGCAGCTGGGAGCAGTCCAGAGACATTAGGGAAAATGAGTGCAACAAGGCCTATTTTGGGCAAGAATGCAGAAAGCATGCTTCCTTCCCCGTGCTAAAAATAAAGGACCTTTCTTACAAATTGGGTCACTGTTCTCACACTGGAGAATCTGGGACCAGAGAAAGCAAGCTGACCGGCCCCAGTCCCTGTCACAGCCCTGTAGGAAAGGCTGAGCTGTGGCTATCCGCACACATTGCTTTCTGTGGACAACACTTGGCATGGATAAATGGGTTTGGGGGTCACTTGTAGATAACCAGAGAACTCAGGCTGCCTTGCTCCCTGCCCCCCAGACACAGAATCATAGAACTGCAGAGTTGGAGGGGTCCATGAGGGTCATCTAGCACAACCCCCCGCAATGCAGGAATCTTTCACCCAACGTGGGACTCGAACCCACAACCCTGGGATTAAGAGTCTCGAGCTACGCAGCAAGTCCCTCAAGGGCTTCTGCAGTAGGCTGCACCTCGTGAAATTAGGCTGAGGGCTGCACATATACCATTGGCTGCAGTTTCCCCAGCCCAGATTCAGAGGAAGCATTACAGGAAGTTGGTCATCAGAATATTGGGTCCTGTTGAGCACTGGTGTCAGGGGTTCAGGGACAGAGGCACAGGGTAGGCAGGAGATGGAGAGCGATGGGGATGAATCCCAGGACAGCGAGGAAGAGGATGACAATGACTCAAGAGATTCCATGAGTCTTTCCAGCGAATCAGAGGATTCCCAGAAGGGGGCGCCGGTGGTCAAGGCCAGGGGAGCCCCAGGGGGGACGTGTCAGGAGCAGGGGGCCAGCGGGGGATCCCAAAGTGGCAGCTGGGCGTCAGGACCAGCCTCCCCGCCAGAGTGCAGCGAAGGGGGTGGAGGTTTCAGTGTATCAGGGGAAGCAGCTCCGGCAGCAGAGAAGGGAGGGAGGTCGGAGCAAGCCACCCTCCCGGAAGGGGAGGGGAGTAGTGAAGGGAGTAGTGTAGCTGTTAAAAGGAAGGTTAGAGGTTGGGCGCGCGCGCCAAGTTCAAATGTAGAGGCGCGCGGAAGTACAGGGAGCCCGGAGGAGGGGCCAGGTCCCAAAGCCCGCAGGAGGGGGCAAGAGCAGTCTGGGGATTCCGCGTCAGAGGAATCCAGGAGGGGCGAAACCCCAGCGGGCAGGAAGACCCTGCGGAAAAGGAAAGAGAGAAAGAGGTGGAGCAGCGCAAGCCTCTTAAACTGGTGCAGGGGAGGGACTGATTCAGAGGGGACTTCAGCGGTCTAAGCGTAACAGACGTAGGGCTGCGCGCCTCGGATGTGAAGCAAACAATGAACTGCAATAAACACTTTTGTATATAAGAAGAGATAGGCGTTGGTCTTTTGTGAGCTGAGACTTGAGGCAGCCCTGACAACTGGCCTATTTGCATTGAGCTAGTATATTCATCAATGACAGTATCACATACCCATTCAACTATCCCAAATTCCAATAAACCATTCATCAGGCAGGTTGAAGGAATAAATGAACTTTCCCCATCTCTGGTGGGAATGCCCACAGGTTGGGTCACTCTGGAATGAAATTTATTAGGAGATTTCAAAGATTATCAAAACACATATTCAAATATCTACCCAGTTATTCCTACTAAATACATGGACAGGCACTATGAAGATATTTCACCCAAATGAACTTTTGACACGGATGCTGCCAGGATCACTATAGCACAACAGTGGAAATCGTTTAAAATACCTGACTATGTCTTTATGGTACCTTTTAAAATCCCTTATACAGCCTCCAACATCCAAAGAAAGGTCCATGTTGAAGGAATAACTATATGCAATCTGGCTTAGAGGTTAAATTGATGAATTCATCAGTTCAAAAACAGGGAATGAATCAATAGGTTCTTTAATTTCTAGTATACAAGAATTGAAACAGATGAAGTTTTGCTCTCTTTAACTCTGTTTAATGCGGGGGGCGGGATGTCACCCACTTATTTTCTCTTTATTGGGCTGCTGTAAAATGCTGAGGAGCAGGAGTCGGAAAAAACATTGCAACACCTCCCTCCAAAATGCTTTCTACCAGTAAAAAAGTTCTCTCCAAATACCGATACTCACCCCCCCCAATACAGAGATATAAAACAGCACTCAAATCCTTTCATTATATTTAAAACACTTTGGAAGACTAAGAACAAAAGAGTGACTATATACATATACACATCCTTTGCATACAGGAATAATAGACTAACAGACTCAAATTTCCATGTCGGAAAAAAGAAATGTCATGCGTGAAACAATCTTACAAACAAAATCCATTCTAGGGTTAATTAACTTGGCCAGCAAACTTTTTAAACTTTGGGCTCAGGGAGCCCCCTAGTGGATAACTCATGCCACACGTCTATAACATCTACGCTATACTTCTTATTGCTGCTTGCTCCATGAATGAGAATTTGTGCACCCTTTCTGATATATATTCTCTGCAGTTGGGCTGTGAGCAGAGCAGTCAGCTTGCAACCTTTATCTTGCCCTAGGCTACCTAATAGGAAAGAGGCTATTTTCCTACCAGATGGAAAACAGCACAGCCAGAGCCTTGATTTTCAGTCCTTTTTAGGTTAAAATTAAATGAGTGAGCAGTGATGGGCCCCTTTCATAGTTGGGAATGTTGCAAGAGAAGACTCTGGATCTGTGGCTGCCTGTAGTGGCTGTTGGAACCTTCTAACAGCCACTACAGGCTGCCATAGCAAGAGAGGGCAGGAAGGCTTCTGTGCATGTGCTACCCTATTAAGAAGATAACATGGGAAATGACCCATTCACACTATTACAGTGGTACCTCTGGTTACAAACTTAATTTGTTCTGGAGATCCGTTCTTAAGCTGAAACCGTTCTTATCCTGAGGCACGCTTTAGCTAATGGGGCCTCCCTCTGTGCGCGCCCCTCTGGCGCACGATTTCCGTTCACATCCTGGGGCAAAGTTCGCAACCAGGAGCAGCTACTTCCGGGTTAACGGAGCTCATAACCTGAAGTGTTCATAACCTGAAGCGCTCTTAACCAGAGGGACCACTGTACTGTTGTTTTTAAATAATTCCTTCTGTGGCATTTTTCATTTGGGCGATTACTCTAATTTCTCTCTGCAATGCCACTAGGGCTAGGTAATATATCAATATATCATCCAAAACCCATTTGAAGTCCACATTGTGTTACTGGTTTCATCATTTTTGACCTGGGAATATATTGGGAATCAAAATGTGTGTGTGTGTGTGTGTGTGTGTGTGTGTGCGCGCGCGCTATGCAAAAATCACAATGTGGGGGAAATCATGAAGCCAGCCAATGCTTCTCTTGAATCCTGAAGCCCTTGTTAACTCTGCCAGCTCCACTGGTATATCACGAGGTTTAGTTGGTGATATATCACGATGTTGAAAACCAGATACCGCCCGGCCCTAAATGCCATATACGAGTTAAGATTGATTTCATGGTTTAATAGGGGTTTGATCCTAGCGATCTTGCTCTGGACCCTCCTTCCCCTTTGACAAGGAGAGGAGGAGCTGCAGAAATACACCAGCCCCTTCCAGTTGGACTGCTTCTGAGGAACTGTGGGAAAGTGTGGCCTGTCTCCCTATAAACAAACAAAAAGACTGAATGTCATGCTTTGCAGTTCACAGGACTGCCGACAGATGGCCACGTCAGCTGCAGCACGAGAAATGACAGGGTAGCCCAGGCAAGCTCTTGAATGGCTCCTGGCTGACCTCGGTCAAACATGCCTGCCGTGAGGTTTGACAGAGGAAAGAGAGGCGCTTCATAGAGCCATTCAGTCAACTGTGCCTCCCTCCTCCTTTAAAAATGTGTGGAGGTTCAGGCGAGCTACAAGGGGAGGACAAGGGGGTGTAAACGGAGGGTGGCCGGTTAGATAATAATAATAATAATAATAATAATAATAATAATAACAATAATTTTATTACAGTAGTACCTTGGGTTACATACACTTCAGGTTACATACGCTTCAGGTTACAGACTCCGCTAACCCAGAAATATTACCTCAGGTTAAGAACTTTGCTTCAGGATGAGAACAGAAATCTTGCAGCAGTGGCACGGTGGCAGCAGGAGGCCTCATTAGCTAAAGTGGTGCTTCAGGTTAAGAACAGTTTCAGGTTAAGAATGGACCTCCGGAACGAATTAAGTTCTTAACCCGAGGTACAACTGTATTAACATGCCACCCATCTGACTGGGTTTCCCCTGCCACTCTAGGCATCTTCCAGCAAAATATAAAAACACAACAAAACATCAGACATTAAAAACTTCCCTCTACAGGGCTGCCTTCAGATGTCTTCTAAAAGTCATATTGTCATTTGACATCTGATGTGGGGCAGGGTGGTTACCAAAGGGTTAGGTGGGGCTGGCAAGCGAAGCAAGCGGGGCACAGCCCTAAGTATGTATGTGTATAGATATAGAAAGTAAATCTACTCCGCAAGGAGTACACTGTTTGCTAGTACACTACAAAGGTCACTTAGCTTCTCTGCTGCACAGCTATCCTGACCCTGGCCTGAGGGGTTGCCAGACACCTTCTGGGAAGAACCTACAACCCTTTTACAGGCATTAGCTAAAGGGGCGCAACACCCCTTGGGTTAAGAAGGGCCACAGGTATCCCCACGGACGACAGCTGTGGCAGAGCCAAGAAAGGGAGTCCTCCGCAAATCGCGTGGCGGAGAGTGGCATCTCTCAGGCAAAGACGGGAGAGTTTTGCCAGTAGGAGTAGACCAGGAATCCTGTGAAAGTGCTATCTGTCTTGACGCTGGAGTAGAAGCCAAGGTAGTCCCCTACCCCTACCTGCACCCAGACTTCATCCTCCGGCTCCAGCCGCACCAGGGTGCCACCGGACAGCGATGTGGGCTTGGGCCAGTTGCCGTAGAACTGGAAGAAGGAGGCCACCGACTTGCCGTTCTTCATAATGTCGAACTGGAGGCTCATGCGGTAGACGGTGGCATGGACGGCGAAGTAGTACATTCCCGGAATCTCGCAGAGGAACTTCCCCGTGTTGCCGTCGTAATGTCCCTGCTCGTTGACCAGAACCACGTCGAAGACGATTGGCTGGTCGGCCAAGGGAGGGCTGCGAGACTCGGAGCGCTTGGCGCTGAAGGCTGAGCGGGGGGCCACTGCGCACTCCCCAGGCGCCCCTTTCTCTCCGGGAAACCCATTGAGGCCAGGGCTGCCTCTTTCCCCTGTAGGGCCCACTGCTCCTTTACGGAATGAAAACAACAACAACCAAGGACAGTGTTAGGATATGTTTGAGAATGGAATATGGATCTAATGTGTTTTTGCCGTGGAGAGGATTTAACACGGATATGGGTGGAAGAATTTAGTACTATGCATTATGGAGTAATGGTGGCAGGAATTAGGGCTAACATTTATTAATAATTATGGAACCTGTCTTGGACTTTTCGTAGGGAAAAGGAACAAATGATTCTGAGGCACCCTGACTTTAAAGAAATTGCTTAACAGAAAGTGGAGAAGATGGATGTTTGCATGGACTGAAGGTTTTAAATATTATTATTTTTTGCATGGACAGAGGGTGATTTTACATACAGTGGTACCTCAGTTTTCAAACATAATCCATTCCAGAAGACCGTTTGAGTTCTGAAATGTTTGAAAACCGAAAAGTCAGTACAGAAGCCTCAAAACGGAAAACTCAATATGGAAAACTCAAAACGGAAAATTCAATACGGAAGCTGCGTTTCTGGTGTGACTTCCAAGGTGCGTTCGAAAAATGAAGCATTTACTTCTGGGTTTACAGCGTTCGAAAACTGAAATGTTCGACAACGGAGACGTTCAAAAACAGAGGTACCACTGTATGTATGTGTGTATGTATTTTTTGTTTGTGTATACACACACACACACACACACACACACACACACACACATTTTCTGTTACTGGCAGATGGGAAATCGGAAGTTCTTCGCTTGCATCTTTTGCTAACTTTTTTTTCTTTTTTATCTTACTCTTCTCTTGAAATGGAATGAGGAAATTATGTAACATTGAGAGAAACATCAAGATGGCGGGGTGGAAAGTCAACTTTCAAATTTGTATTAAATCTGAATTAATTTGATGTTAATTTGATGATTTTTTTTTTGAAAAGCAATAAAAATTAATTGACAGAAAAGAGAGAACTCAGTAGAAAGCAAAACACCAGCTATCCCCTCGTCTTGCTTATGGCAACTACAATGGTTAGAAGTTTGGGTCTTAATTTAAATGACCTCGTTTCCCTCAGAGGGTTGAGGAACTTCCAGCCCACAGGCCTTATTACTTCTGCCAGGCCTCCCCATTTGGCTTGTGAGGCCATTATAGCCGTGCCCAGCTGCTGATGGTTGGGGCTTGCATAGCTCTGAAAACCAGCTGGCTGTCCACACAGGCAAAAATGGGTCACCAGACAGGCTGGCCCTGCTCTATGGAGTTGATAACACAGAGTGGACTCCTTCCCCCAATACACTGTGAGACAATAATGCTGGAATTATCCACTTCAGAGCTTCTGCAGAATTAGCTTGCTTAGCATGATAGAAATGGACCTGGAAATAATAGTGCTCTCCCAACCCCCCCAACCTTACCTGGCTGACCAACTTCGCCCTTTTCTCCCGGCATCCCTGCTGCTCCATCACGCCCGTCACGCCCATCTCTGCCTGGCAGGCCTTGGTTCCCATGGATCCCGGGGGTGCCTGGAATTCCAGGGTGCCCAGCGCAAAGGCTGGGGATCTTATTGTCCTCAATCTGGACAGAGTGTGTGGTCAATGTAAGCAGGAAGAGGAAGAGGTAGGCGGCATGCTCCATTTCTGGGGGGTCTACAGAGAGAGGAGTTTGTCAGATACCTCCAAAGGGTCTCAGGGAAGTGGTTTTTTGCAAACAGGTCCACAAATTTATTTATTTTTTATAGCTTACCTAATCCAATGCGTTTATGCCCCCAAAGGACCAAGTTTAGTAAACCTTCCTTGAATGGTCACCTGCATGAAATTCCTACTCGACAGGTGGAACTCAAAAAATTAGAATATTGTGGAAAAGTTCATTTATTTCAGTAATTCAACTTAAAAGGCAAAACTAATATATGACATAGACTCATGACATGCATAGCGAGATATGTCAAGCCTTTATTTGTTATGATTGTGAATATTTAGAATATTAAATGAAATCAGCAGAACAAGGACTGCCAATAGAGCAATATTGGACCTCTGAGAAGTAGAAGCATGCAAATCTCTTTTCTGATGAGAGCAGCTTTTGCATCTCATTTGGTAACCAAGGACCCAGAGTTGGGAGGAAGAATGGGGAGGCACACAATGCCAGATGCTTGAAGTCCAGTGTGAAGTTTCCACAGTCTGTGTTGATTTGGGGAGCCATGTCATCAGCTGGTGTTGGTCCACTGTGCTTCAAAGTCCAGGGTCAACGCAGCCGTCTACCAGGAGATTTTGGAGCACTTCATGCTTCCTTCCGCAGACTAGCTTTATGGGGATGCTGACTTCATTTTCCAGCAGGACTTTGGCACCTGCCCACACTGCCAAAAGTACCAAAACCTGGTTCAATGCCCATGGGATTACTGTCCTTGATTGGCCAGCAAACTCGCCTGACCTGAACCCCATAGAGAATCTATGGGGCATTGCCAAGAGAAAGATGGGAGACATGAGACCGAGCAATGCAGAAGAGCTGAAGGCTCCTTTTGAAGCATCCTGGTCTTCCATAACACCTCAGCAGTGCCACAGGCTGATAGCATCCATGCCACGTTGCATTGAGGCAGTAATTGATGCAAAAGGGGCCCAAACCAAGTACTGAGTACATATGCATGCTTCTACTTCTCAGAGGTCCAATATTGCTCTATTTGCAGTCCTTGTTTTGCTGATTTCATTTAATATTCTAATTTTCTGAGATTGTTAATTTGGGGTTTTCATCAGCTGTACAGCGTGATCATCACAATTATAACAAATAAAGGCTTGACATATCTCGCTTTGCATGTCATGAGTCTATCTCATATATTAGTTTCACCTTTTAAGTTGAATTACTGAAATAAATGAACTTTTCCACAATATTCTAATTTTTCTAGTTTCACCTGTAGGTCTATTAAATCTGGCCCAGGGATGCCTTAAGGGCTGCTTTGCCCCATATAAACCTGCCCATCAGCTGAGACCATCTCTGCTTTCCCCAGCCTTCTGAAGTTTGCCAGCTAACATAGTTAAACTATTGATTTTCCCCCCTCTCCAGAAGTGGCAGTGATGGCTGCCAACTGGATGGCTTTGAAAGACAAATTCAAGACTACCAGTAGCTACTAGTTGTGATGCCTATGTACTGTCTGCAGTATGACTGGTTTGGCATTCAGTAGCCTCTGAATAGCAGTTCCTGGAAATCACAAGCGGGGGAGAGTGCTGTTGCCCTCGGGTCCTGCTTGCGGGTTCCCCACCGGCTCCTGATTGGTCTCTGTGAGGATGCTGGGCTATGTAGATGGGCCTTTGGTCAGACCCAGTAGCTGGGCTCTTTTTATGTTCTCCCACACAGTTAAAACAAACAAAAAAAAATCACTGCAAATAGGAAGAAGTGCAGCTGGAAAGAACTAAGCTAGAATGCTTGGCCTAGACTAGACTGAGCAGGGAAAGGGCTCCAGCTCAGTGGGAGAGCACCTGCTCTGCATGCGGAACGTCTCTGGGGTTCAATCCTTGCATTTCCAAGGTAGGGAAACCCTGGAGAACCACAGCCAATCTGTGTAGATAGTACAGAGCTTGATGGATCAAGGGTGCGACTCAGTCTAAGGTAGCTCCCTATGATTTTATGTTGTTCCCTGGTGCATTAGATTTCCAGAGTTTTAGTCATTCAGAGTATTTATTATTATTCATTTATTATATTGCTATCCTACCTCCAAGGAACACAAGGTGGTGTACATGGTTCTCCCCATCTTGGTTCAATCCACACAACGTTCCGGCTGGTTTTATTTGAAAGATGGTGCCACTGAGCATGTGCAGAGTGCCTTTATCTCACCCCCCCTCATCCCACAGACCTGCAGCTAAGATTCCAGGTCCAACTGGTTTTTATTCAGGTTAGCATTCCACCTCTCCCTGCAGAAATTAATCGCAGCAACCGTTGCGTGAAAAGTTAGAAGAACTCCAGCAAAACCAGAGCAGAGTATTGCCTCTTAGACACCCACCCCCATGGTTGATCTCCCAGGGAGCCTCCACACCCTAATCCAACTGTAAGACTAGCAATTGTGCAACCTAAATCCATTAATGCATATGATTCCCTTGGAACAGTTGGGAGCTTCAAATGGCTCAGAATTCTCTGGCTTTCCTGAGCTGCATTTTGTGTATTTTGTGGTGAGCGATGGGGGCAGCGGGAAGAGAGAGAGAGAGAGAGGGGAGGAAATGTCAACTGGCTTTTAAGCAACTGCCTAGGATGTCATGCTCCTTTCGCCTCCCATGGAATCAGAGAAAAGAAGCCAGAGCCTCCCAAGAGGCTAGTCCTCTAGAGGCACGACTGATGCCAGGAGCCAGCTGGGCACGCAACACAGCCTTCAAACCACAGAATCAGCCTGTGAACTTTTGTCCTGGTTTTCTCCTCCTTCTGCCTGCCAGCCAGCCAGCCTGTTCTGACAATTTGCTCATCTATTTCTCCTTTCCTTTCTCTTTTCTTCCCCTCTCCCTCCTGGCCCTGCCATCTTTTGCCACTTTTTGCAAGAGTCCAGGTTGTCTTAAGAGCTCCTATAAGTTTCAGCTTTGGGATTTAGTTATAGCTAACAGGACTGGAATGCAGCGAGCCCATCCAAAATCTCGATGCTTTGCATTCTTTCGGCATTGCCTGAGCCTGGTGAGGATTGGGGGTGTAGGGGGGTGAGTGCCGAAGCAACAATTCTTCAACATAAACGGGCTGAAGACTGGTCATATTGAATATTGTCTTCCAAAGCAACTACTCTATCCCGAACTTAAAAATGGAAAGCGTAATGCTGGTGGTCAACAAAAGAGGTTTAAAGGCTCTCTCAAGGCAAATCTTTAAAAATGTAGTATAAACACCGACAATTGGGAAACACTGGCCTGTGAGCGCTCCAATTGGAGAACAGCCTTTACCAAAGGTGCTGTGGACTTTGAACACGCTCATAATCAGGATGAAAGGGAGAAACATGCTAAGAGGAAGGCACGTTTGGCAAACCCTCACCATGACCAACTCCCATCCGGAAACCTACGGTATGTCCCCACTGTGGAAGGACATCCAGAATTGGCCTCCACAGTCACTTACAGACTCACTGTTAAGACCGTGTTCATGGAAGACAATTTTACTCGGCTACAAGTGATCACCAAAGAAGAGAAAAAAGAAGGATATTCTTTGGGGAGCCTGGTCCCTATATTTCTTAAGCTCTGCTATGACTAGCCAGGGTGTGTGGGTGAAGTCAAACTGCTGCATTATCAGCACTGAAGTGACCTCCTTGGGGTGCAAGCCTGGGCAGTGTGTACAGAGGTCCTGAACTGCCCAGACAACAAGACTCTTGGCATCATTGGAAGGGTCCACAGGAAAGCGGAGCAAGACGTTTGGCACCAGCTTGGCTGCAGGAGTTGCCTTAAGGAGGTGGACAAGGCAGCATCCAACTGTCTTAGGGTCTCCGGATTTGGGTAGGGTTCTTCTCCCAAATATATCCAGCAAGGCAGTGGAGGATCAGAGTTTTCCATCTGCTAGATGTGCTACCTTCCCAGGTTGATGAGCCCCATCTGCCCCTTCCCCCTAAAGCATGTGGAGAAACCACTTTCTTGACCATTGGTCAAGAGACTATTGGTCTTGTCTGCTCAATCTGCCAGAGCCTGTCTTTGCATGCAGGGGAAGTCCCTAACTCACCGAGGGTTTGAAACCCATCAGGTACCCTCACTTGGTTTAGCTAGCCAGCCAAAGCCATTCCCAGGGTGTGGCTGCTGTCGCATGCTCACAGCTTCTAGGAACCACAGGTGAGAGCTGAGTGCAGGGTGGGGTACCCCCCAGCAAAGGTACTATCCACCCCCTAACACCCCATACACCCAGGCTCAGGTTTTATATATGTGTAAATATATCAAAAAGATAAATGTCTCTGTTGTTCCTCACTCTGAGGAAACCAAACCCTGGGTCATCCCTGGTGCCCCTGGAATCTCACATAGCTCAGACTGGGGTGACATGCAACCGTACTAATATAGGCAGAAAAATGAGCCATTGGCATATAGTTCTATCTTCATGGCTCTAGGATCTCTACTGGTCTGTCTGATCTACAATGGATTGCAAAATGGGGTTAATAAAACAGTCCAGTTTTGCAGGACTGTTGCAATGATTACTGAGAATAAAGGGCACAAGGCCCTTTTAAGCATTCAGCAAAACCCAAGTTTCATTACTGACTTTTAGTATTAGTCTCCTACCTGTGGATTGCAAGTAGCAGTAACTTTTGCATATAATATGAATGTTACTTTTGTGCGGCTGAGGTGTCTGTGCGTGAGATATAATGGTGAATATCAGTCCAGAACGGTTGACTTTCTTTCCAACTTGTGGGGCACTTGCAGCAATCAAAGCCCCTCATTCCCACACCTTCCCAAGAGTCAGAGTGACCTAGCAGATAATGTTTGGTTAGGACCAGGAGACCTGAGTTCAAATTCTGTAATGTTCAACAGATGCTCCTCTGGGCGTATCCTGTATGTTATTTTGCAGGAAGGCTTCAAGAGCATCCCAGGAAATCTAGGTTTGCACAATTCAAGTAGATTACAGCACTCTCTTCCCCTGGAGCAACAAATCCACTTTTAAAAAAACAACCAACCCAGACTTTTGGTGGCTGAGAAAGTGATGGGAAAATGCATGGAAAAGTGTGGGATGAATGGCTAATTCATGGGAAGATGTATAAACAATCCACAAGCAAATTAGGCTCACCACTGCGGAACAAATCAGAATGAATACTCAATTAAAAACCGGACTAACTCGAAATTGAAATCCAGACCACCGCCCCCCGCCCCTTAGTGGGG
The DNA here is from genome assembly GCF_964106645.2 of Podarcis pityusensis. NCBI lineage: Eukaryota > Metazoa > Chordata > Lepidosauria > Squamata > Lacertidae > Podarcis > Podarcis pityusensis. The sequence continues at coordinate 24,896,544 of NC_138040.1, read as the reverse complement.
TCCAGATCAGGCCATTCTTTTTAAAAATCCACAAACTTTGCCCATTTTTATTTCAATTTCCCCAAGAGAGCAGCTCTTTCTTCCAGTATATTTTTTTGGGCAAGGCTTTTGGGTGGCTCGGATTAAAATCAATCCCAAAGAAAGCAAAATCTCCTCCCGCTAGGCATTTCTCAACTCCCGGGTGATCTTCTAAAGGGATCGCGTCGGTCCCAAAACAAAAGCAAGGTGGTGTCAGCAAAGTCGGGAGAAACTGCTGCTCCAAGCAGGCAAGTTGGGAACCCGTCGCCCAGCCTCCCTAGCCCACCACCCCGCGTGGATCTGCGATACTCACGCGGCGGCGCTCTGCGGCTGGGCTGGCAAGCTGGCGCTCCGGGCTGCTTGGGGAAGGAGGAGGACCGCTTACTCTGGCGAAGGAGGCCGCAAGCCAGCTCCGCCGGCCGGCCTTCTTTCCCCCCTCCCCACCCTCCTCTCTCCCTCCCCTCTCTTCCCTCCTCCCCAACTCCGATGGAAACCGGAGAGTTGCAGAGCGGAGCCAAGAGCTACAGGCAAAGCGGGGAAGCGCGTCGGAGGCAGAGGCGCTCCCAGGGACGGGCATCTCTGGGATGGGGCAGAGGGGAGAGGAAGGCGGGAGGGGAGGGAGGAGGAAGAGTCAGGAGCCGGCAGGGCGGCGGAGAAGGGGTCAGAGTGCGGGGTGGGACCGGGGGATCCGGGTTCAAATCCCCCACTCAGCCCTGGAGGCTCACTGGGTGAGCTTGGGCCAGTCCACGTTGCCTCTTAGCCTGGCCTACCTCGCAGGGTGGTTGTGCGGGGAGAATGAGGAGCAGGGAGAAGCAGGTGCGCCGCCTTGAGCTGCTTGCAGGCATGGCCAAACTTGGGCCCCCTGCTGTTTTGGGATTACAACTCCCATTATCCCTAGCTAACAGGACCAGTGGTCAGGGATGATGGGAACTGTAGTCCCAAAACAGCTGGAGGGCCAAGTTTGGCCATGCCTGCAAGGTAGGGTGTAAATAAATGTTCTCTATATTTCCAAGGAAGCACCTTCACCCTCATAAAAGCAATGGCGGGATGAAAGGCAAAGAAACCCATTTCATAAAACGTGGAACAGCCAGGACTTTCACTGACGTGGGCTGTCACTTTTAAGAACTTGTGCCTGAGCTTGGTTTTTGCCTCCTCCCTCCTATTCCCATTTTCCTCTTGTGTCACATCTTTTTAGATTGTGAACCTAAGGTCAGGACCATCTTATAACTGATTTTTGTAAGCTGCTCTGACATCCCTTTTGGCTAAAGGTTGAGACATAAATGCTGTACACAATCAAAGAAGTGGGTTGGTGGTTCCATTTCCACTCTGCCCATCATTTTGGTTTTTTTTTACCTTGAGCAGGCACTAGAGCTTATTTTGTGCCAGAGCTCACCGCAGGAAAAGAAGTGTCATTGAGCATGTACAGAGTGCCTGCTGCTCATCACTTAACAATAACTCTCTTCTCCATATGAATCTAACATTAGAGGAGAGATGTGTCCAGGTGTGATTTTGAGGGCAGGCTGAGCTCCGCTTACTCTCCTCTTGGAAAAAAAAAAAAAAGTAACACTAACAGGCAGGATATGTAACGTGTATTAAAAGCTGGGAGTCAACAAAACATTACAGAATATTTTCCAACCAGGCAGAAGCATAGGAGTGAGTGTACAGTAGCCTCCCACAACCTGGTGCCAACCAGATGTTTTGGACTACAACTACCATCAGTCCCAGCCAGGATATCTGCAAACTTTGAGGGTTCCCTAAGCCTGCTCATGCAGTACTTCCTTCATGGGGGGGGGGTGTTGCTTTTTCTACCTAAAGGCTCCCCCTCCATTTGAGTTTGCTATTAGAATATAGGATAAGGATGCTGGGTGATAATGCATGTCGCTTGATCAATATGCATTTTATACTGCTGTCTGGGTAAACCAAGCCCCTTGGGAAATGCTTATGCTGGGCACATCTTATAATCCATGTCTACTAGAGAAGGAGGGACGTGGGTGGCGCTGTGGGTAAAACCTCAGCACCTAGGACTTGCCGATCGTATGGTCGGCGGTTCGAATCCCCGTGGCGGGGTGCGCTCCCGTCGTTTGGTCCCAGTGCCTGCCAACCTAGCAGTTCGAAAGCACCCCCGGGTGCAAGTAGATAAATAGGGACCGCTTACCAGCGGGAAGGTAAACGGCATTCCGTGTGCTGCACTGGCTCGCCAAATGCAGCTTGTCACGCTGGCCACGTGACCCGGAAGTGTCTGCGGACAGCGCTGGCTCCCGGCCTATAGAGTGAGATGAGCGCACAACCCTAGAGTCTGGCAAGACTGGCCCGTACGGGCAGGGGTACCTTTTACTAGAGAAGGGGGATGTGGGTGGCATTGTGGGTTAAGCCACAGAGCCTAGGACTTGCCAGTCAGAAGGTCGGCAGTTTGAATCCCCACGACAGGGTGAGCTCCCGTTGCTCGGTCCCTGCTCCTGCCAACCTAGCAGTTCAAAAGCACTCAAAGTGCAAGTAGATAAATACGTACCACTCCGGCGGGAAGGTAAACAGCGTTTCCGTGCACTGCTCTGGTTCGCCAGAAGCGGCTTAGTCATGCTGGCCACATGACCCGGAAGCTGTATGCCGGCTCCCTCGGCCAATAAAGCGAGATGAGCGCCGCAACCCCAGAGTTGGCCATGACTGGCCCTAATGGTCAGGGGTCCCCTTTACCTTTACCTTACCAGAGAAGGGATGCAGGAGGCACCGTGCAAACTTACTTACCCACGGCTGCATGCAAACCAGCATGGCTCAATCCCTGAAATCCCCAGTCACAGCTGGGAAAGGCTCTCTGCCTGAAACTCCAGAGAGCTGCTGCCAATTTGCGTGATCAACACTGACCTAGATTAAACCAAGCACGGCTCCCCATGCTCCTGCTGAATCCGACCAAAGGTCCGTCTGGTCCAGCATCCTGCTCTGGCAGGATGCTCATGGGAAGCCTAAAAGCCAGGACCTGAGCACAGCAGCATCTCACCACCACCTTTGTGATGCCTAGCAAACAGGTACCTGGAGGATCACTGCCTCTGACCCTGAGAAGTTGCCATTGTGGCTATAAGCCCCCAGGTAAGCCTGAACCTCCATGAATTTGCTTCATCTTCTTTGGCTGGCCATCGCTGCCTCTTGGGGTAGCAGATTCCTCTGTGACCCAGTCCTTCCTCTCGTCCATCTGGAACCTTTCATTATTCAGCTCTCTTTCATTCTAGTATTATGAGAGAGAAAGGGTGGGAACTGATTCTCTGCTCCCTCTGGTACATGCACAAGTGTACCACAAACACAGGCACGAATCCCACCCACAACTTGTTTGCAGAGTTTGATGGACAGGACTTGGCACCCCGATCCTGCTTAGAAGTCCCTGAGCATTTTTCTGCTTTGACAGCAGCAGCAGCAGCAGCAGCTGGATGGGCGTTGCTCCCAGATTGGTTTCGCAGACGCTGCCGCCGCCAGCTCCCTTCCGTAGAAACTCCTCCCTTGTCTTGGGGTGATGCTTCCCAGATTTAAGCTTGACTCTGATGATCTCAGAGGCTGCTGCACAGGGATGGAATGGAAGGTGAAGTAATTCACACATGGGTGGTACAGAGCTCCTAGGACCATTTAGTTGCAGGTTGGACTTTTTAACAGGTTCAAATGCTCTTTCAGAACAATTGCACACAAGTGTGAAAAGTGAGGCTAGATCTCTTTGGCTGACGTGCCAGTTTTCTGTGGGTGGGGAATTACTGATGACAGGAATCCAAGAGCTGTGTATCCTCTCAACTGAAGCCTGAAATGCTGCAGTACCAGGGACAGTGGTTTCTGCAGGGAAGGGCACCTGCTGTGCGTGTAGAAGGTCCTAAATTCAACTCCCAGCATCTCCAGGTAGGGCTGAAAGAGCATGCATGGTTCTCCCTCCTCCTCTCCATTTTTATAACCACAACGACCCTGTGAGGTAGGTTAGGTTGAGAGTCAGCAACTGGCCTGAAGTCGCTCAGTGAGCTTCATGGCTGAGTGTGGATTTGAACCCTGGTCTCCCAGGGTCTAGTCTGGCATTCTCACCTCTACTCCACACTGTTGGCAGTGAGGTGGAAGAGAAATCAAGCGGTTAAAGAGTGGCTGGGGAAACTCAGCCAGATGGGCGGGGTATAAATAAATTATTATTATTATTATTATTATTATTATTATTATTATTATTAATAATATTATTATCCCACTTCAGAGTGCAGGTGGAGGGATAACATGTATGTAGGAATTCCTTGCATTATAAACTCCTTTTAACTGGAAAGCTAGCATAGGAAGACATGACGCTCTTTCCCTTACACACTAGCTTTCTTGTGGGTTGTTTTCCCCTCCTCTTTTGCTCAGGGATTATTTTTTAAAGGGGATCAGATGCTGCCTGCAGTCTGAAGTAGGACAGCCTTTTCTACCACACTAACACTTCATTCCGCTAAGATCAAACAAATAAATTGTGCAGCCCTGTCAATTGTTGTGGGTGCTGGAGGGGCAAGCTAGAGTAATTCCATATCACCCGCAGGTCTGAAGCATCTGCTTTCAGCTACAAGGAACACTGGAAGCTCCCAGAAGTTTTGTCTGTGTTGTTTCAATCCTTCCTCAGCACGCTGCTGTAATAGCTCGATCTCCAAATGAGGCAACTCTGAAGTCTTCATAATCTTTGCATAAGCATTATTAAACCAGATGTATTCTGGAAAGGAATACTTTCAGCAGGGCTTTGCCGCAAGGGCTGGGTGCATTTGACAATTACATGCAAGCACAGAAAACTCACAGGATGTGGTCTGGGATGGAGGATTCAGTTTCCATTAAACAACAGCAACAAGCGCCTAGTCCTTAAGATGTATAAAAGCCCACTGAAATTTCATAAGTCACGTGGGTGGCTGAATAAGATTTGCAATGTTCCAGGAACAGGAATTCAGGGCTCTGTATGTCTCTGCCCACACCCGCTCATGATGAGCACAGACGGAATGCATTTTGCAAAATAAGGAAAAGTCTTGCTTGATTTGCATGGTTTATAGAGGATGCTAAATTCAGCTGTCTTTAACAAATAATTCTGAAGGGTTTTTTTTTTTTTTTTAAATGCATGCACAGTTAACTCATGAGCGCAGGGCAGAGCTGAAATGGGAGAGTAATGTAAAATCACAATCCATTAAACTACTATGTGTAGTGCAATCTGATGCTGCGTTAACTGGAACAAGAAGATGTCCTTCTTTGCTGGTATATAATCAAGAATTATTAGGGTTGTCACTCAGAGAAAGGAACTTTTTGTGGATGAATTGTATGACTTTTAATCAGCGAATCAATCAACTTCATTGCAGGGGGTTGGACTACATGACCCTTGGGATCCTTTCCAATCCTAAAGTTCTATGATCTGAATGAATTTGCATTTTAACAACATAATCCTGGTAGGCAAATCTTCCTTCCTTCCTTCCTTCCTTCCTTCCTTCCTTCCTTCCTTCCTTCCTTCCTTCCTTCCTAGCACATGTGCTGCTGTAGGCATAATCTCACAGGAGGCTTTTGCTCCCACGTAAGAGAGAAGAAAGAACTCCCCTTCTATGAAAGGGCTCACAAGCCGTGGACTTGTCAGTATGTACAGTAAAAACCATTTACATTAATCTTTTCTTTTTTAAAAAAATGCCTTTTAAAACCAACCACAATGACTTAAAAACAAATCAGCTAAATATTACAGCTCTAATTATGATGGAAGCCCCCTGCAGCCTCTGATATATTATTATCCAAGTTATTTATATGGGCACCATCAAGGCGCATAGAACTTTACGAAGGGTATGAGGACAGCCTCTGACCCAAGGTGCTTACAATCTAAAGAGTCAACCCCAAACTGCAAATTGTCCTCCTGTTGCTCAGATTCCACCGATTCCTTGGAGAGACGTTCGTCAGTGGATGGCCTACAAAGCACTGCAGCTCAGATCCCAAGGTCTTCTGGTGAAGAATTTCTTCTGATGGGGAACTTCCGCTTGGGAACTGGCGGCCTCCAAAGGGTCTCCTACCAAGCTGGGCAATGAGAGGAGCGTTCAGCTACACGGCACATGAAGTAGAGGTTGCGGACGTAGTGGGGCAGCCCCTTTATGGCAGGAAGCACTCCAAAGGGTTGTTGGAATCTAGCAGGACGTTGCAGTTCAGGGGCCACGGGAGACCCAGAAGGCTGAGGGATTGCTGGCAGCTCTGCTCGGCTGCCAGGCACACGGAGCGGCACGGCTGCAGGATGCCCCCATCCGGGGTGCACTTGGGTACGAAGAGGCTGCACAGGAGCAAACGCAGAGATGGGTAGCAAGAGAAGTCCTTCAGCATCTAAAAAAAGAATGAGCAAGGGGCAGCAGGGAAAGGCAGTTGTCAGGTGTTAGATTAGCCCTTCTCTCACTACTCCTGGAAAAAGTGAATGGTTTACTGCAGGCTTCCTCAACCTCGGCCCTCCAGATGTTTTGAGACTACAACTCCCATCATCCCTGACCACTGGTCCTGCTAGCTAGGGATCATGGGAGTTGTAGGCCAGAAACATCTGGAGGGCTGAGGTTGAAGAAGCCTGGTTTACTGTACCTAATACAGCATTTGATAGCCCATCCCTGGAAGTACCCCATGCAGAGATGGTGGTCTCTTGCCCTAGCTCAGTGGTTCCCAAAGGGGGCGCTGTGGGGCCGTGGAGCTGTAAGTGAGCACCAGACTTTGAGAAGCTGGTAACATAGAGTTATGGAATTTGAAGCGGTCCCAAGTATCATCTTGTCCAACTCCCTGCAATGCAGGAATCTCAATATCACAGGATCAAGTGGAATACTGTGTCCAGTTCTGGGCACCACTATTTAAGAAGGATGTTGGCAAGCTGGAACGTGTGCAGAGGAGGGCGGCCAAGATGATCAAGGGTCTGGAAACTAAGCCTTATGAGGAATGGCTAAAGGAGCTGGGTATGTTTAGCCTGGAAAAGAGAAGACTGAGATGAGATCTGATAGCCACCTTTAAATATCTTAAGGGCTGTCACGTGGAGGAGGGAGCAATGGCTTCATGTTTCAAGAAAGGAGATTCCGACTAAACATTCGGTAAAACTTTCTGACAGTAAGAGCTGTTCAGCAGTGGAACAACTCCCACGAGATGTGGTGGACTTTCTTGGAGGTTTTTAGACAGAGGTTGGAGGAAGAGGAGGAGGAGTTTGGACTTGATATCTCACCTTTCACTCCCCTTAAGGAGTCTCAAAGCGGCTAACAATCTCCTTTCCCTCCCCCCCCCCCACAACAAACACTCTGTGAGGTGAGTGGGGCAGAGAGACGTCAGAGAACTGTGACTAGCCCAGGGTCACCCAGCAGCTACATGTGGAGGAGCGGGGAAGCGAACCCGGTTCACCAGATTATGAGTCCACTGCTCTTAACCACTACACCACACTGGCTGGCCATCTGTAATGGATGCTTTAGCTGAGATTCCTGCATTGCAGAGGGTTGGACTAGACGACTTTTTCCAACTCTAAGATTCTATGATTCTAAGTGCATCAGTTTTGCTGAATCAAGAAAACTGAATAGTTTTAATTGGGTTTTGAATAAATGTGTAATTAATTGCTACTGCTTTGAATTTTTATTGTGTTATCTTCCTTAGCGGATTGTGCAAACTGCTGTTCTGAACAATGTGTTATAGGGCAGGAAGCACTGAGAATGTGTTTATAGGGTGGGGAAAGTCTGGGGACTACTTGCCCTAGCCGAAAAACGTCTGCAAAGAAAAACGCCAATGACAGGCGAAAGCAGGAGGGACAAATCTGAAGATCTGTGGGACCCTTTGTCACGTGACCTGTCAGAGAGCTGCAATACAACCGCTGCTTCTCCAAAAATTATTTCAGTTAGGTTTATTACTGAGGCACCTCTTTGGCTAAGCACTCCTGATGGTCGTTGTTAAGTGGATGCATTTAGTGCATTTGCGAATTTTCTCTTTTAACACGTAGAAAATGGCTGTGCACTGTGTGGATTATGGTTAAGTCAAACTTCTTTTCTATAATTGTTGTATGATGTTGTGATGTCATTGATTTATAAATAATGTTTTAAAGAATGATCCAAGGGCAGAAAGGGAGTCATTTTCCTGGTTCTGGCTCCAGCTGACCTAGAACCAAGGATAGGCAGTGGCCAACAGGCTTGGTGGGGGGCATTTTTCAGGGCTCCAGATGCCCAGGAACCAATCTATCAATTTTCCTAAAGTGGTGGGAGGGGTGTTGTCCTGCTGGGCCAGATCTTTCTCTCCTGCCCCCCACTCCATGGCAAGGTGCTTTCTGTTGATGTTCCCTGCCTTCCTCCCAAGCCAATGGTCCAGTGCCCCCTCCATCACTCTCCCTCACCCCTTTCCCCCTTCCTCCTTCAGGCTCACCATATAGTCTTCGAGATGCTCTTCTGCTTCTTGCTGATCCATAATGGTCAGCCAGATGTTGGGGAAAGAGGTGGTATTGTAACTGAGACCCAAACACATCTCCACCTCAATCGGCTCACAGGACGGCTCTGCAGGTAGAAGGAAAATGTGCAGGTATATGCGTGTTTGTGTGGCAATGTTTCAGATTCAGCTCAGGTACATATTAGACAAAATTGCATACAAAAACAGGTATATTGGGATAAATGTGCAAGGAAATGCTAACAATTTAATGTAAGGGTGTTTGTTTTAAAATTGCAAACTAATGCAGAAATCTAAAGTGCTGATCTTTAGGTTAGGGGAAATGAGAAACTTTGGGGCACCACAATGGGCAAATTTGCCCATCCTTATTTATGACTCAGTCTGACGTGAGAGGGCAGCCCTTTTACAACAACTGGTGCAGGACCTCAACTTTGGGAATCTTGTTTCACGAGGAAAGAATTGCCGCTCACCAAAAGATGCATAGGTGAGGCTGGTGCAGTTGAATTCGTCGCTCCCATCTGGGCAGTTGTGCCAGCCATCGCACACCAACGCCTGAGACAGGCACTCGCCATTTCTGCAGGAGAAATCCAGGGGGCTGCACGTTTCTGGAGAGGGGTTGAGAAAGGCGAGAGAGAGGACAGCAGAAGTATTAGGCAGACAACACCCTGCTAAATGGCAGCGTCAGCCTTAAGGGATGGGGAACTTCTAAAGCAGAATGCGACTGCTTTAACACAAACTTATTTTAATTAACCTCTGCAAGTCTCACTCTTTCCCCCTTAATCTACATGTCAGCACAGATAGCATCATTATATAGTTTTGTCATGAAGTGGCCACTAAATCTGGGTAGGGGAGCTTGGAATTCCCAGTTGCTTTTCTTCTTTCAGGGAAACTTGAAAATTCTTCCAAAGAGTAAAGGGAATCATTTGGCTTAAGAGAAGCACTTGGATGGTACTCTGTCCTGGAACTCCTCATTTGATGAGGAAGCAAGGAACTTTTTTGGGGGGGATTAGATTTTGTTTGTCTCTTAATGAGAAACTACCTGATTTGCACTTCCTGAAGCAATGCACAAAATGAAACACAGCTATCCTGTGAAATTCACCCTTCTCCGAATCTTGCCATGCAGCTCCCCAACCAAAAATGTGTCCAAAAAGGAATATATTAAAGGAAATTGTTCATAAAAGACACACCTTTATGAAGACATTTAATTGCATTAGGAAAAATTGCTTGCAAAAATGTGCACGTTAGTCAAAACTGCATCCAAAAATGCATTTATTGGGGGAAATTCGCACTAAAATACTGATAAATTTTCACAAGCTTTTTGTTCTTTTAGTGCAAATTGCTGTAGAAATGTGGTGACCTTTGCATAAGATTATAAGAACGAGAAAGTGAAATTGACAGATTCATCCATGCCTAGTGTGTGCAGTTCTACAGTTTAGCAGTTCATAAGTTTGGCCCGGAGTCAGATGTGAGTTTTCCTCTAATCACATGAGAACGAAAGCTTTGAGGTCAGTGGCATTCCCGCTTAGAGATTTCTCTCTCCCCTGGACGGAATTTTCCTGCTGTAAGGCTAAGTAGTAATTATGGAAAACAACAAACACACAGAGAAAAAACCGAACTGCCAAAATGTATGTAATCCCAGGAGGACTAGAGTTTGAGAACAAACAAATGTAGTCCTTCCCAAGAGGTGACCCCCCCGCCCCCGCCCCCGCCCCCAGATCCAGCACCATCAGTGCCACCTCGAGGCTTTTATGAATGAGGCCCCTCCTCAAAGCTCTATGGATGACGTGGCAGAAAGCAGGAGTTTTTCTGCTATTGGGGAAGTAGCTGTTATGAGTGGCAGCTGGCCCCCTTCATAACCCTCTGCCCGAATCTTCCTTCTTTCATCCACACCCCCCACCTTGTTTTCATTTTAAGAAAAAGCATGCTTTTGGTCCTTTTCGTTAGCAGAGGCAGAAGAGAAAATGTGTGGATAGCAGTGCAGTGCGGACTGGTCCCATTAGGGCAAATGGGAGACAACCCTATCGGCCTCAATCTGACCTCAGCTAGCCCCTACCCTACGCTGGTGAGCCAGTGTGGTGTAGTGGTTCAGAGCGGTGGACTCGTAATCTGGTCAACTGGGTTCGATTCCTCGCTCCTCCACATGCAGCTGCTGGGTGACCTTGGGCTAGTCACACTTCTCTGAAGTCTCTCAGCCCCACTCACCTCACAGAGTGTTTGTTGTGGGGGAGGAAGGGAAAGGAGATTGTTAGCCGCTTTGAGACTCCTTAGGGTAGTGATAAAGCGGGATATCAAATCCAAACTCTTCTTCTTCTTCTACCTGCCTGCCTTCTTACTTACAAGCAGTCCTGTCAACCTCCTCCTTAGTCTCAGTGCTGCCTTTGTAGAACTCAGCAGAGAGGAGGATACAGACAAGAGTAGAATGAGCTGGATCTGCTCTGTCTCTTATCCGTCATTGGCTCTGGCGCCACCAACTGTTGGCCTCCCTTATTGCTGCCCTACCAGTCACAGGGGGGACCAGCCACTGTGACTTCTAACACTTTCTGTTAACAGAGACAGAAGGGAAGGTATGTGGCCAGCAGTCATTCAGGGGAGCAGGGATGACGTCCCACCCCCACTTATTCAACAGCAAGGAAAACATTTCCCGACCCTCCACATGCCAAATCAATTGGATTTTCTCAGAGAAAAAGCCCACCCAACATGCTGATAAGGAGAGGAAGAGCGGGAGGTTAGGCCAGCATGCACAGCTAAGGGTCAAGCTACCATTCTTGATTCGAAAGATTCCAAAGTCCTTTTACTGCAAACAACCGTAATGTTACAGAATAGTGCGCAAGCTTCTGAGTGCACCAGAATGCTTCATCAGGCTGGATATCAAGGCAAGTGTTTGGGATTGGTGGTGAGGTAGGGGAAAAAACATGGCTTAGTTTTAAAACCAAAATGTCTTTGTAGTTCAACCTCCCCCCCAATTTAAGGAAGTTTGGCTGGAATCCCAGAGATCTGGAAAAGTGTCTTCTCTTTATAATGGGAGGTAACAATTTTAAAAGGGGAGGGTGCCTCTGAGGATGGGCAGAGTGCTGCCCCTTTCTGAGGCCCACGTGGGGAGGGGAGAAGCTCCAGGAGATAATGTGTAAGCAGGGGCTGGTGGTAAGCAAATGTTGAAGAGAGAGCTGGCTGGCCCATTCTACCTCAGCTGGCGGTAGACAAAGGTGCCAGGAGCCACCATCACCTACTTTCCGTGGCGTTGTGGGCATGGTAAGTGGCAAAGAACCCGTTGTCAGCTATTCCTTCGTCCGCCACAAAGAGGACTGTCATGACGTGCTGTGAGGAGGTCAGGACAGGGGGCAAGTTAGAGCTGCAGAACCTGCAAAAAGAGGAAGGGGAAAGTGACTTTTAACAAAGCACCCAGTTCTAACACACACACACACACACACACACGGGATGCCCAGCCAGAAAGAGAAGTCACTCCGATTAAGGACCAGATCAGGATCAGAGGCTTTACAACTGGGGTCTGTAGTAAAATGTTGCTGCGTGAAATGCTCCTGCTCAGGGTTCCAAACATAACACGTTCTAGGCTACTCTATTCCATTCCCCTTCCACCTGGTTTTCCATTCCTGTCCATACTCAGCATTCTGTTCCCACTGAGCATGCTCAGTATTCTACGGGCTTGAGTGTGTTTTATTTTGGAGGGGTTCTCCTTTAATTTCCTCTCACCCCTTTAAATTCATCACACCCTGCAAGTGTCCTGGAAAAACTGGGACATCCTAGGTTTTCCCATGAGAACTTGGTGGCCATTTTGGGTGCTGTGATACCACACAATTTCACGCAGAGATGTTGCCCCCAAAAAATTCTTTTATTGGGGCTATGGTCTCAATGTGGCATCTTTTGGCCTCTGTGATCTCGCACGGATACATGACTTGGTGTGGAAGCACAGATGGGAAGATGTGCATCCCAGTTTGGGGACTCAAGATGCTGGAGGGATATATATGGCAATTCTGTGCACCTTGGGGCTTTCCCCGAAAGACCTGATCACCCGCTCTTGAGAGCAGACGGTGCCATTGGGACTACAAAAGGATCAACATTCAGTAAATGAGTTTGCTATTTGCATATAGGATAGAGCAAGGAAGACCTGATTGGTCCCTTTGTGTCACCTGAGAGCTGCCACACTGGTTACTGTGCTAGTGGTTTCTGGATTGCAGCATAGACCTAGGCCAGAGGCTCCCTCTTCTGGTGAAAAACTTCCATTGAAATGTGTATACATTATTCACAGTGGACAGGGAAAGTCATTGTGGGGAAAGCAGAGAGGAAAAAAGCATTTCTCCCTCAGTCAAAATATTAGAACCTGTGGAAATCCGATGAAGTCAAAGTTGGAAGACTCAAGACAGGCAGAAGGAAGGACTTCTTCACATGGTGCAGGGCTAAATCACAGAATTCACAGTGACAAGATGTAGTGATGGCCATCAATCTGGATGGCTTTAAAAGAGGACTTCTCATCTGGTTGACCATGGAAATAGGACACTGGATTGGACTGGCCCCCTTTGGCCCGATTCTGCAGTAAGGCTCTCCATATATTTTCATGAAACTTCTGGAAATTGTTGGGTTCTGACCATGGTAACAGTTTGAATTCACTAGCGTTACTGGAGGGTGGGGGTGGGTGGGATGAAAGACCACCATACCTGCCCATGACGCTGGTTGCTCCCATCCCAGCGCTATCGTACACCTCCACAAAGTCATAGTTGCACTCCTCCTGGGACTCGAGGCTGAAGTTGTGGAAATGCAAGTCCACCACGTGGCCCACAGGCACTGAGATATGCCAGAGGCAGAGCTGGAAGAGAAAGGCAGGTCTGGGAGGTCTACTGTACACGATAGGGGAGCTCCTAGTGTGGCTCAGCCTGGCAGTATAAGAGCTGGACTATGGAGGGTTTCTTTCTACTCAGATCTCAGGTTCCTAGGAAGCCATCTTATTCTGAGTCAGACCATTGGACCATTTAGCTCAGTATTGTCTGCTCTGGCTGGCAGCAGCTCTCCTGGGACATCTCCTGCCTTCTCAGAGACATGCAGGAAACTGCCTTATCCCGAGCTCAGTGTTGTCTGCAATGATTGGAAGCTGCTGTCCAGGGTTTCAGGCAGGGAGTTCTCTCCCAGACCTTCCTGGGGATGCTGGGGAGACCACCAATGGCTGGGGTTAATCGATTCTGGTGGGGCAGGTGGCAGAGTCTGTGAGAGGCACAGACAACTAGTCTCTAGTTCTGCCATCATCCTCCCCGCTGCTGACTTTCAAAACTGAAGCCATTCATCAGTGAGAAAGATGGGGAGCTCATCCCATCAGCTTTGCTGTATGACCAGCAGTATCAGGCACCTCCTGCTGCTAAACTGTGCCAGCAGGTCATTACAGAGCAACCAGAACCAGTGCTTGAGTTTTAGTTTTTCTTGTTCCTTTCTCTTGTGTGTCATGTTTTGTTTTGTTTTAAGATTGTAAGCTTGCAAGCAGGGACTGTCTTGCTTTAATAGGTTGCTTGTAAGCCACTCTAGGTGTGCCTTTGGCTAAAGAATGGGGCACAAATGCTCTAAATAAAATAAAACAAAAAATAAACAAACAGTGAGACCAAATAGGAGGAAGCTGATAGTCCATGCTGTCCACTGGGCTGGAAGTAAGTAAGAAGACAGGCTTATATATGGGGGTTCATAAGGAGCAGGCTGAGGTTGTTATGACAATGTCCCATTTGCTCCAATGGACAAACCTCCATTGCTGGGGGCTGAACCTACCGGGGAACTTCTACATGCAAGGCTGAAGCTCTGCTAATGAGCTACAGTCCTTTCCCCAAGCACAAATTTAGGTTCTGGAACTTTGCTACATTTTGAACTTGTGTGCAAACGTCGTTCCAGCCCAAGGGCTGGGCAGAGATTCTTTTACATGTGACTCTTCCCCTCTCAGCAATGCAATAAGCCTCTAACAATACAGAGGTGGAGAATCTTAACATTCCCAAGCAACTATTCATCCAGGAGCTACATTCTGCCACTAGGGTGAGCCAAAGCTTTTAATGTTTGATGCATTACGGTGTTTTGATATTTTGTTGGAAGCCGCCCAGAGTGGCTGGGGAAGCCCAGCCAGATGGGCGGGGTATAAATAATAAATTATTATTCTATTATTATTATAAAGCCACATTTACACATCCATCCCACTCACATGCCCACATTTATTATTAGAGGATTGCAGGGTCTGAACTACCATGCGTGCTCTACTGAAAATTTCTCAAAAGTCCCACAGTTGCAGTGGCTTTCCAAGAACTGACACTGGACTGCTTCAGATTCTGCCACTTATTAGGGCATTGCATTGCTGCAAGGTAAAAGCACCACTGCCCAGCTCTGCTGGGTGCATGCAAGGTAGTGTGGTCCACAATACATCTCAAGTCGCCACTCACCTGCAGATGTGGGTATGGCTGTGGGTAATTTGGGGAGAATAATTGCCCTTCCATGCTGGTGAGGGTCCCTCCACAACCTGTAAGGAAACACACATATTGTAGTGATGGATGGGCTTGCATTATTGGCACCAAGGATATCCAAGTGATTTTTCCCTCTGCTCTCTCTCTCTCTTTTCCTGTTGTACTTTGCTTCTTCTCACAATGAGAGGCAAATTCTTTGCAACTCTCATAGCTATTTCAGATGAAAAACAGGAGAGTGGTCCTACACTCTTAATAGTTGCGCAGAGCGATACTGCTGAACTATTAAACTCCTCATTTCCAGCGTGTCCAATCAGATTCCAGTAACAGATTTGGGAACCTGGCCAAACCACTTCACATAGAAGCCCCCTCCCCAGTTCTATTTTGAAACAGACAGTGCTAAGCCCACCCCCCTCCTGTGTCTGAACTATTCTTTTAGAGCAGTATCATATCACTTTAAACAGCCGTCATGCCTTCCCCAAGAGAATCCTGAGAACTGTAGTATGGTAAGAGTGCTGAGAGTTAACCAACCCCCTATTTCCCTCGCAGAGCTACAATTTCCAGAGTGGTTTAACAGTCAATCACTCTTCTGAAGGAACTCTGGAAATGGTAGCTCTGAGAGGGTTAGAATTAGTTGGAATGCCTCCCTCTCAGCAATGGAAACAGTGGGGTAGATACAGCACCACCTCTTGTACTTCCGCTGCCTGAGGCGGCTGCTTCACCTTGTGTCATGGTTGGGCCGGCTCTGGTCGGAGATTAGCCCTGGGGACAATCCCATGCATTTACCTGCAAATTAGGTCAGCTCCAGTAAAAATGTGGACCAGAATAAAGAGAAATTCTGGATGTTCTTAACTGCTCCACCCATAGAAAGGGAAGCTCAAATTTGGTTTGGAGCTCATTTCTCCAGTATTGGCATTTGCCTCCCCTTTGCAATGCCTCCCTACCAATAATTCGTCTGCCCCACAACAACACTGGGGGTCAGCTGTGCTGGCTGTTGCACTGTACCTTTGTGCTTTGTGCTACAGTTGGCTTCATCTCTCTTGTCATGGCAGTCGTGATAACCGTCACACACATAGGCCGAGTGGAGGCAGAGCCCCTGGTCACAGAGAAACTCATCCCAGGAACAGTTCTCTGGAACAGACAAACACCCCTGAAGGACAAGAAGCTAAGGATTCCAACTGGCTTGAGACTTGTTTTGGAACTGGTCAAAAGCGCCATGGCTTCTCCCATCTCTTTGAAATGAATGAACCTAACTTAGGTTAGGTTCATCACACTGAAATGAACAAACCTAATTTAGTCTTCTCCACTAGCTTCAATGGGTCTAGGTAAAGGGACCCCTGACCATTAGGTCCAGTTGTGGCCGACTCTGGGGTTGCGGCGTTCATCTCACTTTATCGGCCAAGGGAGCCGGCGTACAGCTTCCGGGTCGTGTGGCCAGCATGACTAAGCCACTTCTGGCAAACCAGAGCAACGCATGGAAACACTGTTTACCTTCCTGCAAACTGCTAGGTTGGCAGTTTGAAACTAGGTTTCAAACTGCTAGGTTGGCAGGAGCAGGGACTGAGCAACGGGAGCTCACCCTGTTGTGGGGATTCGAACCACCGACCTTCTGATCGGCAAGTCAATGGGTCTAGCAACCAAGTAATAATACATTCCCCAAATCACCAGCACTACCCAGTACTTGGAATAAAACGTTTGGAAGGATCTCTTTCAACCCCCTAAGAGAATTGCTCTCTGCCCCCCGCCACCTCCACACCACCTGGATTCACTTACTTTCACTGGGCAGAACGGCCCGATACCAGGCAGTGAATCCCGAGGGAGCAATGTTGTCATCTGAGACAAAGATGACCTGAAGCTGGCTGGAGTTGGTGTTGATCGTTGCCGGTGCCACAGAGCCACAGTACCTGCAAAAGCCACCTGTTTAAAAAGGGAGCCAAGGGAAAAATAGCTAGTGCTTTCCCATGGCCCCCTGGGAGGGAAAAGGGGTGGGAATGGTCAGAGGATATATCCTGCCCTTCCTCCCAAAGGACAGAGCAGCAAAACAGTGCAATTAAAAATAAAGTCAATTTGAAATAAACCATAGGACGATGGCACTTTACCTGGTACTCCCATCCCACAACGAAGAAGCATCCTGCTCCTTGAATATCTCCAGCCGGTCATACAGGCATGAGGCAGAACTCTCAATGTCTAGCTCCTCCACCTTCAGCTGGATCGCCATCCCTGCCGTCACCCGGATGTGCCACTTGCACAAGATGTTTGGGGGGTAGGGGGCTGGGTAATTGGGGGAGCTGAAGGTGCCCTTGGGGCCAAGCAGGATCCCTCCACATACTGTACATGGGGAAAACAACAACAACAACGATGATACTGTTAAGTTGTGGGTGAACATATCAGACGACACAGCGATTCTTCAAACAGCTCTTGTTTATTCACAGACCCAGAACAGAACTGAACTGAAGGGTTCAGCCAGCCTGCTTATATAGAGCTCCACCACAATGCAACAGTAACAACTTTCTGTAACTATCCAATCACTGAACATCATATTCAATTCCTTATTTGCATATGTGGACCTGAGTGAAAACTATCTACAGTATCCCCCTGCTGGCCCAGGGTGAGAACTTCAGTATGTAACAGACACGTCGAGTGGATTTACAGCAGGAATGAGTAATCCTTTGAAGGCTGAGAGCCACATTCCCTTCTGGGCAACTTTCCAGGGGCCACCTGACAGGGGTGGGTAACAGAGTCTCAACTCTGTAGCTGTTCATTGTACCAAATGGAAAGCAGGCACCCCCCACACAATGGGTAGGGCTCATGCTTCTAAAGGCAGACGGGGAAACAACTCTGGCCTCAGCTGTCTACTCACGAGGTGCTGGCATTGTGGTAACAGGCGACTCTCCTCCCAGGGATAGCGTCCCTGTGGGCTGGGGGCTTGGCGAGGTCCTGGTGATGGGAGTTGAGGTAGCAGCGATGGTGTGGGCATGAGAAGCCCCGAGCGAGGGTTTGACGGGATGGTGGGACTTCAGCTCTGCTGCCATAGAAAGAGAATTTACAAGGGATGAGAGTGGCTGAGGTTTGCCTCTCCACCCTCAAGCAGAGTTAGGAAGTTGCTTTATTCAGAATCAGACCTTTGGCCCATCTACTGTGGACCAAATATACATTCAAAGCACATCCAACATGCATTTGAAGCACATTGCTTCCCCTCCAAAGAACCCAAGGAACTGTAGTTAAAGATGCTGAGAACTGCAGCTCTGTAAGGGGGGAAACTAAACTTCACTGGGGGGGGGGGAGCAGTGTGAGTCATTATATTCCTGTCCAATCACTGAGGACTTCAGGAGAGCCACCATGGCCCAGCCTGTGCTATAAATTTAAAGAGGTATTATACCACTTGGAACAATCACGGCGTCCCCTACATAATCCTGGGAACTGCGGTTTGTTATGGGTGCTGAGAGTTGGACAGAGACCCACAACATCGCTCAGACACACAGCTTATATCCAATGTTGTGGGCCTACTTTTATGAACCTCCTTTCCAGCTGAGCTCAGACAGACCCCCCCTCCTTGTTGAATCTACAGTGCCTACTGAAGACTTCCTTAAAACCCCAGAAGGCATTTTAACTGAATTTCATAGTTACTTACAACATAACATAAACCCCTCACCCCCCAATACAGAAATCCACCCTCATTAAACGTGAACATAACATACAATAAGCATAACATACAACAATACAAACAACCAAATAAAATACTTCCTTTATCCTGTATCTGGCTATTTAAGTTATAATTAGTAAAAACTTAATAATTATTCATAAAGGAAACAGCTTATGAGAAGTAAATAAGGAGGCCAGATACTGAATTTCATAGTTTTAACTGATTTTCATCTTGCACTGAGTCCTTGTACACGACTTTGAAACTACCGCAACTAAACAGGATGTAAATTGCCAAGACAAATGCAGTAAACAACTAAATAAATATAGAAAACATCTGGAGGGCACCATGTTGACTACCCTGCTTCTATTAGATCTTCCAGCTCTGCCTTAAAAGGGGGGGAGGGGGGTTGGTTGGTTGATGAGGGCAGAAAGAAGTACTTTCTGGGGAAAGCAGGAGGGGCCCACCCTCTCTGGAAGAATTCCGGACAGGTCTTGGTGCCTGGAACTTACGGGATGCGATGATGATGCCCACTAATAAGGCCAGGAGGAGAAGAAGCACCGTGCTGAGAATGGCCACACAGAGCCAGGAGAACTTGCAGTCTGGCTTGAACTTCCTGCTTGCCATGTCCCGGACCTGTTGGGCTGCAGGCACAGAAGCAGGAGCGGAGAGTCACAGTCATGGCACAGACACCTCCCAGCATCCTCCCCTGTACCACCACCACCACACTACCCTGCAACAGGAACGTAGGAAGTTGCCTCAGACAAGTGAAGCTATTTGGCTATCTGTCTATCTATCTATTGATTGCATTTCTATGGGAGACTTCCGGGGTGGCGCCATCGGTAATGGCGGATTCCCTCTGACTTGGAGGGAACCGGCTCTGCGGAAATCGGGTCTGCATCGCTACGGCGACGCGGGGACCCTTCAAAAATCACAGGCGGGTGAAGCCTGTGACCGTGGGACTCGGCGGGCACATTTTGCGCCCCCCCAACTGGCAAAGGAGCCCGACTACAGGTTCCGGAGCGGAGCGGGGAAGTGGCGCGGTGCTGTGAGTCAACTGTTTCTTTCGTGGAGCGAAGCCGCACAGCCGTTACCGGAGAGCGCTGCCTTTTTCCTGGGACAATTTGTTTTTTTTTTTAATAAGATATTTATTGAAATTTTCAAAATATTACAAAAGAAAAATAGAAAAAAGAAAAATACAAAATAAAAATAGTTAAAAACAACTCAATCTTTCCATTACTTATTTTTCATTAGCTTGTTTCCCGGACCTCCCCACGCCTCCCTTTTTTGTATTCCAGTTCAGTTTGTTGGTTCAGCAAATCCTTCCCCTCTTTGTTTATCCTAGTCTTTAATCTTAAAATATTATAACGTTAAATTTTTATCTGTTGGTAATCCATTTTTCATATTCCCTTATAGTATTACAGCTAGAAACCACCTACTTTCTATCCAACATCATTCTAACATTCATTAATTTTACAATATTTCTGTAAATAGTCTTTAAATTTCTTCCAATCCTCTTCCACCGACTCTTCTCCCTGGTCTCGGATTCTGCCAGTCATTTCCGCCAGTTCCATATAGTCCATCACCTTCATCTGCCATTCTTCCAGAGTGGGTAGATCTTGTGTCTTCCAATACTTTGCAGTGAGTATTCTTGCTGCTGTTGTGGCATACATAAAGAAAGTTCTATCCTTCTTTAACACCAGTTGGCCGACTATGCCCAGAAGAAAGGCCTCTGGTTTCTTCAAGAAGGTATATTTAAATACCTTTTTCAATTCATTATAAATCATCTCCCAGAAAGCCTTAATCCTTGGGCACGTCCACCAAAGGTGAAAGAATGTACCTTCAGTTTCTTTGCATTTCCAACATTTATTATCGGGCAAATGATAGATTTTTGCAAGCTTGACGGGGGTCATGTACCACCTGTATACCATTTTCATAATATTCTCTCTTAAGGCATTGCATGCCGTAAACTTCATACCTGTGGTCCATAACTGTTCCCAGTCAGCCATCATTATGTTATGTCCAACATCTTGTGCCCATTTAATCATAGCAGATTTCACCGTTTCATCCTGAGTATTCCATTTCAACAGCAAGTTATACATCTTTGACAAAATCTTAGTTTTGGGTTCTAACAGTTCTGTTTCTAATTTTGATTTTTCCACCTGGAAGCCAATTTTCTTGTCCAAATTATATGCCTCCATTATCTGATAATAATGAAGCCAATCTCGCACTTTGTTTTTTAGTTTCTCAAAATCTTGCAATTTCAGTCTATCTCCCTCTTGTTCCAAAATTTCCCAATATTCCGGCCATTTGGCCTCCATATCGAGCTTTTTCTGTGCTTTTGCTTCCATCGGTGACAGCCACCTTGGGGTTTTGTTTTCCAATAAATCCTTATATCTTATCCAAACATTAAACAATGCTTTCCTGACAATATGATTCTTAAATGCTTTATGTGCTTTGACCTTATCATACCACAAATATGCATGCCATCCAAATACATTATTAAAGCCTTCTAAATCCAAAATGTCTGTGTTTTCAAGAAGCAGCCATTCTTTCAGCCAGCAAAAAGCTGCTGATTCATAATAAAGTTTAAGGTCTGGCACCGAAGCGGAGAGGCATAAACAGGAAGTCTGCCTTCCATTCTTGTAAATGGAGTAAAGCAATGAACTTGTAAGCGGAAACCCTAAAAGACGTCGGAAAAGGATTATAATTCGAACATCAAATAAGCGATTTCCCCCCCTTGATTGCAGGGGAGGAGGGGGGAAAGGTCTGAACTGTATTTCCCTGCAAAAAGAGAGGAAAAGAAGCTAAAATCCACCGCTCAAAACCCGGGAACGGGTTGCCAGTGAACAGTAAGAATGCCGTATTGTGAAATGCGCTGTTGCTGAAAGTACTCTTTGACAGTTAACTCTGCATCTGAGATACAAGTAAGATACAATATTTCTGACCGGCTTCTCCTGGTTTTAAAGTAACAGAAAATAACTGAGATTGAAACTGTGGTCCTTTCTGTGAATTGGGGGGCTAAAAGAAAAAAAGTTAATTACTTTAAGACATTTTTGATTGCTACTGTGTCCCCCTAGAGGAAGTTTGAAATTGTTACAATAACAGCTGGGCCAGGGGAATTTTCCACTTCAAAACAATTTCTGATCGTGAGATTGACCTTGGGTTTTATCTTGAGGGTTATGGCAGATGGAAAGGAGAAGATAGATTTGTTACAGGAAAAAACAACAAGGTCTGGCAGACTATTTCGCACAGACGGTGGGCTGCAACGAAGAGCATCGACATCTGGCCCTTCTGGATTACCAACAGTAGCCTCATCGGCACAACCTAAACCCAAAGGAATGGCAGCTGAAGATGCTTTAGCTCAGGCACTAGGTAAAATCAACAAATCTTTGGAAAGAATAAGTAAACAAGTAGCCGAGGCATCGGGCAAAATTGACCAAAACACTACAAGTATTACTAATTTGGGACAGAAGGTAAATACCAACACAGAAACTATTCAGAAATTACTACAGGAATCTACCTCGACACGAAAGACAGCTGAAGAGGCAAAGGAAATAGCAACTGCTATAGCCACTGTTGTAGAAGAGAAGATACCACCGATACACAAACAACTTGAAGACCACAGGTCAATATTGTCTATGATTGAGTTGTCTATGATTGAGCAAACGAATTTAAGGATCAGGGCCGTACCCAAACTTGAGAAAGACAACTTGACTGATTTTCTCACGCAGGAATTTGTAGACTTTTGGAACCCAGATTTGGAAAAGGATAACTTCAAGATAGTGAGTGCCTTCAGGCTTGGAAGAGGAGGGAAGAAGAACAGGGTGAGAGACTGATCACCCTCCGAACAAAAGAGGAGAGAGACAAAATCTTGAGTCTGCACTTCCAGAAGACTTTGGAAATACACCAGTCAAAAGTGGAGATTTTTAAGGACATTCCGAAACATCTTTTGGACCTTAGGTCCAATTATAGAGATTTGGTTGCCCTGTTGAGAAGTAAATGAATCATCTATAGGTGGGAATTCCCCCAAGGCCTATCCTTTAGTTACAAAGGGAAGAAGATAAAAATAAGATCAGAGGACGACAAAGATAGATTTTGGAGAGACCACAGAGAAGACCTGCAGAAGGAAGCTGCAGAAGAGTTAAGAGCACTAGTAAGTGAAACTTTAGACATACCAAGTTTACCTCCTGAACTAAAAGACCGCCTGGAGAAGGTGATACCACCGACAGATCAGGAACAGGCACTGGGTGCAGTTGGAGGAGAAGCAAAGTAACTACATCATGGCTCTGCAACTATTAAGCTGGAATTGTAATGGTTTGAACTCCCCTCAGAAAAGGAAATCTGTATTTCATTTATTAAAAAAGGAACAATTGGACTTGATTTGTCTACAAGAAACACATGTAACAAGGCTACACAGGAAACTACTGATTAATAAAAGACTGGGTCAGGAGTTTATTTCATCGGACAAGGTTAAAAAAAGAGGGGTAGTGATTTACACAAAGGAGAGACTATTACCGAAATTTATCTTCAAAGATGACCAAGGAAGATTTGTGGCAATTGAAATTCAAACACAAGGAGAGAAATTTTTGATAGTGGGAGTTTATGCACCAAATGAGGGGAAATCTGAATTTTTTTAAAAGTTGCATGAGACCTTGATGGACTATTTGGATTATAATGTGATTTTGATGGGAGACATGAATGGAGTGGTATCTACACACATGGACAAGGCACAAAGACAGGTAGTCACTAAGGACGGCAGACTACCGAAAACTTTTTTTGAGATGACAGACAACTTGGACTTAGTTGATATCTGGAGAACAAAGAATCCCTTGGCTAGAGAGGGAACCTTCTTCTCTGAAGCCAAACTGACATGGACAAGAATTGACCAAATATGGGTAACTAGAGGAATGGCACCAAAGACAAGAAAAGTGGAAATCTGCCCAAAAACCTGCTCCGACCATAATGCTGTGAAGATGGAGATGAAACTAACACCAACTGGTTCCTTCAGATGGAGGATGAATGACACCTTATTCAGAGATGAAGAAGTGTTTAAGAAGGCCCAAAAAACCTTGAGAGATTATTTTGAGATAAATATGAACACCAATGTGGAAAAAAGAGTAATCTGGGATGCAAGCAAAGCTGTTATGAGAGGGTTCTTGATACAACAGAACACATTAAAGAAGAGAATCCAAAATGAGAAGAAGGATAAAATATTGGAGAAAATAAAGGAAAGTGAAAAGAAATTGAGAGCAAAACCAAAGTCGCAAGAGATTTTGAGAGAAATAAAGTTACATCAAGTACAATACATGAAAATGATGAATCAGGAGATAGAATGGAAAATTAAACAAATGAGACAAAAGACATTTGAGTCGGCTAATAAATGTGGGAAATTGTTGGCTTGGCAAATGAAAAAAAGACAAAAATTAAATACAGTTACAAATCTAGAAGTGGAAGGAAGGAATATACAGAACCCAGCCGAGATTAGAAATTGTTTCCAGAGGTACTTTAAACAACTATATACACAAGGGCCACAGAAAGAAATTGACGTAGAACGATTTTTGAAAACAAATGGATTACAAAAAATCTCTCAAGAAAATAAATTAATGTTGAACTATAAAATAACTGAACAGGAGATAGAAGGTGCCATTCAGAATATGCAATTAGGTAAATCTCCAGGACCGGATGGACTGGCTTCTAGATACTACAGATCTTTAAAAGAATGGTTAGTACAACCTTTAAAAGAAGTCTGTAATGAAATAATGGATGGGAAAAGGGCACCAGAGTCGTGGAAAGAAGCGTATATCACACTTGTACCAAAAACAGAGACTGAAAAGATGCAGCTTAAGAACTACCGCCCCATATCACTGCTCAATGTGGATTACAAAATTTTTGCAGACATCTTGGCTGAAAGACTAAAAAGAGTGTTAGTGGAAGAGATACATAAAGACCAAGCAGGCTTTCTCCCGGGTAGACATCTATCTGACAATGTGAGAAACATAATCAATATTTTAGAAAAATTACAAGTGAATATAAATACTAAGGCAGTTTTAATATTTGTGGACACGGAGAAAGCTTTTGACAACATTTCTTGGAGTTTTATGAAGAAGAACTTACAGGGTATGGGGGTAGGCCAAGGCTTTGAAAACGGTATAAGTGCAATATATTCAGAACAAAAGGCTAAATTAATTGTAAATAATGTGGTGATGGAAGAATTTAAGATAGAAAAAGGGACACTACAAGGTTGCCCAATCTCCCAATTGCCTGGAGGTTTTGCTGAATATGATTAGAAGGGACCAGTTGGTTAAAGGTATACAAGTCCGAACCAAACAGTACAAATTGAGAGCATTTGCAGATGACTTAGTATTGACGTTACAGGAGCCAGAATCTAGTACCAAAAGGGTTTTAGAACTGATTCAAGAATTTGGTCAGGTTGCAGGATTCAAACTGAATAAGTTAAAAACCAAGGTTTTAGAGAAAAACTTAACACCGATTGAGAGAGAGAGGTTTCAGAATGAGACAGGCTTAACAGTGGTTAAGAAAGTGAAATACCTGGGGATTAACATGACAGCAAAAAATGGGAATTTATTTAAAGACAACTATGAAAAATGCTGGGCCGAAGTGAAAAAAGATTTAGAAATTTGGTCAAATTTGAAGCTTTCACTGCTGGGTCGTATTGCTGCGATAAAAATGAATGTATTGCCTAGAATGTTGTTTTTGTTTCAAACATTGCAAATTGTGGACAAAATGGACTGTTTCAAGAAGTGGCAGAGAGATATTTCTAGATTTGTCTGGCAGGGCAAGAAGCCTAGAATAAAATTTAAAATACTAACAGATGCAAAGGAAAGAGGTGGATTTGCCCTGCCAGACCTTAAACTTTACTATGAATCAGCAGCTTTTTGCTGGTTGAAAGAATGGCTGCTTCTTGAAAACACAGACATTTTGGATTTAGAAGGTTTTAACAATGTATTTGGATGGCATGCATATCTGTGGTATGATAAGGTCAAAGCACATAAAGCATTCAAAAACCATATTGTCAGGAAAGCATTGTTTAATGTTTGGATAAGATATAAAGACTTATTGGAAAATAAAACCCCAAGGTGGCTGTCACCGATGGAAGCAAAAGCTCTGAAAAAGCTCAATATGGAGGTCAAATGGCCAAAAAATTGGGAAATTTTGGAACAAGATGGAGATAGACTGAAACTGCAGAGTTTTGAGAAATTAAAAAACAAAGTGCGAGATTGGCTTCATTATTATCAGATAATGGAGGCATACAATTTGGACAAGAAAATTGGCTTCCAGGTGGAAAAATCAAAATTAGAAACAGAACTGTTAGAACCCAAAACTAAGATTTTGTCAAAGATGTATAACTTGCTGTTGAAATGGAATACTCAGGATGAAACGGTGAAATCTGCTATGATTAAATGGGCACAAGATGTTGGACATAACATAATGATGGCTGACTGGGAACAGTTATGGACCACAGGTATGAAGTTTACGGCATGCAGTGCCTTAAGAGAGAATATTATGAAAATGATATACAGGTGGTACATGACACCAGTCAAGCTTGCAAAAATCTATCATTTGCCCGATAATAAATGTTGGAAATGTAAAGAAACTGAAGGTACATTCTTTCACCTTTGGTGGACGTGCCCAAGGATTAAGGCTTTCTGGGAGATGATTTATAATGAATTGAAAAAGGTATTTAAATATACCTTCTTGAAGAAACCAGAGGCCTTTCTCCTGGGCATAGTCGGCCAACTGGTGTTAAAGAAGGATAGAACTTTCTTTATGTATGCCACAACAGCAGCAAGAATACTTATTGCAAAGTATTGGAAGACACAAGACCTACCCACTCTGGAAGAATGGCAGATGAAGGTGATGGACTACATGGAATTGGCGGAAATGACTGGCAGAATCCGAGACCAGGGACAAGAGTCAGTGGAAGAAGATTGGAAGAAATTTAAAGACTATTTACAGAAATATTGCAAAATTAATGAATGTTGGAATGATGTTGGAATGAAGTTAGGTGGTTTAAGCAGTAATGCTATAAAGGTGTATGTAAAAAAGGATTGATAACAGGTGAAAATTTAAAGTCATAGTATATTAAGTTAAAGGACCATGAGAAAATAAAGAGGGAAAGAAATTGCTGACTTAACTAATTGAACTGGAATACAAAAAAGGGAGGTATGAGGAGGTCAGGGAAACAAGGATATGAATGTAAGCTATGGAAAAATTGATCTATTTTTCTTTTTTTCTTTTTAAGTGCTTTTTTCTTTTATTCTGTATTTTGTATTTTGTATTTTTCTTGTATTTTTACTTCTTGTTTTTGTGTAATTCTTTTTTTCTGAAATTCTAATAAATATCATTTAAAAAAATATGATTGCATTTCTATGAATGCAATGCACGCAAGGCAGTTTGCAGTTTTAAAAAGTGGTAAGATGCTAAATGGAAGTGGTGGGTGAGGAGCAGGCAACAGTTCTGACTGGAGCAGTCCCTGATGTTATCTATGACTGCATCCTGCACACACTTCTTCTGTAGCTTTGTGCTGCCATCTGCCTTTTTGCAGGGCAGATTCGAGGCGAAACCATATGCGCAACGAGTCTGCCCCTGCTGCTTGATGGAGGCAGAAACTGTCTTCCATGCCTTGTTACGCTGCCATTTCTACGGGGATATACACTCGGTATTTATTACCCCTGCTATGCAAAAATCTCCAAATGAATCCAAACTTCAATGTTTAAAGTCCCTGGTAGAGGACAAGGATCCTGAGATCACATTAAGGGTAGCCAAATTCTGTGCGATTGCCATAAAACTTAGGGGACAAGCTGTGCTATCATAATGATTAAGGCCTTAAATGATAATTTTAGTGACTAAGCTTTAATTTATATTTTTTAAACTGTTGCTATATCTGTATTGTCCCTGTTATACCTAATTGCAAATTCAAATGTATCCCTATCATGTTTTATGACTTCCTTGATATTGTATGTGGGCTGGAACTGGTCTGTGACCAAAATAATAAATTCATTCTTTTGTAGCTTAGCAGCACTGCTTGCTACTCTTGGTTGGCAGTTTCTCCATCACCGACTGTCCCATGGGAATCTCCCCAGACACATCCCCTTGTCCTCAGGCCACATACTTCATTGTCTCTGCCTTGCACCCTCCTCAAGTGTTTCTGCCTGGCTGGAATGTGTCCTTGAACTCTGATGGTGATTCTTGCTTGCTTTGATGTCGGAGGATGTAGAGGAGTGCTAATCTACAGCACAAAGGTAAAATTCACGCCTGAGCCTCTAGCCCTTCCAGCTATTAGCATGTAGCCCCTGAAAATTTACCCAGAAGGGAATATGCCTCCCCCACCCTGCTGGAAAAAAAAAATCCTCTACCCCTGGCCTATGGCTCAAAAGGCTCCCCAAACACCTTTGCCTTGAAAGGATTCCCCCACTGGACCACTTGGCTTTGTTTCACTCATGCTAACACCCTCAAACACAGATCTGCCTAGAGGGGCCTTGCCAATGTCTTCACCCGCTCCCTCCTTCCTTTCCCAGTTGATGATACCAAAGCCATTGGCGGAGAGTTTGGTGCTGT
Organism: Podarcis pityusensis; assembly: GCF_964106645.2. Lineage (NCBI taxonomy): Eukaryota > Metazoa > Chordata > Lepidosauria > Squamata > Lacertidae > Podarcis > Podarcis pityusensis. The sequence continues at coordinate 24,868,500 of NC_138040.1, read as the reverse complement.
TTCTGTTCTCAACGTCCGGCTGACTCTGGGCTGGTGCCTCGCCGTCCTCCTCAAACACGGGGTTGGAGAATTCTGTTAGCAAGAACCGCGGCAAAGGTGGAGCCAGGGGGCTGGCATTTTCCTGGGGGAAACCAAGCACCAGTGAGATGTACATATATATTGCTGCAAGCCACCCCAACCTGCAAGCGGAGGGAGAGAAAAGAATGACGTCCTTCCTTCTTGCCTTCTTCTAAGATCCCAGTAATGATCAGCTGCCCCCATCTAATACGATTTGCATTTTTTAAAAACAAACAAACGAACAAACACCTGCACAGTTAAGAGCAAAGACAAATTTATTAACATCATCTCCAACTTGGCCCTCAATTGCTTTTCTTCTACCTGCATTCACCTAAGACACCTCTAGCAGTGAGCAGTAGAGCAAAGAAGAACAATAAGATGATTTTGTGAGGCCTCGATTACACAGCGCCTTACTTAGGAACATAGAAAGATGCCTTTAATACTGAGTCAGACCACTGGCCCATTGAATTCAGTCTACTGCGAGTGGCAGTGCCTCCCTGGTGCTTCAGCACACATCACAAGATTAATTTATACTTTTACGATCAATATTAGGAAGTAGAGACGGCAATGACCATTTGCCAGATGGGATTCATTGATGATTAAGCCTCACTGAATAAGTTTGATAAAGTTGTAATAGTGTATATAAATGTAGATGTGGAATACTTAACATATTAGATTTCCATCAGTTGGGTATCATTGCGATTAGGTCTCTTTAAAAATATTTAATTCTAATTGCCTGCACCTGCCCCATTGCAGGGATTGCTCCTATATAGCTTAGTTTCAATGATCATTGATACGGAGCGTCTCTGACTGGCAACTTCTGCCTTCCTGTGGACTATTTCAGCTGAAAAAACCTACTGAAAAATCTGGATACCTTGTCACTGAAGAAGCCCAATGGGTGAAACAAGGGTTTATCCTGAGAACTGGTCTATCATCAGCTGCCTTATTGCTACTAAGCAGTTCTGTTTGTTATACTCTCAAGACATAGGACTATGCAGAAGGCAAGTTTGTTTGTTACACTTTTAAGACATAGGACGATGCAGAAGGAAGATATCAGTATGAAATGGCATTGCCAACAGGAACCGTACATTGTAATCGTTGGACTTGACAATCTTTGGACTTGACTACCCTTGGACTTTATGACAATAAAAACATTGTTGTTGTTTAGTCATTTAGTCCTCTGTCGTCCTCTTCTCCTTGTGCCCTCAATCTTTCCCAACATCAAGGTCTTTTCCAGGGAGTCTTCTCTTCTCGTGAGGTGGCCAAAGTATTGGAGCCTCAGCTTCACGATCTGTCCTTCCAGTGAGCACTCAGGGCTGATTTCCTTAAGAATGGATAGGTTTGATCTTCTTGAAGTCCATGGGACTCTCAAGAGTCTCCTCCAGCACCAGAATTCAAAAGCATCCATTCTTCGGCGATCAGCCAGAAGGTTAATAGTAATATGATATGTATTGCCACCAGGAACTGTGCTTTGCAATTTTTTGATATGATGATTACAGTTTTATTATATATGTTATGTTACGTTATAGCCAGTTACGTGTGTGTTGTGGTATTCTCTGGTGTTTCAGGCAGGAGTTTTCTTCAGTCCTTCTTGGAGGAATAGAGGATGGCACCTGAGACCTTTTGCATGCTCTACCACTGAGCTGCCGCAGAGGATTGGGGCCGCCTCATCTTCACTATGCCAGCTTCTTTAACATCGTATAGCCCAAGGGTGAGCTGACTTTAGTCTTATGTGATCCAGGTGCTTCAAGGCTGTGTTTGGGGTGGGGCTTAATACTGTAAACAGTTCATGCAGGTATCACAAACAGGGTGTTGAAAACAGGTTTTTCCATTTATCTGATCTCCTCTGGAGAGGGTAAATCTGGATTAAATGGGGGCGGGAATAGAGGCTGGCATTTTGATGCCAACTGTGTTGTGCGGGTACTGCAAAAATTAAAATAGGCATAGGTGGGGGGAGCACCTTTCCCATAATAAACACCTGTCTGGAAGGCCCTCTATACTGTTTTGGCTCTAGAATCCAGCTATATGTCTGCATACTTAAAACACACACTTCTCCCTTTCCCAAGAATTTTTGGGAAAGCAGTTTTTAAGGCTATTGGGTGGCAGACAGATGCATATGCTCTGCCACTGTCATATTAATATGCCTGTCTTAATTTCTGTTCAATCAGTTCAGATCCTCTGCTGCAGCCCTCTGGTTGCATTATAAGTGGCCCCTCATTGGTAATAAAAGTCTTTGTCCTTCGACCCATCAGTCTCTGTGGTGCTGGACTTCCATCCAAACCTTGTGAAGGTTATTTCTGGTGGTCCAGGATAGCTAGATTTGCATCAGCCCCTGCTTTTCTGGCTTTGGTCAAAATTATCTTAGCTATTTTGATGGCTGATTCAGCTTTCACCTTGCTCTGGGCATAGGCAGGTGAAGATGTCAGATGATCAAATTCCCGCTGCTTTTGGAATGCCCTGAAACGTTCCAAGACAAACTGTGGTCCATTCCCAAAAATCTTTGGACTCAACATCCATAGGTCTTGGTATCATCCAGATTTCTTCTACTTTTGCTGGGTCCATTTTCTGACCCTCTGCTGCCAACAGGTGGCCAATAAAACGCTCTTCCTTTAGTCCTAACCTGACTTTATCAGGGTTTGGTTTCATATTTCTATCTCTGCACCTCTCCAAAAAACATGCTTAACTTTTTTGTCATGATTTTTTGTCGCCGCCTTTCCACTATCTCCTTCTCCCACAATTAGTATGTCATCAGCAATTATTTTCAGGCTCCTGATTCAGTTGACACAGAAATAGTTCAGGGGCGAAGTTGATGCCCATTGGCATTCACACCCAATGATGTATGCCAAAAGGAGCTGCCAAAGTGGTCAGATAGCTTGACTCTGTGTCAAGCTCTACGCGCCAGAATCCATTTTTTACATCAAACACCGATAAAACCTTGGCTCGGGATAGGTCACATACTGCAGCATCAATGGCTGGTAGTGGGTAATGGCTGTGATATAGTGCTCTGTTCAAAGGTTTAGGATTGATACAAATGCACAGCTTTCTTGAGGGTTTCCAGATAATAACTAGGCTGCTGATCCATGCGTTATGTACATCAAATTGGGGCTACTCCTCTGAGGTCACTATTTGGGGAGTGCTATGGCCTAGGGTGAGGGATGCAGGTGGCGCTGTGGGTTAAACCACAGAGCCTAGGACTTGCCGATCAGAAGGTCGGCAGTTCGAATCCCCACGACGGGGTGAGCTCCCGTTGCTCGGTCCCTGCTCCTGCCAACCTAGCAGTTCAAAAGCACATCAAAGTGCAAGTAGATAAATAGGTACCGCTCCGGCGGGAAGGTAAACGGCGCTTCCGTGCGCTGCTCTGGTTCACCAGAAGTGGCTTAGTCATGCTGACCACATGACCCAGAAGCTGTACGCCGGCTCCCTCGGCCAATAAAGTGAGATGAGCGCCGCAACCCCAGGGTTGGTCACGACTGGACCTAATGGTCAGGGGTCCCTTTACCTTTACAGCTTAGGGTGGGTGGGGAAGCCAGCGTCTACTGAGGCTGGGTCCTGAGTGCAGCTGGCTTTTACAGCCAGGGAGTGGACTAGAGGGAATAGGTTTTCCCTCTGGTCCACTCCACCATACCATGCCCCCGGACTCACCTACGATTGGCTGCAACTGGGGGCGAGCCCCAGCATCCAACACAGCCAGTGGAGGAGGAAGTGACGTCCTCTCCTGGCCACGCTGAAGTCAGAAAAGACCACCAGACACTGCCATGGCCGTGCTGGACTGCAGCCACTGCTCCTCTCCAGCTGTCATTAAGTGGTCCTTATGTGCAAGTAGATAAATAGGTACCGCTCCAGCGGGAAGGTAAATGGTGTTTCCGTGCGTTCTCTGGTTCGCCAGAAGCAGCTTAGTCATGCTGGTCACATGACCCGGAAGCTGTACACCGGCTCCCTCGGCCAATAAAGTGAGATGAGCGCCGCAACCCCAGAGTCGGCCACGACTAGACCTAATGGTCAGGGGTCCCTTTACCTATGCTTGTCTTCCTCTCTCTCCAAGGCAAGATCCAGATCGAATTCAAACTGTTCTCTCAGCGCCTCCATGCCTGGACTAGATTAAATGCAGTGAAATTCAGTGGTGCTGGAGGTTTCAGGCCTCTCTCCATGATCTAAAAATCCTTGCTTTTTTCTGTTTATTTTCTTTGCTGCTTCAACTGGGTTCTATTTCTAAACCGCTGCCATCATGTTTCAGTTGGTGTTGATTATTGTTAAGGATCAGGCAGGAGTATTATAAAACAAAGAACTTTATTTAAATAAGCTTTCTTTAATTCCAAACTCGCTCTGAGCCTCCTGCTCAATGCTGAATCACTGTCTCACCGAGTTTCTCGCCCCGACTGCTGTTCTAATCCTCTTAATTAGTTCCACGTACATTGATAATGACAGCAGTAGAAGACCCTGGTTGGATCACACCAAAGCCCAGCTAGCCCAAGGTCTTTGGTGAGAATCCTGGCATTAGGTGGTCGACTAGCCACTGGCAGCCATTGGCCACTGTCTGACTTCAGCTGATGTAGTAGACAGAATGTCAAACTCAGATCAGGGCAGACCTGGGTTCAAATTCTGACTCCGCTATGTATCATACTGGCAGCATATCCTTGTTTATGTGTCCTTGGGGTTCAGCCCCACTGAGTTCAATGGGACTTACTCCTAGGAAAGTGTACTTAGGATTGCAACCTGGGTGACTTTGGGATGGTTATTCCTACTTCATAGGCTTGTTGTGCTGCTAAAACAGGGCAAAGGGAGAAACCAGGCACCCTGGATCTCTATGGAGGAAGGGCAGAGCAATTTTGTTTTTTAATAAATGTAACTAAGAGTAAAGCAGCTGTAAATACTTAAACAAAAATGTGGCTCTGAACATTTTTCCGTGTCTGATGCAAAACCAAAATATAGCTCAGAATTTCCCTCCCGAAGTTTGGAATCTCTGGTTACAAAGCAAGCCAGTCTGGCCTTGCGAATAGAATACAGTGGTACCTTGGGTTACATACGCTTCAGGTTACATATGCTTCAGGTTACAGACTCCACTAACCCAGAAATAGTACCTCGGGTTAAAAACTTTGCTTCAGGATGTGAACAGAAATCGTGCTCTGGCGGCACAGCAGCAGCAGCAGCAGCAGCAGGAAGCCCCATTAGCTAAAGTGGTGCTTCAGGTTAAGAACAGTTTCAGGTTAAGAACGGCCCTCCGGAACGAATTAAGTACTTAACCCGAGGTACCACTGTACAGTTGGAGTGTGTTGATGCTAAACTACACCTCTATCTCACTTGCTCTTCTTTGCTAGCAGATGTACTTCAAACCGAGGGATTGTGGCTTTCATCAGGGAAGGAACGCACTGGATCCCTTCCTGCATACTTTCACAATGTGATAATTGGGTTTATTTTGGGGAATCAGAATGAGAGCAAGCAAGCGCTTTTACATAAGCCGAGCCCATAAGGAATAATAATATTGCTATATCAGCTATATCCACAGGCACAATCCCCTCCAACCAGTAACAGCACTTGTATGTCAGATTTCTGAGTTGTTCAAAGAACTAAACCTCCATGATCTCAGTGGTCCTTACAACCGCTTTGCAAGGAGGGCCAGTGTTGCTACAATCATGTCACAGGTCGGGGTGCGGGGCTGAGGCTGGAAACCATGAACTGAGATATAAACTAGGCTCTTTCCAGTCCACCTTTAGGAGCTATGCTAGTCTGGAATATGCTAGTGTGTGCACCAGCCTACTTGTGTGCATAATATGAATGGGTGAGTCTGTCAATTTAATCTTATTTTGGTTTCTCATCCAATCTTAAATTCAGCTCTTCACATTTCCACATCAGTTGCCATTATTTTATATATATATAAAAGGTAAAGGGACCCCTGACAATTAGGTCCAGTCGTGACCGACTCTGGGGTTACGGCGCTCATCTCGCTCTATAGGCCGAGGGAGCCGGCATACAGCTTCCGGGTCATGTGGCCAGCATGACTAAGCCGCTTCTGGTGAACCAGGGCAGCGCACGGAAATGCCATTTACCTTCCTGCCAGATCGGTACCTATTTATCTACTTGTACTTTGATGTGCTTTCGAACTGCTAGGTTGGCAGGAGCAGGGACCGAGCAACAGGAGCTCACCCTGTCATGGGGATTCGAACTGCCGACCTTCTGATCGGCAAGTCCTAGGCTCTGTGGTTTAACCCACAGCGCCACCCGCGTCCCATATATATATATATATATATATATATATATATATATATCCTTATGAAAGGTAATCAGCATTTCAGGGCAAATTTCTTCTTATATACAAATTTTTGCATGCAATTTTGCTTAATATACACATTTATGCAGAACAATCTTAACACAATGCATTTTTGTATCTTAATTTCATAAATATATGCATTTCTATGCACACTTTACTCCAATATATGTCTTTTTGTATGCATTACTTGGCTGGAGAACTGCACTGCAAAATTCGGAGAAGTACAAATTTCTAAGGCGGACTATGTTTCAGTTGTGTATTAGGCAGGTTTGCTTTAAATGAAAACTGAATCGAATTAATCCCTATCCCTAGGTATAATGCAATGAGTAATGTCCTCGCTCCAATAAATTGTTATGATCCCACTGAATTCCAAAAGACTTTAAACTCCCTTTAAATTGCCTACCCCCAACTCCTGAGAATGCATAATTAGGAAATTTATTTGTTAATTAATTCACAATATTTATATACTGCTTGATTGTAACCAATCCTCAAAGCAGTTTACGAAAAAACACTAAAATTATCAGAAAAAGAAGTCAAAAACAACCACTTAAAATATCCAAACAATAATTAAAATCAAGTTATGAGCTATTAAAGCATGTGCCAACATTCTGTGCATCTGGACAGGCTTGCTTAGACAAAAAATGGTTTTAGTAGGTTCCCAAAGGCATACAATGAAGGCTCGTGCCTGATGTCAATAGGCAGGGAGTTCCAAAGTGTGGGCGCTGCCCCAATAGAAGACTGATTTCTTAACCAATGCAGAATGAGCATTACAAGGCACCTGTAACAGAACCAGTTACGCAGATCGAAGTGTTCAAGTAAACTGATCCCAAGCTGTTAAGGTGAGTCATAAGAGCATAGGAGTCCCTGTTGGACTAGACCAATGGCCTGTCTAGTCCAAAATCCTGTTTTCTGGAATGTCCAACCAGATATTTCTGGGAAGCCCAGTGTGGGAAGACTGAGTGGGAAAGCAGAGTCCACTTCCTACTATTATTTCCCAGCAAGTGGTGCACAGTCTTCCAAATATCTTTAACCTATTTCCTCTAATATTTCACAGACGTAAATAGGGATGTACTTGTTAACTTCCCAATTCACCTGCAGCTAGACCATTTTGTACCCTGGACTTACTGGTCTCATGCCCCTCACTCTTTAGATCAGAGTTCCCCAAACTTGGATCTCCAGCTGTTTTTGGACTACAATTCCCATCATCCCTGGCCACTGGTCCTGCTAGCTAGGGATGATAGGAGTTGTAGTCCAGCAACAGCTGGAGAACCAGGTTTGGGAAACCCTGCTTTAGATGGTCAGATGTGTTACTTCAGCTGGGAAATACACATTTAACATGTATCTTTTCCCACCACTTCCCACATTCATGTTTCACATCTGCAGGGTTAGCCAATGTGGTGCCCTCCAGATATTGTTGGACCTCCATTTCCATCAGTACAGCCAGCAGGGCCATTGATTGGGGTAATGGGAGATGTCATGCAACAATATCTGCAGCCATCGTGTTGGTTATCCCTGTGTTAGAGAAACACACACACACCCTCTAACAAGCAAGAGTTTGCCAAGCCTGATACTGATAATTAAAAATACACTTGATTCATCTACATCTTGCACAGATTCAAAAGCACAAAGGGGATTTGCTTTTGATCGAAACATCTAGAAAATAAAAATAGAATTTTAGAGTTTGAAAAGATCCTGGAGGTCATCTGTTCCAACTCCATAGTCCATTCAGGAGCCATGATCTACATTTTCAAAATGGACCTCACAAACACCAGTGTGCAACACTTCACCTCTTGCACTACACAATGCCTTCGTGCTCATGTGTGTACTCTTTTAGAGACCCAGGTAGTGGGGAGGAGGGGGAACTGAAAGCGGGAATCAAGGCAGCTTCAACAACTCACGCACTAGCAAAAGCATGTTCTTCGTGAATTGCAAGAACAAGAACACAGAAATATATAGTGGGTTTTTTTTACTAGGCATAGAGACCAACTCTGTATACTTGAGGGAGCATCTCTGCCCCTATCATTCAGCCTGGACACTGAGATCCAGCTCCGAGGGCCTTCTGGTAGTCCCCATGTTGCGAAAAGTGAAGTTACAGGAAACCAGGTAGAGGGCCTTCTCGGTAGTGGCACCCACCCTGTTGAACGCCCTTGCATCAGATGTCGAGGAGATAAAGAACTATACAACTCTTAGAAGACCTCTGAAGGCAGGGAGGTTTTTAATGTTTGAGAGTTTGTGTGTTTTAATATATTGTTGCCCAGAGTAGCTGGGGCACCCTAGTCGGATGGGTGGCAAAAAATTATATATATATGGGTGATGTCCTTGGTAAATAAGAGCTATCGGTGTCATTGGCAGTTCCCATAACAGTGATGCCCTGCCCTCCCTTTGTACATACCTTGCTCTGATCCAGCGCTTCCGGCTGGAAGATGACCTCTGTGTAGTCCTTCATGGTTGTGGGAGAAGGCGTGGGGAATGTGGACAGGATCCCTGCCCGTCCTAGGCTGCTGCATCCCCCGACCTCTTGCGGCATCCGGTTTGTGGCTGCACAGCAGTTCCCCTTATTTTGGCCTTCTGATATTCACCACATTGGCAAGGAGAGGACAGTGGCAAGGGCTCCCTTCCAGGACCACAGTGGGGACTGTGCCGAAGGCTTGGTTTTTCTAACACAGAGAGCCTGACGGGGAACTTGAACCAACGGCGCTTGTCGTAGCCTCCACCACCAGCAAAGACCATTGGCTTCCTGGCAGGCAGGCTCATGGGACAAGAGGCCTGCCAGCTCCTGGGAAGTGAAAGAATTTACAAGAATTAAAGTCACCAACCTCCCCCCCCCCCCCACTTCTTAATCCAACTCAGCTGAGGAGGACGAGGTCAGAGGCCCTGGCATGGACAACTTCAGTTTTAAAGGCACAGGATTGCCAAACTCTTTCTCTCTGTCCAAGGCAGCCTGGAACTGAACAGCGAGAGTCTGAAAGGGTCACTACCCAAAAGCAGACTCTCTCGCTTTCCAAAACAGCAGCTGTGTTAAAAGTGGCAGCGGTTGTGCTCTGTTCCAGAAGCAGTTGCATCTTGCCATGTACATTACGGGTGCAAGACACAAGCACAGTTATTGAAGCAGCTGTCTGCTGAGTGCCAGCAGAAAGGACTGAGCACTGGCTTCTTTCTCTTGCTGTTCAGAAGTCTCCACTTTTATTCCCTCCGCCACTGTCTTACTCCTTGGCGTCCTGCCCTGCAGTGACCTCTGCAAAGTCCTTTCCAAAACAGCAAAGCCAGAGAGCAACCACTCTGAGCATGCAGTGCTCATTCCCAGCACACTCCCCCCCCGGAGATGTCTATCCTCTATCACAGGAATAGACAGAAGGAAGATCAGGATCTGCTGGAAGATCTCTGGGTGACTTGTAGAAGATGGACTTCCAGTTCCTTAGCAGCAATGATAACTTGATTTTTGCCACCTAAATTTGTCTATCGGAAGCAAGAGTGGACTTGCAGATATCTCTTGCGTCTCTCCCATACTCTCCCCAATAACGGCAACATTACAGCCGGCTTTTGTGGAGTCTCTAGGCCCATTGCTAAGTCGTGTACATTCCAGGACACTCTTAGCGCAAAATCTCTTTACCCTGTTACTAAAGCAGAGGAGAAAGGGGGCATTGTTTGAGCGCCGGGTTGCTGGGGAGGCAGCGAGGGACTTGGGCCTCTTGTAGGCTTCGGCAGCCAGAGAAGTGTGTTTTTTGAGGGATTACTCGGAAGCCTTGTGGCACATTCCCCCCGCGGCCTTAGAGGCAGCCTTGGGGATCTTTCATAACATGGAAAGCGGTAAAGTGCGCCACTGAAAGAGATCAGCTGCACTGCACTGCAGGAAAGCTCATGGTGGCTTGTGGAAGTAAGCCAAGCTACATTTAGCAAAGACGATACAATAGGGCGTCACCAATGTGGTGACCGTGGAAGCTGTGGCACCCTCAAAGTCTTCCCTTGGCACCCCCACACACTGCCCTCTCAGGTGTTGAGGGTAGTTAACTTTTTTCTCCACTAAAAAAGGAGGAAGTTAGAAGCTCTTTCCCGCTTGCCAATCTATGTGCTCTTCGAGGCTCAAGACTTATTTTGCTGGATCCAAGTTTTACCCAGATCCCCTGAAAAATCAAAAAGTGTACATGCACAATTTCTCTTTTTGTCTGTTAGGAGAACAGGGACCTGACCAGGGGGAGGGAGAAGTGACCAGACGAGGGTGGCACCTAGGGCACTGCGTCTATGGGCCTTAAAATGTTGGCAGCCGCTTCAATACAGCCTCCAGCTGGGTCACTGCCACTAGGTCTGGCCCAAGGAAAGGCAAGACAGCCCACGTCGGAGGTCAGATTTCAGGCTAAACTTGGACCTCATTTATTTATTTTTGGCCTTTTCTGTGTGCCATAAACATGTGAGCCCAGGACTCTGTGGATGATTGTGCTAGCTCTGCACTCCAGTGTAGCATCCACATCTCGCTACACAAGAGGCTCCCCTCGCACTGCCTCCCCCATGTGTTTACCTTACAGTTAGGTGACATGTTTAGAGAGCTATTATAGTATTACAGTCACCTTACTATATTTTTTATCAACACTGGGGTGGGGGGGAGGTGTAATTTGGATTCTCTGTCTCAGGCTACAAATTGTCTTTGAGCCATGCGTTCTACCAGCCTTACTTGGAAAATGAGTCAAATTTGCTTGTGTATGAACTCCAAACTGCATTTAAAATATATATATACAGTGGTACCTCAGGTTACATACGCTTCAGGTTACATACGCTTCAGGTTACAGACTCCGCTAACCCAGAAATAGTACCTCGGCTTAAGAACTTTGCTTCAGGATGAGAACAGAAATCGTGCTCTGGCTGCGCGGCAGCAGCAAGAGGCCCCATTAGCTAAAGTGGTGCTTCAGGTTAAGAACAGTTCCAGGTTAAGAACGGACCTCCGGAACGAATTAAGTACTTAACCCGAGGTACCACTGTATATGGAGAAATGTGCACTTAAATGCTGATGGAGTTACATGTGGATTTCTTAAAAAAATATCTGATGAATTGTGGAGAACTGAAGCTAAGGCAGGAAGAACATGGATGCAAGATTCGTCCACCCCGAGTCACCCACGCGTACACAAACATAAAGAATCCACGGAAGTGTTCATCAAGCTACAATTTTTATTTCTGTACAAGTCTCCCTTATGAGTCACAGGAAGTCCCTCCCCTATCATTGCTTACACAGTAAACAAGCCATTAAGTCAAACTGGGGGGGAAAAGCACACACAAAACAACAAGAAAGTCCTCCTCACACGAACCATTTACATCTTGCATTGCCCATCCAGCCCCCTCCCCACTTTGGGGCCTTAGCGTCAGCCATCTTGAAATGGAGTGAAAATTGCTACGAGGTTTTTTTAAAAAAAAGAAATTAAAAAAGGAGCTTCCCTTTGAATGTTATGTGGGGTGTGACTGTGTGCGATTCTGAGGGAGGACTTCACAGGAAAAAGGAAGGGTAAAGGGATTTTCAATGCTACAAGCCATTTGTGGTTTGGCATGGCCAATAATTTCATTTGGTATGCCTGGTTAGGCATCTAATACTCTGCCTGATTCAGTATTGTGGGGTGGGGTGTTAGGTTGCCTCCTTACTTTCCTGACCAAGATTTGTTGCCTCTAAAGGCTTCATGATAGGAGAAACTAAAAATAAAGTGCAGGTCCAACACTCAGACACAACAAAGAGCACACCCCACTGAATTTCTGCCTCTCGTGAAGCTGTTAAAAGGGCCCCTTTGGGTTCCTCTCATATTTTGAACATGGGTTGAAACACCTGTGCATGTGTGTGTGCATGTGGGAGAAAGAGTGTGTGAGGAGATAATAAATAAAAGTTTAAATAAGGTTATTAACATCTGTCGGCTGACCAAAGGCTGTTATCCATTCCTTTGCCTCCTTGTGAGAAACACATTGCTGGCAGGAGAAGCTGCTGCCCTCACGCAGCCTGTGCCGGGGGCTTGTTACCTCGGAAAAAACCAAAAAAAACTTAAGCAACCGCGTTCCTGGAAACTCAGCACTAACTTCCCAAAGCATTTCTGAACAGGCCTCACTCTGACCCAGGACAGGAGAGAGGGATACGCGTGTGTGTTTGCATGTGGGCGTTTTGTGGAGGGGAACTGCAAAGAAAGCATTACACCTCACGCTCCTTCGGAAAGGGCGTTTGTCTTTTGTCCACATAAAAACACCTCACGTTTCACCCGGAAGGTTTTAAGGCACTGTTGTGAGAAGAGATAGGCAGGAATCTACCACCCATCGCCCTTTGCTGGAGCCCGTCAAATCCAGCCGGAAGTGCCCCTGGGTTTTATTAGGAAGAAAAGAAAGCTCGTTTCAAAATAAAACAAAAACGGAAGCAAGAAGCGTCTCTCCAAACGAGAGCTGGGAGCGAAGGAAGAGTCACTCGAGGTCCTTGGTTGCAGCAGGAAACCAACTCCCGTGCTCCGTGTGGGCTTGCGATGAGCTGCAGAGCTGCCCTCTGCGGTGAGCTTGCGTGGCATGAGCGCACAGTCCCAGGCAGCAGGCATCTCAAGTGGTTAACCAGTCATTTTGTTCACAGCTTTGGAAGAACGGCCTCCTTTGCCTCACATCTCCAACAGGGTAGACAATACGGTGCTGGGAGGCGGGTGGGTGCAGAAACGCCAAGGCTGGGTTCCATAACCGTAGTGCAATTAAACAGTTCCCCGAGGTGCAATGCCCGTCTCCGGGTGGCGCCGTTTCACGGGGAGGAGAGAAAACAGGGGTACCTCCTTCCGTTGCCCAGGTCCAGCGCTCGAGATCCCTTCTCATCACACTTTTGAACCCGGCGAAGGGGGTGCAAGCCGTGGGGGGTTGTGTGGATAAAACGGGACAGACAGATTTCTGCCCCATCAAGAGCTGCTGTTCACGGTTTATTATTAAAGCGGGGAAAGGTGGAAATAAAAGAGAGAATCACACACACGGGAAAGGGAGATAGAGAGGCAGGAAGAGAGGGAAAAAAGGAAAACGTTAAAAACCACCCCTGACAACACTAGGGGAGTGATGGAGCTGTGGGTCGCCCCCTGGCCCTCCGTTTCCGGCGTTCTCTCCCCGGCGTCCGTGAGGCTGAAGGGCACGCTACTCTTCGATGACAGCCCCGGAGCAGGAGAAAGGCCTTTCCGTAAAAGTCGGCAGCTTTAGTCAATGCTTTATTAGGACTTTCTTTCTCCCCCTTTTTTGTTTGGTTTTGGGTTTTTTTTTAAGAAAAAAAAACAAAAAAACACCCCGGCTTAAAAAAATCCCTGGAGTCACCATTGTCCTGGGTTCTGTCCCTCCCTCCTTTTTTCCTTTTCTTTTTTTGCATCAGAGAGCTGGTGCTCGGCTCTCTTCCTTGTTTCCTCAAGGGTTTGTGGTGGGGGGAGGGCATGTGGAAGCTACATGCGCGAAGACGGGCTGGCCAGCTCGTAGAAAAGCAGGTAGGCGTCGCTGCTCCGGACGTGGCTTGAGGAGAGCGGTGTCACGCTGCAGGGGGAAAGAGGAGAAAGCAGTTAGGGGGCTGAGGTCTGGCACTGGGGTGGGACCCCAGGGAATGTATATAATAATAGAACGTAAAGGAGGGATCTGCTAGACCAAGGAACATCGAGTCCAGTATCTTGTTTTCCAGTATGGGCAACTCCCCGTTTATGCGGGGATTACGTTCCAAGGCACCACATGCTTAAGTGAAATCGCAAAAATTGGGAACACCATTGAGAAAGCCTGCAAATGCCCCCTAAACCTCTGGAAACCCTTGGAAAACCCTTTAAAAAACAAAAACATCTGCCCACCAAACTCCACCACAATTGCTTCTCCAGAGGCCTCAAAGGTTGGCACAAAGGCTCCTGGGATTTCACTTGCAAAGGTTTGTAGGATTGCTAGATGCTACTTTTGCACCTTTTTTTGCTATTTTTGTGCTCCTTTTCATGCCCCCTTTCATGCCACTTCTGGTTTTCTGGAGATTGCGCATGCGTGCATAAGAAGCATATGCTCTACCACTAAGCATGGATGTCCACTGGTGGTGGGGGCAAGGGAGAACCATAATTCCCAGTTTTCTTTTCTTTTTTTAAAAGAGAATGTTTCTAGCATTTGTAGAACCTAAGATTTGAGATACAGGCGCTACTAATCTCCTGCAGTCCCCCATGTGAAAGCTGCAGCCCCCTTCCAATAGAGAAGTCCTAGACATACCGTGAGTCATTGAAGGCATGCCACTCTCCGGACACAGGGTTTTTGCAGTAGGCTGTGTAGTGACCGCCCATTGTGGTCCCGCTGTGATTGGAGACGGCGTACAGGTTGTAAATAGCATGATCTGCAAGGTGAGAACAAAACAGGCACACACGGCGTCACTTTCATGTTCTGTGCTCTACACATTACTTATCAATGTGTAAAAAGGGGAAGAAACACAGGCATCAGGACTTCATGAATCACATAGGCAAACCCTGGTGAAATTTTGCTATAGTCTTATTCAAACACCTCCTTTTTGCTACTCTCAAAATTCTTTTGGTGCTGGCTCGAAATTTCACTTTTGCAGAAGTTTGGTAGGGGGTTAGCTCTTCGCCACCCCTGCATTTTCAACTGGACATCCAGAACGGATGAGAGGTGGCTGCAGGAAGCCTGTAGCATAGCTTGACAAACTAGCTGTGTTTGCGTTTCTGTGTGTTTGCATGAGATGTTGCCAGTCTTATTGAAACCAGATGCAAACCCGTTCAATCCTCGTGGCTTCAAGGGATTCTAGGCAGGGTTGTGGCACTGGGGCAGTTGAGCAAAATTTTAAAAAGTCAACAGCATCATGGATTTATAATGCCCAGATGCTTTTGCGTGGCAGCAGGGAGCAGAAGTGGATGGTGTTATGGGGTGATGGCAATGACCTGACCTCCAGACAGGTGAGCTACTGCTGTTATTGGGAGGGAGAGGGGTCAGGGGGCAGGGAGGCCAGAGAATTGCAAATGCACCAGCAGGAGTACTGGACTGGCTCTTCCGATGCATTTGCACCGCACTGATCTTTCTGTTATAGTGCCCTTTATCCTCCCAATAAGCAACAACGACCCAGCAGTTAAATATTCACCATCGCCCCACCATTTCATCTGCTGCTAGTGGGGAGCCAAGTCTGTTAAACCAGTTTCAAACTAGTTTCATTTTATAGTGCACAGAAAATGCTACTCATTGAGCACAACAATAAAGATTTGATTTATAGTGTATACAAGAGGACTAAGAACTGCTTTGCTAGAATGGACCAAAGTCTATCTAGTCCACACTTTTGCTTTGAACAGCTGCTGCCAAGCCTTTGGATGCTTTCACACATGGCATGGTGGTGATGGCTATCTTGTTGGTTTGTCTCCAGCATCTGGCACTCGGGGATGGGACTGCTCTTGTATATGGAGGTTCCATTTAGCTGCACTTGATAATGTGAAGTCCTATTGTTGACGCAACCTTCCCACCTGCAGTGCCCACCTTGCCCCTCTCAGGCTCCTCCCACCCATTCTAGTTCCTGCAAGGAAAAAACAAAAAACCACTCACTGCAGTTTTGGGATGCAAATTCCCTCAGGTCCAAGTCCTTGAGTGGGAAATTAACGAACGTGGTGAGCTTGCTGGATCGCATCCTTGCTTCAGAGAAACGCTTCAGGTCTGGGATAGGAAGTTAAGGAAGAAGAGCAGACGAACTAACAGGACAGATATATTATGGGAAAGAAAGGAGGCTATTGGGCAACATGTCCGACCTGTTTCTCATTGTTGGAGCGAAGGGTCTGGGCTCTCTGGAAGCTCTCTGCCGAGGCAACCCGCTACTCACAGAAAATGGGCTACTCCATCATCCATAATCAGGGCTGTGCGTATGCCTTACTGTATTTTAAATCAAAGTTCTAACAAAGCTGGATTCTGTGACCTACACTGCCTATTCCAATCAAGTGCATTTGCTTATTTTTGAATTTATTCCAGTCCTGTTATTCTGAATGCTTAAAAATTTAATGGCACATTTTTATCCTGCCCTTGTTCCAAGTTGCTCAGGGTGGTGTACAAGGTTCGCTTCCTCTCACAACAACCCTGAGAGGTAGGTTAAGGGGCTGGAGAGAGACTTGCAAAGGTCACACAAGAAGCCTCCCAGCCAACTGGGCATTCAAACCCGGGTGCCCTCATTTGACACATCCAACAAACTGGATTTCAAGATACAGGAAGCAGCACTGGAACTCCATCCCCTTTTCACCACCCCAGCTCAAACTCCTTTGCTCATAGTTTGTGGCTAGCATGAGGGCTAGAATCTTGCACATTTAAAATCAAAACATTAAAAGCTGAGATCTTGAGATGCTGAATTCTATGCCCAATACAAAACCTCGGGGTGATGTTATTGCACAACAGTTGCCCCCACCCCCACCTGTGATTCACTTGCTGTCTATATGCTCTCTAGAATAAGGGCACAGCCGCAGGGAAGGCAAAGGATACGCAACACTAAAATCTTTGGGAACCTCTGGATGCTGAATTTTTTCATGCACTTTGTTCTGGCTTTGCAGCGGCAGCAGGTCTGGAAAATAAAGGGAATCCTGATTAGTGGGAAGATATCATTAGAGTGCTGTGTCACAGAGATAAGGCTGGGCTAGCTCCTCTCCCTCTCCCTTCTGGTGGCCAGGGCTCCTACCCCTTGAGGTGGCAGCTGCCTGCATTCCAGTCCACAGGAGTGCAGTAGCACCACTAGGAAATATTATCAACGTTTGGGGGCACCAACAGCCACCAAGAGCTAAGGAGAAAGGGAGAGATAAAGAGCAGCAAATGTTGGCTGGATTTGCTTGGAGTAGGAAGTGGGTGGCAGGATTCATTCAGTTTGCCTTCTAAAGAAAACCTACCAAATTTGCACTTCCTTAGCCAGTAAATTAAAAACACAAAAAAACCCCCACAGCTACTGCTCAAAATTCATTCCTCTGAATTTTTGTGATGCAGTTGTCCAACCAAAAATTGTGTACAAAGGTGCTTATATTAGCGAAAATCATGTACAAACCCACGTAAACTGCTTGCGCAAATGCATATATTGGGAGAAATGCAAAAAAAGAAAAGGGCACATGAATATCCCTTACTGGTTTCTCATCTCCGTCTAGGATGTCCTCCTTGGTGAAGAGATACATGCAGTCAATCAAGTTCACCTCCCCGTAGCTCTTCTGCAAAAAGAGGGAAGACACACCAAAGAGGTGGGAGTTAAGAGCGTTCTGCCAGAGCTGGATGCCGGGGATCGGGAAGGGTGGGGGTGCGGGAGACAAAGCAGCACCGAGGTGGCCAGGAAGTAATAGACAGCACATGGTTACCTTAGCAATGGGTAGTGACAGGTCCCAGAAGGGATCGAAGGCTGTTGAGCAGTAGCCACACTCACTGCACGTCAGAGAACTCTTGAGCTGCCCAACAAAGAGATCTGAAGAGGCAAAAAGTTGGGGAAAATGAAGAGCGGGGACATGCAAGGGAGAGATGGTTCACCGTTGTTGGCTGGACCAATCAGCGAAAGCTATCCAAACACTCAACCTCTTTCCCAAATAAGACTGGGCAACTGGTAGCCTGAATGCTACACCTGTCCCAGAATCCCATTCTGCGTGGCACTTGGCATCTCTACCAACCCATCTGCCTTACTCACAGCAGAGGACTGGTATTCTGTGTTGGCCTCTGGGTGGAATCTTGCTAGTCATGTGACAGAGCGAGGCCATTGCCTCAGGTGGCAGATGCAAAGGGGTAGGGAGAGCTGTGTGTGTCACAGGGCCTGTTCTGCCCACCTGCCTGCCAAGCTATCCTGCTGCCTTCTGGGAGCGGTAGAGGTCCACGTCCTGTTGCCAGTTCCAAAGTAAGATTTAACTGCCAGCCTGGCAGAGGCACTATCTAGTCCTTTGCCTCAGGCAGAAACATATCTTGGATCCACCTGGCAGCTAATCTGCGGTTTTCTAGCCAGGTGGAATCCAAATTTATGGGGTTCCACTTTGCACTTCAGATGCCATCCTGGGGAGAGGCTTCTCCCACATGCCTCTTAACGGCTGAGGTTTTGATCCAGCCTCCCCAATTAGCTTTAATGACTCAGAAAGCCTTCTGGGCTCTATGATGGACCATCAAAGCCTTCTCAACTCCTGGGCCTGAATCAGGTCACCTTATCTTTCTATGCAAGCTTTGAAATCCAAGGCCTTCTCAAGCTGCTCTGATAAAACAGCCCCACTAAGCCAAATCACTACGGATCAAGATGAAACCGTAAGCCAGCCTTTGTTCTCTGTGTGCAAATTTTAAATAACCACATCAAGGCTCAATTTTGCACAAAACTGTACTTGAAAGGGCCTCTTAAGGGACAAACTAGATGCTGAGTACAGTTAACCTATCTCACTTTTAGCATTTAAATAGCAAATGTGTGTGTGTGAGAAAGCGAGTGAGGGTGATGGTTGTGAGATCATTTTTTAAAAAATTGGCACAAAATGAAGCTTTCCTCTTAGGCTAAGATCAGCTTCATTGGAATGCGAGAAGGGCAGGTAAATTTATCGACTGCAGTGAAGGTGGAAGGGTTAACTCTCCACCCCCTGCTACTTACATGCCACCTCCTGTGGCCTGCTATCTAAGGCCACATCTGCACCAGACATTTAAAGCAGCACCATTCGCTAATGGCACTGAGAGTTGTTAGGAGACCAATTTCTGCCCCAGAGAGCTACAGTTCCCAGAATTGTTTAACCATCGACCTCTCCCCCTGGGCAACTCTGGAAATTATAGCTCTGCGAGCGGATTAGCGGCCTCCTAACAATGCTCAGAACCCTCAAAAAACTACAGTTCCCAGGATTCTCTGGGGAAGCCAAGACTGCTTAAAGTGGTAGGGCGCTGCTTTGAATGCATGGTGCAGAGATGTGGCGTAAGATCTAAAAATAATTAAAAATGTTAACTGAAATCAGAGTTAGTGCAATGCTTGACACTGTGGGGAATGTGCTGAGTCATGGAATGCCAGGACAAGGCTCCTGTCTCATTCAGAACTCTGAGCTGAAATCACCATCACCTGTATCTGGGATCCTGATGCCTTCTCCTAACTCCCAGTTCATCCTGTGGTGGCTCTGGAATCTCACGGGCTGCACTTTAAATCACAGGTGGCGAACCTTTTGGCCCCTCAGATGCTGGGAGCGGCTGCTGGAGGGCCACAGGTTCCCCCCTGCCCTGCTCTCCTGGCAAAGACTTACCCCCAATCCGGCTGTCTTCTCTTGCCAGGTATTTCATCCACATCTGCCTGCCCTTTTCATCATCGCTGCAAAAAAGGAGATAGAAAAAGTCTATCTGAGGCTCTTCCAGGGTCAAAGGGAAGTCACATGAGAGACTGCAGGGGTGTGTGGAGCTCTGGATTACAACTGGGGAAGCTTAAATCCCCAAAGCTCATGGGGCGACCTTGGGCTAGTCACTCTCACCCTACCCTACCCTACCCTACAGGACTGGTGTAAATATACATTTAGGAGGTGTGGGGGCAACTGTGTACAGTGGTACCTCGGGTTAAGAACTTAATTCATTCTGGAGGTCCATTCTTAACATGAAACTGTTCTTAACCTGCCGCCGCGCGATTTCTGTTCTCATCCTGAAGTTCTTAAGCCGAGGTGCTATTTCTGGGTTAGCGGAGTCTGTAACCTGAAGCGTCTGTAACCCGAGGTACCACTGTATCTTAAAGTATACTTTTATCCTGCTCTTTGGCAAAAACAAACAAACAGCTAACTGCTCCCAGAGCACTTTACAAGTGTCCATAATAAGACATTCCCTGCCTTCAAGCTTACTATCCAATAGGCACAAAATGAAAAAAAGGATTGCGATGGAGAAAAAGCCAAGCCAAGCCAGGCATCATATCCTAGTTACAATTTCTCATTTTTCCAATCTGAAGCCACATTTTCCACATCAGTTGGCAGCTTTTATTTTCTATTAAAATCCCTTTTGCATATACGGTAGTTTTGATCAATATATACATTTCTGCAAGCAACTTTCCCTAATAATATAATTAATTTTAGGAGCCAGCGCCACCCACAATCCAATGACACCCCCCCTTCTCTGCCTGCTCTTCCCAGTTCCTTCACACTCTACTGCGACTCACGTGAGATGGTCTAGGTTGTCTTGGTTGCCTTTGGGCCTCACCAGCACTCGATTCACCTCGCTGTGGAGCCCATCAAGGAGAAACCGCAGGAACTCCTGTGCGTCTTGCTGGCTGCAAAGAAGAGAAAGGTAAGCGTTAACTAATCCCCATCAGAGATGCAGGTAAGGTCTTCCAGACAGGATCATGAGAGCTGAAACCTAACTCCCACTTGGCTAGTCAGCTTCCTAGCCAGCTTCTGAGACCAAATTCAGGGGAAATGGAGGACTTTTTCAGGAAGAACTGGATGGTGCAGGCAGGGTTAAATGCCATGGTTCCTAAGGTTGTGATCCTACCTTGCAAACACCCACCCGCTGCCTTTCACATCAGCTGATACTAGCTATGTCTGCATTGAAGCAATTCCTACTACGGTAAATGAATCTTACTCTGACTCTGCACCAGGTTATTTTGGGTGGGTGGGTATAAAGGAGCCCAAAGCTCGGCGCAAACTAAAAGCATATCTGAGGTTTGGTTTTTTTGCAGGTGTATTCTGCAACATGCCATTGACACATTAATACTGCATTAGCGGTCAATTTATACTGGAACGCCTGCACATCATTCTGCTTTATTATTTAATGGTTTCCCCAATGCTTGTGCGTTATTGCCACTTGAAAGGCTGGTCCTACTCTACAGCACAATAAAAAGTAGGAACATTTGTGGTAGGTCCCAGGATTTCAGCCAGAAGTAATGGGACAATCACCAATTGAAAATGAACCAGGATAGCCGCTCGAAAACCTTTTGCAGGCGCAGACAGTATTGAACGTGGGATTACGTATAACTACCCTGATACCATCGCATGCACAAAGCATCACGAATGCACAATAAAAAGGACCAGAGGGCTACATCTGGAGACCACTAATTAGCCAACCCCCTGCAACCCAACAAATAATTTTGCCCACTGGAAAATGAGCAGGTGGTAACATTTCTTACTTGTAACCCACAAAGCGGGGCGCGTATCTTTGAATCTGTGTCTTGAATTCAGAAGGACTCACGGATTCATTGGGGGATGACGTCCACAATGCCTGGATGAGCTTGGCAAACTCTGGACAGTGGAGGGGAGAGGGCGATTGGGGAGGTAGGGGGCAGAAAGAGAGAAAATACTTGAAGGTTAGGCTTGTCAGAGAAGGGCAATGGCTTTGCCATGGAATCTATTTCACAAAATCCTAAAGTCTATTCTGAACAACTATGCCAACAACAATTTCCCTATGCCAAAATTGGATGGACAATTCCAGCTGGGAGAGTGGAAACAGAGGCAGGTGGTGAATTGGAAAAACAAACAAACCCAAGAGGTCATCTAATATGGATAGGTGGTTCCCAAGTTGTGCAGTACTAGAGTTGCAATGATATGGAGAGACAGTGTGATGTAGTGGTTAGAGGGCTGGGAGAGCAGGGTTCAAATCCCCACTTGACCATGAACTTGATTGGGTGACCTTGGGCTGCCTCTCTCAGCCCAGCCTACCTCGCAGGATGGTTGTGGGGATTAAATGGAGAGCGAGGGGGAGGGAGCTCATTGGAGAAAAAGGTTGGGATATAAATGCAATATATTATAAATGATTATATTTAGGCTGCCTCCGGACTATTTCGTGGAAGAGAATCACGTGCACGCTGGAAATTTAGGTTTGCACAATTAAAGTGGATTAAAATGGTCTCTCTCTCTCTCTCTCTCTCTCTCTAGTCTAACGAATTCACAATCCAAAAAAAGGATCAGACTGCTGTTTGGAAGGTGAGAGGGGAAAGTGCGAGATGAACAAATGACTCATGGGAAGATGCATAAAACCCTACAAACAAATCAGGATGAATGTGGGACAAAGGCTCATTGCAATATACCGCCCGTAATCCTGAAAACAAATTAGAGCGAATGCATAATACGTCAGGATATAGTCTAACCTCTGTGTAAGCTTTGTGCAAGCAAATCAAGATGACTGGCCAGTGAATAGGTCATCTGGGAGGAGCCCATAGATAAATAGAGGTCCAACTATTGGTCCACTGAGCTCACTATTGTCTACTCTGGCTGGAAACAGCTCTCCTGGGTCTCAGATGGAGATCTCACATTAGTGAGAGATGCCCCCCCCCGTCAGATGCCTGGCTGTCCACCCCCATTTTGGCACTCCTGGGTAGGCAGGAAATGCATTCAGGAGACTCATCAAGTCCACCACACATGATTGGAGTTTATCTGCTGCTGCAGAGGAGACAGAAAAATGAAGAGGGTAAAACTGAAACCCAGAAAAGCCATTTAGCGTTTCATCAGAGTTCCTTATTGTTGTATTTCTGTATCGTTTTGAGGCTTGCTTCTCCTTTTGCTCAGCTGTGGAGGAAGCACTGAATTTCCTTCTGCCTCAAGAACCCACCCACCCTTCTCGGGGGGGCCCTTAAAGTCAAATCTGTCCCTGTGAAAGACCCTGGTTTGAAACCTCTAGGAAGAGCGCAGCTGCCAGTCAGTGTTGACAATATGGAGCCGAGCGGACCAAGGGCCTAATTGGTGTAAGGCTGCTCGCCCTGTGTGTGAAGTGTCACAGTCCTTACCAGCCATGAGGGCCATCTGCATGCGGCTTTTGTTGTTCAGGTCGTGGACGTACTGGTTCTGCAAGCAGTAATCTCGGAGCTCTTTGGTGTTGCTCAGACACTGCAGGATTGAGTTCATAAAACACTACAGGAGGCAAACAAATGAACATGCATGAAGTGTAAGGACAAATAGGTCAACTTTCTTTTCCTTTCCCCTTTTTCTAATTTCAAATTCAGCTGGCCACATTTCTGCATCAGATCGTGACCCCCCCCCAAATATCATAAATATCTGTCCGCGTTTTAGTGCCCATTCGTCCTTATGTGCGCATTCTGGTATGCAATTTTGCCTACTATACACATATCTGCAAGCGATTTTCCATACTAAGAACTTTATTTAGGTATGTAAAACATTTATACATCTTGCCGTTCATCACCAAGAGCTCTGTTAGGTGGCTAACAGAAACGAAACCATAAATTAAACCTTTTTAACTTATCGCTTGCAATTTTACAAGCCAGAGAACCAAAACAGAAGGCAGGAAATGCCATAATCCAGAAGCAGTAAGAACCATAAGAAAAGACAAGAGAATGTTAGAATCAGGTCAGTAAAGGAACCCTAGCCATTTGCAGTCTAAATGCCTTCCCAAAAATGAAAGGGTTCTTTTTTAATATATATATATATATATATACAAAAAGGCCATTAAAGAGATGGTGGGAGCGATGAGCTTGCTTCTCTCAGGAGGGAGTTCCCAAGCATAGACAATGTATATTTTATTATTGCTAAAGCTCCCTTGGGGCCAGGGTCCTTTAATGGCTGAAAAGTATACTATGAAGAATTTCATATAAATCTCTGGAGTCTTTTTTTTGCGATGTGTGTGTCTTTCAACCAAGATTCCTCTTTCTGTGGTAAGGAGATACAAATCTGCATTGCTTTTAAATGCAAATAGTGGCTGAGGCTGAGCTGGTCATTAACCGGACTGATAACTTAATTCTTCCTCCCTCCACTTGCTGTGATCCTGGCTAATAAAAACCCTCTTCTGCAGGTGCTGTTTGAATGGAAAAGAAAGCTATCATCTGTCCTAGTAGTTGGATTCTGTCTCCTGCTCCCAGTGTAGCAAACAGCAGCTTCAGATGAGGTGTCCCCCCCCCCGGACTGCAGCGGGGGGGAAGGGTTAAAACTCCCCTCCATGTCTGCTGTGATTCTGTTAGCAGTCAGCCATGCCCCTCTACCCCTATCCTCTATTACCACCACCCTCCCTGAGTTTGAGGCCAGCATCAAAATCTGTATAAGTCCACCTGTACTGTGATGACATCTATACCATAAAAGTAAAGGTAAAGGAACCCCTGACCATTAGGTCCAGTCGAGACCGACTCTGGGGTTGCGGCGCTCATCTCGCTTTATTGGCCAAGGGAGCTGGCTTATAGCTTTTGGGTCATGTGGCCAGCATGACTAAGCTGCTTCTGGCGAACCAGAGCAGCAGACGGAAACGCCGTTTACCTTCCCGCTGGAGTGTACCTATTTATCTACTTGCACTTTGACGTGCTTTTGAACTGCTAGGTTGGCAGGAGCAGGGACCGAGCAATGGGAGCTCACCCCGTCGTGGGGATTCGAACCGCCGACCTTCTGATCGGCAAGTCCTAGGCTCTGTGGTTTAACCCACAGCATCCCTAATGTACATTAAAAGCACATTAAAAGCACATGGCCTCCCCCAAACACTCCTGGGAACAATAGTTTCCTATAACCCTCAGAGGGGTAAACTACAGATCCCAGGATTCTCTGTTCAAGTGTCATAAATGTTCTGTGTGCATAGGGTGTGGGTGTCTGAGATGGCGAGGCTGTGGAATAAAAAAAATCCATGTAAGACAGGCCCTTATATTTCCAAATGGGCCTTAACAGTTATCACTTTACCTGTGACTAGGGATCTGATAGTGAGGCGGTTGCATTTTTAATGTTTTCTTCCTAGTTTTATCAACGGGGAACATTTTCAAAAACGCATTGATTGCCATTTGACGTTGCGCTTTCATACATCATGTGAACTGCCTTGAGAAAAGAATGTTCTTCCTGAAAGGGTCAGGTGTGGAAACCTATCGGATAGGCAAACCTCAGCTGCTCAGGCCCAGACTAGGCCTTGTGAGGTTAAATGCTCCTCCAAATTCAACATGTAGGTGTTTGCGCCTGCACTTAAAAACAACTCTAAACAAGCATTGCATGTTAAACCTAAAAGAGCATTGAATTTCATGAGTTTGGGCCTGAGCGGTTGAGGCTTGGTGGGGTGGGAGGGTGACACACTTCCTGAGACTGTTGCAAAAAGGCCCTTCAGAAGGGCAGGGGATTCCCACCACAGCAAAGGGGAACTGAGGGACAAACAGCGGTGGAAAGAGCTGTCGAAATTTCCTGCGTTGGCGGGGTACCCACCCACCGGGCACGGAGAAGTGCCACACCACTAATCCAGCCGTGACCGCCGGGCTGCACTGGCTCAGCTGGCGTTGTGTGTGCACGACTTTCCCACATACTATGTTCCCATTACAGTGCCAGAGGCAATGTGGCCTCTGAACGCCCGTTGCTGGGGCTCACGTGTTGGGAACAGCGCTGTTGCGCTCAGGCCCTGCTTACGATATGATAATCTTTATTGTCATTGTCCCATACAAAACAACAAAATTGAAAAAAATCTACATCAGACATTCAAAAACCAACAAGCCTGCTATCCCAGCCTGGTTAGCCCCCTAAAAACTCTGATACCCCATAATTAAATACAGTGGTATCTCAGGTTAAGTACTTAATTCGTTCCAGAGGTCTGTACTTAACCTGAAACTGTTCTTAACTGGAAGCACCACTTTAGCTAATGGGGCCTCCTGCTGCCACACGATTTCTGTTCTCATCCTGAAGCAAAGTTCTTAACCTGAAGCACTATTTCTGGGTTAGCGGAGTCTGTAACCTGAAGTGCATGTAACCTGAGGTACCACTGTACAATATACTCCCATAGAGACTACATTAGGTAAAGGTAAAGGTACCCCTGCCCGTACGGGCCAGTCTTGACAGACTCTAGGGTTGTGCGCTCATCTACACTGCGTTTAAAACCAAAATTGCATTTGGATAGAAACTGTTTCTCAGGCGGTTGGTCCTAGACTTTATAACCCTGTACCTTCTTCCAGAAGGCAGAAGCTGAAAGAGATCATTTCCAGGGTGCGCACTATCTTGCACTATCTCTGCAGTTTCTTATGGCACCTTGCAGGCTTTCCCTTAGAGCAGATGGCTGGCCATTGTGAGAACAGGATTCTGGATTAGATGGGCCACTGGCCTGGTCTAGCAGGCTCTTCTTACATTTGTGTGTGCGTGTGTGTATGCAGTGCCTAGATAGCTCAGTTGGTTAGAGGGTGGCACTGATAATACCAAGGTTGCTGCAGGTTCTATCCCCATGTGGGGACAGCTCCATATTCCTGCATTGCAGCGGGTTGGCTTAGATGATTCTCACAGTCCCTTTCCAGCTCTACAATTCTATGATTCTATACACAAGGAAGAGGCATGCAAATCACAATGGCTGTAATTATGCCATACAAACTAGCGCATGCATGCTATCCCCCTGGGGCTCCAGGAGCCTGATGTGTGAGGATCTGAGAGGTAGCTGCATGGTGGTGCGGTCATGCCACGCTCTCTCTGCAAGGTGAGCCAAGCAGTGTGAATTTGGCAAGGAGGCAGCAGCAGCAGCAGCAGTGCCCGGCAATGAGACCAGGGTGATCTCTGTGCTTGACCTGCCCAGAGACTAGGTTTAACCTTGTGCTGCTTTTTAAATTGTTCATTTCAGAGAGCTTTGGTTCGGACTTGCAATTCAGAGGCTCAGCTATATGAATCGGAGAGCTCTCCCTTTGAATCTTGCTTCCGCCGTGATCTCACTACGAGGTGGGCTTCAACAAGCCACTCTAGCTCTGCCTCAGTCCTGCCATCTGCATTATGGGGCAATAGCTGAAATAAAGTGAGGAGGAAGACGAGGTGGTGGTAGAGGAGGAGGAGGAAAAACAAAGTTTTCCCTTTGCCCTGCTCCTTTTCCAGCATAAACCCACTCTTTAGTGATAAAAGGTAAAGGGACTCCTGGCCATTAGGTCCAGTCGTGACCGACTCTGAGGTTGCGGTGCTCATCTCGCTTTATTGGCCGAGGGAGCCGGCGTACAGGTTCTGGGTCATGTGGCCAGCATGACTAAGCCGCTTCTGGCGAACCAGAGCAGCACACAGAACCAGAGCAGCACACAGAAACGCCGTTTACCTTCCCACCGGAGCGGTATCTATTTATCTACTTGCACTTTGACGTGCTTTCGAACTGCTAGGTTGGCAGGAGCAGGGACCGAGCAACAGGAGCTCACCCCATCGTGGGGATTCGAACCGCCAACCTTCTGATCGGCAAGTCCTAGGCTCTGTGCTTTAACCCACTGCGCCACCCATGTCCTACTCTTTAGTGATAGATCAGAACAAATGGCAATCTGGGGAAGACCCAGATTGTCATCTGCTCCAACTGAGCATTAAATAGCAGTTTTCCCAGGTAGGGGTAAGAAAGTGTGGGCTAACTGAAGGGGTTGTCTGGATCTATCACTGCAAGTGCAATGCAAACAATCCATATATATCGAGTGACCTAACTGGGTATACATAAACTAAGAATTAAGGAACAGGGTGTGCCGCACTCAGCCCAGGAGCGTGTGATCGGCACCACTATCAAAACTCACAAATCCTTTCATGTGAAAACCCACTTCAGGTTCACCCCATCCCAAGTGTCTGTTGCCCCCCCCCCCCAGCAATTTGTGGTTTAAGCTTTCAGGATCTTGCTGTTCTTAGACACTAGGCGTCAGAAGCCCCTTTCTGGTCTACTCAAATCACGCAGAGGCCTGTCAGCAGATCTCAGGCTGCAATCATACCATACCCTTAGAGCAGAATCATACCACTTTAAACAGGTCCATGGCTTTTCCCAAATAATTATTGGGAGCCGCAGTTTGTTACGGGTGTTGTGAATTGTTAGGAGACCTCCCTTTCCCGTCCTCTCCTTGACAGAGCTACAATTACTAGTGTGGTTTAACAATCAGTTCCTGTTCCCAGAGAACTCAGGGAATTGTAGCTCCCCTGTGATGGGAATCTCAGGGCCCTTAATAAACTACATCTAATTCTTTGGGGGGAACGCCATGGGACTGTTTAAACTGGTACCATTCACAGTGTGAATGTGGACTCAGTTTTCCCGCCCCAGTGCAGATATACCCAAGTGGAGGGGGAACAGGGATGGAAAGAGGAGTGGACTCACAGTGTTGCCGAGGTTCCGGAGGCCGGTCAGCCCCTGCACAGTTTTGGAATTCTGTCAAGAGAGAAGAACACGCATTGGTTGTGAGAATGCGGTAACTCCGGGTCGGGTGGATATGCAAACACAGCCAAATCCAAGGGTGGTGGTGGGGAACAAACAAAGGCAAAAGAGAAAGGGGGTTCATCCTCCCAAAGATTTGGGATAATGGGCATAAAGATTTCAGGCCATTAAACCCACAGCTTGCAGGGAACCTCAAACCCCTGACACATCCCTTGTCAATACTTGCTGAGCAGGATCAAGGCTTAAGGGGAAGGTTCCCTACTGGGGGGATAGTGGAGGTGGTGGGGGTCAAGAAACAGAGCCTACAAAGCAAAGCCAGTGCCCTGCTTTCCCCTACCCTCAGCGCCAGAAATGAATGAGTGCCAACTCTAGCAGCAGCTGACAAAGCCTGTGGGAAATTTCTGCTATCACAGAATCAAAGGCTCTGTAGTAGATGTGGGTATTAATATCTTGGCTCTGCCAAGAGATCTCAAGCGTTCAGGCTCAGTCCTAGAATATGGAAGTCATGGCGAAGGGAGTGGGGAAGAGACAGAGAAGGCGCTTCTGTGCATGTGCAAAGAGCTTTCCCTTTCCAAAAGTAAGTTAAGGCAATCAGACTCTGTCTCATCTAGAACTGAGGGCCCTTGGACTTCCAGCATGGCCCTGAGTTTCCCCATACCTATTAAATGATTCTAAAAGGCTGAATGAATGAATGCAAACTTACTGTATTTATTTATTACCAGTACTTTTTTTCTAAAAAAAAAAAGTTTAGGGGTACTCTCATTTTGACTAGATAAAATCACCATTTTATAGTTCAAATCGGGAAAAATAAATACAGTAAATGGACAAAAGTACAAAGATTCACAAAATGTTTAGGGGTATGTGTACCCCTATGTACCCCCAGAAAAAAGCACTGCTTATTACTGCGTATATACCCCAACTTTTCTCCAAGGATCTTAAAGTGGCATAATATGTTTCTCTCCCACACCCACATTTTATCCTCACAGCAACCCTGTGAGGTAGGTCAGGCTGAGAGACAGTGACTGGCCCAAAGTCACCCAGTGAGCTTCATGGCTGAATGTGGGATTGGAGTCCTCGTCTCCCAGGGCCTAGTCTGACACTCTAACCATTATACTACACTGGCTCTCCTACTTGGGAGAAAGGTGCTGCAGACAAATTAAATATTAAATAAGCAGGCAAACAAACAAACAAATAAATTCAGGACTCTCTGATGCTGCATGTATGATCATAATGTCGTTTGTAAGAAGTACGGATGAGAGAATCTGTCAGTCGCAGTTTCTCACTTCTCTTGTCTTAAATTCAGTTCTCCACAGTAGTTTGCAAAAAATCCTCATAAAAACCCATGAGGCGTTTTAGTGCAGATTTGTTAATTACATTTTTTTCCTGAGCATTTGCATCCCGCTATTCAGCCAAAAAAAGGCTCCCAGAATGGCTTATGTACAATCTTAAAAAACAACAATAGCACACAAGGGGAAAAGGCCAAGGAGAGAAAAAGGGAACGAACGAACAAATGAATAAAACTCTGTCACCAATTTACTCGAACACACACACACACACACACACACACACACACACATATATTTCGGCATGAAACTTTGTCTACTACATGTACTGTATACATATTTTTTCAAAGCAATTTCCCCTAATATAAAGCATTTTTTATGAATATATGCATCCTCGTGCGCATTTTACCTTAACAGGTGGGTTTTTGTACACATTTGTTGGCTGGAGAACCGATTTGCAAGAACCGCTTTAAGCAAACAATAAGACAGGGAAGGCAAAGGGAGGCCTTTGGCAGAAGAAAAACAAGAGAGGAACATACAGCAGAGAAAGCCACCCAAAGTGTTGCATCAACTCCTTTCCCTCCCATGGAGGTGTCTGCAAAGCACTCAGTTGACCTTGTGTTCAGGAGGGCAAAATCCTGGGAAGCCAAAGTCCCATTTCCTGTACATGTGGTGCCCCACACATGGCAATGTAGCAGCCTGGGGAGTAACCAAGCTTGGCAAGTCCCCAGCAGCAGCAGCAGCAGCAGCAGCACCTTGGCAGTCTGTTGGGACTGGAACACAGAATCCTGCCCAGAGGGCCTGGAAGGGATCCAGCTGGCACCCAGCAGAGGGACAGAGGTCATGTGGGCATTGCTCAGGGGGTGGGGAAAGAGAATGGAAAAGCAGGGAGGACAAACTTCATCTCTGCATTTTGCACCTCTGACATACGTAATGCAAGGAGTATCTGCTCTTCAATCTCCAGGTGGGCAGGGAATACATGCCACCCCCCAGCTGAAACTCTAGGAGAGCCACTGTCCATCAGTGCAGGCAATATTGAGCTAAACAGAACAGTGGTCAGACTCAGTATAAGGCTCCCAACTTGGGAAAAGCAGAACTTCATTGTTCTGGATAAAGGCTGCCTACTGAAACTGCAGACAGCCACTAAGAGCTCTCTGCTTGCTGTGTGGCTTCAGAGACCTGCCTGTAAGGAAGAGAGACACAGGGAGAAAAGGTGGCTTGGAAGCATTGCGCTTGATGACAGCCTTCATTCCGCGCTCCTGGTAGAGCATGTGCTGTGGGTGCAGAAGGTCCCGGGTTCAATCTCAAGGATCAGGACATAGCATCTGAAGCATTTATAGCCTGCTCTCTAGCCAAGAAGGCTCTCAGAGTGGGCACAACACATGAGGAAAGAGGGATGGGGAGGGAGGAGGGGAAGATCAAGGTCGGGCACCAGTTCTTAAAGTTACAGGTCTAATAATGCAGCTATATAGTTCTACTCGGATGCGGGTGGCGCTGTGGGTGAAACCACAGAGCCTAGGACTTGCTGATCAGAAGGTCGGCGGTTCAAATCCCCGCGATGGGGTGAGCTCCCGTTGCTCGGTCCCTGCTCCTGCCAACCTAGCAGTTCGAAAGCAAGTCAAAGTGCAAGTAGATAAATAGGTACCACTCCAGCGGGAAGGTAAACGGCGTTTCTGTGCTCTGCTCTGGTTTGCCAGAAGCGGCTAAGTCATGCTGGCCACATGACCCGGAAGCTGTTCGCCGGCTTCCTCGGCCAATAAAGCAAGATGAGCACCGCAACCCCCGAGTAGGTCATGACTGGACCTAATGGTCAGGGGTCCCTTTACCTTTACTATAGTTCTATTGGCGTACAGTGGAACCTCGAGTTGTGGACGTAATCCGTGATGGAGGCATGTCTACAACCCGCAGCATTCGCATCCTGAAGCACCGCGTCTGCGCAGGCACCGGCACGATTTTGTGCTTCTGTGCATGTGTGAGTGGCGAAACCCAGAAGTAACCCATTCTTCTGGGTTTCCCGTGGCCTGCAACCTGAAAACACGTAACCTGAAATGTCCGTAACATGAGGTATGACTGTAGATTATGCCTGTCTTGGAAAGCAACTCTGCTCCAGAAAACCCCCCTCCCCATACCAGATCAGGCACAGAGGAGAGTGGGGTGAGGCCAGAAGGACCCAGAATTGTATATCTAGGTCTATTCTCACATAGCTGACTAGAATCCTCACCAGAGGGAGCTGTTTGAAACTGCCCAGCAATGTCTGTGTCAGTTTTGGTTGTCTTGGATTGGACAAAGTCTTGGAGGCTGTCGCCTATTAATTGCTATTGACCATGATGGCAGAATAGAGTCTCCATGGGTAACAGAAATTAAGGCAAAGGAAGCAGGGCGATGAGGGCTTCTTCCTTCTGGTTCTACCGCAAACCTCCCTGATCAGATCGGTGCCCCTGCGGGGCATCTCTGCTGCAGACAGAGAGCGTTGGACTTGAAAGAGCTTAAAGAGCTGGTGCCTGATCTTGCCTTTTCCCCTCTGCCCTCCGCTTCCTACTTTCCTTTTGTCCCTTGTCTTTTACAACGTAAGCGTGAGAGGGGGCAGAGACTGCCTTGCTTCAACTGATTGTATTGCAAGCTGTTCTGGGAGCCGTTTTTGGGCAAAGAGTTGGTGTGTGTGTGTGTGTGTGTGTGTGTTATAATGCACTACAGTGGTACCTCTGGTTGCGAACGGGATCCGTTCCGGAGCCCCGTTTGTACCCTGAGAGGAACGCAACCTGCGTCTGCGCATGCGCGGGTCGCGACTCACTGCTTCTTCGCATGTGCGTGACGTCATTTTGCGCATCTGCGCATGCGGCGAAACCCAGAAGTAACCCCTTCCGGTACTTCTGGGTCGCCACCTGAAAAGACATGACCTGAACCGAACGTAACAAGAGATATGACTGTATATAAATTCATAAAATGGTTTAGGGCTGCAGGCTGAATGGAGGGATGCCCCAGTTCCCCACCCCACCCCCCAGGCTGGACTGGGTTTGGGGTTCAGTGGGTTAAAGCGTCAATCCTTCTTCTTACCTCCTTACATTTCTGGCACCCCAGAAACTGAAGAGGAGGAGGAGGAGTGGGGAGGAGGAGGTCCCTGCTGCTTTGCCAGCTCCAAAATAGCAGCGCTTGGCATGTGTTTGTAGGAGGGAAAGCAGCCTCCTCTCCTGTTCCTGACAACAGCCCAAAATAGACCGGCTCAAACAGCACACGTTTCTGCTCTGGCAGCACAGCCTCATGTCACATCGGGGGGTGGGATGGGGACAGGGATGGGGACAAGTGGACCCCTATTCTCCGTCTCTGAGGGTAGACAGAATGGCAGAGGAGGGGAGAGAGAAGGAAGGGGTTTGGGGTTCCTTAATGAAATAACAAGCCCTGATTAAGGATGGTGGGAAAATTCAATTCGGTTTGCATTGAAAGGCGATTCAGCCCAATTCGTGCATGAGAACCGAAACACACATCCATCCTTTTGAAATCTGCACTTCTCTCAATTTCGCAGTGCAGTCCTCTGGGCAAGTAATGTGTACAAAAGTGCATGAGCTAAGGTAAACAGTGCATTAAAAAAAATGCATATACTGGTGAAAATAACAGGAAAAAACTCATTATCTCAGGGAAAATACAAATACAGTGGTATATTGGTTCTCAAACGTAATCCATTCTGGAAGTCTGTTTGACTTCCAAAACGTTTGAAAACCAAGGCACAGCTTCCAATTCGCGCAGGAGTCCTGGAAACAATAGCTGACAGCCGCATCGGATGTTGGGCTTCCGAAAAATGTCCAAAAACTGGAACACTTGCTTCTGGGTTTTCGGCGTTTGGAAGCCGAAATGTTCGAGTACTAAGGCGTTCGAGAACCAAGGTTCCATTATATTAGGAAAAGTATACATTGCTAAAATGTGTTATTACGCAAAATATATTTACATAGAATGGGATGGGAGCGGATGTGTTGTGGAGCAGTGGTTAAGGTGTTGGGTTCAAATCCCCACTTAGCTGTAAAGCTCATTGGGTGGCCTTGGGCAGTGACAGCCTCTTAGCCTAACCTACCTCACAGGGTTGTTGTGAGAACAAAATGGGGAGGGGGAGAATCACGTACACCACCTTGAGCTCCTTGGAGAAAACGTGGGATATAGATGTAATAATAATAATAATAATAATAGTAATAATAGTAATACATAAAATTGTTAAAAAAAAAGTAGGAGTAATGTGCACTATATTGCTGCTGAATTTTCACGAGGACTTAAAAAATCAAAAACTGATGAAAAAGCATGGAAAACTGAGCTTAAAATTGGGATTATTTTTTTTTAAAAAGAGAAATTGAAATAGACAGATGCCTGCATCCCTACCCTGATTACCTAATTTCACAAATATTAGATGAATCCCACCCACCTACGCTCTTATTATTATTATCAACAACATTTTTATTATTAACCACGCTATTAAAAATCGCTGACACAGTCAGTTTGGGTGGTGTAGTTGGAGCGTTTGACTCAGCTGGGAGGAGAAACCTAGGTTCAAACTCCTCCCCTTGAAACATTCTGGGTGATCAAAGGCCAGTATGTATTTCTCTTAGTCTAACTCAGCAGTTCTCAACCTGTGGGTCCCCAGATGTTGTTGGACTACAACTCCCATCATCCCTGAGCTCTGGCCTTGCTAGGTAGGGGTGATGGGAGTTGTAGTTCAACAACATCTGGGAACCCACGGTTGTTGTAAGGAAAAAACACACTCACACATACCCAATAACCCAGCCTTTCCACTTTGAGGACAAGGTGGAATAAAGAGAAATTAAGATAGTAATTACAGTCACTACATTTGCTTTGAGGCAGAGGATTTGGGGTTTCTGTGGTGGAAAAGTAGCCACCCCACTATCCTTCTTCAGCTGTGATGCTTACCTGTGAGACAGGCGAAGACTAGAAGTGATGCTAGGAACAGAACAGCCTCAAATTTAACCCCTCCATCTAGTCTAGCACCCTGGTGGAGGAGAACATCTCCCTCCTCTCTACTTGTCAGATCAATGTGAGAGCGATGTTGTCCTCCAGAATGTTGCTGGACTCCAGTTCCCATCAGCCACAGGCAGCATGGCCTGTGGTCAGGAATGATGGGATCTGTAGTCCAAAATACCTCTTGAGATAAAACATCTGAAGAACTGAGAGCAGGCAGTAACCGTCCCTCCTGATCTGGTCTGCCTGGATCACCTGAGGTTGTGGCATGTGTTGAACAGCCACACGCAAAAGTGTAGTGTCCCTTCGTGATCCAGCCACACCCTTTATAAGATTGTGCAGCTTTCCAAGTTTATACAGTAATCTTATAATTATGCAACAATAATAATTAGGGATGCATTACATCGCTCAGTGAAGATCTCCATGTGTTCCACTTGAGCTAGATCTATTTTCTGTGCACGTACATTGGCAAATGATTTGGAATGCTCCAGTATCTTATTCTGGAGTGGCTTAATGTGCACATTTCCCTGACATTTCATTGTACACAACAGAACTTGTGCACCATTCTCTTGAAGCTGAAGCACCTTGAGTTTTCAGTGCTCCTAAACGTTTAGCTTTGGAGCAGATAATGGCTAAAAAAACCTTCCCTTTCTTGCTGACTGGGTGGTTTTAGGTTGCTGGAGACAGGGACCTTGCTGCAGAAAGCGTAATGGGTCTTTGACACCAGCCCACCCACCCCGCTACCTTGGATCACTATATCACTGGTGAGACCCACTGCAAGCATGTAGCCAGAGGGTTGGCAGAAGCTGAATAATGGTTAGCCACCTCTGCCTTGGCTGAATAACTAAACCTGGAGGCATATGCTAGCTGACAGGTGGCCAGAGAAAGAATACTAGTTTTGAGAACTGAGAGGTTCCTGCTCACCCATCCTTGCATCAAAACCTTGCATTTTTTTGTGCTGATACAATGGGATGCATCCTGGCACCATAAGCACAGTTTTTCAATGACCACGTATAGATCTTGAATGGCAACCAAGCCACTAAGCGCCACTCAATTATGACACTTAAAGCAAGCACCGAGTTAAGGATCCTGATAGCATCACCTTAGGATTTGCACCCTAAAGGCATTTCCTTGGAAGTGTGTTTGGTGGCAACCTTAACAAATTTACCTGGATCTGGCCATCACAGAAGGTCCAGAAGAACCGTGTTCTCTTCTGAGCAGCGACAAGACACGAGAGGTGCCTACGATGTGTGTCAAAGGGCAAGGAGGTTTGGAGAGGCTGTGACGGAGGTGACCTGATGCTCTGAGGTCTCTGGGGGTGGCCCAGCCCTGCTTAATCTACGTACATCCTTCCCGAAACATTTCCCAGCCCAAGGGAGTAGACAGAAAAATCTCGGAGGAGAGAACAAGGAACCGAGAGTGTGCTGGGGAATGGCGCATCGCCAAAGCATGCGGGACCAGCCAGCCGGCATTCCTCCGCTATGGAGAGGAAGAGGCAGGCCCCAGATGAACAGCCAGCCCACGCGAATCCAGAGGAAGGAGGAGAGAGAGGGAAAGAGAGAAAGAGAGAGAGATGGGGAAAGCCACTGCTTGCCCTTGAGCACCAGAACCTTGTTCCAGGAAATTCCTCACAAGCAGCGCTCCCAGTCTGACACAGGCACAGAAGGAACAGGTGTGCATTATCTGGGACCTATCCGGATGCCTCCCATTCTTACCCAGAAACCAAGGTCTCCATAGGAGCACAGGCAGAATATGCTTTTACAGAGTTAGGCCACTGGGTCCATCTAGGTCAGCGGTGTCTACATGGCAGTTCTCCTGGGAAAGGCGCTCTGTACATGTTCATCAAGCGGAACTCTCTTGTTTCAAAGGTCCCAGGATGTGCCGGGGCATTGAAAACGGTTTGGAAGCGAACAAAGCTTGGACAAATTAAACCCTGCAGCCACCCTTCCTGCAGCGCCACTGGGCTAGGAAAGGACTCGTGATGCCCCAACTCCCTGCCCAAGTATGTAGGCAGTTCCTTGTATTGGGAATGGTTTTGACGCAGTCTGCGGATGCCATAATCAAGATTTATCCAACTGTAGGATGCAGGGCAAGGGACGCGGGTGGCGCTGTGGGTTAAACCACAGAGCCTAGGACTTGTCGATCAGAAGGTTGGCGGTTAGAATCCCTACGACGGGGTGAGCTCCCATTGCTCGGTCCCTGCTCCTGCCAACCTAGCAGTTCAAAAGCACGTCAAAGTGCAAGTAGATAAATAGGTACCACTCTGGCGGGAAGGTAAACGGCGTTTCCGTGTGCTGCTCTGGTTTGCCAGAAGCGGCTTAGGCATGCTGGCCACATGACCCGGAAGCTGTACGCCGGCTCCCTCGGCCAATAAAGCGGGATGAGCGCCACAACCCCAGAGTCGGTCATGACTGGACCTAATGGTCAGGGGTCCCTTTACCCCTTTACCTTTAGGATGCAGGGCATAATGTAAAACCAGCTTGAGTTTCATTGCCAGGGGCTGGACAAGATGACCGCTTGTGTCCCCCTTCTGATTCTACTGTTCTATGATTCTATGACTATGGGGCAGCTCTGCAACTCGTGGTTTAAAAACCAAACACTGAATAATAATAATAATAATAATAATAATAATAATAATAATAGACATTCCCTAGCAAAACGAAACCCACTGTGGCAGCAGCGAGGAGAGAAAATCTCTCTCTCCAAACATGCCGCCAGGAGCAGCCACCTGGTTACAAATGGCTCAGCCTCCCTCTCCCTCCCCTGTCCTGACAACTGAACTCTCCTTTCCCTTCCCCGGCCAGCTTGGATCACAGCTCCCTAGCTGGCCTCAGCTGCTGGAGCTCAGCAAGCAGAGCCAAGGAGGTTTCAAGCTGCCTGTGGGGAGAGAGGCACGGACAACTCTTACATAACATGCCCAGCTCCATTCATCGACCGAACAAAGGGGCTGACCTGCCCTGAGCCACAGGTGCCGCGGCGGAAGGGAGTCTGTTACGTAATGGCATGGAACAAAGGCGCTCCCCGAAGGGCACTGGCCCAACGAGGTCAAAACGGTCCCGGCTTCGCGGAGGGAGGAAAGGACACCCCGAACAGCCACGTGGAGAGGGGGGGAAGACCCAGGTGTCCTGGCGCCTGTCCGTCCCTCCCCCCCAAACACCCCCTGAGATCCTTCCTGCATGCTCTGCTTTTATGCACTCTGAATAACTACCAACACTCTCCCAGCTTTCAGAATGCAGATTCGCTCCTTCTCTCTCGCACACACTTTCACCCATAAATAAGCACTGAAAGGGTTTGAGCATGGGAGGAAAGGTCAAAAGGTGAAAGGTTAACTGCTTGGTTATCTTGAGAGCATGCCCTTTAATTTACTGGGGCTCTCTGCCCGGGGGTGAGATGGGGGGCAAAAAACCAGAACGCAGCGATTTCCAGTCTCCTCCCCAACTGTGCCCCTTCTTAGAAATGGAGACCCG
This sequence comes from Podarcis pityusensis, assembly GCF_964106645.2. Lineage (NCBI taxonomy): Eukaryota > Metazoa > Chordata > Lepidosauria > Squamata > Lacertidae > Podarcis > Podarcis pityusensis. The sequence continues at coordinate 24,830,536 of NC_138040.1, read as the reverse complement.
GTGAGCAACACCCAAAAGTTTGGCCTCGCAGCAGAAAACTCTTGGGACCTAAGTACCAGGAGTTAACAGCTTATTGCTTAATATCGCAGGCTGCTCTTGCAAACTCCATCTTCTGTAGGAAAGCGGGGAGGGTCTCCTTGTCGCCTCTAGTTCTTGCAGAACTCTTGCTTTTTGACAGCGGGCGTCTGCACCCACACAACCGTCTTCTGCTCTAGCAGATAGTTAACTACCTCCCTACTTTTAGCTTCTCCCACCCACCCATCTTTAAAGGTGCAATAAGAACAGGAACGAGGCGATTTCTGGCTTTGCTATGGGGTGGGCAGCACCCACACTTTAACCCCCTCCCAGGCTGAAAGCAGGGTTCAGCCTCCACATCAAGTCCACACAGTGATATCAGGATCAGAGCAGAGACAAGGACCCAGGGCTCCTGCTAGGCAGCAACAGAGCGGACTGCTAAGATTGCTAAACTCATGCCCACCTAACACATGCGGTGCAAGGCCCACCTACCCACCCTGCAATTTGTGGCCGGACCACCTGGCAAGGCAGGGGAAGCCCCTAGCCAAACCGAGCTTAGAAAATGCCATGAGGATGATGTGTGTGTGTGTGTGTGTGTGTGTGTGGTGAAGCCGAGCTGTACCTTGGTTTTATTGAGCACCAGACCCACAAAGGCAGAGACCAGCAGCGATCCTGGCATGGGTGTCTTGGTCCGCAGCTCCTTTGGCATGCCAGAGAAAGGCGAGACGGGGGGCTCTTCGGGGAGGGTGACCGTGTAGGAATTCCGCATGCTGCGAGGAGGCACTCCTCGCCTCTCTCCCCCCACAGGCTTCCTTCGGTAGGAGATCCAGGTGTGGAGAAAGGTGAGACTCAGACGGGTCTGCTCCTCTCAACCCCTTGCTCCTCCTGCTCAGACAGCAAGGCAGCGTTCCTCCAAAGCAGAGATGGACCCGGTGGAATCAAAGAGGGAGCGGAGCTGCTGAGTTTGGCGTGCCTTCTGCCCCAAGCGGAACCACAAGTGCTTCTTCTCCAGCAGGGAGGAAAAGTTTGGCAGGTTCTTCTGGCTGGACATGGAAGTGTGGCAGAGCGCGGGCGACCCTCCACACTGTGGCTCCGGCTCGCGTCTTTAAAATCCAGGGTCCGCCTCAAAGCTGTCACTCCAGGCAAAGCCGCTGCTGCTGCTTTCGCCTGCCTTCCCCGCTGCTGACGGCACCTGAATCACTCTGACATCAAGCAGGGGAGGTGGAACAGACGCCCAGGCAAGGCTGCACAGAAGAGGGCTCCCTCCAGGGAGGTACCGACGGCCAAGGCTGCAGGCAACTTTCTGCGCCGGGTGGGGAAGCCAAGGGGAAGTGTGACGGGTGGCTCTGCCTGGTCCTGCTGGGCGCTCGAGCGTCGTAGCAACCCGGCTCCGCAGGCCCAGCGATTTAAAGCACACACATACTCAGAGCAGGCACCGGGGGCGTGTAGAAGCCGATGAACTTTTCTTCCGGGTGGAACTATGACTCTCATCTCAGCCAGACAGAAATACTGTACTCAGTGCTATCCGTGATCTCTCTGTCTGTCTTTTTATTGGAGTCAGGGCCATAGCTGTCAAGGTTTTCCATTTTTTAAGGGAAAATCCCTTATTCCAAATAGAATTCCTCGCAAGAAAAGGGAAAAGTTGACAGCTGGCAGGGGAAGGATGTCGGAAGAGCCCCACATTTAAACCCACTTTTTTCACACGTCCCACAGCGAGGCGAAGTGACTTCTCTGAGTCCACAAGGTGAGGCAATGGTGAAGCTCAGAAGGACAGTTGGTTGCCCTGCACAGAGTTGCTGCCAAAGTAAGCCAACTGAAACCACACAGTGCCTCTTCCCCAAAGTAATGCCCGCAGGTGGCGTAGCTTCTCTCAGTGGCCCCCTCTTTCCCAGCCAGCACATGAAACTACCCACATCCCAGTAGCGGGGCAGAGAAAGAAGTGAGCTCTCTTGGTGCAATCTGGTTGTGCATTCTGTTGGTAGCCGAACTCCAATCTTGCCAAGGTGTCTAGTCTTTGAAGGGCAGAACAGTGGCATTGAGAAGGAGGACTCAAGAGACCACCCAGTCCAAACCATCTTGCACCCAAAGGCGTTCATTCACCAAGTCCGCCACAGATTAACTGTCCACACCACAGTGTGAATACTGCAGACAAGAGCGCAGAGGCGGCTGCTTTGAGACTCTTCGGTGGCTAGTTCGTCCAAACCTGTGTTCCCCACCCACTACCCCCAAACCATTTTACTGGTGTGGGTGGGAAAAGGGGGAGCAGAAAACTAAGGGGAAGAAAGTAAAAGGTTGTATGTGGGGAAATTGGAAGGAAAGAGCCCTTCAAGCTAGAGGGAGCTACCAGCGCCTTTGTGACACTGGCAGCCGGCATGCCAATCCCCATCCTCATTTTTCTGTCTTTTATCATCGAAATTTTTCAAAAAAATGTCAACATCGAAAATAAAAGGAAAGGAGTGATAGCCACTGAAGTACAAAAGGACAAGAAGGAACGCAGGGTATCCCAAGGCAAGCTATGTATGGCCATTGGGTGGCATTTTACCTACTTTGTGTAACACTGGCTGACCTCCAGATAATTTGCTGGTGTCAGCACTCTGCAAGGGGCTTGAGGTCTGATGCCAAATCCAGCACTGGCTTGGATTTCAATGACAAGTATTTCCTCTGCTTGAAGCACCCTTAACGGAGTATCCACTGCCTGACAAGCATCCTTCTTTACACACAGAGAGAAACTGAGGCACAGAAATAAAAGGGGAAGCTCTGTGCAGTCGCAGCAACTAAGTTGCCCAGGATCCCAGACTCTCCTGCAAAACCACATATTCCTCACAGCCATCGCAACAGACCCATTGTCTGGTGAACTCTTAAAATTTCCAGACGGGACTGACCAAGCGCCCGAGAGAAATCTATAAATCCCCTGGCCAATGGTCAGATTGTCCTGCGGTAACTTTCCATTGTTTACGTCAGATGCTTTCAAGAGTTAGGATGAAGTTTTGGAAAGTTGCACTTGAGGTTGTTAATTGCCATGTATCTATGCAGCCATAAAACCAACGCATACGGCCATAAGAAGAGTCTGCTGGATGAGGCCAGTGGCCTGCCCAGTCTAGCATCCTGTTCTCACAGTGGCCAACCAGATGCTTGTGCGAAACCCGCAAGCAGGATCTGAGCACAAAAGGACTCTCCTCTCCTGAGGTTTCCAGCAACTGGTATTCAGAAGTGCTGCTGCCTCCAACCGTGAAGAAAAGAAAAGAATGAACAGCTTTCCTTTCCTCTTTAATAAATCAAGCACCGCTTGTTCCTTTTTGCACTGTTTCCAACCTTCTTCCACCCTCCAACCAGATCTCTTTGTGCAGACGCTGCAAGGGAACTAACTTTAGCTTGGATGAGGTAGGGCTATTTTTGGTAGCGTTAAAAATAAACCCAGGGAGACATACATACATACATACATATATTGCAGCATTATTTATCTACAAGATTTGTAAGCCTTTCATCAGCATGACACTGTCACTCCAGGGAACGCAATCTGCAAATGCAGAGATAAAAGCACACGGGAATAGTAAGGAATTGGAATTGCTGACGCACGAGGATGGGCAAATGCTCCCATGCGTGCCCGGGACAGAGGTGATAGGAACGGCGCATTGTTACACCGCACACAGACCCAGGCGACAGCAGAAAACGTAATTACGGTTCTATAACTGTACCCAAATTGCTCTGCGCTCAGCGTGTTTTTGCAATCATGAACACAGTTGGAACGCAGGCAGGCTGCACACCCACACAGAGATGAGAGTCCAGAAGTACACAGTGCCAACCCAGCATTCACATATCAGGAGACTGCGCAGGAAGACAGACAGAGGCGGCGGCGTTGAAATAACAGGGTCCAATCACCTATGGAAGCCCTTTTCATATGCAAGAGTGAGCAGCGTTCAGCTAGGGCACGTTGGTTAGAGAGTTGACTTTACCTCTCGCAATCACAGACATAGAGAAGACACTTGTAGGGAAGAAAATAAGAAAGCTGTTTACTATAGGAAATGCCTAACTGGGGTGGCATGGCCCTGGGCACACAATTTTTGAGGAGGTGCAAACCAGGCACCCCCAGTGGGCTGGGGCTCGTCTCCGCTTGCCAAGGGCTGTATTAGCTGGCCAGGCTCCCCCCTGCCTGAGCAGGCAGGCAGTTCAGCTTGGCCCCACTTTGCTCCAGCAGGGGTGGTGTTGCTCTAGCGGCAGGGGCTGGGCTGGCACCCCTGCCTGGCACCCACCCGCCCTTGGCTCCAGCAACTGGCACGATGCCACTGTGTCTAACGTGAATAGAACCGTTTCTCGCTCTAGTCTGATCAACTAGTCTAGAGGAGAGCATGGCAGCCATGCTTGCTCCTTTCCTTTCTCAGAGGTTAGCTACAGATGACCTCTCACCTTGAGGTCTGAGAGAGAAGAGTGAGGAGGAGGAGGAAATGGCAAGCAGGATGCAGCCTAAGACTTATCAGTCCAATCAACAAGGTGATGGAGAAGTAAGGCACTAGGTTAAAGGTACAGAGAGAGTCTGGGGACCTGCTTTAACCCTATGCAAACCCCTCTTCCGCAAGCTGAGTTGCACCCAAACTTCCAACAGGAGGTTTCCAGGTTGTCGCTGTTTCCAGATGGGATTCTGAGCTCTTCCACAATTCCTCTTGTCCTGGGCCCTAGAGAGCGCAGATCCCAGTGTATTTTGTTGTCCCCCTCCTTTCTGGACATGGCTCTGAGTGGTTTTGCCTTTGCTCCCTGGAAAACCCACTCCTTAGCGCTCCATGAGAACTAACAGTGGCAATCTGCAGAAAATCAGATTGTTGTTTCGTTCCGATTCGGCCCAAACTATGGGTTTTCCCAGGGTGGGGGAAAGAGGTGAGGCAGATGGAGGTGTGGATAAGCCCTCAGTCCTATATTGGGCAAACCCTGCTTCTGAAATTTTAGATGACTGGGAGGTTTTGCGCAACAAACTCGCTTTCCCTGGGAGATTGGGCTTTTTGCAATAAGGGAAGTGACGTGGGAATATACCGGAAAGCGCAGGTAACACTTGCTTTGACGCAACATCATCTAATTTCTCACTATTGACAAATCAAGAAAGAATGTTCATTAAATAGCCAACATCATCTCATCTCATCTCCCTCTCATCAGAATGAGTTCCCTAGGAAGAGGGGCTGCTTGTTAAATCATGCTGGGAACTTTAGAGGGGAATAGGCCCCTTCAAACAACTCTCAGCACCCTTTACAAACTACAGTTTCCAGGATTCTTTTTTTTTGGGGGGGGGAAAGAAGAATCCATGACTGTTTAAAGTGGTATGATACCGCTTTAAATGTACAGTGCAGATGCGGCCTGAACTGATTTTATAAATGTTCCACTGTTGCAGCTATACTCATTCGTGAGAAAGGCTTTGGGTGTAAATCACAAGGTAAAATTCACACCGGCTGCCTTGCAGGAACATCTTCGGGAGAAGAAAAGGCTAAGGAGTAAACCCTACACAAATCAGAACAGACCCATGGAAGTCAATAGGCACGACTAACTTAGGTACATTCATTTCAAAGGGTCTACTCTGTGCAGAACTCAGTTTAATGCAACCCATTGCTTATATATATGTAAATATTTCATTAGCATTTTTAAAACAAACACAATTATTTTGTGTGTGTTTCTTCTGTACTGTAAATTGCTTCCAGGAAGCCTCATGGGAAACCTATCCAATCAATCAATCAATCAATCAATCATTGCATTAATGCCCACTAAGAGTATACCCACTGAAATTACGAGACCCAAGTTAGCCATGTCTATTAATTTCAGTGAGGCTGACGAGCACTGGAAAAAACCCAGTGTCAAAAGACTCTTCTCTATCCGTTTGTCTGATTTTTCTTTTCTTTTTAAAAGGGCACTGAAGATTCCTGTGTGATATGAAAGCTGCCACAGTTGGAGCAATGGGGGAAGGGGAGAGGGAGATATTTACTTTACTGGGTTTGTGGCTTCTTTAAGCAGCTGCTGGGATGGCTCTCTGACCACCAGGGAAGGAGGAGGAGGCCTCCTCCAAGTGTCGGATAGCCAAGAATTCCTAGAAGCCAGTTTGTGGATGGAGCACGAGGACAGCTGAATGCCTTCCTGCGGGCAGCAGCGGCCAAGGCAAGTGAGGGTTAGGGCAGACCTCAAATGGCCCTGGAGAGCCTGCGTGGCACGTTGCATGCCAAAGGTGCAGCCCCAGTTGTGCAGAAGAGGGAGTTTCAGCTGGGAGAAAAGTTCCAGCTGCTCTCAAATGACAGTTCCGAGGTTAGATTGCTGCAATATGCTCTGTGTGGAGGTGCCCTTGGTGGTAATTTGGAAACTGCAATGGGTTCGGAATGCAGCGGCCAGGGCGACCGAGTCGAGCCAGCAGTTCGGATCACATTGTCCTGAACTTGAGCTGGGTTGTAGCTCAGCGGCAGAGCATCTGCTATGCAAGCAGAAGGTCCCAGGTTCAGTTCCTGGCATCGTTCAGCCCGGACACGGAGATCCAGCGCCGAGGGCCTTCTGGCGGTTCCATCATTGAGAGAAGTGAGGTTACAGGGAACCAGACGGAGGGCCTTCTCGGTAGTGGCGCCCGCCCTGTGGAACACCCTCCCTTCAGATGTGAAGGAAATAAGCAGCTATCTTATTTTTAAAAGACATCTGAAGGCAGCCCTGTTTAGGGAAGTTTTTAATATTTAATGCTGTATTGTTTTTAACACTTGATTGGGAGCCGCCCAGAGTGGCTAGGGAGACTCAGCCAGATGGGCGAGGTATAAATTAATTATTATTATTATCATTATCATTATTATTATCTCCAGGTAGAGCTGGGAGAGACTCCTGTCTGACATCCAGGAGGGTCACTGCCAGTCAGAGCAGCAAATAATAAGCTAGATGGGCCACACTGGTTGCCCATCTGTTTCAGGCCAAATTCAAGGTGCTGGTCTTAACCTTAAAAGTCTAACAGCCTAGTAATGTAGTATCTCAAGAATCACACATCCCTTTGGGATCCAAGCACGTTTTTCCATCTCTGGAGGGAATGCCCTCTCAGTCTCATCATTCCGGTCCCAAGGTTATCAAGAGAATATCTAAAATAATCAAATTTCAGGCTTCTGGACAACTGTCGTTACTCGGATATGTGGACGGACAACATGAAAGCTCTCAAGAACTTTTGACATGGATGCTAGTTGCAGCTAGGATTTCAATAGCCCAAACAATGGAAAACCTTGAAAAATCTACATTTGTCTTTGCCGTATAAGAACTTGCTGCGGGAAAAATAACACCTAAACTGATGGTCTCCAGGGGGAAAGAGGATCAAGAACACTCCTAGGTCATCTAGTGGGATTTTATTTCTCATGCTTTCGACTCAGTTGACCAGCATTCACTGTCCATGCCAGAACAGGAAATATAGATATTTTGAGTTATATTGATGTGTTACCATTCCTCCTCCTCCGCCTCCTCCTCCTCCTCCTCCTCCTCCTCAGTATGATGGATGCTACTGTTCTTTTGGGTTGTTAGTAATGGTCATTATGCTTAAATTTAATAATAATAATAATAATAATAATAATAATAATAATAATCACATTCTCCTATATTAGCACAGTGTGCACTTCTTATCTATTTTCTTATTACCAGGTCTGTGGCTGTATAATAGCATTGGCTCTTCTGGCTTGTTTGTTTAATTATTTTCTGCCTTTCGTCTACCATGGTTCCCAAAAGGTCACCTATCCAGGCGCTGAGCAAGCCCCAGGCTGATACACAGCTGCAGGCGAGCACGACACATACAGAGCCTCCTTGGTGGTGGCTCCCAGAATTTGGTGTGGTCTCCCAAGAGAGGGCCTGCCTAGCTGCACTGCTACAATGAGAAGACGACTTTATTTCAGCAATGCATTTTTTTGGGAGGGTGGGGGACTGGCGAAGGAAGAGGAGTGCGGGGGGAGCGTACCGCCCCCGGCAGCGCCATCCCGGTGGGGTGCCATCGCGGCTGCCCCCCGCCCACGCTGGGCACCATGCCCCCGCAGGTGGCGTGCCATGCCCCCGGGACGCATGCCAGCCCTGCCCCACCTACTCTCCACCCCCCGGTGCCGGAGCATGAAGCTCCCCCATGGTGGGGTGTGTGTGTGTGGCAACCATTTTAAATATGCTGCTGCAGCTGCCCTCATAAGCACTGTTGTAATTTTCTTGCTGTTTGCTGGATGACTTCTCTTGTTATTTGTTGGTAAGGATAGGGATGGAAATCCATTCGAAACAAATTTATATATGGAATTTAGCAACTCTGACCCAACCAAGCCTTGCCTGTATCAAATCTCCTCTTGCATCAAGCACCTGCTTATATCCGAGCCACCTGTGCACTGTCAATTTAAGCCCAATTATTTACGTGCAAAATCAAACGGAACAAAAATCCCTTATATTATGCGCAAAAAAGAATCAAGCCCTGTGCAGTTTTGCATTTCTACAGCATAACTGAATATGCATTTTCATACAATTACATGCATGGTTCTATGTATCTCTTTATGTGCTGACTACATCAGGAAACCTGGAGTGCATGTACGTACAATAATGTACATAGCGTTATACATTTATTTACATACAGTGGTAACTCAGGTTACATACGCTTCAGGTTACAGACTCCGCTAACCCAGAAATAGTGCTTCAGGTTAAGAACTTTGCTTCAGGATGAGAACAGAAATCGTGCTCCGGCGGCGCAGCAGCAGCAGGAGGCCCCATTAGCTAAAGTGGAGCTTCAGGTTAAGAACAGTTTCAGGTTAAGAATGGACCTCCGGAACGAATTAAGTACTTAACCTGAGGTACCACTGTATATGATTTCTTAACTGTCCTTCACCTGTCCTAGGACAGAGTACAACAATATAATATACAGATACAAAAACTATCTCTGTTCCAACTAGAGCAGAATATTATAATGCATACAATCATGCGAGAATTATTTGCATTTTCAGCAGAACATGCCAAAACCAAAACCAAACACCAAAACCACCCAGCCTTGATTCTTGTCGAGATCAAGATGGGAATTAGAAAAAAGGCAGTGCAGTCAAGCTCAACATTGAGGTTTTCAGAAAATTCTATCCCGACTGCCAATTATTTTATTTTATGTTTTGAAGCGGCCTTGGTCATTTTCTAGAATGAGAGGGTGGAAAATGTTAGAATTAAAAGTAAATGATTAATCAAGGCAAGCTGGCTGCCATACAACTCCTGGGCAGCCCCAGTGAGGAAACTCTCAAAGCGGGGGGCTTCGTAGTGGCGCACATCCCTCTTGCAGTGGTGGTGGGGCGGATGCAGCAGTGACCAGGTGGCCTCAGGTTGCCCAAAGAACAGGCTGTGATCTTCCTACTTGGCAACAGCCACCGGGTTCACCAGCCTGGGACAATGCAGATGGGTGATTAATGGGGCGAGAAATTTCCGGAAATTCCAGATGTCAGGAAGCAACGTGTGGAGAATTGCAAGCATGGGGGGGTGAGGTGAAGAGCTATTGGTGGATCCAAATGGGGGCTTGGCTCAAAGGCCAGATTGAGAGAGAGACCCCAGGGAAACATCAGAGAGCTACCCTGCAATGGGGCTGAGAAGCCATCCAAAGGCAAGAGAAACCTGAAGGCTGCTTTGCTTAACCCGTTTTTTCTTCCTAAGTTACATGTCTCCTTTCTGTGTGCTCTCTGTTCCCACATTCCCAGCATGTTCGTACTCCTGTCTCAGCGACTTCTACGCAGGCTTGGTTGTGCCCACAGGATGCAAGAGGGAAGGATACCCCAAGGAGGCGCTCTGTGGAGAGCTGGCGTCAGCACCAGGCCCGTTGGTGGAGCAACTCTGCGTTACAAAGATGTTTGCAAACGTGGCACGAAGGATGGCACCGTCAACCCTGTCTTGTGGGAATCCGTTACAGGCAACTGCAGTGCCTGGAGGCAGGCAGTCAAGTCGTGCATCTGAAGTGAGAGCTGGACCATAAAGAAGGCTGATCGCCGAAGAATTGATGCTTTTGAATTATGGTGCTGGAGGAGACTCTTGGGAGTCCCATGGACTGCAAAAAGATCAAACCTATCCATTCTTAAGGAAATCAGCCCTGAGTGCTCACTGGAAGGACAGATCGTGAAGCTGAGGCTCCAATACTTTGGCCACCTCATGAGAGAAGACTCCCTGGAAAAGACCCTGATGTTGGGAAAGATGGAGGGCACAAGGAGAAGGGGACGACAGAGGACGAGATGGTTGGACAGTGTTCTCGAAGCTACCAGCATGAGTCTGACCAAACTGCGGGAGGCAGCGGATGACAGGAGTGCCTGGCGTGCTCTGGTCCATGGGGTCACGAAGAGTCAGACATGACTAAACAACAACAAACAACAAGCAGTGACCGGAGGAGAAATGGCCACTGGGAGGAGGACAGAGAGAAGAAATGCCATGGTGCATCTGCAGTGGAACAGCCGGACGCCTTCATCTGCCCCAGCTGCAACAAAACATGTCTTTCCTATATCGGTCTCTACAGCCACAGCAGGCGCTGCAACCATCCAACAGCTTGACCTCACCCCCAAAGGCGCACACCTCCATCGTCTCCCAAGATTGACAAATGTTAGCAAAAAAACAAGGATCTCCTCCCCTCTCACTTAGGAATGCTATTCTAATGTTATTTGCATCAAGATTATTTAACGGTTTGTACGGTATTATATATCGTATAGACCCACCTACTCCAGTACTGTGCTCCCACAATACCCTCTTGCCTCTCGGAATCCTGCAAGTGGGAACTGAGATCTTTCCCAACTTGTCACTCCCAGATATTGGCATTCAGAGCCATGAATCCTCTGACAGCATCTATTTTCATTGTTTTTTCTAAGCTGCCCAGAGGACTTTGGTCCATAGGCAGTCCAGAAATTAAACGAAATAAATAAATAGGAAGAAAGGAAGGAAGGAAGGAAGGAAGGAAGGAAGGAAGGAAAAAACACTACAAGTTATGTAGCTGCATGCTACAACTTCAGCAAACATCTAGTTTGGCCCTGAACAAAAATGAGGTAGAAACGGTGGTGTAGGACCTGTGATAGATCTTGTTCCCATATGCAGGTCATCACTTGATGTTGCAAGTCAGGGCGGAGTATCTAATTCATACTTTCCGACATCATACGTGAAGTGACACAGAGCCATCCTTAGAAATTCACACTTTCCTGAATTTCGCAGTGCTTGCTCTCCAGCCAAGTAACGTATACAAAAATAAAATAAAATATGTGTATGTTAGGATAAAATGTGCTTACGTTAGTGAAAACGGCGTACAAAAATGCACTCTTATCGGAAGACACTGCTTTGCACAGATGTGTGCAAAAGGCGAAAACAGTGCACCAGCATGTGTACGTTAGGAGAAATAGGCACTGCTAGCAAGTTTTCATGGGGATTAAAAAAATTAATAAAATTGCAAACTGATGTGGAAACAGGGAGAACGGAACTTAAGGTTGGAACTTAAGTCTGGAACGTGAAATTGGCAAATTTGCCCATCACCAAAGTGATGAACACACCCTGCACACATCGGCCTCGACTGGCTGAGCGGTGTGTGTACTTGGTGGCAGTGGTGCAGAGAATAAAGAGGGCAGGGATAAGAGGAGCTGAGGTCTTGGAGGTGCAGCAGAGCACTAGTGGGTTGAAGGAAAGCTTTGGAGACAAGACTGTGTGGCAAGCTAAGCCCTACTTATTTACCAAGGCCTTTAAACTCAATTTGGGCCCCATTTGGATCTATCCGTTTTTATGGTCAGCAGGCTTACTGATTTTAGTCTTCTGCTTGTGCTGTCGGTTTTAACTTTTCCAGTGGTTTTATCTATTTTGTTGTTTCAATTATCTACTGTACACCAGCCTTCCCTCACTAGGTGCCCCCTGGATGCTTTGGACTACAACGCCCATCAGCCCCAGCCCCGAAGCTGATGGGAACTGTTGTCTAAAAAAATCTGGAGAAGCCTGATCTACAGAGTGGTATTATTGGAATACCTGACCTGTCAATGGGCTCGGTGACCTTGTCAAATGAAGAAAGGACCTTGCCATATGGTTAAACCCAGCTCTCTTTTTGACAGGGGTGGGGAACTTTTTCCAACCCGAGGGCCACATTCTCTTCTGAGCAACCTTTCAGGGGCCACTTGCCCCTGGGTCTGAGGCTGCCTGCCCCTGCCTTACGAGAACAGTGGCAACCCATGCGTGCTGGGCTGGGAGAGCAAAATGGCAACATTCCCTCCTAGCTCAAATCAGATACAAGAAACAAGCCTAGGCTGACACTGGAAAAGTTTGCTCCTCTTCAAAAGTGGTCCTGTTTTCAGCTGCGGAGTCTCATGCCGACAAGTGCCTCTCATTCTGCCCCACCCCAAGACGGCAAAGTCCCAGCCTCCCTCCCTCACTGGGGTGGCTTAATATAGGAGCAGCTCTGCAAGGCAATTCTTCTGGGTCACTTGGGGTTATGGCAGCCCAGTCCAAATGCCCTCTGCATGCTTCTTGGTTGAGCTATTTGGTAACTGAATATAGGCATGCCCTGGGGTTACAGAGAGGGGAGCTTAATGATCCCTGCTGCTATTTGCTGGTCTTGGGTTTTCAGAGTCAGGCAGCAAAATAAGAACCGTTATAGAAATGGATTGGTTAAGTTGCAATGCAAATTCCCGAAGAGCGTGTGTGTGTGTTTTATGGGAGTGTGTGGCTGGGACTGTGTTCTGTGCCATTAAACTGACAGCGCTGTGGGGTCACACCAGTCACATGGGATTTGCAGTGCGTTCACACTGCCAGGTTACTACAACCACCGGATGTGGCACATGACTGGCTAAAAATTATTCCTTTCCCCCCAAAGATACTTGAAAGAGATGATGCAAGAGCTTAAGAAGAACACTATCTGGCTCTGACTTCCATCTCCCACAAAGACCCAGGTAGTATGGCCAATGGTTAGGGGATGATGGGAGTTGTAGTCCAATAACACCTGCAGGACAACAGGGTGGGGAAGACTGTCTGCACCATATGAAGAAGGAATTTACAGGATGTGTGTAGAGATGGGTGTGACTGCTTCTGGGGTGAAAAGTGAAGGAAGAGGGTCCTTTTTATAACAACAGCATCCTCCAAAGGCTCCTCTGTTCTTGAACCTCATGTCCCACAAGGGCACAAACCCAGGGCAGGGCCTGTTCGTGAGGCAGACTGAGGCAGCTGCCTCATGTGGTGGAATCCTAGGATCATCTCTGCTGGTACCCGGCTGCTGCTGCCGCCAAGGAAGCGAGGAGATGTGGCTGTGTCGGCTTCCGGGTTCCAGTGAGATCTTGTGAGAGCCCTGCGAGATCGCACAGAGGCCTTGCGAAATCTCACCAGAACCCAGAAGCTGCAGCCATGCGACCCTAGGAAGTGGTTTCGGTGGAAGCAGCAAGGGGTGGTACACACACAAGGCAGCAATTTCCTGTTTTGCCTCAGGTGGCAAAATGGGACATGCTACCCCTGAACACACCTGTATCTATTAGGGCAGGGGGAAGGAACATGTGGCCCTCTACTTGTTGGAAGCTGGACTCCAACTCCCCCAGCCAGCATGGCCAGTGGTCAGAGCAACATCTGCAGGGCCGCACGTCCCCCATGTAAATAGCTGTCAACTTTCAGATTTGAAAATAAGGGATCAGCAGCCTCACCTGTCCCGGGGACAGTCTACGGGATATCTAACAATCCGGGATAGCAGCGGGAAATGGTGCTGGAATAAGGGGATTTCCCGCAAAAAAAGGGAAGGTTGACTGCAATGCCCATGTATCCCAGCATGTTTCAAAAACCAGGCTTCTTCAAGACAATGCATGTCGTCCTCCAACTTATCCGCCTCTAAATCAGTGGCTATATTTGCATGAAGGTTCTGGTAGGCCCATCGTGCTAGGGAAGAATGCATTGGGTTTTCCTCCTATCTGGGACTCTGCTCTGCTGATTCTTACGTTGCATGCCAGGCACGCATATAGGTAGGAAGGGATGACAGAGAATTCCAACAAGAACAGAAATGTTGAGTGGAAACGGCCGATGTTTGCTTATTCATCCCGTGTCCACAATGGAAATCAACCCGGAGAACATGACTAATATTCGCTGCTAGCTTGGGTCGCTTTCAGTTCTCAAACGACATGTAACAGATTGCCTCCAATCCTAGTGAATAGGCGTACCAAGTCAGTGGGATATCGGGGCAGACAAAATCCCCCCTTATCCACGCTGCCTCATACTCTTGCGCCTGCTCCCGTCTCAAGGCTGTGCACGGGTGAAAGAAATAACCGCTTGCCCTCAGGAGCACCCCAGCTGCTTTGCTGGCCTTCTCGGTGTCTGTCCCAGACGGAGCCAGATGGTGCGCCGCGTGCCCATGTGAAGGAGGCGTGTGCAATGCCAGCTGGGAGGCCGACAGCCCCTCCCACCCAGCAGCCAAGCCAGGCCAGCGGAAGGAGGAGTAGAGAGGGAGGAAGAGGCAAGAATTTCTGAGTGAAGGAGAGAGGGGGGATTTAGGGATGGGAGAGGGGAGAGGAGCTCCCTGCCCCCCTAAAGAATAGCTGCCTCCTTAAAGAAGATATGTCTGCAGAAACTGACTGATTTGGAGGATTAGACCCCAAACTGGCATTTATTGAAACGGTAATATTCAAAAGCCAATGGAGGGAACGTTTCACCTTCCCAGGACATTCTGGGTCCTTTTTGTGATTATTTGTGCTTTCAGTACTGCTTGCAGCTGCAAAAGTTCCAGGGCAGGCATCCTGCTTTGCTTGCAATTGGTCCATCTCCTGCAGCTCCCAGCTGATATTCCATGACATTTCATACCACCAACTGTTACAGTGCTGGCTGGGGCTGGTGTGAGTTGTGGTCCAAAACTCTAGGTTTAGGAAGGCTGGAATAAGCGGTGAGCTTCAAAATCCTACACCCCCCCCCAAATTAAATAATAATAATTTTGGGTTGTTCTCAGAGTGCTAGCATGGGGTGTGTAGAAGAGGAACAGCGCTGGCATTTGGTGGGTGGTTAGCGACAGAGATTTTGCTAGGGTTCAGGTTTAGCTTAGAGTCCTGCCACCAGTCCCTGGAAAGACCACCTGCTCCTTAATTTTATGTGATGGGGGCCACGTTGCATTTCCCCCCAGTAGTGAGAGGAAAGGCACTCTGCACATGCTCAGAGGTACTTTCACCTTTGCTATTACTTCATACCTGCATCTTCAATGGTGGGGAGGGGCATGGCTACAGATTGGGATGTGGGCAGGGAGGCGTTAAGTTGGCAGAACTAGAGGGGCCACCCGAACCAGGAGCAATGGTTGCTTCTGGACTAGAGGCTACAAGCTCTAGGCTTCAGCTACACATTGCTTGAGAAGCGCTGCAATCTCTGCCCATGCAGTACTAACAATGGAAGAAGATTCCTGCATTGCAGGGGGTTGGACTACATTGTCTCTTGGGGTTCCCCTTCCACCTTCACGATTCTATAATTCTAAGTATCGCTCCCTGTTCTGCCCTGCCTTTGTCGCATGCGACACGAGTTCACCTACCAAACAAAAGCTACGTTATTCATCTCACGGTCTGCTGTGGCGAAACGTGATTAATTAGCATAAACGTTTACGTGATTAATTAGCATAAACGTTTACGTGATTAATTAGCATAAACAATGTTATTCTACCTCATTCATTTTACCCAATCTGTGCACCAAAGTAGTGGAGCCCTAAAATGGGGGGAAAAAGAACTGTACCACTTCAGACTGTGTGCATGGAATGGGGGCAGAGGAGGAAGTTCCTTTCTCACTTAAAAACAAAGTGATTGCAAGTTAGAAAACAACTACTACTCACACTAATGTATTAGGGGGGTGAGGTTCTAGTCTAGTTCATTCCCTGTTCCCTAGTTTTCTGTTGGCAGGGACCTATGTTTGTTTTAAATGAGGGGGGATTGAGAAAATGGTACCCTCCGCTGGCCTGACACCTCTACCATGAAGTGGTACAGTCCACTCTGCCATCCTACCTCTGGATTCCACCAACTCAGTGTGCCCAGCTGTGAAGCACTGGGTCTAACCAGCAGTAAATTGCCATGCAGCCCACCTGCCCACCTGCTTTGCTCAGGCTGGAGTGGAAAGTTACCGGCCGTGGTGTGAGAGAGTTCAAGAAGGCCATGCATGCATGCAAGGGCACGTGAACCTTTGCAAAGCAGGCGTCTCCCAGAATGTTAAGTGCTCTCTGCCACCCGTTTCTAGTCTAGCTGAGTTTACTGCAAACATGGAAAACTTCCCTGAGTTATGGAAGTGACCGGCGACAGCCAAGCAAACAAACAAGCCCTCCTTGCAACGCTGTCTACTGAAGGGCTTAATCTGAACAAATAGTTCTCCAGGGCTTAGCTCTCAAGATATTTCTGTATACCTTGCATCCACCTGCATTGCAACGGAGCGAGCCCCTGAGCATGTCCTGAGTGGCTTTCCCCACCAAAACTGGCGGCACTGAAGAGCTTCTGAGATTTCACCTAGCCTGACCCACACAGTTCCAAGCGTGCATTTTCCATCTTGAGGACCAGAAAGTTGCTTTTTACAACACTGAAGTTTTCTCGATTATTTGATGCCAGTTTCTGTGTCTGCGCAGAACCACAGCACACACTCGGGTCCTGGTTATGCCCTCTCACTTACATACCCTTCGCCTCAATTAAGTGGCAGCTGGTTGCTGCCCAGCGGCGAGGGAGTGGCACTCCGCACGTGCTCAGAAATACACCCACTGACTCGTATGATAACCTCAACACTGGAGAAAACAGGTTTCGGAGGACAAACTCTGGTTTGTCTTATGATGAAGCAGGCATCCCCTCACCCCCATGAGTGTCTATGCTGCCTTTTAGAATGGCAACCTTCAGTCACTCTGTGGAGACAGGAACAAGGGGCTGGGCCATGGAGGAGGGACAAAAGCAAGTGCTGCAAGGGCACCTCTGTTGCTCCCAGCGAGTGGCACGCCAGCTGGATCTGCCATCCTTGGCATTGCCCATCCCTGGTTATGTCATCATCTCTGCTGTGTTCACAAACAGTTGGTGGCGGCGGAGCACTGAATGTACCAGCGTGCCAGCCGTGGCAAGCGAGCTCTTGCAGCCGACTCTTCCTGCTTCCACCCAGCCAGGACCCTCCTTCTTCCTCTAAGCTGCCAGCTCTGGGTGCTAGACAAACACAGCTGAACCCTGAATCACAAAAGGAGTGGTGATGGAGGAGGAGGAGGAGCAGAAACCTCTTTCTGTTCCCAAGCCATGGTGTGTGTTTTTCAGCTGGAACTCACCAGAACTCAGTTCTGGCCCCTCTCAGGCAGGCGCCATTGCCATTATAAGAGAACAAGGGTGAGTTCCAGGACCTGTTTTTTCTAGAAAAACAACACTGCCCCAAGCACTCCTTCCAACGCCAATCTGGGCATCACCGCTGTGCCTCCTTAGCTCTGAATCTGCCAGGGTTGGCAGCAAAGATCCATCTTTGCCCAACCTCCTGCTTCCCACAGTGACGCATCTGATGCCCCTGATAAGCTCACAAAAAGGGCATGCGCTGCCACTCCCCTCCGCAAGTATTACTCTGATAGACTGTCTCCATCCACAGAGATTCCAAACCATAGAAAGCAACATTATTTAGGGGATTTGTTTTCGCACACAAAACTGCATCGCACAAATAGAAGGATGAAGGCTTCGACGAAATGCTTTTGCTCGTCTTACTTCACTTGGGAACGTAACCAGGAAACAAGCTTAGGAAATATGTTTTTAAATCTCTCCATGGAGATTCCAAACCACAGAAACAACATTCTTTGTGGAGGTTTTGCTTACAGACTCCACTAACCTGGAAGCAGTACCTCGGGTTAAGAACTTTGCCCCAGGATGAGAACAGAAATTGCGAGGCGGCGGCGCGGCAGGCCCCATTAGCTAAAGTGGTACCTCAGGTTAAGAGCGGTTTCAGGTTAAGAATGGACCTATGGAACGAATTAAGTTCGTAACCCGAGGTACCACTGTACTTAGATTAGCTGGACTGTCCCACTGATTTTTTTAAAATAAATAATAATAATAATAATAATAATAATTATATGACCCCCTCATTTTTCTCAACCGTCCTTCCCTATCAATAATATTTATTTGTGAAAAGGGGGTGAGCACATGACAGGCTCTCGAAAGCACGATGTGAAAGTCCTGCCCTCCAATCTTAAACACATGGAGACCAGTTGCAGTTACTTAGGCAAGAAAGGAATTCACTCTGTGCATGCTCAGCAGCACCCTCAGCCATCACTCTCGCACTTTGAATGGGTATGCCATTCAAAACTGAAAATGTGGGCCTGAAAATGGTGAGAGTCTGCTTCAAAAGGGTCCCTGCCTGACACCAATCTAAGGACAATGACTTTATAGACTTACGGACGGGGAAATAAATTGGGAACCTTACAGTGTCACTATTTGGGGTCCTCTGCTGAGGGCTGGCTGTGGACTCAGTGGGAAGCCACGAATATTTAAATGCGACACAAAAGCGCTCTGACGGTGTGCTGCGGGTGTGAGCTCATGCGCCAAACATTCTGCGCGCGTCGCATCCCTAAAGGCGAACTAATTGCACATTGCTCTATCATGCGCAGAGGAAGAACCAGGGAAGCACGCCCTTGAGGCGCCTGTGTGCATATACACACGTGCACACACACCTCCATGTGCTGAGACAGCTGTCTCAGTCCGTGACACACTCTGGGGAGCACCTCTCGGCGGGCCCCACCCCAGACCTTCTCTAATCTGCTCCACAGCGGCCTATTGACATAGCAAGAGTTTGTGTGTGTTCTTAAGCAAGCATTAAACAATTATACCTGTTACATAAACTCAGGGGACTAGTGCCAAGCAGGGAGGGAGAGACTGACAGGGAGACTTAATTACACAGGCTCTGAGCTCTGCTGCCAGATCACCTTTTTGCTGCCAGGACTGGGAGGAAGTGGTCCTCCCTAGGAGACTCAGTCCCAAGGGCAAGAAGGCCTGAGAATCTTGGCATTGAGGGGTCTTAATCTGAGGCAGGGCTCCATACCTAGGGCTTGTGCCCCAGGATGTGTTTCTTAGGCAGGTCACCTCACCTTTCTCCTTTCTCCCCGCTTTTAGGAAGGTCTCACACACGGCACATTAGATAGGATAATGGAGCGACCCCCAGAACCTGCCCTCCTAGGCGTAACAGGTGTATTATCCATTTATAGTTAATAACTAACCACGGTAACTATGTCAATATCATCATGCGCTGTAGTATCTCGTTGCACTTGGCTACCTTGGGAGTATTGTGCTCTAGAAGTCATGTTTGCGTGCGTCGTGCGATGCACGCAGATACGTTTATTTAGCTTTCAGGGTGCAAGTCACTGTAGGATAGGAGGAATGAAGCAAAATAATACTCTGCAGTGGCTCTCCGTCTGTGGAATGCTCTCCCCAGGGAAGTTCGCCTGGCGCCTTCATTATACACCTTTAGGTGTCAGGCAAAAACGTTCCTTTTTATCCAGGCCTTTGGTTGACCTGATGGACATCCTATACCCTTTTAAAATGTGGCTCTTTTTGCGGGGGGGGGGGAGGAGTTATTATTGGGTTATTGTTCTTGTTTCGATTTTATATATTGTGATCTTTTCTGTGAACTGCCCTGATACCTCCGGGTATAGGTCAGTACAGTGGTACCTCGGGTTACATACACTTCAGGTTACATACGCTTCAGGTTACAGACTCCGCTAACCCAGAAATAGTACCTCGGGTTAAGAACTTTGCTTCAGGATGAGAAGAGAAATCATGCTGCAGCAGGAGGCCCCATTAGCTAAAGTGGTGCTTCAGGTTAAGAACAGTTTCAGGTTAAGAATGGACCTCCGGAACGAATTAAGTACTTAACCCGAGGTACCACTGTATATAAATCCAATAAATAAAATAAAAACTGCACTAACATTCCTGCAACAGAGATTAGTCTGCGTGTTGGGCAGGAATGCCAGTGCAGGCTGCTAGTTCACAATTCCCGATGGTATCTCCAGTTAAGAGGGAAGACAGCCTGTCTGAAAGTCTGGAGAATCACACCAAGTTATAGTAATCCAAACCATGCTGAACGAGATTATCTCGCGGCAGATTCCTATGTTTCATTTGCTCCCACCAGCCACAACCAGAAAGATGGCAGCTGTAGTCCAGCAAGAGCCACAGGTTCTCCATCCTGACACGGGAAGCTTGTTTTACCTTGGAACCAGTGTCTGAAATTTGTCAGCTGCACTTTGCACCTGGCTATCGGCCACTTGCGACCAAGTGAAGATGCCCAGGTGCCAGGATGGCGCCTGACGTCTCTGCCATCCGTAGGCGCATGTCTGGGGATCCTTGGATCAATCTCGACTTCTTCTTTTTTGCATGCACCAGCAGCACATCCTGTAGAATTCTACCCATTACATTTTATCTGCACAATCAGAATGAATTTCAGGAACCAAAAAGTCATATTGAAAAAATTCGACTTTCGAGCCGTCTGCCTCCAAAATAGCAACTAGGTATTCTGTTCTGGTGGCCATAACCCTCTTTTTAAGGAGCGATTTGGTGCTTAGCTTATATATCTGAGTTTCTAACACAGCTTGGAGCCCACCTCCCGTGACTTCTGCCTGTCAAGGTGAACAAGAAGTGTGAAGTAAAGGCATTTGTCATGCAAATGAACATTCTGGCCAATGCACATTATATGAGAGAGAGAGAGAGAGAGAGAGAGAGAGTGTGTTTTGGACTTGATACCCCGCCTTTCACTCCCCTTAAGGAGTCTCAAAGTGGCTAACATTCTCCTTTCCCTTCCTCCCCCACAACAAACACTCTGTGAGGTGAGTGGGGCTGAGAGACTTCAGAGAAGAGTGACTAGCCCAAGGTCACCCAGCAGCTGCATGTGGAGGAGCGGGGAAGCGAACCCGGTTCCCCAGATTACGAGTTGACTGCTCTTAACCACTACACCACACTGGCTCTCAATATAATAATATGGCTCTCAATAATATGTCGCGTTACAAGAACCAAACCTGAACAGGCTTTGCTTAAGCCTGCCGTTCTGAGAACAGAAACCAGAGAGAGTTAAATCCATGCCCGGCAGAACTTTCCATTCGCTCCAGACAGTTGTTGGTTTCTCCTTGGCCCTGCATCCATGAGGGCACGTCGGTGACCGACACTGCTCTTTGCAGAAATATTTCGCACTGCAGCTGCTCAGGTGTTTCTGATCCAGGAACACAGAGAGCCTGGGGCAAAGGCTGGTTGTGGGAACAAGTGACTCAAGTTTGGCCACGTTTGACCTGACCCTGGCATGACAAAACCAGGCCGCTGTGACATGACCGCATTTCCTGGAGGCCCCAGGTGCAGAAAAGACCCAGAAGCGCATGGGAAGTTGAGACCAACATGGACCCAGAGCTGAACATAAGCCAAGATTTACCTAGTGCTCAGCTCTGAGTGAGTTTCAAAATGACCAAAACTTGCATGCCCCCATCCTAACCAGCAATAATTCTGAAGTAGGGGAAGAGGGCTGTGGGTACCTGGAACTAACCTCCATCCCTTCCCTGCTCCCTGCAGAAAAATATCACACAGTATGCTAAGCCAGTGAAACCTGTTATTCCACACACAGACAGCCTGGAAAGGAAAGCAAACAAAAAGAACCAGATCTCTTCCACTTGACAAAAACTCCTGCTTGGTGTGTTTACTCGCTGAAGCCAAGGAGCAACTTCTGTGCCCGAAAAGCAAAGCAAATCCAGCAACCGTTAAAGCAAACTTAAGCCTGCAAAATGGAGCAAACTGGTGCTGAATTTGGAAGAGCAACACGGGATGCACTGAAGGATGGGGAACCAGATTAAAGGAACCTTAGGCGATCAATTGAATCTGTTGTGCCACAGCAAAGCGCCATCACCTTATGAACCTAAGAACTTAAGAAAAGTCCTGCTGGATCAGGCCAGGGGCCGATCCAGTGCAGCATCCTTTTTTCACAGCAATCAGCCAGAGATGTCATTGCGAAGCCCTCAAACAGAACCTGAACACAAGAGTCCTCTCCCTCTCCTGTGGTTTCCAACAGCTGGCATTCAGAAACATTACTGCCTCCGTGGCTACTAGCCATCGATAGCCCTCTTCTCCATGAATTCGTCTCATCCTCTTTTAAAGCCGTCTAGGTTTAGCTATGCGCTGTGTGAAGAAGTGACTTGCTTTTGCCCATCCTAAACCTTCCAACATTAAGCTTCTTGGGGATGTCCGCAAGTTCCAGTGTTAAAAGCAGCTTTCCCCAACCCGGTGCCCTCTGGAGGTTGTTGGGCTCCCAACTCCCATCAGCCCCAGTCAGCACAGCCAACAATCAGGAATAACGAGAGCTGGAGTCCGATAACAACACCTTAAGGGCTAGAGGATGCCTTTAGAACAGGTGTGGGGAAGCCTTCTGCCCTCCAGAGGTTGGTGAACTACAGCTCCCATCATCCCTGGCTGCTGGCCATGCCAGCAGGGGCTGATGGGAGTTGTGGTTCCCACACACTTGCCTCACGAGCAGCATTCTCACCCCGGAGGGAATGCTCCTTCTAAGATGTCACTAGCCACTTGCAGTTTTAAGAGGAGCTGTAGAATAGTAATTATTTTAAAGCCCACAAGCTTGATGAATCAGGGCATCTTTTTAGCCTACCGAAAAAGAGGTTTTTAAGTTTGTTTTTAAAGAAATATCTTACCAGTGGATCAATTAAATGGCTATTTGTGCTCTTTAAGCCCAGGTGGTACATGCATTTTTCAAACTGGAGGTTTCCCTATTGGAGAAAGGCTGTAGCTCAGTCATAGAGCATCTGCTGTGCAGGAAGAGGGCCCCAACTTCAATCTCTGGTATCTCCAGGCAGAGCTGAAAATGTCCCCTGCCTGAAATCCCAGAGACCCGCAGCCACACAGGGCTAATCCACACATCCGTTTCTCTGCAAGCTTTCCCTTGGGAACCCAATCTCTAGTGCAGAATCAGAACAAACAGCAGCTGGGTTTTAAGTGGATTGCTGTTAATAATAGTAATAGTAATAGTAATAATAATAATAATAATAGTAATACTAATAATAATAATAATAATAATAATAATTTATTACTTATACACGGCCCATCTGACTGGGTTGCCCCAACCGCTCTGTGCGGCTTCCAACAGAATACAAAAAAATGCACACTACACCAGACATTAAAAACTTCCTGATATAGGGCTGCCTTAAGATGTCTACAGAAGGCCATATAATTGTTTATCTCTTTGACATCTGATGGGAGAGTGTTCCACAAGGCGGGCACTACTACTGAGAAGGCACACTGCCTGGTTCCCTGTAATTTCTCCCAGGGAGTGAACTTTCAGATGGTCCTCAGAGCTGGATCTCACTGTCCGGGCTGAACAATGGGGGTGGAGATGCTCCTTCAGTTATCTGGGCCAAAGCAGTTTAAGGTTTTAAAGCTCGGCACCAGCACTTTGCATTGTGCTTGGAAATGTACTGGGAGCCAGTGAAGATCCTTTAGGACCGGTGTTATATGGTCGTGGCGGACACTCCCAGTCACTAGTCTGGCAGCCACATTCTGGATTAAGTTTCTGAGTCACTTTCAAAGGTAGCCCCACGCAGAGCACACTGCAGTAGTCCAAGCGGGATAGATAACCGGAGCGTTTGCCACCCTGGTGAGACAGCGGGCAGGCAAGCAGGGTCTCAGCCAGCATACCAGATGGAGCTGGTAGGCAGCTGTTCTGGGCACAGAATTAACCCGTGCAGTTCTCATGTAGCACTAAAGAGCAGGTTTGCCAGAGGAGAAAGGCGGGGGGAAGGCAAAATTGCTCAAACCCGTGCCTAGAAAGCACAGTGGAAAACTGGTCAGACCCGTGCTTTCTAGGCACAGGGTGAGCAGAAGTGTGCCCCCCCCCCATGTAGACACAATACAGTTGTACCTTGGTTCTCGAATGCCTCGTGACTTGAACGTTTTTCAGAAGCCGAACGTCCGACGTGGCTTTCGATTGAGTGCAGGAAGCTCCTGCAGCCAATTGGAAACTGTGCCTTGGTTTTCGAACGTTTTCGGGAGTCGAGTGGACTTCTGGAAAAGATTGCGTTTGAGAACCAAGGTACAACTGCACTGAGTTAAAAAGGACCAATGGCCTGGCTAAGAACGAGGCCGCTTCCTATCTTCCTAACTAACCCCTTGCACAGGCCTTGTTCAGGCTGGGGCTGTGCCCTGCGACACACGCAGCAACAACGCCAACTCCCTTTTCCCTAGCCCTGCAATGCAAGGCCTCCTGCCCCACTTCCATCCCCGAAGCCAGAGCAGAGCCCTACCTGGGCCTCCTTGGTCAAGATGTCCGTCCGACTGTCTGTCCGCTCCCATGGTTGAGTCGAGGAGCAGCTGGTGGGGCGCAGGGTGGGCGTGATGACCTCTGGGGTGGAGCCGTGGAGGCCGGAGCCTGGGGACCGCCCCCCTTTGCGCCTGCTGGACTCCAGGTAGTCCTTGACGTAATCCGACTGGTAGTACCCCTGCAGCGGGCACAGGTCCTGGCGGCTACGGGCGATGTACGAGGCACGGGCAGGGGGCGGGTCGGCGCGGTACGAGTCCGACAGGTGCATGGAGGTGATGTCCCGCGCCAGGTCCGAGTGGCTACTGGATTTCTTGCGGCCCAGCGTGGCGCCGTAGCTGGTGGATGGGCTGTTGCCATAGGAGTAGCTGGGGGCCCCTCCGCTCAGCCCCCCGCTGCCCGGGGTTCTCACCGGGATCCGTCCATAGCTGGGGCTGAGCCTGGTACTGGAGTCTGGGCGTTGGAGCAGCCGCCTGTCGTAGGTCAAGGAGGAGGAGGACGCGGTGGTGCCCGATGTCCGGAGGTAGCTGGAGGGCGCGGTGGGCTTGAGGCTGATCTTCTCCTTGTCCGGGTAGGAGGAGGACAGGTTGGAGGAGTAGGAAGAATAGTTCCCATAGCTGGTGGAGGCCTTGCTGTACGACGAGGTGTCTGAGTAGCGGGGAGCGTCGACATAGCGTTTCAAGGTGGAAGACAGCTGGGACATCCTGCGGGATGGGGCACTGGGGGCGGCGCTGGTGGCATTGGCTGGAAAAAAAGGGGGGACACGATGGCAGCCGTTAAGCTATGGACGGCCAACTACTGTTGTCAGGGTTGGGCCCAGGTTTCCTGAAAGAGCGTCTCTCCCTATATGAACCTGCCTAGGTATAAAGATCCTCAGGTAAACACCTTCTCTCCCCCCCCCAATCCTTTATTATTTTATTCACATAATATACCTTCTTTACAACAAACAACTCCAAAATAAACAGACAACTCCAAAATAAAATCATATGTAACAAAACCGTAAGTCTCATGTTTTCATTTACACTGATCGCCTTCTCTCGGTCCCATCAACACCAGAAGCATGGTTGGTGTGACATGAGAGAGCCTTTTCTGCGGCTGCCCCCACATCATGGAAGTTTCTCCCAAGAAACGCTAGACTGGCTCCCTCTTTGCCCTCCGGGTGTAGGGCGGTATATAAATTCAATAAATAACAATAATATCCTTCCACTGGCAGGCTAAGACCTTCATGAGACATGCTTTTGAAAACTAAAGTGCAGAGGATGTTGGCCACTGCACTGCTGTCAGGACAAACTGTGCTTTAATGCTGGTTTGAAATGTGTTTTGAAGAACTTGAGCTGTTGTTTTCACATATTACGGGGGAATGTCAGAAGATAACATTATCTTTAATTATACACCTAATATATGGGGCTTGATTATTGGTCGACGTGCCCTTACACCTACAAAAGATTGATATTGATACATTGGAAGGACAAAAATACGACCGCTTTTGATCAATGGATAGATGACATGGCAACTCTTGCAACCCTTGAATGGATCGTTTTCAGACAAAGATTATGTGTGGATAAATTTAATGATATTTGCAACACCTTTACTGAAACCATAGTGACCCATGAATCAGTGTATATTTGAGGGAAACAATAAGTTCACCCATCGACATATGTTTTATATAGTTCTTTAATCTTAATTATATTCCACTGCCCTGTTGTTATTGTTGTTTTCCTCTATATTTTCCTTTCCTTTTCCTTTAACTCATTCGAATATTCTTAATAAATAAAACAAAGCAATTTTGTTAAAAGAAATTAGTAATGCTGTGTGTGTGTGTGTACAGATTCAAAAAATGCAACCACATAGGTGGGAAACTAAAATGACATCAAATGGGGCACTGGGTGCGAATCAACCAGCCCTGAAGGCAGGTGTTGCAGTCAGAACACCAAGGAGCCAGCTCCAAAACAGGAACAGCAGGTGGCATAAACAGAAACTCAACCCTTGATTCCTTTGCCAAGGTGTGTTTACATTTGCAAACCCTGCAGCCATACATAAAGGCCACCGGCGCCCTCTTCTGGCCAAGACAATCTTTGCAACAGAACAGCAATGCGATCATATCACGGAGGAGCTCTCTTTTAAACTAGAATTTCTGGCAGATCAACACCATCAGCGGGGTTTTTTACTGGGTGATACCCAAGGGCACATAGTAGCGGCACATTTTTTTTTAAAAAAAGCAGCAGCAGCAGCAAGCACTGCACACTATTATACATTTAAAGCACATCCAATGAACCTTTAAATCAAATGACTTTCCCTCAAAGAATCCTGGGTGCTGTAAGGGGGCTGGGAACTGTAGTTCTGTGATCTACCTCAGATAATACAGAGTTGTCTGGCCCAGATCTTCAGAGCGCTCTCTCTCTCTGTGTGTACGGCCTTTATCTTCCAAGGATCTCAAGGTGGTGTATATGGTTTTCCTCCTCCCCATTTCCTTCCCACAACAACCCTGTGAGGTAGGTTAGGCTAAGATGGTCACCCAGTGGGCTTCACGGCCGAGTGGGGATTCGAACCTGGCACTCCCAGGTCCTAGTCCAACACTCTAACCATTATGCCACACTGGCACTGTTGTGCCTTTAACACAGCTGAATTAGTGGGGCAATTCTATGAGGAATTTTCCCATCCCTTAAAAACCTCAGAAAAGTACGGCTTGCACAATTCAGTCCCTAATAACATCTCCAGATGGGTTTGGGAATGTCCCCCATCTGAAATTCTGGAGAACCCCTGCCACCTGGTGTAGACCAGTGTTCTTCAATCTTGGGGCCCCAAATGTTGTTGGACTATAACTCCCATCATCCCGCACCATTGGCAAAGCTGGCTGCAGATGATGGGTTTTGTAATCCAGCAACACCCGAGGACCCACGGCTAAAAAAACCACCGGTGCAGATAATAATAATAATAATAATAATAATAATAATAATTTATTTATACCCCGCCCTCCCCAGCCAAGACCGGGCTCAGGGCGGCTAACAACCAACAATAAAAACAAGTTGATTGAAATATAACTTAAAAACAACATTAAAATACAACATTAAAACATTAAAATGCAGCCTC
This sequence comes from Podarcis pityusensis, assembly GCF_964106645.2. Classification (NCBI taxonomy): domain Eukaryota; kingdom Metazoa; phylum Chordata; class Lepidosauria; order Squamata; family Lacertidae; genus Podarcis; species Podarcis pityusensis. The sequence continues at coordinate 24,803,224 of NC_138040.1, read as the reverse complement.
ATCACAGGAGGAGAAAGGGGAAAAAAGAAAGAAAGAGGGGGAGGGAGTCAAACTGATTCTAAGCCAAAGGCCAGGCGGAACAACTCTGTCTTACAGGCCCTGTGGAAAGAAATTAGATAATAAGATACTAGATGAGTCCACTTTTTTGCCAGGCTGGCCACATACTACGACTGCATGAAGATGGCGGGGGGCTTCACCTGTGTGATTTCTGCCTGCCACCCAGCTATTCGAGGCACAACCTTTCCTATCTCAGGAAATAAAAAAAGCATGGCCATTTGCCAAGGGAACCGTCTCCAAAACACAGCTCCCTGGGAACGACATGTTCTTTCATGAACCTCTACACTTGCAGCACACCTGCAGATGCCTTCAGGTAAGCTTTTCCCGGCAGCAATAGGCCTCATGCCCGCCTGCCTTAGCCTCTTCCCAAGCGCCTCATCGCCCAGGGTGACCCACAGCTGCCCGCTCTGGACCTGTCATGTGCAATCACGAGGTGCGCCGTGCAGGTTGCGTTGTGCGCGATTGCTGCCACTACCTCCCAGGGCCAACCAGACTGCTTTGCTCATGCAGAAGGAAGACCCCTGGTGTCGCTTCTAGGAAACGCAATGCTGGCCTGTTGCTTTTCCTAGCGTGCTGCCTAAGATTAAATCTCCAGTTCTGCTAATAACAAGCCTCCAACAGCCCTGTTTTCCACTCCTGCTCTCTACCTCGCGAGCACCATCTTCCCACGCCGTGCTCAGATGAGCCTCGCAGGCAGATCCCGGTGCCTGCTGGCTTTTAGGCTGCCCAGAAAAAGCTACACTTGCTCTTCTTGCTTCCTTGTTCCAGCAGCCTCTTGATGAAACCTGAACTCTCCCTGGCACCCGGCACAACCTGATCACAGCCCTTCCACAGCCTAGCACCTGCCAGCGCCTTTGGTCCACAGCTCCCTTCATCCCCGACCATTGGTCCAGGCAGTTGGAACTGATGGGTTGAGCGCAAGGGAAGCCCCACACAGAGCGCATTGCAGTAATCTAACCTTGGAAGTATCTGGTGCACAAACTGCTGCCGCCATCTCCCTCTGTGAGGGATTGTGGATGCTGTGCTTGCTCTTATTCAACCATCTCAAATTCCACTTTGCTCTATTTAATCCAAACAATAAAGGTTATAGTTACTAGCAAGTCTTATGTAATCCCTCCATTCCAGTGGGATGATTGTTGGGACTGACTCTCCACTACCATTTTCTTTGGGGAGTGACTCAACGACTGCCCTGCTCGTGGCCTGACCAATTGTCACGTCTAGGGCAATTATTTCCCAGCCCCCCCCAGGTCAAACTGGCTAATGACTCCGTGGGATTTTATTAATCCTGTCGGCGTGTGGCCTAGACTCACTTGCCTGAGTCATTTAGAGCTATTTTGCTCTGCATGTATTTTTCCCCATAACTGCACTTGCTGGCAATGCGTCTGAATCACAAAGGCTGTTCCTGGAAGCCTCTCTCAAGCTAAGGTGACTAGAAGACACTGGACTACAACTCCCATCATTCCTAGCTAGCATGCCCAGTGGAAGAGGATGATGGGAGTTGTAGTTCAAGAACATCTTGTGCCCAGTTCTGGGCATCACATTTTAAGATGGACATTGACAGGAAGGGATGTGTCAAAAGGAAAAAGGCAAGTATGATAGTACTGTGTCTGTATACCCAGGCCACATCTTCACCATACATTTAAAGCACTATTATAATAAAGTCATGGCTTCTCCCAAAGAATTCTGGGAAATGTGGTTTGTTAAGGGTGCTGAGAGTTGTTAGGAGGTGCCTATTCCGCTCACAGAGCTAAATTCTCAGAGTTCCCTAGTAAGAGAATTGATTGCTAAACCATTCTGGGAATTGTAAGTCTGTGAGGGGTACTAAGGGAGTCTCCTAACAACTCGCAGCACCCTTAACAAACTACAGCTCCCAGAAAGCTCTGGGGGAAGCCATGACTGTTCGAGAGTTTTAAATGTGCAGTGCAAATGGGGCCCAGCTGTGAGTAAATTTACTTCTGGGTAGATGCTCCAGGTTTGCCATTTAAAACAAAATAATTAAAAAATTATTCAATTTCAAGCATTTTTAAATTCAAGAGTGCTTTAAATATATGGTATGGATGTGTGGCCCAAGTCCTATAAAGAGCTGGGTAAATTTAATCTGAAGAGAAGATTAAGAGGAGATATGATAGCAGCTCCCCACATATCTGAAGGGCTGTCATGAAGAAGGTAGAGCAGGCGAGGGCATACAGCTATGTCTTTAAAGCACATTCAAAACACATTTCCTCGCTCAAAGAATTATGGGCCCTGTAGTTTGGGAAGGGTTGCTGGGAACTGTAACTCTGTGAGGGCTAGACTACAGTTCCCAGAATCCTTTGAGGGAAAGAATGCGCCTCAGGTGTGCTTTAAAGGTATAGAGTGGTCTCTGCGGACTTGCAGACTGAAAAAGGCTTCGGGGTGGGGGAAAGTTGGCTTCGTGTTTAGCAAAAGCCACTGCTCTTGAGCGAGCAGTGGCGCCACCTGCGAGTTCAGGAGCTCTGTGCCACATTCTTGATCTGTGCCCGTGCCTTGATTTAAAAGCACAAACCGCTCAATCTTTTCAAAATCTCGAAGCGGTGTTTGGAAGGTGGGGTTGTGGGGCTGCTGGAACAGAGGGAGACACCGTCTCCTACGCTGCCAGGTCACTAAGTCTGCCTAGCTAGTATTCCATGCTCTGACTGGCAGCAGGTCTTCCCCATCACTTGATCCTTTTTTATATAAAAGGATCTGCAAGGAAAGTGTTTGCCGCAGCCTGGCCTTGCCTTTCAGCTGCGGGGTGGGGGTTAGAGGAGCTTTGCAAGCAGCCCAGCCCCCTCTACTCCATTCAGCTCAGCACAAGCAGCTTCTCCATCAATAATTCAGGCGCACGGATCAACTCCAGTTTGATGCAAATGGGGAAGAGAAAAACCTTCCTTGATCTAGCCAAGGAGCTGTTTTTCCACTGGGCCTGCTGTTCATGTCAAAGTCCCGCCTCTCCTCCTACCTCACCTGCAAAGTGGGCAGGAGACTGGTATTGAGGGGCATAGGCTGTTGGAACCCAGGGGCGAGGCAAGTCTGGCTGGTATCTCAATAAATGAAGGCTTTGATTGGTGCAGGAGGGAGAATACTGGACCGGCTACACCTCTGGGGTCCTGTGGCTGGTAGGGTCTCCTGTAATTTCCAGGTGAAATGCTCCTATTTCCACATGAATCGTTAGATCAACCTCTTGTTTTGTGGCAAATTGCTTCTATAGTTTCCTTTTCTGTGTTTAAATAAAAAAAATCCTTCCAGTAGCACCTTTAAGACCAACTAAGTTAGTTCTTGGTATGAGCTTTCGTGTGCAAGCACACTTCTTCATTACTAACTCTGGCACTTGCTCACTGAGAGGCCTTGGGAAAATCAATCACCCGCCAGTATCTTCAAGAACACCTGCAGCCCATTCCCTACACCAGTGGTTTCCAGTAGCACCCTGGGGTGCCTTGAATGATGGTTAGGGGTGCCGCGGGCAACACTGGCCTTTGGACCAGTGGCTTTTGCTAAACACGAAGCCAACTTTCCCCCACCCCGAAGCACACCTGAGGCGCATTCTTTCCCTCAAAGGATTCTGGGAACTGTAGTCTAGCCCTCACAGAGTTACAGTTCCCAGCAACCCTTCCCAAACTACAGGGCCCATAATTCTTTGAGTGAGGAAATGCACTAAAACAAGTTATCCATTAACAAGATGGCTCAGTCTCAGTTTCACATGTGTAAAATGGGAAGAAAACACAACTTTTAAAAATTAGGAATAAGGCTTTGGCACAAGGGAACACAGCTGTGTTTGCAAACTTTTCTCTTTTTTTAAAAGAAATTGATATAAGCTACAGCAGAATAAAGTGGCAGAGTGGGGAGATATTTAGGTTGCACGAAACCCCACAACTTTCCACAATACTGCTTGGTTTTAGGCAGATGATCTAACAGATTTCAATAATAATAATAATAACAACAACAACAATAATTTGACTCAGCTTTGGTTTGGGACATGGCTTTTAACTGAAGAACTGCAAGAGGCAAAATTATCCCAGAGCATGTGCAGAGTGCCTTTCCCTCATCATTCAGAAAGTGAAACCAAAAGCCTCCTCTCAACCCTGCCCTGCAAAAGACGTCACAAACACCACAGCAGCAGCAGCAGTGCAATTAGGTAATTTTAGAACCTGGACTTAATGAGTTGCATTCAACATTAATCATACTCAGAGTAGAACTACTAAAATTAAATGACTTAAATTGGTCATGTCCATTAATTTCAATAGGCCTACATGGAGTACACATGACAAATGCTGAATACAACCCAAAGGGGTTTTGTTAAGATGATAATTGGCAAAGCTGGCTTTCCACACTTTGACGTCAGTGAATTAATCAACATAGGCTATGTACATACCATAAACATACTTATAGCACATTCCTATCCCTCAACTCCCCGGGAACCATAGTGAGTGCTGGGAACTGTAGTTCTGTGATGGGAAAACTTAAGTTGCCAGCATTCATTTTTTTTGTTTAGGAGAGAGGCGTAAAGCGCTTTCAATGTACACTGTGTACACAGCCAATGCTGATTACTTCACTCATTTCAAAGCGTGGCAAAGCCAGGCTGGCTCAGTTTTGGGGGGGTTGGGTTGGGTTGGGGGGAGCTCTCCTGCTCATTCCTTTCAGTGGGGTCCTGTCCTTCTGCCCCGAAGTCTTGCCCCGACGGCGCAGCTGCCTCTAGGGTTACAGCTCTCTTGAGCTGAAGCGAATAAAGTCCAAGCAGACAGGAGCCCTTTCCTTCGGCAGCTAAAGGGATAAAAGCGGCAAGTGTACAAAAAATAAAAACATCCGTCTGCAACGGGTCAAGTGCGCAAGTGCTCAAGCGGGGCTTTAAATGGTGGCTTCATCGGATCCCACCACTAAGAGCCACAGGTGGGAGCCATGGCCCCAAACTTGCAGCTGCACAGAGGAGAAAGACTTCCCAAGTCTTACGTACCTTAGTGGGACTTGGCTCTCCAATGAGGAGGAGAAAGACGCTGTCGTCGTCCCAAACAGACACGCTGAGAGGGTTTTTTGGGGGGGAGGGAAATAGTCTGGTCAACTTGAGGGGCAGTTGCTGTTCTGCTACACCCCTTGAGCCCAGAAGCACCAACCGCTCCCCCAGGGGGAAGCAGGAAACTTTGGGGTGGCCAGAGGGGGTGTCCTTACGGTTTGCCCTGGCGTTTCTCCAAGGCTAGCCGCCTGTTGGTGTCTCCCTCCCAACTTCTCCTTCCTTTTTTACTTTCGAGTTGGACAGCTCTCGCAGGGTTGAGAGTCGCTGGTTGCTGGGGAAACAGCCCTCTTTTTCAAAGGCCTTTCAAGATGCCCAGCGTAAACTCTGGGCTTGGCCGGCCGCCCATGGCTAGGAGCCAGGCAGGAGGCAAACAGGCGGCCGAGGGAAATGTGCTCTGGGGAGAGGAACCAGCTGCATGGCTTTGGGGCTTGCAAACTCCCTTCCAGAGAGTACTGCTGGGCAGTGGAGGCCGGCCCCTTAGAGGATATGGGGCAGTGCCTCACCAACTGGCCTTGGCTGACCCCCAATCTGCCTGCTTCTTTACTTACAACCCATGCAGGGGTTGGTACTGCCTGCCACCTTCCTCCTCTCCCTCCTGAATCTCAGGGTTTCCCCTTGCAGAACTCGGCAGAGAGGAAGATGGGGACAAAACTAGGATTTGTTGGCTCTGTCTTCACCTAGGCCTCACCTGCAGCCTCATGCCCCTTTAAACAGCCATAGTGCGACTCATTAAACACGTTGGCGATTAATATACACAGAATAATAAATTAAACATTCTTTATCAACCTTCTGAGAAAAACACAAAACATTAAACAAAGCCACAGAGACTTGAGAACTACCCAGCCTAAGATGAACTTATAATGTCTGGTTTCAATAGATTTTTCAAATGCTTAACTCAGTCTTTTAGGTAAGTTCATGAAGATACCAACAAAAGGTAAGTTCGGTGTTATTCACAATACTGAGAGATGCTAGTGGAGTTGGAGATGGATGTTAATGAAGTTGTAGACAGGGTGCTGGCGTTTTGCACCTGTTTCGCCCTGTCAGTCCAAGTAATCAAGAGGCCGCTGTTCGCCCCTGATGGGGCCCTTTTACTGGGTCTTGCAGGTAGCACACTCCCAAGATAGTTTTCCGGGCTTCTTCAGTGGTCTAATCTCTTGATACGTATATTGATATTCAATCTTAAAGAGAACACTCTTGCTCATAGCTGTCAACTTACAGATTTGAAAATAAGGGACCAGCAGCCTTGAAAAAAAGGGATCAGCAGCCAAAATAAGGGATTTTCCGGGCACAGGTATGTTAAACTTCTGAGCCCCTCCGAGCCAAAGGCAGAAAGCCCAGCCAGCAGCCAAACGAAGCCTCAAGCGGTGGTTCCCACAGCGCAGCAACCCGGCAAAGGGGATGCAGCAAGGAAAACCACCGTCACCTCTCCGCTGGGAAGTGCTGAGCAAAGGCGAGTCCCCAGGCAACGCGGTCAATTTGATCGGCACAAGGCACGCAAGCTTCACCCCCCCAGTCGTTCTTAGACTCCTTATTGGGCGAGCAACGCAGCCAAGCAACATAGTTGGAGCCTCCCTCCTCCCTGGTTTGCAAGGAGGGAGGGAGGGAGAGGAGGTACTTCCTTTGAAACCCGGGAAATTTAAGGGACATCATCAATAAGGGACAGCAGCGGGACACGGCGCTGGGATAAGGGAGTTTCCCGCCAAATAAGGGATGGTTGACAGCTATGCTCTTTCTTGGCTTAAGCTTAAGAGACTGGTTTACTTAGCATTTTTCTACCTTTAAACAGCCATGGCTTCCCCCAAAGAATCCTGGGAACTTTATGGCAAGAGTTGTTAAAATGCCCCTATTCTCCTCACAGAGCTACAGCTCCCAGAATTCCATGGGAAGGGGGATTGATTGCTAAACCACTCCGGGAACAGTAGCTCTGTGGGCGGGGGGGGGGGGGAATAGGGGCATTTTAACAACTCTCAGCACCCTTAACAAACCTTTTCCAGCTCTTTCCACCCCACTTTTGCGCAGAATCCCCTCTTCTACACAAGTATCTTTAAACAGAAGGTACAGAAGTCCCATTCTCCTCCTCCTTTACAGCCCCTCTCTTCTGAAAACACCTTAAAATGGGGGATCTGTTTGCTGTCTCTGCTGATTTCTTAGACCTTTTAAAGCATTTATATACCGCTCAGTATTTCAATAATATCTAAGTGGGTTGCTTGCCACCTGAGTGAAAGTATGCGGAACACCACAGACTGGAAAGACAACCTGGGAAACTCCATGCAGAGAGAAATCAGGAGCAAAGGCACCACAGCCTCCCAGGCTCACCTAAGGCCTAATATGCTCTATACATTTAAACCAGCACCATGGCACTTCAAACAGTCACAGCTTCCCCCTAAAACTCCTGGGGACTGCAGTTTGCTAAGGGCCCTGGGAGTTGTTAGGAGTCCTCAATTCTCGCAGAGCTACAATTCCTGGAGCATTTTAATGGTCAATCCCTCTTACTCAGGGAACAATCCCAGGGAACTCTGGGAACTATAGTTCTGCGATGGGAAAAGGGGGTCTCCCAGCAACTCTCAGCACCCGAGGCAAACCGCAGTTCCCAGGATTCTTTGCCTGTGTAAAGTGGCAGAATCCTGCTTTGAACCTGCAACACAGATGGGGCCTAAATTATCTCATCTCCAAGTGCATCAAAGTTGGATTCTCATGTTCACTTGCCACGCTGAAGCTTCGTAACAAGTTTTAGCACGGCAGCGTATCTACACAAGACCTTGGCCAACGGAGTTAGTTCTGGATTGTTCCAGAAACTTTGTGGGCCACTGGAAAACCACCATAGGAACAAACCGCAACGCCGTGGCTAGAACACTACAGATGCCACAGAACACAACCATCACTTCATCCTGCAGAGTCATCTCCAGGCTACCAATCACTGTTCACTCCAAGCAGGCCCCATTTGGCCATAGAGGCCCAACCTGAAAAAGTCTCGTGCTACCTCGAGTCCTGCAACTCCACCTGAGGACTGCACGGCCCTGCCAGTGCACAAAGTTTCAACTGAACAACTCAAGTCTGAAACGGCATCATGCAACCCACCCGTGGGTGCTGCAGTGATGTAGGCAGGTGCCCTCAGCCATCATCAAAGGAAGGAGGGAGGGAGCTCTTCCAACAGGACAGAAATCCTTTGTGGGTCCAAACAATGCTCAGCACATCTATCCTGCCAAAATCCAAGGTCTCTTTGAGACCTTTTACCTCTGCAACATTTTGGACCTCTCGCTCTGGAACATCGCCCGCTCAACTCTCAAAGAGATAAATTTGTCTTAACCAGACACAGACATCCACACCCTCGCCTGCCACTGCCCTCCTGCAGTCAACAGGCTGGCCCTGGCAAGGGGAAAAAAAGGGCCTGCAAGGATATAAATTACCGTTTGTGTCGCTGGGGGTCATGTCTTCTTTCCTAGCTCTGAAAGGCAGCTGCTTCTGGGGTGGAACACGCTCTAACCGATCGTTAGCAGTAGAATGAGAACAGGTTTTGCCAGGAGAATTGCCAAGGCAGGATATAATTAAGTGGGATGGAATTTGGCACGCGCAGCCGAGTCGACACCTCAGAGCTCAACGCCGGCGCGTCACTATCTTAAGTGATTCCAGTGAAATCATATGTTTAGTTTTGTGTAACAAGAAAGCCCAGAGCTCTTTCGTGTGGTTGTGCGCACATGACCGCACGTGGCCAGAAAAGCACCCCTGTGGCTCTTTCTTACAGGGTTGAATAAATAAATAAACAAACAAATGAATAAATAAATAAATGGAAAAGAAAGGCAGTTGCTCAGCCACTGCTCAAAAATAAAAACGCACAGGTGTCCCAAGGAAGAGCTGGAGCTCAGGGATACATGCACGTTCTGCTTGCAAAAAGTCCTGGATTGACTCTCTGGCAAATCCTAGCTATGACCCCGGTTTCAACCGGCAGAAGGTCACTGGTGGCCACCATGGAGTACCTTTTGCCTATGCAGAGGGTACACATAGGTAAAGGCTGGTGCAGACAGCACTGAGTTGGGCTGCACCCACACCAAACATTTAAAGGGTACAGTGGAACCTCGGAAGCTGAATGCCTTTGAACTTGAATGTTTTGGCTCCGGAATGATCGAAAACCGGAAGTGATTGTTCCGGTTTTTGAAACAATTTTGGAAGCCAAATGTCCGGCACGGCTTCCGATTGGCTGCAGGATGCGGAAGCTGCGCCTTGGTTTTCGAACTGTTCCGGGAGTTGAACGGACTCCTGGAATGGATTAAATTCGAAAACCAAGGTAGACCGTATTTAAAGTTGTGGTTCCTGCATTGCAGGGATCTGGACTGGATGTCCCTTGGCATCCCTTCCAACTCTACAGTTCTATGATTCTACAAAAGTATGGTCTCCACAAGAATCCTGAAGAAAGGTCTGGAAACCAAGCCTTATGAGGAACGGTTGAGGGAGCTGAGTATGTTTAGCCTTGGAAAAGAGGAGACTGAGAGGAGATATGATAGCCATCTTCACATATCTCAAGGGCTGTCACATGGAAGATGGAACAAGCTTGTTTCCTCCTGCTCAGAAGGGTAGGACCTGAACCAATGCTTCAAGTTACAAAAAAGGAGATTCCAGCTGAGCACCAAGAAGAACTTTCTGATGGTACAGTGGAACAGACTCCCTTGGGAGGTTGTGGACTCTCCTTCCTTGAAGGTTTTTTAAACAGAGGTTGGATGGTCTTTGGCCATGGATGCTTTAGTTGAGATTCCTGCATTGCAAAGGGGTTGGCCTGGATGACACTCAGGGTCCCTTTCCAACTCTATAATTCTGTAACTTTAGTTTAGCAACCACAAAGCTACAGTTCCGAGACCCTACAGTTCCCAGGGTTCTTGGGGTGAAGGAGGTGGTGTTTATGCAGCCCTAGGTGGTCTGAATGCATGACTTCAGACTTGCTATGTTCCACGATGGCCCCTATGTGATCCATTTATTGAGAGTTCAGTCCAATTTACTTGCAGAGAGATTAGGTGACCTCAGTTATTTAACCAGCACTCGTTTTGTAGGGAGGTCAAATGATGTTGCATCAAAGCAACAGGCCCCTCACACTTTCTAGTGCATCTCACCACTACTTTCTAAATCTCAAAAAGGCCCAATCTTTTGGGAAAGCAGCTGTGCAGGCAGCTAAAACTGCACAACTATGCCTAGGATACATTATCTTGATTTAGTGTGATTTAGCAATTCGAAAGCACAAAATGCAAGTAGATAAATAGGTACCGCTCCGGCGGGAAGGTAAACGGCGTTTCCGTGCGCTGCTCTGATTTGCCAGAAGCGGCTTAGTCATGCCGGCCACATGACCCGGAAGCTGTACGCCGGCTCCCTCGGCCAATAAAGCGATATGAGCGCCGCAACCCCAGAGTCGTCCGTGACTGGACCTAATGGTCGGGGTCCCTTTAACTTAGTTTGCATTGTATTTGTTTTTGTTTCCTTTTTGGATTTTTTAAATTAATTAATTAATTAATTAATTAATAATAATAATAATACAGGAAGCCTGCAGCTTATGTGGGGGTAACATTCCAGGGATCACACCTAAAGCCAAAATCGTGTATAGTCAAAATACATTACATGCAATGGCAGATGGGGTTGCCGAAGTCTTTTTCCTCAGAACCCTGCTCCTTTAATTTTTTATAATACTTTGCCCCATGCATAGAGCTGAAAGTGTGCAAATTAAACTTGCGTAAGTTGTGGGCTTACTATATAGCTGTGAAACTTCAGTTTTCCAGTATGTGATTAAATCCCACCTCCCAAAAAAAGTGACGGTCCGGAAGCACCTCAAATTCCTCAGTACATGCCATACTTTTAAAGCAGCTTCCAAAGAATCTTGGGAACTGTAGTTTTCACCTCACAGAGCTGATTCCCAGCACCCTTAATAAACTGCAATTCCCAGGATTCTCTGAGGGGAAAGAATGTGCTTTAATATATACACAGCCTCAGTCTATGTCAGGCATAGGCACACTCGGCCCTCCAGATGTTTTGGGACTACAACTCCCATCATCCCTAGCTAACAGGACCAGTGGTCAGGGATTATGGGAGTTGTAGTCCCAAAACATCTGCAGGGCTGAGTTTGCCTATGCCTGGTCTATGTGCTCCCTAGGACACCCTCACAGCAGTCAATGGCTGCATATCCAGCATACAGTGGTACCTCGGGTTACATACGCTTCAGGTTACATACACTTCAGGTTACAGACTCTGCTAACCCAGAAATATTACCTCGGGTTAAGAACTTTGCTTCAGGATGAGAACAGAAATCGTGCTCCGGCGGCGCAGCAGCAGCGGGAGGCCCCATTAGCTAAAGTGGTGCTTCAGGTTAAGAACAGTTTCAGGTTAAGAACAGACCTCCAGAACGAATTAAGTACTTAACCCGAGGTACCACTGTATTTAAAGCACATGCCCCCCTCGAAGAATTCTGGGCCCTTGTAGTTCCCTTCACAGAGTTCCGATTCCCAGCTGCCCTTAACAAACCACAGTGCCTGGAATTATTTGACAGAAGCAAAGCACTTCGAATGCGCTTTAAAGGTGCACGAAACCTTCGCCCACGAGAACAGAGAAAGCCCATCCTAAAAGCCCAGCACCTGGCCCCAAACCCTCCCCGTGGGACGCTTACCGTCTGTGACTGCCACGTCTATGAGAGCTTCGTTCCCTGTGATGTTAGAAGCAACTTAGCATCATACCATTGTGGCTGCTCCGGCTGCAGGAAGGAGGGAAGGAGACAGCAGATGAGACACACACACGCAGACACACACCTGCATCCCGTGGGAACTGCAAATGGCAGGAGGGAGAGCGTGGCAATACTGAGAAAGTCCCTGGGGGTGGAAGAGGGAACTCGGGCCATTTCCTGGACTTGGCGTGGCTTCTTCTCTCCCTCTCTCTCTCTCTCTCTCTCTCTCTCTCCCAGGCGTCACCAGGATCAAGGATGCCTGCCACATTTTTGGAGCGCCTCCTCACCTAATGGCTTCAAAGGGCTTGGGAGGTGTTGCGGTTCACCCCGGCCAGGTATGCAATCATCATTCCCACACTGCAGAGGCGAGGATTCGGGAGGCGCTCAAAGGGGAGTGGCCGGCTTGCAACTCCTGTAGCCCATTAGGAGGGAGGGGAAGCCAAGAGCGACTCAACAGGTATAGACTCCATTGCCTTCCACCATTGGAGGCAATGTGATTCTGAAGACCGGTTGCTGGAAACCAAAGGAGTGCTTAGGGGGCATCTGCCTGGCCACTGTAAGAACAGGGAGCTGGACCAGACTGGCTCCCTTTGGCCTGACCCAGCAGGGCTTGTTTTAAAATCAAAGAATTGTAGAGTTCGGAAGGGATCTTGGCAATCATTTAGTCCAACCCCCTGCAATGAAGCTGTCCCATATGGGAACCGAACCCGCGACCTCGGTGTTATCAGCACCATGCTTATGTAACTGTTGGGAAGTGCTGTAGCTCAGCGGTACAACACAAAGTTCAATTTCTGGAATCTCCAGGCATGGCTAGGAAAACAACAGCCCTGCTTTAAACTTTGGGCAGCTACTGCCAGTCGCTGTAGAGAATACTGAGCTAGGTGGACTTGGCCCATGGCAGCTTCTTACATTCCTTATTCAATCAATGACTACAATGAGGACTAGAATCTTAGAAAGGCCTTTTCCCCAGCACTGGGTGACGTCAGCTACACAGCTGTTGTGCTCAGGTCCTGTTCGCAGGTTTCCCATCTGGTTGGCCACCATGAAAACAGGATGCTGGATTTGACGGCTACCCTTACGTTCGTGTTCCCATGTGGTGTAGTGGTTAAAATGTCGGACTGGAACCTGGGGGTAAAGGTAAAGGGACCCCTGACCATTAGGTCCAGTTGTGGCCGACTCTGAGGTTGCGGCGCTCATCTCACTTTATTGGCCAAGAGAACCAGTGTATAGCTTCCGGGTCATGTGGCCAGCATGACTAAGCCGCTTCTGGCGAACCAGAGCAGCGCACGGAAACGCCGTTTACCTTCCCGCCGGAGCGGTACCTATTTATCTACTTGCACTTTGACATGCTTTTGAACTGCTAGGTTGGCAGGAGCAGGGACCAAGGAACGGGAGCTCTCCCCGCCGCAGGGATTCGAACCGCCAACCTTCTGATCGGCAAGTCCTAGGCTCTGTGGTTTAACCAAAGCGCCACCCACGTCCCTTGGAACCTGGGGGACCAAGGTTCAAATCCCTACACAGCCATGAAGCTTAAGGGGTGACCTTAAGGGGCCAGTGGCTGCCTCCCAGCCTAACCTACCTCACAGGGCTGTTGTTGGGGTTAAGTAAGGAGTGGCAGAACCATGTACACCACCCCAAGCTCTTTGGAGAATGCAATGAATAAAAGCGTTCTTTGTCGTACAAGGTTCTCAGCAATGCCTCTGAACAACTCACTCGGGATTTCAAGACTAAGCCATTGGTTTTAAGCTTAACCCAGACTTGAATAGGCCCCCGTGGTCGCCTCTCCCAGTTGTGTAATGGTGCATTTTGCTGTGCAGACGTTCTTACTGACAACCACAAACAGCTGCCCACCTTCTAAGACTATGCAGGAAGAATAGGTTTTTGGCAGGTGCAGACATCAGAGCTTCAATATGGTCAGCATGTTTACGCTCCCACTGCACCCCTGGTCCCAACCTTGTTTAACAGCCTGATGAAGAGTTCTGGTGGACTCAGAAGCTTGCTTGCTATATTCTGACATTTTGATTGGTAATAATAATAGGACCTGGGGAGCTTTTGTGTTTCTTCTTTAAGGGAAGTGGTACTTGAACCCCTCAGCCATGCATGCTAATATAACCCCCTGTCCCTCTGCTTAACAACCTGTTTGATGGGTGTATCTCTGAGAAAGGCGCTTTTTTTTTTGTCATGCAGAGGAGTGGCAAACAGCGACATGGAAGATTGCATCACTGGCTCTGCTATGAAATAAGTAATAATAGTGTTTCAACATCGCTGCATTACACCATTAGCCTCTGCTAAGTAACTATCATCTTCAGCTACCAGGCTTTCTAGAAAAAAAGCGGGGAAAGGGATCTATTTTTTTGGAAACACTGCTGTGAACAGGAAGAGGGTGATCTTTTGAATGCTTCAGACCATCAACACAGACTGTTGACTTAAACAGGTACTTGAGGGCAGGTTAACCCTTGAGGACTAGTAACTTCCTTTGCTTTATTTGAGAGGGAGGCATAACCACCTTGGAAACCATCATGAACAGCAGCTATTTATTATTCTACTTAAATGTTGCTTGACTACAATTCCCATCATCCTTGACTATTTGGCCATGCTGGTTGAGACCAATGGGCTACCAGTTCACAACTACAGGTTTAAAGCAACTCTAAACTATTGCTTATTATTGAACAGAATCCCACCTTTCCTACGGCTCCCAAGTAAAAGGACCAGAAACGTGATATGTGTGTGCATTTGGTTTTTGTTTTTAACTCATTGTTTTCCCCTACAACTGTTACTACTGAATATGTAGACTGATAACATGAAAGCTTGGTTGCTCTCAAGAACTTCTGGCATGGATGCTAGCCGCAGCTAGGATTTCAGTAGCCCAGGATTGGAAAACCTTGAAAAATCTGCATTTGTCTTTGTGTTATAAGAACTTGTGGACTCTGGCTATTGTGGAGGAAAATAACACATAAATTGCAGGTCTCCAGAGGGATGAAGAACCCAGAATGCTTCTAAGTCACCTGGTGGGATTTTATTTCTTATGCTTCGGACTTAAGATGCCCAGCATTCACCAGGTACAGTACACCTGATGGGGAATATGGATGTCTTGAATTATAATGGAGTGTTACTACTCCTTCCTCTTATTATTTTTGGCTTGCTTTGTATAGAGTAGGGTGTAATGAATACCCTGCCACTGCACCTTTGGGTTGTTAGTAAGTGGTCATTATGCTACAAAAAATAAAAATAAAGAAAAAGAAGAAATAATCTAGCCAGTTGCTGAAAATGCAAAGCTAGCCACTTTCGGGCTCTTTCAACTCTTCCTGATTCCTCTGGATGGGAGTTTTCGCCTCAGCTGTGACTCAAGCGTCACAGATCACGCCTTGGTGGCTGTCCCCTATAATTAAGTGTCCCAGCAAAGGGGTCAATCGTCGAAAAGGCCACTGAGGGTGAGGGAGAAGGATGAAGAGTGAAAGAAAACCTTCAAGATGTTTTCCGTCCTCTGTGATCAGAGAATAGGCTGTTTTCTTCCCCCTTTCTCTTTTCCATAACAGCCTGGAGGGTTTTCTCGGAGGCCCTCCAGTCAGGAGCGCTGTTGTTGTACTGGCGTGGCTGTTTTGCAGCAACAACAACAACCCTCGCAACCTTTTGACCTGTTGCTGTTTTGAACCAGATATTTAGGGCTGAACTCCACAAGAAGCAGGAGATCCACTATCGGATCTCCCTTAGTGGCTATTTTTAGTGAAAAACAGCTGCAGAGGCAGGCCCCGATTTGGATGGGGCAGCAATAGGGGCTGGAGGAAGTTTATTCCTTTCCCCCTAGTGCAGTTTCCCTAATCTAAACATTTACACCCCTAACCTTGAAGCTGCTATTTACCCCATGGGGGGGGGGGAGGCTGTACAGGGTAAGAGTTAACTCGCCCTATGCCATTTCACCTGTCTACATTGGCTTACACTCAGGTAACAGGGACACAGGGCTCCCTGAGGTACGCTAGTCAGGGCCAACCCAAGACATTTTGTTGCTTGAGGACCAAAGGATGATTCCTTCCCCAATTCCATATACAAAAGCCCACAAGGATGGCAACTGAGGCCTCACCAGCACTATAACAGGATCATACCACTTTAAACAGCTGCGGCTTCCCCCAAAGGGCACTGAAAACTGTTTAAGGGTGCTTGGAGTTGTCAGGATTCTTCTATTTCCCTTGTAGAGCTACAGTTGCCAGAGTTCCTTGGGAAGAGGGACTGGATTGTTCAATTGCTCTACAAATTGTAGCGCCCAGACGAATCTGATTCTGGCTTTAACTTCACGTCTACTTAGTCCTATTGAATTCAACGAGGCTTACTCTCAGGTAAGTGGGGTTAGAACAGGTGCAGGGGACCTTTGGTCCTCCAGCTGTTGTTGCTGGACTACAACTCCCATCAGTCTTCCCAGGGATGATGGGAGTTGTAGTGCAGCACAATCTGGAGAGTCAAATGTTCCCCACATCTGGGTTTGAAGTTCAAGTGGACTCTCTCGCAGATAGAAGTCATTACAGACTTTAGAAGCCTGCAGGATAAAAACTGGATGAGGTGAGGGGAGGTGAAGGATTGGGAAGACTCTCAAACAAACCCTGCTTTTGCTGCTGTTTACCATTTGTGCTGTTGCAGCGGGAATGATGTTGATTTATTTGTTTAATATTGTTCACTGCCATCGTGATATTGACTCTTAGCTGCACTGAGAACCCTGTTTCGGAGGACGATGCAGGAATATATATTCCAGAAGATGTTATGACTCCCAATTGACAAATGTCTGTGCTGGCTGGGGCTCGTGGGAGTTGTAGTCCAAAAAACAAAACAAAACCTCCAGCCTGTGTGCGAGTTTGTGGAGCAAAGGATTGCTAATAGAATTCTCCGCGCCCTCAGCAAACCACAGTTCCCAGGATCCTCTGGGAGAAGCCATGACAGTTGAACTGCTATAGAACTGACTCTGGGCCTAGCTCTCTGCAAAGGACGGCGATGAAACCCCAGCAATGGAAAACCTTGCCGCCAAGCTCAAGACAACTTGGGCCAGCACACAGCACTCTGCACATGCCTAGAGTACACTCCAAGGAGAGCATGCTATAGACCTTTATAGTCATGGCATACACTCTAGGGCTGGCATTAAAAGTAGGTTTCTGTGCACTAGGAGAGGGGCCTAGGGCCAAGTGGCAAAGACTGGAGCTGGGATCAACTGAAGGGGGAAGGACAACGAGATGGTTTGCCCAACACAAGATGGAGAGCTGGCATAGGAAAATGCCTTATACTGCATTTGCCCAACTGGTATCGTCTACCAGCAATCTTGGCTGGTCCATTAGGGCAAATGGGGCACTTGCCCTACCAACCTCAGTCTGTCCTCAGCTGCTTCCTTACAGCCAATCTGGCTGTCACCTTCCTCCACCTGAGCCTCAATGTTCTCCTAGTGAGGAGGAGGATGGGAACAAAACTAGGCTGTGTTTCACATTGCATTTGTAGATCACTGTACACACTGGGGGCGGGGGTGTCTTCACTCGATGCACATGACCCGATTCGTTTCCCGTGAAACATCCCACACCCCACCCAAATTCCGATTCAGTGAAGCTGCCTGCTGCTCATGCGCAATGGCTGTTTCACCTGCGCATGCTTCATCTCAACCGCAGTTTACGGTATGTTTTCAGATTGGATGGAGGCTGGTTTGAGAGGCAACACATCAATCAGCAGCCTTTCTCAAGAAACTACAGGATGAGGTGGATTGTGGCCAAAGTTATGCGTACACAGCTTCAAACACAAGAGTCAGAGTAAATGGTAATATTGGCTCTGGCTTCAGCTTCTCTTGGCCTTCTTGCCTTCTGCCATAGTGATCCTGATAGGCACCAGCAACTATCCAGTGACTTTCAACCCCAGGTCCCTGGATATTGTTGGACTACAACTCCCATCATCCCTACCACTAGCTAAACTGGCTGGGGATGATGGGAGTTGTAGTCCCAACAGTGTATGAGAACTAGGGCTGGGCGATATATCGTCCAAAACCAGTTTGAAGCCCATATCGTGATATCGGTTTCATGACTGTTGACCTGGCAATACATTGCAAATCATGACGTGTGTTTGTGTGCTATGTAAAAATCACACTGTTGGAAAAACCATCCTCTACATACATCCTTATTTCAGACATAGGTAAAGGTAAAGGGACCCCTGACCATTAGGTCCAATCGTGACCGACTCTGGGGTTGCAGCGCTCATCTCGCTTTATTGGCCGAGAGAGCCGGCGTACAGCTTCCGGGTCATGTGGCCAGAATGACTAAACCACTTCTGGCGAACCAGAGCAGCACACGGAAATGCTGTTTACCTTCCCGCCGGAGCGTTACCTATTTATCTACTTGCACTTTGAGGTGCTTTCGAACTGCTAGGTTGGCAGGAGCAGGGACTGAGCAACAGGAGCTCACTCCGTCGCGGGGGTTGGAACCGCTGACCTTCTGATCGGCAAGTCCTAGGCTCTGTGGTTTAACCTACAGCGCCACCCGTGTATTTCAGACATATATCAGTATATATCCAATATATATACCAGAAATCGCCCAGCCCTATTTGGGACCCAAAATAGAAGAATGATAGCTTACTCTGACTGGCAAAACTTTTCTGGGGTCTCAAGCAGAGAGAGAAATCTCTTCCATCACATGATCCCTTTTAAATAAGAGACTGATCCCGGGACCTTCTATGTGCTGAATTATGGCCCCTCCCCTATCCTATCCATCTGGTCCAATACACTCTACTCTGACTGACAGCAGCATCTTTTGTCTTTTCATTCAACTGCTACTTGATCCTTTTTTTAAATTGGAGATGCCAGGGACTGGATCCGGCACCAAGCAGGCACTCTGCCTACAGAACAATGGCCTCTATGCAAAAATTTAAAGCCATAGCCGCTCCTCCCAACCACTACCTCCAAAGCACAAGAGCCCCTCACTTTCTCTGCACAACCACTGGCTCCCACTGACCACCAGGGCACCAAGGAAATTTGCAGCTGGGCTCTTTAAGGTTGTGGGGGCCTCTGCCATCTAAGGTCAGAGAGCACCACCAGCTTCTGAGCTTTCTGCCAGCAGCGGGTATTTTTTTTTTGCCAAGCATACACCAGGGGCACGTTGTGACCCTTCTCTGCATTGCAGCAAATTTCAGCAACACCCCCAAGCAGACTGGATTTCCATCAAACACCCCAACACCCCACTGCTTCCTGGGTGTGCTGACTTAAAGGAGCGAGCCTCACAAACTTAACTGTGCAGTGACAGGGGAACTGACAGCTCGGGAAGTGGTGGACTCATCTTCCCTGGAGATTGGATGGCCACCAATCAGGAATTCTAAATTGCAAGGGGTTGGACTAGATGGCCCTGGGGTCCCTTCCAACTCTACAATTCGATGAATTCCATGACACCAATTCCTGCACTTTACTGCCCCAGCATACACCCTCCTGAACAAGTGGGGTGTTTTGGTTTGTTTAAGTTACGACTTCAGCCCAGGTCGAAAGCATGGACGTTATAAAGAAACAGGCAGGAAGGGGGTAATGGACTTTGCAACCAGTGGTTCAGAACAGAGGCTGACCAGGCCATGCAGTCTGCTGAGACCCTACTATGCCTTGATCTCCCATCAAGCAACAACCAACTGCTAGCCCAACCAGCTTGCTGTGGACCAGTGTTTCCCAAACTTGGGTCTCCAGCTCACCAGACTTGGTGAGTAATAGAGTTCCACAACATCTGGAGGGCACCACATCATAGCTGTCAACGTTTCCCTTTTTTAAAGGGGAATTCCCTTATTCCAAATAGGATTCCTCGCAAGAAAAGGAAAAAGTTGACAGCTATGCACCACATTGGCGATCGCTGCTCTTGACACAGCTGCCTGCCTGCTACCTTTCTGCTCTGACTGAGATAAAGCATTTTGCACATGCTAATAATAATAATAATAATAATAATAATAATAATTTATTTATACTCCACCCATCTGGATGGGTTTCCCCAGCCACTCTGGCCAGCTCCCAACAGAATATTAAAAACACAATAAAACATCAAACATTAAAACTTCCCTAAAGTTTGCCAATTCCTACAAACACCTGTAACCGGTCCAAAATAAAGAGGTTTATTAAAGTTTTTAAAATAATAATAATAATAAACCCCACACATTGGATTGCTTAACAACTGCATTAAGCACACTGGGAGAGTAATTTGAGTAAACGCATAAAGCTCCCATCCTCACAAAACATCTCAGCCTAGGAAGAAACAAGAGTTGTTTTGGACTTGGTCGAGCTATTTAAGGGTCCCGCTTTAAACAGCCCTCCAGCCTTCCGCCCCGGTTTGTACCCACCTGTGCGCATGGAACAACGGGCCTGAGGAGTAGTGGCATGGGGCTCAGTTCTGTCTCCGCAAGGTGCTTTTTCTGCGGCAGGATCGGGTGAAGGAAAAAAAAGGTAGGTTACAGAGCCAGTAGGTACTAACCTGTTTGTGAAAGTCAGATTTGTGGGGGATTTCTAGTTGTGTTTTTTGGAAGTTAAAGAGAGGTGGGGGGGAGGAGATCTCAACAAGCAGCTCAACTTCTCCGGCACAGAATGAACTCGAATGCCTTTCAGTAGTGGTGTAGTCCACAGCAGAAATTCACAGCTCAGGTTACCAGCCAGATAAATATAGTGTCTTATCTGACCTCACAGGATGGCTGGAGCACTCTCACATTCCAGCGTGGGGAGACTTAAAGGGGCAGCACAGGAGGGGCCCAGCCAGGCGGGGAGGGGGGCTCGTCTCTGATAGAAAGGTGGGGGGCGGATGGGCCGACAGGACTAGACTCATGGTGAGAGGAAGGAAGAGGGCATTGGGGATAGGAAGTAAGATGTTACAAGAAAGAGAACTAAGGTGAACAGAAGGATATGATTGGAGAGGAATGGCTGAGAAACGGGATTCTTCCCAGTCTGAAGTCAAGCTAATTTATAAGGACAAGAAGCTCACCCACCCCTTTTTTTAAAAAAGTAAAACTTTTATTCACTGAGTGCTGCAAACTGCCCTCAATATCAGTTTTTGGAGCGGCTCGTGCTGTTCATTTTAAGCTTTATTTTGGTACACAAACAGCCTCTTGCTGTTTTGTTTTTGTTAAAAGCACTTGTAAAACAATCATTGGAATTATTATTATAATAACTTCACGTTCATATGAGGAAGTGAGCAGCTCACGCACAGAGCCTTAATGAACCGGCGTGACCCCCTTAGGCGCAGATAGTATCTCTCAGCCTCAGTTTGTCATCTGTGAAATGGGAACATTAGCACAACCTGCCTAGCAGCGTGACGGGCATTGTCGCAATGACAGATGGGGAGATGGAAACGGGCGTTACAATGTCCTGAACTCTGGGAGCAGAAATCTAGGGCAATCAACCAACACGCTTCCCATTGGGTAAAGGAGCTGCAGGGTGTCACAGGTTAAAGGAAGGAAAAAGGGGGATGCTTTTAACTCACTTGGAACCGTTTTTTCAGAGGGATGAGAGGCTCCCCCCCCCCGAAAGTCTTTAGAGAAGGACTTAGGGCAGGCTGGGCCAGCCAGGGGCACCTCCAGATTCTGCTGTACTACAACTCCCATCAGCCCCAGCGGATGTAGCGCAGCAGCATTGTTTGGAGCGCCCCAGCTGGAGGACGCCCTAAGATGCAAACAAATCCACATAGCAACACAACACAAGAGAGTCACACTCTGGGAGGCGGAGCCACGGCTTGGGCCGGCTGCCCCAGGGCTTATTCCAGGCACTGACTCAGCCTGCAATAACAGGGAGAGATTCCTCAACGCCAGCTTCATCATTCCTGGTGTTAACAACAGCTCCGGCTTCTCGGTCACATGCACCTCAGCGCAGACAGAGAGCCCTGGCAGGGCTCAAAAGGGCTTGAGGCTGCTGCTGAATTTCCGTAGGGGAAACCAAATTTTGCCCCAAGGGCTCCAGCAAGCAGCTAATAGAGAATGCTGCCTTGCCCAGTGAGGATCTGCAATGTTTCCTGATATCCCAGAGCTGGAGTCTGGCGATGGAGGTTAAGCCAAACTGTCTTCCACCATCTGGCTGACTATGCACAGTTCTCCGGAGTACAGGGAGCAATCGGGTGAGCCACCACCAACAATAAAGGTAAAAGGACCCCTGGCCATTAGGTCCAGTCGTGGCCGATTCTGGGGTTGCGGCGCTCATCTCGCTTTATTGGCCCAGGGAGCTGGCGTACAGCTTCCAGGTCATGTGGCCAGCATGACTAAGCCACTTCTGGCGAACCAGAGCAGCGCACAGAAACGCCATTTACCTTCCCGCCGGAGCGGTACCTATTTATCTACTTGCACTTTGACGTGCTTTTGAACTGCTAGGTTGGCAGGATTAGGGACCGAGCAACGGGAGCTCACCCCATCGCGGGGATTCGAACCGCCGACCTTCTGATCGGCAAGTCCTAGGCTCTGTGGTTTAACCCACAGCGCCACCCATGTCCCACCACCACCAATACTTTTCTTCAAAAAAGACAAAACTGAGTTTTATTTAAACTCCTAGGATGCATTAAAGACAACTTCTAGAACTTGCAGCATGCAAGGAGTTGGGGGAAGAGTATACACACTGGATGGAAGGGGACAAACTCGTTCCTTCTGCTGATGCACTTGTTTTATTATTACATTCATATTCCACTTTTTGTCCAGGATGGTTAAGCTCCCTGCTATCTCCCTGTCATCCTCACAAACATGAAAGGTAGGCAAGGCTAGGAGTTGATGGTGGGCATCACAGCCCAGTGGGGATTTGAAGCCCCGTCTCCCCCAAGTCTTGGCCTGACATTCTGTTAAGTGACTCCCTGCAGCTCTTTAATCTCAAGGTTGTGGGTTCGAGCCCCACGCTGGGCAAAAGATTCCTGCATCGCAGAGGGGCTGGACTAAATGGTCCTCATGGTCCCTCTTCCAGTTCTACAATTCTATGCAACGAATCTGAAAGGAAGCTGGATAAATAGACGATTAAGTTTCACCTCTCCACAGACATTATGCAAAAGCAAATCAAAATGAAGGCTCAATTAAAAAAAATAATTGCCTGGAAGTGACTAGCAAGAGAGAAATGAAAAGTAGTGTTCTGTGATGCTTCTGAGCATGTGCAGAGAGCCTTTTCCAGACCACCTCGGTGGGTGCAGTCTGTCGACATACACAATCAAGAGTCCTTACCCTGGAGAAGGGCCTTTCATATATGGGACAGGACCACGCTATCTTAGACCCTAAACTTGATACTATTATTAATAATAATGATGGTGATAGCGGCTTCTAATCTCTATGTCGGTTGGCTACCTCCCCTCCCCACGTACTTTCATTTAATCCGCCAGAGCGTAACCTGGGATAGCTCTGGATTCCTGGATGAGATGGGAGCTAGTAACTTGGGAAAAGGCGAACGCGCGTCGGGGAAGGCTACCGTTACGGCACAAGAGTTTATCGAAGCCACGGATATACACACCCGGCCCCGATGCTTCGCCACGCCTTCAATCGCGAGGAGGGGCCCAACTCCGGAGTTGCCGCGGGCGGCGGGCGTCTCTAACCCGGGCGAAGGGAAGCGCCTCCCCCGCCCCGCCTGCCCGTGGTTAGGGGTGGGGATCGGGGCGCGCCCCGCACTCACCTGGCTCTCTCCTGGGGGGACGAGCCGAACCCGGCCGGCTCCATGGAGCCGCTTTCCCAGCCGCCAGCACCTGATGTCACAATCCGGGCGCAGCTGACGCACCGCGGGGCCAGAAGCGACACCCGCGTCCCGGAGAGCGCCGCGGGGCGGCGCGCGCGGAGAAGGGAGAAGGCAGGACCGGGAGCCGGAGAGAGGGAAGGAACGGAGCAGGGGGACCCAAGCTTAGGTTTTTCCGGAGCTGGCTGCAGTAGCTGCACGCGAGCTAGAAATGCACTCTGCATGCGCTCAGAAAACGCGCATCTCCTTGTTGCTTTAATAGCGCGCCTTTCTCCCAGTGCAGGACCTCTAGCGGCTCACGGCGTAAATAAACTAAAAAAACACACAGAAGATATATATTGAAAATGTAGGTCACCCTGTTTAAGAGCAGCACCCCCTTGAAAGCACAAAAAACGTGTTCTGCTGTTTGCTTTTGACACGAGTAATCTATTAAGGTTTTCGCGGTTTTTTGTTTTCTTTTGACAACGGCATAGCAAGCGACCTGCCCCCTTCCGAATAAAGCTGCAGGCGCATTGTTTTTTTTATGGATCGGGTGCGCTGCTAGCCGTTTACGCACACGCGTAGTGGCAACGACTCGCAACCTGCTGGCGCGAACGCTTTCCTGGGGAAGTAAATAAACCCGCATTAAACTAAGCCGGGATTCCGCCTGGCCACGTGGTCGAGCTAGCCACGCTTCCTTGGCCTTTGGCGAAGTTGGCGGCTCTCTGGAAATAAGCCCTGGTGCAGGAAGGGTCGGGGGCGGATCGTGAGTGGAGGAAAGCGTCCTTACCGCTCCATCCTATATATGCGTTTCCTCGGAAGTAAAGGGCGCTGTGTTCAACTTTGGATCGGTGCATCAGCTTTGGAAGATCGAACCACGCCGCAGGGGGATGCAGCAGATTGTTGGAGTGAACTTTGTGGACAGAGGGGTACTGGAGTTCAGGCCCGGACTGGAAACCAGCCTCTCGCATCTGCTGCTTGTTTAAAAGGAGATCTTGAAATGCAATCCCTTAAAAAAACAACACCCAGCTAAAAGTGCCAGATTTATTATTGCAGTTTTTATAGGGTTGGCATTTATTTTTCACAGTGGCCTAGCATGCAAAAATGAATTAAGTGGGTGCAGGTGTTTATATCTTCCGGCAGGACATGAAATGGTGGGAGAAGCTACAGCTTCTTGTTAACTATGCATGATATGCAGAGATAAATTGGGGCTGGTAGAAAGGTTTGCCAAGCTGCCTTCTGCTCACCCTCGAAAGACAATAGTAGCTCGACCTCATTCAAGGCATCTGAAAGCCAAACACTGATCTAATAATCGCACTCCATACCAGATGCGGAATTCAACAACCTAAGGATTTATTGTGTGCAGACAGATCATCCAAGCGATGTGCACATAACAACACGCAGCAATCTACTTGTTCATTTGAAGCAGCACAACAAAAAATTAACACATTAATAACTCGTTTTGCATTTTCAGTTGTAGGGGTGTAAATATTGGAACCTTCCTTTTTTTATAAAAATGGTGCTGCTATGTATGGAGTGTTAGAAAACCCCTCTCTCCCAACAAGAGCAGTGTCTACATTAAAGTGCTGTTCAAGTTTCATGGGGTGGAGGGGCATTTTGTGCGCCCGTATCCTAGGGATGGGGAATTTGACTGATTGCATTTAAAGACAAATCTGTCAAATTCACACTTTCTGAAACAGCCTTAGTAAAACTGAAGCACAGCTATTGAGATTGGCTCTTATCTGATCTATTGCAGCGCAGTTTTCCAGCAAAACCATGTTTATGAAAATGCCTACGTTAGTGAAAAAAGCCATGCAAAAATGCATTGTTTCAGGGTAAGTTGCTTGCAAGAATATGTACGTTAGTCAAAACTGCATGCAAAAAACAAGCTGTTTAAGGAGAAATTCGTGCTAAAAATGGCGAAGGATTTCCAGGAGGATTTTTGCTTTTTAAAATTGCTGCAAAATGCAGACAGATTCAGACTGGTAAAATGGTAATTTGGTTTGGCCCAGATGATTGCCTTCTCAGACCGCTAGATGGCAGTGCAAGGCAGCCCTTTGCAGTAAGGTTTTCTGTCTGTCGGGAGGACTTCAGTGCTAAAGGTGAATCTCATCTTCCTCTCTGGTGAAATCTAGGAATTGGAAAGGCACCTGGTCATCTGGAGAGGGCACTGGAGGTGAAAGGCAAACCCCCACCCTTGCTTCTGGTACTCCATTCTAAATCATAGTTGTGGCATTCTCTATGGCACTCCGAGTCTTGGTGCCCAGTGCAACTGAACGGGTTGTGCTCCCCTAAATCCATCTCTGCCCCCCTAATCCTGGCCTGCTTACCAGTAGTTTGATTTGCAGATGTCATCAGGTGAAACTGTACATTCTAATCCATTATCAGTAAGGCCAGCTTCAAGTATGCAAGGGCGCTGCAGAATGTGAGTTTTTTGCTGCAAAATTCAGCAAAATTATTGCAGAACTTTGGCACTGGTTGGGATGAAATTGGGCCATGTTGGATTTTTGGGTGTTAACTACAGACACCTATTTAATGTATCAATGACTTTTGGGCAAGGCACTAAAAAAATGCAGGTTTTGTATTGCAAAATGCTGCAAAGCAACTGCGAAACATTGGCACCAGTTTGGAGGGGATCCAGAATTGTGGGATTCGTAGTTAATGAAGCTCACAAAGTGTCACAGGTCCACACCATCGTTGGAAACACCAGTGCAGAAAATGCAAGCGGCTGTTGATTAAATACTAAGGGGACAGTGCCTATTGGTTTTTCTTGTCATCAGGGCTACCAGTCAGGTTGGCATAGGGAACTTTGGCCCTCCAGATGTTGCTGAACTACAACTCCCACCGGCCTCGGGCAGCATGGACAATGGTTGAGGCTGATGGGAGTTGTAGTTCAGCAACCTCTGGAGGGCCACAATTTCTCCACACCTTCATTAGAGCAAGGGTGGCTGAAATCTTGGCAACTGATTTGCCCAGTGCCCACCCCTCCCTGCACATTTTTCTGGACCCCAGGACCTCACCAATTTGGAGGCAGCATATGTTTGCAGACGGCCACCACACCCACTAGAGAGCCAGTGTGGTGTAGTGGTTAAGAGCGGTAGTCTTGTAATCTGGGGAACCGGGTTCGCGTCTCCGCTCCTCCACATGCAGCTGCTGGGTGACCTTGGGCCAGTCACACTTCTTTGAAGTCTCTCAGCCCCACTCATCTCACAGAGTGTTTGTTGTGGGGGAGGAAGGGAAAGGAGAATGTTAGCCGTTTCAAGACTCCTTAGGGTAGTGATAAAGCGGGATATCAAATCCAAACTCTGGTGACTGGGAGCAGCTGCCGAGACCATATAACACCGGCCTTGAAAGACCTACACTGGCTCCCAGTACGTTTCCGAGCACAATTCAAAGTGTTGGTGCTGACCTTTAAAGCCCTTAACGGCCTCGGTCCAGTATACCTGAAGGAGCATCTCCACCTCCATTGTTCTGCCCGGACACTGAGGTCCAGCGCCGAGGGCCTTCTGGCGGTTCCCTCACTGCGAGAAGCCAAGTTACAGGGAACCAGGCAGAGGGCCTTCTCGGTAGTGGCACCTGCCCTGTGGAACGCCCTCCCACCAGATGTCAAAGAGGAAAATAACTACTTTTAGAGGACATCTAAAGGCAGCCCTGTTTAGGGAAGCTTTTAATGTTTAATAGGTTATTGTATTTTAGTGTTTTGTTGGAAGCCGCCCAGAGTGGCTGGGGAAACCCAGCCAGATGGGCGGGGTATAAATAAATTATTATTATTATTATTATTATTACTACTACTACCACTGCTATTGTGGGGTCCCTTAGGTCAGTCCTACTTGCAACAGAGGCTGGCAGATAGTTAGGAGATATTCTATCCCGTGCAGACAAGTAACTTGTATCTGATGAAGACAACCAGGCAATGCCAAGGTCTGTTGGCCCCAGACCCTTCTAATAGTCCAAGAAAAGACTCGCATCAGATGAGGAATTCAACAATCTAAGGTTTTATTGTGTGCAGACAGATGTTTTTTTCCTTTGATATAATTTCCTTTGACAATAAGCTGTGGAAAACACTCTACAAATGTTCACAAAACAAGACTAGGACAATGAGCAGTGTTGGGCTCTGTCTCCCCGCTTCCCCCCCGCCAGATTTCCAATCCTCAGCTGATGAATTGCAGTTAAAAATCAAGTCTGGCTGGGCAAAAGATGGTTACGGAGAAGCTACCTGAGCAGTAAAATCGGGGGAGACAAGCCAAAGGCGTCAGCTTGGAAGGGTCAAGGAGCAGGCCTTAGCCTAGCACAATGGCAGGGGCTGATGAGAGCTTGGGCACTGGCTGGGCCTGGTAAGTGCTGAGCGAGGCAGGATAGGGCACCAGGTTGGTGTGGGCAGGACAGAAGCAAGGAAAGGGACCAGCTCATAACCACCCATGGAATCTGTATTTGCAGAGATCCACCTAACCAAACATCTCACCTATAAACCTCAGCTTCCTGTTTGTTTCAGGCCTCAAACAACATTCAGCCCGGGAAACCTGTAGCTCTTTCACAATGGATCTACGGTATCTAGATGCAAGTTCTCTACTGCTCTTTCCCACTTTCTTATCCAGCAAAGAATTGCAACAGCTGTAAGCGCATCGCTCTGTTTTCAGTTGTAATCCCACTCACTCTCTGTGTTCACAAAGCCTGGTTAAAAAAAAGGGGGTCCGCCCTCCCCCCTTTTTAAAAAGCACACATTTTACTTGAAATCCCACAAAACGTGCATGTGACATGCAGATATCCACTTGCCCATTTCAAATGGCATAAAAAAAATACAGCACACGAACAGCTTATATTTTGCACCCTCAGTTATGGGCACATAAATACTGGAAATTTATGGTTTGTTTGTTTTTTTAAAAATAGTGCCACTATGAGTTGGTGAATGAGGTGGTGGTGGGAGAAAATTGAGAAAATTGTAGGTGCACAGTGTTTTACAAAGTCAGCCAAAGGTTCTAGTCCACAGTTTTCTAGTAGGCTAGTAAAGCAAATTGACTTTGGTCATTTGCAGTTCAAAGAAAACTTTTGCTTTCCTTCATGCTACTCAGAAAACAGCTTAGAAAGAAATAGTTGCTGATATGGCCAAGCAAAGGGTGGTATTGCTGTGAGAGAACCCACAGGATATAGCACCTTGCAAAGTCTACCCAAGGTACTAGTCCACAGTCTTCTACCAGTACTGGTAAAATAATTATTTTCTATCATTTGCAATTGGCAGAGTTGGCTGGGTACGTTTGCTTTTCCTCTAATATCTCCTGGAAGCAACCTTCTGCTGCCAAGAAGTGACCAGGGAAAGTGGCTCTCTCCAAACGTGCTCCAGGAATCCAGACTGGAATTTCTTTAAAGGCATAATGAAAAGCACTTTATATTAAGCAGATTTTGCTGGAACGACAGAAATGAGGAGGGCCTGCTTTGCTCAGCTGCAATGCAGCAAGAGAATGTAAAGACTGGACCTTTTGAGAGTCAGGTAACGATACCATTAGTCAAGCAAGCCCTGTTTCTGGGGAACACAGCCTGTAGACTCATGCCACTTAACGTTTGGAGTCGGACTCTGCATCAATCTGTCCAAATCTTTGAGAACTGGGAAAGGGAACTGTTTTTAGCTTATTTATCAATGCAGGGTGGGAGGATTCTGAATGCAGCTCTGAGGCAATTTAGACCTAAGAGGAAATAGAGAGGAAAACCCTGCAGATTTAATTTTCATGGAGCCGAGGATCAAGAGATCCTCTCCTTATGCTCTATTTGTGGGATGTAAACACAGGAGCAGTCAATCACAACATTCCTAGAGTGTACATGTTAGAACATGGGGAGGGATGTCTGTCCAGCAAGCAGGTAAACTTCCTGGGGACGGACTTCCTCCGCATGTGACCAGAGGTGGGTGTGGCCTCACCTGTGCAGGTAATGACAAAAGCACAAGGCAGGCAGCCATCTCTCTCTCTCTGCCATTTTCCTTCGATGAGGAAGCATCTAAAGATGCTCTCTTGGCTCTCAGCCAAGAGAGGAGGAAAGGACTATCTTGCTATAAGATAGATTCTGAATGTATATAACCTTTTTAAGCCTGTCTGCCTTCTGGGATCATATTGTGAACAGAACGTGAGTAAACTCTTTTATACTTTCATAAAGACTGTGTTGTGTCTTGTATTTTAAGAGGGAACAAAGGGGAAATTACCAGGGTAATTATTATAGAGGTTCTAGCGAACCTGTGCACACGTTACCGTTGCAAACTTAAAGGGGAATGTTTATAAACTCTGCTGATATTTTGGGAACTTGTTAGCACAAGTTGGATAAGGATATAATTAGTCAATATATCCTCTCCTGCACCCCAGAACATTCCCACACTATTATTCCAAGATAATTTCTCCCCAGTCTGTTGCAATCCAAGGTATTCCCCCCGCCCCAGCTAGCTCTGACTGAATAAGTCCACACGGTTCCCCCATCAAACACATACTTTTGGCCCTTAATTCCAGTGGCGCTGAGAATCCAAGACGGCCTCTCCACTTAGGACCGAACCAACTCTAGGACTTTCTAGCCACAGGTGGGCAACTGGCGGCCAAGAAAAACATTTCACACTCTTTACAGCTGAACACTTTGCTTGCTTACTCAGTGGTAAGACTCTGTGGTCAACGAGGACACTCGCAGATTAAGGGTCGCTTCCACTGCTATTAAGAGTAAAGCCATTGAAATGAATGAAACTAACTTAGGCATGCCCATTAAACTCCAGTGGGTCTACTCCAAGCAGGACTAGCATTAGTAAAGCCCTGCGGGACTGCAGCCATCTTCCCCGCACCCAAAGAATTGTGCAACAAGAGGAATATCTACAGTAAGGCTGTTTTATACCCAGCCAGATCATGGGCTCATCTCTCAGTCTTGCCCTTTCCTATCTGGACTGGGAGGGCGGGGACCTGGTTGGCTCCGCCTACAAAGGCTGTTCAAGGTTCCAAGAGACCACCAGGGTGCGGATTGGCTAGGGGTTGTTGCTAGTGGTGAAGATTTAGGTTTGGAGATGCATGGATTTGGTCACAGCACTACATGGCAAGAAAGTGGCAACTTCCAGAGCAGAGGGGAGCAGGGAGCAGCTGATTTAGCAGTTCCTTACACATACACACATACCCCGTTACTGCCTTCATACCCCTATGTTAGACATCTGCAGCTGCAAACTGGGGAGTTGGGGTAGACAACCACACTTAATGGTGCTTTCCAGCCTGGTTGCTCAGGGGTCATTTCTCCTGGCCCCTGGTAAAACTGTGCTCCCTTTCCTTCCTCCACCTGAGGAAGACCATAGAATCACAGAAGAGTTGAAAGGGACCACAAGGTCCAAGCCTCTGCAATGCAGGAATCTTTTACCCCGGATGGGGCTCGAACCCACAACCCTCAGATTAAGAGCCTCATGCTCTACCGACTGAGCTATCCCATGCAAGCAAGCTGCTCAGCTATGCTTCCCAGCTGAAAGATGGAGGGCTATGGCTTAGTGGAAGAACATCTTGCTGTGCATGGAAAGGTCCCAGTTCAATCCTTGTCACCTCCTCGAACTGTTCCCTGAAACCCCTGAGAGATGCTGCCAGTCAGTGCCCATAATACTAGGCGAGGTGGGCCAATTGTACAAGGTGGTTTCTTTTACACACTAGGCTTTTCTTCAGAGAAAAGACCAAGATCTGTTTTGCGGACAGACTAAAAACTGGTCACCTTGGGCTGGGGTAACTGGAAAGCTTTGCCCTGATACTTGATAATGTTATGGGTGCCAGACCTCTCTATTCCCTGGGTCCAGTAAGTGTTAGAATTTAATCAAGGCTTGGAGTATTAAATTGAGTACTAGACACTTCTAATCCCTGGATTCAGCAAGTTTTAAAGCTAATTGAGATAAGTTAGGCTGCTGGGTGATGGGCCATTAAGAAAACAAAGGACCAAAGGGCTTATCTTAGATGAAAAATGGGTGGGGGGCCTTTTTCAATGGATAAAGCCAGAGTTTAGAGTAGAGAGGTGAGAAGGAATGTGCCCTAGAAGCAAAGCAGCAAGCTGGAGAGAGAGAGAGAGAGAGAGAGAGAGAGAGAGAGAGAGCGCAACATTAGAAAGCCATGTTTGATGTCTGTTTGAATCCAAGGCTGTAGGTATGGAAGAAACAAGACCCTTTTGGGGTGCTGATGCTGTGAACCCCTCCATCGTAGTTTAATAAATAAACAATATATCATAGATAAATAAACCATATATATTAAAGGCAACACAGTCTCTGCCAGGCCTCATTTCCTAAAGGAAACACAAACCCTGAGTAAGCTCCTGGAACCCCAGAATCTTGAATTGCTCGGAGATTAGATTGGTGTGCAACACTGGTGTCAGAACTTGGGATTCGGGTTTCCTGGAGGAAGACCTATGAGAGATGTGTACCTGAATCGGAGGGAACAACAGCAACCCTCCTTGAGTGGCTTAAGAGAGTGAAGCAGCAACAAAGCAGGCGGTTGGACAAAATGGGTCAGCTGCTGGCAGAGTGGCCCCGAATTCCCCGTGGAGATGAAAGCATGACAAGGTGTGAGGTGAGAGCCCTGCCTCATGAGATGCTACAGGGGTTTGGAAGTGACCCAGGAGCTCAGCTACAAGATGCTTAGATGGAAGGGTGGCCAAACAGATCCACTGTGTGGCTGGGCAGCTGAGGGGCTTGGACCGCAAAGTTAGTAGCTGAAGGCAAGGGGAAAGACAATGCCTCCAGCTGGCTGGAGCTGAGCAGCTGCTGCTGATTGATTTCTCCACTCCCTCGGAGCCTGCTGTGGAAAAAGGAGAGTGCAGGAGACAGGTGCCTCAGCAGAGGGCACACTGCAGGATGGAAGTGAAGAGCTGCTGCCTAGAGATCTCACTCCCTGAGTGCCAGCGGTGGAGGGGCAGAGACACAAGGTGTGCGTGCGTGAGCAAGGGGAATCGGCGCTTGCGGAGGGGCCAGAAAAAGAGAGGTGTGAATATTCGTGCGCAAGTAGAGCAGCGGTGTTTTTCTCGGTGGTGGAAAAGACACCGGAAAAGCTAGAGGCATAAGTGTGCATAAGTGGCCTACAGAGGTGCCAAAAAGAAGAGATGCAGCAGGAGAAATTGGAGGTGTGAGAGAGCATGCAAGAAGAGCAGCTTGTGTCTGAGGAAATGGATGAGATAACCGCCCGCAATGATTTTGCCCCTTGGGTGCCCCGATATGGACTTGCACGGTCGGGACCCATCCCTATACAGTGGTACCTCTGGTTGCAAACGGGATCTGTTCCAGAGCCCTGTTCGCAACCTGAGAGGAACGCTACCCGCGTCTGCGCACACGCGGGTCACAATTTGCTGCTTCTGCGCATGTGCGTGATGTCATTTTGTGCATCTGCACATGCGCGAGCAGCAAAACTTGGAAGTAACCCTTTCCAATACTTCCGGGTTGCTGCGGGACGCAACCTGAAAAGACGTAACCTGAACCGAACGTAACAAGAGGTATGACTGTACTGGGTGCAGCTCAGCACCCACAGTCACCCAGGATCCCATGGGTGTTGGAGGAAAGAGCCACTGGGAGGATTACCTCCCTTTCTTTCGGCCCATGAAGCATTCAGGAGATGTTGGGAGTAAGCAGAGAGGGGGATGCCTGGCTGTTGGGAGGAAACAGAGGGCAATTTCTGGCCACCAACTTAGGGGGTCTGATCCTAATGGAGGTATCCCCAGGTAAAGACTTTGATTTGCAGTTTGGGGGCAGGGGATGAAGTGGACTGGCCCAGGGTTAGCAAGAGGAAAAAAGATGAAGGGGACCATCAGTGTGCCAGTGCAGAAGCAGATGTGTTCCTACGGTTGTGTCTTGAAGCCCTGCATGCCGCTGCAGAGACTGTTTGGGGAGTGGAGTTTGGAGCCTCCGATCCACAACCAGAGGGGAGGGGAAAGAGAAATTTGAAAAACAAACCCTGAATGTGTGATTTGAACCCCAAAGTAACGGTTGATCTACTTGGAAATGAGAACTATGTGAAATCCCAAGACAAACAGTAATGCAAGCAACTGCATGGCATGGGGGGGGGGGTTGTGCCGCAAGTGGCGCTGTGGGATAAACCATAGAGCCTAGGGCTTGCTGATCAGAAGGTCGGCGGTTCAAATCCCCACGACAGGGTGAGCTCCTGTTGCTCTGTTCCTGCTCCTGCCAACCTAGCAGTTCAAAAGCACATCAAAGTGCAAGTAGATAAATAGGTACCACTGTGGCAGGAAGGTAAATGGCATTTCTCTGTGCTGCTCTGGTTTGCTAGAAATGGCTTAGTCATGCTGGCCACATGACCCGGAAGCTGTACACCAGCTCCCTTGGCCAGTGAAGCGAGATGAGCGCCGCAACCCCGGAGTTGTCCGCAACTGGACCTAATGATCAGGGGTCCCTTTACCTTTAATTATTTGCTGCAGTGGACCATTCTGGAAGATTTGGCAAGTTTTATTAATTTTCTGAATGCTGTTGATTTGTGTTTTTTGCATGTTTGTGGTGATGGGGGCTGTTGAATGATTTGTAGGAACTGTTCAGCTAACTGTATGTTTGAAAGCTGCCTTGTGAAGCGAGAGCACAAGGGAAAGAATGAACAAGGGTGCTGAGAGCTGTATCCGGGCTTAAACATGTCAAAACTCACTATCTTGGACATGCCAAGCGTGGAACGCAGAACTGACTCGGAGTGTGTGCTAAGGAGAAAGGAGAAGGCCTGACTTGTTTGAAAGGAATAAGCTGTTACTGTACTCAGTACTGGGTTGGGTTAAAAGTGTCATTGTGCATTATTATCTGTTTTTAATGATGTGTGTTTTAATGCCTTGGCTTACTTGTCTGTGAATTTTCTACAGGGAAGAGATATTTTGCTGTTTGTTGAAAATGTGTGGACAGGTGTCTGATTTTTTTTGGGGGGGGGGCAGGTAGTGTTATGAGTTTGTGGGTGCCAGACCACTCTAATCCCTGGATCCAGTAAGTGTTGAACCAAGGCTTGGGGTGTTAAACGGAATGCTAGAAGCGTCTAATCTCTTGTTTCAGCAAGTGTTCAAAAGCTAATCAAGTCAGGCTACCCTCCTGGGTGATGGGCCATTAAGAGAACAAAAGACCTAAGGGCTTGTGCTAGATTGCGAATGGGTGGGTCCCCCTCCCTCAACAGATAAAGCCAGAGTTTAGGGTTGAGAGGTGAGGAGAGATGTGTCCTAGAAGGAAAGCAGCAAGCTGAAGAAAGAGAGGGAGAGCAATGTTAGAAAGCAA
The DNA here is from genome assembly GCF_964106645.2 of Podarcis pityusensis. NCBI lineage: Eukaryota > Metazoa > Chordata > Lepidosauria > Squamata > Lacertidae > Podarcis > Podarcis pityusensis. Next base: position 24,768,618 of record NC_138040.1, on the reverse strand, counting down.
TATTTGATGTCTGTTTGGATCCAAGGCTGTGACTATGGGAGAAACATGACCTTTTTGAAGTGCTGAAGCTGTGACCACCTCCTTCATAGGCTCAGGTTGTATATATGTGTAAATAAACCATATATATTAAAGACAACACAGTCTCTGCCATGCCTCATTTCCACGAACCCTGGGTAAGCAGCTGGAACTGCTGGAATCTCACATGACTTGGAGACTGGGGTGCCGTGCAACAACAATAATTTTAAAATCTTCCTTAAAAAACAAACAAACCAGGGTTAGCATAACAGTTGCTTGGGCTAGGAGTGATTTTAATTCTCCTTCACGGAACCCAGCCAATTCGAGGATCCTGTTATGCAGAGCAAATGATGGGCAAGTTTGAAGCTCACCCACCCGCTGCTCTTCCAAATGTAAGAAGAGCCCTGCTGGGTCATTTGCACCTGAGCTCAGCACCCAACTTTCTGCACTTGCCCACACTAGGAAGCCCACAAGCCGTGCATGAAAACAAACAAATGAAAGTCACAGCATACAACTCTTTCCCTCACTGCTGCTCCCTAGCAAACAGTGACAGGTTGGCAGGGATTGAATCTGGAACCTTTTGCATGCAAACACATGATTTCCATGCCACTAAAGCTATGACTCCTTCGTTCAGCAGCCAGTGCCCATCCCCGGTAGTGAATCTGCAAGCTTCTGCTATTGCTTTTGCAACCTAACCCTGGGTGCAAAAGATTTCCCATTCTCTTGCGGAGGATTCCCAGCAGATAAGGAGGCCACGCTGCAATAAAGACCGCTGTGGACTTTAACGAAATGTATGCACTGATTGTACTTAAACCTATAAGTGGTTTGCAAGAAATATGCAGGCTCTCGATGCATGCTGTTGCCCTCACAACTCCCATGATGCCTGGTCAACAGCCACGCAGGCTGGGCGCTGATGGGAGTTGGAGTCTAAGATCCCGTTGGCTACCCCTGCTCTATGCCCACATGGGGCTGAACCCTCCCTGCCTGCCCCCTCTACGTTTTGCTGTGCACCTCTTTGGTTTTAAATTTAAAAAGCATGCTGAGGCTCGCTGGCATTGCCTCCTTCCCTCGAGTCTCTAAGACAAAGCTGCAGAAGACCAGCAGCGCCCTCAAAAAGCAGGGCACATTTGGGGGAGGTGGGCAAAAAAAGAGAGGAACTGAAATAGTCAAAGTTGGCATGGGGTGGGACAAAAAAAAAAAAAAAAAAAAAGGGCAGTGGCACATAAATTCTGCCATGCTTGATTTCCGGATGGGGAGCTGAGGATCCCCCCCCCTTTTCCTGTCCGTCCCCACCGGTGACCCATTGCTTGAATGTAGCGGCATGATACTGGCTTTTAGCGCAAATCAGTCACTTTCATCAGCTATGCGGCTATATAGAGATATAGAGAGATAATATTAAGAGATACAATCGGGGTTTGGCGTCAAACCGTCCTCCTTATCGGCTGCCTCTTTCTGGAACAAGAACAACAATGAAAAAAGGACAGGGCCACGATGCTCTGTTGGGTTTAAGTCCGCTCTGAGCCGGCTCTCCCCATCCTCCCTCCCTCCCTCCCACCCTCTCCCCACTTTGCTTGCTTCTCCTTCTTTACAGGGACACAAAATCCACAGCTTGCAGGAGAGGCAACGAGAGCAGGAGCAGCAGCAGCCAGGAGGTGTTTTGGATCAAGAGGCTGATTCCTGCGCATTTCTCCAGCCGGTCTGCAAGAAACAAAGGGCGCATTCAGACGTGGGGAAAGGTTGCATTAGTTTTCCTGATGAAAACACTGGGCCTGGGGATTCCCACCTTCCCTTTTATGCCGTCTACTTGTTTGAGCATTTTTTTTTAAAAGAGGGAAATCACCTTGGGAATGGCAATCAGTCTATCAGAACCATTCAATAAAGTCATAGATAGATAGATATGACAACTCTTGCAACCCACAAACGGATTGCTTTCAGTCGAAGATGATGTATGGACAAATCTAATGATATTTGGAAAGTATTTATCAAAACCATAGTGACCCATGAGTCAAGGTAGACTTGAGGGAAACCATATGTTTATCCATTTACATACATATTATATAGTTCCGTAACCATAATTATATTTCATTGTCATATTCTTGCTGTTGTTTTCCTTTGCCTTTTAAAATGTTTTTTATGTATTCTTTTTATTTTTTTCTATTTACTTTAACTCAGTGTACCATTCTTAATAATGATGATAATAAAATAAAGTCATGAACCCAAAATAAATCACCAAAAATGTGCCTACCTGATTTCTACCCTCCCCTCCACCCCCTGTGAATTTGGGTGGGTCACTTTGCCTCCTGTCTTAAATCTAACCCAATAAACATCTTTGCCTGCATTCACAGTTCACCACCCTTATGGATGAACAAACCCATCCATTTTTGGTTCTGCAAATTTCCCATTCTTATCCAGCCTTAATATCAGTTCTCCACAATTCTGCAGCAATTTGCGCTTAAAAAAGAAAAGTCTGTCAAAGTTTGACAGCAGTTTAGTGTGAATTTCTCCTGCTACACCATTTTGACAAATATACACATTTTCGCCAGCAGCTTCCCACAATACAATAATTTTGGTCTCGCTTTCACTAAAATAGGTGCCTTTTTTTGCATGTTATCCCCTGGATTTCCATTTCTGTGCACATCATTCGGCTAAAGAACCACACTGCAAAATGTGGAAAAGTCTGAATTTTGAAGGTTAGCTGTGTTCTGGTCTAATTGTGAATTGGGAAGTTTCTTGTTAAGATGCAAACGAGATTGAATTTCTCTCCCACCCACCCCTTTTCAGGACCAAGACCAGCTCCTCTGAATTCTTTTCCTGCCTCGCATCCAGGCCTCCTCACCTTTGAAAACTGAGATGTTCTTCATTTGGTTATCCTCATAATCGTTGGTGATCTTCAGCCTGCACACATAGGTCCCCTCATCGGCGGTGGTGAAGCCCGCGAGGTGAAGGCACACTAGGTTGTTGGACACAGTGACGTTGGCCCGGTTCTTGTACATGGCGTTGGGGACGTTCTGGTTGCTGGCAACAACAACCCCCACGCCGACATCCCTGTTCAGGCGGAAGTCGTAGCTCAGGGCATTAGCGGTCTTCTTTTCGTACGCACAGTCCAAGCGCAGGCTTTGGTCGCTCAGGCAAGCGGTCAGGCTTCTAATCCTCTGGCAGCGAGCAACTTGGAGCACTGAGGAAGGCAAGAGGTTTTCACCAACACAGGGAGAAGCAATGATCTGCAGAGCTGAGCTGCAATCCCTGCAGCCTCATCAGTTAGGAGGTGAAATTAATACAACAAGAGCATTTTTAATCCATCAAGTTAGGTTAATTAACTCATCAAAGGGGAGCATCCCTTTCGGGTCTCCCTTTCCGGGTCACTGTAAGGACACCACCTCCTTTTTGGGGGGGGGCTGTTTTCTATTGTTTTGATTCATTTACAGTGGTACCTTGGTTCTCAAACTTAATCCGTTCCAGAGGTCCATTCCAAAACCAAAGCGTTCCAAAACCAAGGCGCGCTTTCCCATAGGAAGTAATGCAAAACGGATTAATCCGTTCCAGACTTTTAAAAACAATCCCTAAAGCAGTAATCTAACATGAATTTTACTAGCTAACAAGACCACTGATCCATAAAATGAAAGCAATAAACAATGTACTGCAGTCACACAATCAATCAATCAATCAATCAATCAGTAGCTGAACTGGGTTGCACACAGTCACAAAAACAAAACAAAAAAGAGCTGCAAAAATGCAAAATAAGCAGCAAAAACAGGCAGACCTCAGCGTAAAACTTGAAACAGAAGCGTGGCACTCAAAATGGAAGCGTAACACTCAAAACGGAGCATGTTCGGCTTCTGAAAAAAGTTCGCAAACCGAAAGACTTCCAGGTTTGCAGTGTTTGGGTTCCAAGTTGTTTGCGTACCAAGGCGTTTGAGAACCAAGGCATTTAAAAAAAAATACTTTTCATGTAAGGAAGTGGCACCCTTGACATCAGTACAAGGCAAGGAGTTTTACCTGTCACGAGGACTGCAATACCAATGGTGGACTTCATCTTCCTTTCAGTCTATGGTGTGGAGCGTGGGAGGAATCTAGGAGTAGAAAAGGCACCTGATCATATAGAGATGGGACTGGGAGGGCAAAAGGGGAATTGTCAAAAATTATTCTGGCTGAACACAGCCGGTCCGGTGATCTGAAGCTTATTAGAAAGCAGAAGCTAGATTTGGGGGAGAGGGCCTGCAGTTCCCTAGACAACACACGCCACACACCCCTTGCTTCCCGCCTCAGGCCCTTGATTCCCCTCCACCTGGCCCTTCTCCCCCTGCAGCGGAAACCATGACTCAGCACTGGGTGAGCTAAGTTGGGGATGAGTCATCCTAAGACTCCTGCAGTGGGGAAAGATGCCAAAGAGACGGGTGAGGAAGCAGAGAGCGAGACAGGCAGATGGAGAGAGTGTGCCTTTTTGGCAAAAGAGGTGCTTTTGGATAGATAGATAGATAGATAGATAGCCTCTTCTAGACACTTCTGGGGTACATGGGGACAAGGAACTTATTAATCACTTTAGCAGAAACCTCCAGCCTGCTTTTCTATGTCCCCACCCCCACCAACCTCTTCAGCTAGGCTCCAGCAGACAGCACGATGCCTTAGAAGCAGCATAACCTCTCTCACCGCCCCTAAGTAATAAACCACATGAGCAAAGCAGTGCCATCTCAGGCGTATCTGCTCAGAAGCAAGCTCTGCTGTGTTCACCGAGTAAAATTTGCATTCATTGCCCCATCTGCTTTTGCTGCTGGCCCTGCCCACCCATGTTATGTGGCCTCAGAGGTCAAAACAGTTTCCAGCTCCTGCTATAGGGAATCACTGCTGTGCATGTTCTGCCTCCCAGCAGCCTTTGGTCCCATCCGGTTGGCGTTGCAAAAACCCTGCATCCTCCTCAAGTCTTTTCCAGCTTTCCTCCCAAGTCTCCAACACAACACAGTTTGGAACCAGGAAAACCCCAGACTGGGCTGCTCCACACTTGCCTCTGGCCCACAGAAGGCAAGGTGAGCAAAGCAGAGGGACTCTGAAATATGTTCTCTCTCTGCCAACCCAGACCCAACATTCCTAGAGGTTACTCAGCCTTCGGAGAACCTCCAGAAATAGGAAGCCTCTAGTCGTGGGGCAGCCATCAAAAGCGTCTCTCAGTGGGATATTATTGCCCCTTCTGGCATGGCAGAAGGAAGGTATAGAGGAGGGGAGAGGAACCTCAGACCTAGGGCTGAATGAGGCCCTCCGGGATGTCTATCAGGCCTTGGGGTTCTCTTCAGAGTGGCTCAGTCACTAGAGCATGAGACTCTTAATCTCAGGGTCAAGGGTTTGAATCCCATGCTGGGCAAAAGATTCCTGAACTTCAGAGGGTTAGACTAGATGAGCCTCCAGGGTCCCTTCCAACTCTACAATTCTTTGATTCTATGATTCAAGCTCTGTCTCTTAACTAGCCACTCCCCTCTCCAGGCAACACCCCTTGCCGGCCCTGTTCCACATAATCTGTGAATGCTTTTGCCTGGCTGGAATTTGTCCTTGAACTCTAAGCACGCCTCTTGCTTATCTGGATGCAGGTTAGAGAGGGGCGTGCAGCCTGCTGTACAAACATAAAACTTAGATTTCATTGCGTCAGTATTGGCAGATCCATCAAGGGTTTCACAGCTGCTAGCAGTTGGCTTGCTCCTTTGGCAAGGAGAATGATTTGAACTCCAGTCTTTCATCTGGCTTTGAAAAACCTATTGTCACTTGGCTCCTAGCCCCTGCCTGTTCTTCTTATTTCAGGAAGATGGCTAAAATGCTTGGTTCTCTCCCCACCCCAACTCGCTTTCTTCTTCTTCATCATCATCATCAACATCATCTTATTTGTATGCTGTCTTTCCGTAGTTAAAATTATGCTCAAGGTGGCTCACAAAGTGATTTACATAATTACAAACATAACAAAAGTACTCATAAACAATAAACAAAACACACCCAAAAGTAGACAACCAAATTTCCACACAAATCGTAAGATCTAAAAATCAAGATACTGAAAGATTGAGATCAAAAACAGTAACAAAAAGCTCTAAACGATACCCCAGCCCACGAGTCTGTTCAGCAGCCTCAGCTTTTGTAGCTGGAGTCAGTATAGGCCTCAAAAACACCCTACCCCTGCCCAACTTTGTCTTCAGAAAGACTCTCTGGATACTCCAGCCTTTCTTAGAAAGTTATACACTCTGAAAGACAGTTCCTCATAATCCCAGATACATCAGGACTGGAGTGAGCAAGGAGCAGCACTCTGCACATGCTCAAGGGCTCTCTGCTTCATGCTGTCCCCTCCCTGCAGCACTGAAAGCAGGATGCCTGAGCAAACCTCCCTGAGCTTTACAACTCGGTTGCTTTAGAAGGCACAGGTCTGACAGGTCCCTGAACCCAAGGGGCTTACAATAAGACACAGGGAAAAACAACAGCAGCGGGAGGGAAATGGAGGCAGGGCAAAGAAGCAGAAAGCTATGCAGTTATTTCAAGCCTGTGCCCTTTTGCTGTGGCAATCAAAGGGTTTTGGGTCTTTTGCCTCCTTCTACACCTTTCCTGCTGGTCTGTGCTGCAAGGGGAGGGAAGGAGGTATTGAGTACCAAGGTCTCAGGTTTGAACAGCCACAACTCCAGTTAAGAGGATCGAGTAGCTAGTGGTGCAAAAGGCCTTTCTCTGTTGGAGATCCTGGAGAGCTGCCAGTCGGTGCAGACAATGCTAGTCTAGAAGGACCTGATAAGGAGGCAGCTTTCTACACTTTTATTTCACTTGTTTCCTTGTTCATACCTGTATGAAGTTTTGCTTTGGGAGGAGCAGATTTACAAGACAAGGTCCTTTGGGTGTTGCCTGTTTTGGGGTTTTGATTTTGGCATATGAGTTTTGCTGTTTCAGGCAGGCTGGAGTGTCCGTGTTTGTGTGGCTTGCCTGGCTTTTAATGTATTATTGTTTTTTAGAGAGCGCATTGTGCATTTCCGGAGAGCAGGGGGAGATAGGGTGTGAACACGTGTTTTGCCTTTTTGCTTTGTTTTCCATGTGCCACCATCTAGGTGACCCATATTTTTTTGTCTTCGTGATTTGTCGAGCCCACATGGCAACAGTGCCCATGGCAGTTTCTCACGCTGCCAAAACATGCCTCCTTGGGAACCCTCAAAAGTCTGGGGACCCCTAGTGGCAGAAGGCATTGCCAGCAGCTCAAGGAGAGAATATGCAGTGCAACGGGGGTCATTTTCTCTGTAAAAGGTCTGTGCTGATGTCTCCCACTCTGATTTTCTTTCTTTTTTTTACCCAGAGTACTAAGCAGTAAGAAGGGACGTGGGTGGCGCTGTGAGTTAAACCACAGAGCCTAGGACTTGCCAATCAGAAGGTCGGCAGTTCGAATCCCTGCGATGGGGTGAGCTCCTGTTGCTCGGTCCCTGCTCCTGCCAACCTAGCAGTTCGAAAGCATGTCAAAGTGCAAGTAGATAAATAGGTACCGCTCCAGCGGGAAGGTAAACAGCATTTCCGTGCGCTGCTCTGGTTCGCCAGAAGTGGCTTAGTCATTCTGGCCACATGACCCGGAAAAACTATCTGAGGACAAACATCGGCTCCCTCAGCCAGTAAAGCGAGATGAGCGCCACAATCCCAGAGTCGGTCACGACTGGACCTAATGGTCAGGGGTCCCTTTACCCTTTACCTTTACTAAGCAGTAAAGGTTACCTCCCACCGAGTCAGAGCACTGGTCCATTTATTTCAGTATTGTCTGCAATTATGGGGGTTTCAGGCAGGGGCCTCTCCCAGCCCTACCAGGAGAAGCCAGGGTGAGGGACTGAACCTGGGACCTTCAGCATGCAAAGCAGACACTCTCCCACTGAGCTAAAGCCATTTTGCATAACAAAAACAAAGGAAGGTGCCTTATGCCAGGCTTGAGGTTCCCCACCTCTGTTCCCGAACTACAACTCCCATCACCCCTAACCACTGGCCATGCCCTCTGTGACTGATGGAGACCAGTAACATCCAGAGGGTGACAGCGGCCCCTTCCATGACCCAGAGCCTTCTCAAGGGGCTAACTTTGTACAGTGGTATCTCGGGTTACAGACGCTTCAGGTTACAGACTCCGCTAACCCAGAAATAGTACTTCGGGTTACGAACTTTGCTTCAGGATGAGAACAGAAATTGTGCTCCGGTGGCACAGCGGCAGCAGGAGGCCCCATTAGCTAAAGTGGTGCTTCAGGTTAAGAACAGTTTCAGGTTAAGAACGGACCTCCAGAACGAATTAAGTACTTAACCCGAGGTACCACTGTATTTTTAGGGTTTTGCATTGGAATCCCCACTCAGCCATGAAGCTCCACTGGGTGACCTTGGGACAGCCATCCTCTCTTAGCCTAACCCACCTCACAGGGTTGTTGTGAAGATGAAACGGGGAAGAGGAGAACCCATGCACATCACCTTCAGTTCCTTGGAAGATGAAGGAGGGATATAAATGCAGCAAACAAATAAATAAATTGAAATTGAGCCAATGTGGCTCATCAGCTTGCAAGGGACCCCCGCCCCCTCTGTAGCTGAAGAGGCTCCCCCCCCCCGTACCCCAAAATTATCCCTTCTGTTGTTTTGAGTAGCTGCAGCCCATGCTGACTTCCGCGGTGGGAAGATATGTTACAAGATGACTCACAGGCACAAAGCAGATTTAATGCTGGAGAGCGAGAATTAGGACACAACCCATTAATTTTTTTAATGAGTTAGCAGTTGGGCTGTGTATGTGAGCGGCTGTTCTGAATACCCAGGAAGGTCTGCTGTGGGGAAGGGGGTTTAATTGAACCCTTTCCCTCGGTGTGACCTTTTGCCAATTTCTCCCCACACCTCCACCACTGCTATTAGCTCTGTGGAGTAAAAATACAGATATAAAAAGGGTGTGTGTGTGTGATTTGCATCAGAAAAGGACGCAGAAGGTTTTATCTTGCTCCAAGAGCACCATCTACCTCCCCCCTTTCAAAGCAGGCCCACTGGGTTGCTAATTAGTAAAACTAAAGCTCATGGAAGGAGGGGGATATAGGATGCTGCCTTATACTGAGTCAGACCATTGGTCCATTCAGCTCAGTACTGTTTACACCGACTGGCAGCAGCTCTCCAGCGTTTAAAAGACAGGAGATGCCGGGGATTGAACCTGAGTCTTTCTGCATGCAAAGCAGATGCTCTACCACTGAGCTACGCTCATAGTTGAGCAGCAGAGCCTCTAATCTGCATGCAGAAGGTCCCAGGTCCTATCCCTGCTTCTCCATGTACGGCTGGGAAGCAGCCCTGCCTGAAACCCTGGAGAGCTTCTGCCAGTCCGGGTAGATAATACAGAAATGGATGGACAAATTGTGGGACTCAATATCAGGTAGCTTCCCAAGGTCCCTGAAAGGAACCTTGAGAGGAAGGGTGGGGAAGAGAGAGAGAGAGAGAGATGAGAAGGAATATTTAAGAGCCAGTGTGGTATTTCTGGTTAGTTTGCCCAAGTAGGACCTGGGATCAAATTCCCACCATGCCATGAAGCTTACAGGGTGTGTGACCTTGGGCTCGTCATCGTCTCTCAGCCTAGCCTACCTCACAGGGCTGTTGTGCGGATAAAATGGGGAAGCAGAGAAGCATGTACGCCACCTTGAGTTCCTTGGAGGAAGGGTGGGATAAATAAATAAATAAATAAATAAGAGAAATAGGAATTTGGAGGAGGCAGACATGGGCTTGTCAGACGGACATCTGTTGTTACGAACCGCTTCCATCTACTGCACACCCCAAATCCTCCCCTTTTCCTAACAGTCATGCCTTAAATTGATATCAAGCCTGCCTTTGTCTTGCTGCTTCCCTCCTGCCCTACATCAACAGGCACGCTCCGTATGGAGCAGACTTTGGTAATATGGCACCCTGAGCAAGGACAAAATTTGGCAGAACCGACGTGATTGGTCAGCTACACCCATGTTGTAAGAATAGCACCACTGGGCATAGCCTGAGTGCACTGTTTATGCAGAACCAGCCCAGTGAACACTAGGAACAAATAAAGTCTTTCAAGGCAGACAGTAGGAGAATTCATAGCCCTGCAATTAGTTTAGGCCATTTCTCTCGAGCTGTGCGATGTCCTGGGTTTGTGGGGAAGTGGCGCAGCTGAGTGGCAGGGTATTTTCTTTGCACGCAAAAGTTTCCTGGCACCTCCAAGCAGGGCTGGATATGTCCCACCTGAAAATCCACTGCAAGTGAGTGTAGCCAAAACACTAATCCTATGCGTGGTTTTCTGCCTGCAGAACGGATGATACTAAATTAGACAGACCAATGGTCTGGCTGATACTGAGCCAGATCATTGGTCCATGTAGCTCTGTATATCCCACACCAACTGGCAGCAGCTCTCCAGGATTTCCTGCCCGAAACCCCCAAGAGTTGCTGCCATTTAGTGTGGGCAGTACTGAGCTACATAGACCTATGGCTCATTGTAAAGACTGCTGTATGTTCCTATAAAGGAGCTGCGCTGACCTGGAGAAGGTTCCTCCCTGGTCACCAGCTAAAGAGACAGACCAAACTGCTGTCAGTTGCAGCCAGCCTGCAGATCTGGCAAGCCACAGCCTGAACAACAACAACAGCCTGTGCTGATGCTTCCTTGCCCCCCACTTTAATAACGCCTACCCCACAGGATATCGAAGGACCGGTCTAGACTGCACCAGCAATGCAGTCCACCATGCTGTTGCTGCAGGGCTGGCTAAGGTGCTGCCCTTGCAGAACAGGCAGCTGCGGAAAAAGCCTCGCCAGCAGAGCGCTTGGCACAGGGTCTGCGGCACCGCCATGTCCCGCACCCAGCCTTCCCAGACTGCACCTGCGTTTTCCACATTCCTAGACCTTGGCGCGGAGACCGCAGCGCTCCTGACACCCAGCTGGAGTCCGCCACCCAAGGAGATCAGGTTACTGGTTTGAGGGCAACGGCTCTCTACCCTGTGGGGGATACTGCAGCAACCCCCCCGCCAGCCATGTGGCGCTGATACAGCAAGTATGCCCGCGTTAGACAGTCTTGGAAATCGGATGCCGGATCCGTTCCATCAGTACAGCCTCTCTCTCTCTCACACACACACGCATTTCTGGGCAGGCGACGAATTTCTCCTCCTCCCTCCCAACACTTTCTGCATGTGGCGGTGGGGTCTGTAAGGCGGAAGAACGGGCAAATCTGCAAGAGGAAGGGCGGGGTGGCAGCCCCCTCCCACAGGGAGACCCTCATAAGAATACCAAGAAAAGCTCTAGGGTGATGAGAAAGATGGCAGCGCCCAATGGTGTCGCCCTCCGGGGCTGCTGCTGCTGCGTCAGAGGGGACCCGAGAGGGTCACTAAGGCAGAGGAAGCAAAAGCGTAAGAGACCCAACCCTGCCCCCTTTGCCGTCCTTTTCTCTGGGGAAGCGGAGTCTGGTCCACAAAAGCGCAATAAAAGGGTTAGTCTCTAAGGTGACAGGAGACTCCTTGACGTTTTTGCTTTCCGTCTGGAAATCCTGCTCCTTTGCAGGGCATCGCTCGCCGCTTCAAGCGAGATCTCCATCCCCCTTTCCCTGCCCTTGCCTGCATCCCAGATCTATTCTCCTCCACCTTCGTTGCTCCTCCACTCGCCTCTTTCCTCCTCCATGCTCATCTCTTTCTTCCTCGGCTCTGTCTCTCCCTAACAGAGCAATATTGGGCACGTTTGCTCACGAGTAAACGCTGTGCTTGTACCTTTGCGCAAAGGAATGCAGTCTTTTTTATTCGTGCGTTCATTTCCCCCGGGCGGTTAACCGCTCCTTTCCTCCATCCCACCTTTCCTACTCCATCTTCTTCCACCTCTCTTCATCGCCCACCCCACCCTCCGCCTCCGGTTCTGCGGCCTCACGTCTCCAAAATTTCCCGGGGGTGGGGGCAAGAAAATATGAACAAGAGAAGGGACAGTGGTCTCCGCTTCCCGCCGAACCCCCTTTCCTCCCTGCCCTCCTCCTGCAGCCGCCCCACCCTGGAGATGGGCTCCTCCGACGGTCCCCTGGCGAAAAGCGAGCCCCGTTACCTGCGTCCGGAGCGAGGATGCTGCGCGTCTCTGGCTCCTGCAGTCTGGGGCAAGGCGAGAGACTGCTGCACGAGGCGACAGGGAGGAGGGGCGGGGCTCCGGGACACGCCCCGCCCACGCAGCCCCACCCCCTGCGGTACAAAGCGGACTTCTCTGCAGGGGTGGGGAGAGCGCCTTCAGCAGCTTCTGGAGCCCCCTCCCACGCCACGTGGTACACGGCCGGGAAGGAGAGGCGGAAGTGACAGCCGTGGTGGCTGGGCTGCGTCTCTAAGGTGTGCCTCTGTTTTAGGGACTCGCAGCTGGGGAGAGGGCTCAGGTTGGTTGGTGGGCTCAGGTTCTACTTGAGGACTTCCCAGAAGACGTTTGGTTAGGCTGAGCTCCACAAATACAGATTCCATGGGTGGTTATGGGGCAACCCTTATCTCTCTCACCAACCTGGTGCCCCATCCTGCCTTCCTCAGTGCTTACCAGGCCCAGCCAGTGCGCATCCCTCATCAGCCCCCGCCATTGTGCTAGGCTAAGGCCTGCTCCATCACCCTTGAGCCTCCCAAGGACCCAAGCTGATGCCTTTGGCTTGTCTCCCCAATTTTACTGCTCAGGTAGCTTCTGCGTAACCATTTTTTGCCCAGCCAGACTTGGTTTGTACAGTGGTACCTCGGGTTACATACGCTTCAGGTTACATACGCTTCAGGTTACAGACTCCGCTAACCCAGAAATAGTGCTTCAGGTTAATAACTTTGCTTCAGGGTGAGAACAGAAATCATGCTTCGGCGGCACAGCAGCAGCAGGAGGCCCCATTAGCTGAATGAAGTGGTGCTTCAGGTTAAGAACAGTTTCAGGTTAAGAACGGACCTTCGGAACGAATTAAGTACTTAACCCGAGGTACCACTGTAACTGCAATTCATCAGCTGAGGATTGGAAATCTGGCGAGGGGGAGGGGGGAGGCAGCGCCCAACGCTGCTCATTGTCCTAGTCTTGTTTCGTGAACATTTGTAGAGTGTTTCCCACATCTTATTGTCAAAGAAAATCATGTCAAACACCAAAAAAGAATCTTGTCTGCACACAATAAAACCTTAGAATTCCAATAAAACCTTATTGAATTCCTCATCTGATGCGAGTCCTTTCCTGGAAGCTGTGTGTTAGTTAAGCACAATGAGCCTGGCTGTTTTGGCAAATCTGCGGAAGTCGTTCGAAAGGAGACCGTATGGTGCTTTCCAGTTCTGTGTGTGTCTTTGGGAAAGCTTAAGGACTGAGTCAGCATAGATTGCCGGCACCTGCCAACCAAGCCCAGCCAGGCTTGCTAACTGGAAAAAAAGACACAAACAGCTCTGCTCTCTGTTCCTTCAAGAGAAACGTGGTCCACAGATCTCAGAAGGGGTGCAGATAACCCTGCTAACGTTTGAAAATCAAAACTCCTGCGAAAGGCACAGCTGTGGGGGCCGTTTGAAAAGTTGGCAACCATAGCGTTGGCACATTTCTGTGGATGAGCACCAAATTGGATGTGCAACACCTCATATGAGACATCACCAAGGAGTTTGGGGTGGGGCTCAGACCTCTGCCGGGAACCCCAAAGAACTGATGCGTGCCATCATGAAGATCTTCAGCTGGTTGAGATCCAGTACTCACCTCTGACCCCCAGCCATAGCCTCCAACATTTCTTCGATGAAAATAGGGACGTCCTAAGGAAAAGTGGGACATTCTGGGATCAAATCAGAAACTGGGACGGCTTCTTGTAAATTCAGGGCTGTCCCTGGAAAATAGGGACACTTGGAGGGTCTGCAAACCTGCATCATACGACCCACTTTTGAATAGTCCCTTTTGATTTATACTAGTATAAAGGCACACTGGACCATAAAGCTGGACTATAAAGAAGGCTGATCGCTGAAGAATTGATGCTTTTGAATTATGGTGCTGGAGGAGACTCTTGAGAGTCCCATGGACTGCAAGAACATCAAACCTATCTATTCTTAAGGAAATCAGCCCTGAGTGCTCACTGGAAGGACAGATCGTGAAGCTGAGGCTCCAGTACTTTGGCCACCTCATGAGAAGAGAAGACTCCCTGGAAAAGACCCTGATGCTGGGAAAGATTGAGGGCACAAGGAGAAGGGGACGACCGAGGACGAGATGGTTGGACAGTGTTCTCAAAGCTACCAGCATGAGTTTGACCAAACTGTGGGAGGCAGTGGAAGACAGGAGTGCCTGGCATGCTCTGGTCCATGGGGTCACGAAGAGTCGGACACGACTAAACAATAACAAAGGCACACTAGGGATCCTAAAATGGCAATTTAACAGGGCAAGATTACTTAGTGTTGCTTTAGCATTGTTAAATGAAAACCAGTGAAGCAGGCAAGAGCCCAGAACAGATATTCTGAAATGGGAGGAATGCGTATGTGTCAGGGCTGCCTCAAGTCTCAGCTCACAAAAGACCAACGCCTTTCTTTTCTTATATACAAAGGTGTTTATTGCAGTTCATTGTTTGCTTCAGATCCGAGGCGCGCAGCCCTACGTCTGCTAGGCTTAGACCGCTGAAGTCCCTTCTGAATCTGTCCCTGCCCTGCACCAGTTTAAGAGGCTTGCGCTGCTCCACCTCTTTCTCTCTTTCCTTTTCCGCAGGGTCTTTCTGCCCGCTGGGGTTTCGCCCCTCCTGGATTCCTCCGACGCGGAATCAGACTGCTCTTCCCCCCTCCTGCGGGCTTTGGGACCTGGCCCCTCCTCCGGGCTCCCTGTACTTCCGCGCGCCTCTACATTTGAACTTGACGCGCGCCCCCAACCTCTAACTTTCCTTTTGACAGCTACGCTACTCCCTTCACTACTCCCCTCCCCTTCCGGGAGGGTGGCTTGCTCCGACCTCCCTCCTTTCTCTACTGCCGGAGCCGCCTCCCCTGATACACTGGAACCTCCACCCCCTTCGCTGCACTCTGGCGGGGAGGCTGGTCCTGACGCCCAGCTGCCACTTTGGGATCCCCCGCTGGCCCCCTGCTCCTGACAAGTCCCCCCTGGGGCTCCCCTGGCCTTGACCACCGGCGCCCCCTTCTGGGAATCCTCTGATTCGCTGGAAAGACTCATGGAATCTCTAGAGTCATTGTCATCCTCTTCCTCGCTGTCCTGGGATTCATCCCCATCGCTCTCCATCTCCTGCCTACCCTGTGCCTCTGTCCCTGAACCCCTGACATCCATCCCCCCCTCGAAGCCCCCCCTTCCCCCCTCCCGCTGCTCGGGCGCAGGTTCCGGGAGCTCCGTTGTAGCGGGGGTAGACGCTGGATACAGTTCATCGACGTCGATCTCCTCTGCTTCCAGTTCAGTGTATGCGTGCTCGAAACCGGGGTCCTCCCCCAACACATCCAAACCCTTCCCTCCCCCTGTTACTTCAGGCGATGCTGCTTGCCAAGGCCCCCTTCGCCACCCCACTTCTGGTTGATCGTCCCACCAATAAGAGCGGTCCGTGTCCACCCCCGAGCACGATCCCCTTGGAGGGCTCGATTCCGGCGTGGTCTCCTCTGCGGAGGAGAACCCCCGGAAGGTGCTGCCTGAAAGTGTGGGCGTAAAAAGCCAGTCGTCAAAATACTCCTCTGGCATGGGCCTGTGTGGGAAGAGTGCATGGAACTCGTCTTTAAGAAGAGGTTCCTCCAGAGCATAATCTGGCACCCAACTGTTGGCGCTGGCCGGGGTACCTTCCCTGGCGAGGAGGTATTCCACTCCCTCCTCCCCCCATCTCGAGTCCAGAATTTCCGTGACCTCGTTGAGTGTCGGGGTCCTCGGTGACTCCCCCCTCCCTGGTGATTCTCTACGTGGGTCTGGTGCCGTCCCTGGCTCCTGAAATCTGTGTGGGGCCTTGTAGGGTGTAAGCACCGACCTATGAAAGACCGGGTGCATTCGGGAACCTTCTGGGAGGGTCAACCGAAAAGCTACGGGATTGATCCTGCCCTCAACTTGGTATGGCCCCAGCTGTTTGTGTCCTAGCTTCTTCTTAGCTAACGACTTGGCCGGCACCGCCTGGGCTGCTAACCATACCCAGTCCCCCACCTGGATGTCTTCTCCTGCCCTCCTGTGCCTGTCTGCCTGCACTTTGTAGGCGTGTTTAGCTAGTTCCAAGTGCCGTCGTAGCTCCTCGTGGACCTCCTGCAATTCTGCTGCTAAATGCTCAGCTCCCTGCGACTCCCCCTGCGTCGTTGTCTCCAACGCCGGGAAGGTTCTGGGGTGTCGCCCATTGTTGGCGAAGAACGGTGTCACCCCCGTTGACGCGTGCTTCGTGTTGTTGTAGGCAAACTCGGCCATCGGCAAGTAGTCCACCCAAGTTGCAGGCTTTTGATTGGCGTAACATCGCAGGTACTGCTGCATGGTGGCGTTGACCCTCTCCGCTTGGCCGTTGGTTTGCGGGTGTCTCGCCGACGCTAAGTTGATCTTGACATTCAGGATGCCCAGGAGCTTCTGCCAGAAACTGGAAATGAATTGGCGACCCCGGTCGGACAGGATGGACCGCGGTAAGCCGTGCACCCGGAACACGTGGTCTATGAACAGCTTGGCGGTCTGTTCCGCTGTTGCCACCTTCGCGCAAGGAATGAAGTGCGCCATCTTGGTGAACAGGTCTACAACCACAAGCACCGCCGTCTTGCCCCGCGAAGTGGGCAGATCAGTAACAAAGTCCAGCGCCACCCGTTCCCACGGCTGTAGTGGCGTCTCCAGCGGTTCCAGCAATCCCGCTGGCTTCTTGTGCACTGGCTTGGACCTCTGACAAATGTCACACCTGGCGACGTAATCCGCGACCTCTCCCCGCATCTGGGCCACCAAAAGTCTCTGGCTACTAAGTCCGCCGTCTTTTCTTTGCCGAAGTGACCCGCGCTGGGTGCGTCGTGTAACTGCTGTAAAACCTTCGCGCGGAGATCGTCTCCGGGCACGTAGAGAGCACCTTTGCGGGTCAACAGACCGTCGCGTATCTGGAATTCGCCGTCCTTTGCTGTCCCTCTTCGCACCTCCTCCATCTTGGATTGTGCGAACGGATCCGTCTGTAGCGCGCGTCGTACCGCGTCCAGGTCCACGGCGGCGGAAGCGCACGCCCACGCTTGCGGTGCGAAAATGTGCCTGGCTGCCACTGGTGCCGCTTCCTCGAGATACTGCGGTTTCCTGGAGAGCGCATCCGCTATGACGTTGTTGTCTCCCGGGATATACTCTATCCGGAAATCGAAATCCGCAAAGAACTCCGCCCATCTCATGTGCCTCTGGCTCTGGAGCTTCGCCGTGCGCCAATACTCTAGGTTCTTGTGGTCCGTGCGGACCTGCACGGTGTGCTTGGCTCCGATAAGGAAGTGCCGCCACGCCTTGAAAGCCGCGTGGATGGCCAACAACTCCCTGTCCCAGATGGTGTAGTTCTGTTCCGACTTGCTGAGCTTCCGGGAATAGAAAGCGCAGGGCCTCCAGTTCCCTTGCAGATCTTCCTGCAAGAGGACGGCCCCCACTGCTCTGTCAGATGCGTCAGTCTCAACCCGCATGGGCCTGCCGGGATTCACGTGTAGCAGCTGGTCTTCGGACGCGAAGAGACTCTTAAGTCTCCTGAAGGACTGCTCCGCCTGGTCCGTCCAGGTGAACTTTTTCTTCTTGGAACTGAGGGTGTCCGTGATAGCTGCCGTCTCTTTCGCGAAACCCCTGATGAACCTGCGGTAAAAGTTGGCGAAACCGACGAACCTCTGGACCTCCTTCCGATTGCGCGGACTATTCCAGTCCAACACTGCGCGGACTTTGGCGCTGTCCATGGCTAGTCCCTTGTCGGACAGCCGGTAGCCCAGGAAATCCACCTCCGTCACGTCGAACTGGCACTTCTCCAGTTTGGCGTAGAGCCTGTGCTCCCGTAGCCTCTGCAGGACCTCCTTTACGTCTCTCTCGTGAGTCTCCTGCGATTCTGAGAAGATCAGAATGTCGTCGAGGAAGCATACGCACTTCTTGTAGAGGAGTCCTGCTAGCACGTGGTGCATGAATGCTTGGAAACAGTGGGAGCCATTTTGGAGACCAAACGGCATAACTCTGTATTCATAGGTGCCCAGCGGCGTGAACATGGCCGTCTTCCACTCGTCACCTTCCCTCATGCGTATTAGATTGTATGCTCCGCGTAGATCCAACTTGGTGAAGATCCTCCCCTTCCTCACCGTCGCGAGCAGGTCGTCAATCTTGGGCATGGGGAAGGCCTTGGGCTTTGTCATCGAGTTGATGGCCCTATAGTCCACAATGAGCCTTTTTTGGGGCGTGTCCTTCTTCTTCACGAAAAACACAGGACTGCCCCCCACGGCCTTGGATTCTCGGATGAATCCCCGCTTCAAATTGTGATCTATGAACTCCCGGAGTTCCTGCATTTCATCTTCAGACATGGAATACAGCTTCGCAGTCGGCAGCGTCGCCCCTGGTAAGAGGTCGATTGCACAGTCGTAGGGCCGGTGGGGTGGTAATTGGTCAGCTTCCTTTTCACAGAAGACCTCCAAAAACCCCTTGTACTTGTGGGGCACTGCCTGCACCATGCCTAGATGCAACTGCTGCCCTTCCTCCTGGCCCTCCTCCTCCTGGCCTGTCTGGATGCAATGTTGTGCGCAGTAGGATGAGCCAAAGGTGAGCTGCCGCTGGTACCACGCCAATGATGGGCTGTGTCTATCCAGCCAACTCATGCCTAACACTATAGGCGTGTCTGACAGTTGGGTGACATTGAAACTGATGACCTCGCGATGATTCCCAATTTTCAGCAGCATGGGTGGCGTCTGTTGTACCACTTGCCCACCCAGCAACTTTCTGCCATCTACCGTGACGACGTTCAGAGGCAGCGTGGCTGGTAGTAGCGCTATGCGATGCTGCTTGATGAACTGCATCCCCACGAAGTCTGCGTTGCTCCCTGAGTCAATTGTAATGGGGACTTCCAGGGTGAGTCCATTAGGTAGCTGGAGAGTAGCAGTGAGCTGCACCACTGGCTTGGGTGGTAAGGGGTCTGTAGGCTGCAAAAGCGCTGGGGACTGTTTCACTGACTTGCCTGGTGGAGCCCCAGCATCTCTGCTTCCATCCAGGCATTCTCGTTTCCCTGAAACTGTTCTCCTTGGAACTCTTCCCCTGTTACTGCAGTGTGCTTCTGGAGCCTCTGGGGACACTCTTTAGCCATGTGCTGTGGGCTGTCACAGATGTAACACTTCCTGGTCCCTCTAGGAGGCTTCGCCTTGACTGCTCCGGACGCTGAGGCTCCGGCAGCTGACTGAGCCTTTGCACGACCCAGCTCCATTGGCTCCTCCCCTCCCTTCAGCATAGGTGAGGGATTTGTACGTCCCAGGTCCCTGGGAAGAAGAAAAGGAGGGGCTCTAGCTGGTGGGCGGACGTGACGCCCCTCCTCACTGTGCCAAGGGCGTTCTTCGTGGCGCACCCCTATCGTGAGTGCCCTCTGGACGACGTCTGCTAGGGTTTGAGGTCTGTCTCCCCTAGCCAGCTCATCTTTTACTGAGCCATGAAGCCCCTCCCAAAACAAGTCTCTCACTGCCAGGGAGTCTTTTTCCCAGCCCAGCACATTCAGCAATGCAAAAAAGCGAGAATGGTACTGACGCACTGTAGCCTTGCCCTGCCGCAATCCATGCATCTCCTGGCGCGCCACATCAACGTCAACGGTAGATTGGAAGCAAGCGTCCATGGCTTTGATAAATTCGTCAGAGTCCCTGCGGGCAAGACCATCTTCGCGCCACAAATTGCGTAACCAGGTTCTAGCTTCCCCATGCAAATGGGACACAATAAAGCCTACTTTCTCCTCCTCATCTTTGAAGTCTTTTCGAAGCAAATGCAGCGCGTATAGGACGTCTGCTCTGAAATTGGGATAATGCTTCAGGTTCCCATTGAAGTGGGCTACTAAATTGCCCCCCCCTTCGTCCGAGAGCGATTCCCTCTGATCTGGACCCCGGGAACCCCTGTGTGCACGCCTGATCCCACCTGGCTTGCAGATCCTGGCATCGCGCTTCTGCTTCGGCAACTGTCTTCTGAGAGACCCGTACTGCAACGGAGAGTTCAGCGACTGCGTTTTGCAGGGTCGTTATCTGCTCCTCAGTAGTCATGTCTGCCAAACTTCGTGAGCTTTGCAAAAAAAATTTTTTGCAGTTTTTTGGAGAAGGGACTTACTGTCAGGGCTGCCTCAAGTCTCAGCTCACAAAAGACCAACGCCTTTCTTTTCTTATATACAAAGGTGTTTATTGCAGTTCATTGTTTGCTTCAGATCCGAGGCGCGCAGCCCTACGTCTGCTAGGCTTAGACCGTTGAAGTCCCTTCTGAATCTGTCCCTGCCCTGCACCAGTTTAAGAGGCTTGCGCTGCTCCACCTCTTTCTCTCTTTCCTTTTCCGCAGGGTCTTTCTGCCCGCTGGGGTTTCGCCCCTCCTGGATTCCTCCGACGCGGAATCAGACTGCTCTTCCCCCCTCCTGCGGGCTTTGGGACCTGGCCCCTCCTCCGGGCTCCCTGTACTTCCGCGCGCCTCTACATTTGAACTTGGCGCGCGCCCCCAACCTCTAACTTTCCTTTTGACAGCTACGCTACTCCCTTCACTACTCCCCTCCCCTTCCGGGAGGGTGGCTTGCTCCGACCTCCCTCCTTTCTCTACTGCCGGAGCCGCCTCCCCTGATACACTGGAACCTCCACCCCCTTCGCTGCACTCTGGCGGGGAGGCTGGTCCTGACGCCCAGCTGCCACTTTGGGATCCCCCGCTGGCCCCCTGCTCCTGACAAGTCCCCCCTGGGGCTCCCCTGGCCTTGACCACCGGCGCCCCCTTCTGGGAATCCTCTGATTCGCTGGAAAGACTCATGGAATCTCTAGAGTCATTGTCATCCTCTTCCTCGCTGTCCTGGGATTCATCCCCATCGCTCTCCATCTCCTGCCTACCCTGTGCCTCTGTCCCTGAACCCCTGACAGTATGTGAATTGGGGAGGAGGGAACAGGAGATAGGACCGCTTGAGGCATTGGGAACTAGGCGACTATACAGAGAGATCCATAAATGGATCCCCCTCTCTGTACAGCAAGAATTCTCCCCCATGACCCAACCCTATTTCCAGTTACTGGAAGTGGAGTGAGCGGTGAGGATGAAGCAGCAAATGCCGGGCAAATGAGCTGCCTACCAGTGACCCATCTGTTCTGGAAAGTCTACAAAGCCATAGAAACAGATTAGAAAATGATCAGAGAGTTCCTACTCCACAGAGAACTCCTTTGCTACAGGCATAGCTATAAGGAAGTGGGGGATGCAGTTTGCCAGAGATACATTTATTATTGAAAAGGCTCTTGCGTTTATCCTGCCACTGCAACACTCATGGAAATGGAAAGGGCGGCTTCCTAATGTGGATGTTGGTAGTGCCAAGGAGCAAAGTGGCAGAAGGAGCCTGGCATTCGGTGGAGGGGGAGCCAGCTGGGCCGCTCACAAACAGCAACAGAGAGAAGGAAAGGAGAGGGGTGCATGGTGTGGAGTAATGTGGAGCCAGTGTGGTGTTGTGTAGTGGTTAGAGGGTTGGGCTAGGATCTGGGAAACCAGGGTTTGAATCCCTTCTCAGCCATGAAACTCACTGGGTCAGATTTTTGGGCCAGCCACAGTCTCCCTCAGCCTAACCTGCCTCGTAGGGTTGTTGTGAGCTCTTTGGAGAAATGGTGGGAAATAAATAAAGTGGGCAGAGTTTTCTTTCTCTCCATTTTCTCTCATAATACTAGAACTTTCATAATACTAGAAGCTGAAGAATGGAAGATTCAAAACTGGCAAAAGAAAGTACTTCTTCGTGCAGTGCAGAACATATGGGCCACGTGGCCTGGGCCTCCGATTCCAAAGGGGGCCTCGGTCAGCATACATTCCCTGTGTATTTTTAAAAAGCACTATTGTATATCTATATTTTCCACTTTGTCTTTACATGCAGATATGGTTCGAGCCTTGAAATAAAATTATTTGTCAGCATAACTTTTGTGAAAATTATTTATATACTTATTTATAAGACTTCAGTTATCCTCAGGGTAAAAAAAAGGGGGGGGGGCACATTATCATTTTATCACGTGTGGTGGGAATGTAAAAAAGTGAAAAACTTCTGGGAAATGATTTATAATGAGATGAAAAAGATGTTGAAATATACATTTATTAAGAAACTAGAAGCATTTTTACTTGGCATTGTAGGAGATGGTATAAACAGAAAGGACTGTAAGTTGTTTTTATATGCAATGACGGCAGCAAGAATATTATTGGCACAAAAATGGAAGCAAGAAGAACTACCGACGAAAGAAGAAAGGAGGATGAAATTGATGGACTATGCAGAATTAGATAAATTAACAGGAAGAATTCGAAACTTGCGGGACCAGAGATTCTCAGAAGATTGGAGTAAATTTACAGACTATTTGAAAAGTAATTGTGATGAACAGATTACGCTAGTAGGTTTGCAAGAAGTTTTGTAAGGTGAATGATCTGAAATATTGCAAAAAAGACAATGCGGAGAATTATTAGTTAAGGGTATTAAAGGTAATATGAAATTAAGAAATGCATAATATGTGATAAATAATGGAAAATCACCAGAGGCGTTGATGGAAGGCCAAAAATATTGTATAGGAGGAGAAGCATGTTGTATGGATGTTGGAAATAATATGTTAAAAAATTAATAAAATGAATATATATAGAGAGAAAAAGAGATTTGGTGGGGGAGAGAGAGAGATAAAGTGAGACAGATGTGGGTGGTTGTCACCATGTGGCAAACAGATGCTTCTGGCAGCCACAGGAATTCTCTTCTCCTTGGACTCTTCTTTTCTGGGTCCTCTAGCAATTTCAGGAATTCAAGATAGAAGGGGCCTCAATTCCCTGGAAAAAAGATTCCTGCCTTCCCCGATTCATCTCTCTCTGCATCCAGGACACTGGCCTTCTTTCTTGCTGCATGAGAAGTTTGGCAAAAACAGCCCTTTCCTTCTGGAGAGTGATCACACTAGGGAGGAGGGGAGGAACTGAGGCTTCAAAGATGATGCACACGGCTGGCCTTGCGTTTTGTACCACTAGAATCTGGCTCCACCTCTGAAGGATGCCAAAAGCAGGAGGTTCTTCCCTTCATTGTTGAAATGATCCTGCAAAGTAAGTGTGTGTGTGTATGTGTGTGTGTGCGCGCGCATTGCCCTTTCAGTTTTGTTCTTCCCTCCTTCATTCTCCAAGACATTTTGACAAGCCCCAGATTGCACGCTTTTAATTCTGCGCTTCAAATTCCTTTGCCAGAGTCTTGTCCCTTCCTGATTCATCTTCCTGTTCTAGCTAACAACCCCTGAGATGTTTGGCAAAAACAGATATTTCTCACTAGCAAGAAGCAGACTCAGCCTCCTCATCACCATGGAAGCAGCAATCTTTGCAGAAATGTCACAGGCTTAGAGAGCTTGAGATATCTTGTGCATCTTGCAAAAAAATGGGGGTGGGGAACACAAACAAGTAGAAAACGAGAGAGAGGGCAGGAGGTATTCACAAGTCCTCTCGGAAATGGGGTCTGTGCCTTTGGACAGGTTCCTGAATGTGTTACTTCATTCCACAAACGCCATGCATCCCCTCCATGTACATTGCTGACAGGATGGGTGGCTGTCCCAAACATCTGGATAGCACCAGGTTGACAAAACCTGGCAGGCTCTTTCCATTTCTCTCTTCTCTTCCTTCTCCTCAGGCTGCAGCACACTGCTCTGTTCTGTCCCCGCTTTGTCTAGCATCTGCCTCCCCCAGGGGCAGATTTTTTAAAAAAAGAATATTTGGTAATATGGCCCCTTGAGCAAGGCCAAAATTTGGTGCTCCCAAATGGATCTTCTCAATTATGTATCTTCTCAGTTTTGTGCCCCCTTGACTTGGCTCCCTGTGTGGAGGAACCGACTGCACCATCCCAAAACCAACGCTGTCTCCCCAGCTGCCCAACAATTCTGCTCATTGGTGTCTGGAGCCCATTGGAACTGGCAGGGCAGAAGCCAGGGAGGCCAACAGTAGGGGGAGCCAGAGCACATGACAGACAGAGCCAACTAATCCTTATTTGCTCCCTATCCTCCTCGTCCACTTCTCTGCTGAGTTCTACAAGACTGGGATTGAGGGGGAAGGGGCTGGCAGGCAGTGCCATCTCTTGGACTGGTTGTAAGTAAGAAGGCGAGTGCATGGGGGTGGGGTGGGGTGGGGAGAAGCTGTGTTCTGGACTGGCTGGATGCAGAAGAGTGGTGGGAGGCACCAGCTGGAGAACCCCTAAGGGAACCCCCAAAGGAAGAAGGCTCAGAGCCAGGGGATTGGTGGTGGGACGACACTGAGTGGTTGGAGGGAGAGGTGTCAGAAGCTGAAGAGGCAACAGGCTTTAGTGAGCAGGGTAGGTCTGTGGCAGAGAGCAGTTCAGAACCAGAGGCAGAAGCGGAGGCTGGAGAGGGGTGGGGGTCAAGAAGCAGAGTGGAGACTAGCTGCTCCAGGGAGTCTCCCCCTCCTGCTGCAAGCAGCTCCCCTCCTCCCTGGTCTTCCAGAACATCCAGAAGAATGAAGAGAATGGAGCGAAGAGAGAAAAGATGAAGCAGTCTTAGGCTGCTGGGGAAGGAACCCGGGAAGGAGGAATCTTAAGAGAGTGCTGGGATGGTGGGGACCTTCAGTCCTCGCCACTGCCTCATTGGGGCAAGTCCACCACAAACTTCAGAGTTGCAAATGTTTCCCCATAGAAGAAGAAGAAGAGTTTGGATTTGATATCCCGCTTTATCACTACCCTAAGGAGTCTCAAGGCGGCTAACATTCTCCTTTCCCTTCCTCCCCCACAACAAACACTCTGTGAGGTGAGTGAGGCTGAGAGACTTCAGAGAAGTGTGACTAGCCCAAGGTCACCCAGCAGCTGCATGTGGAGGAGCGGAGACGCGAACCCGGTTCCCCAGATTACAAGACTACCGCTCTTAGCCACTACACCACACTGGCAATTTTAATCTCTGATTTGCCACCCTTGCAGATGCAAGGCAGAAGAGGCGGTGCTTTCATCTGGGTTGCTGCAAATCTGCATTATTTTCCGAAAACAGAAGAACAGTGTTGTGGTGGAAAAGTATTCTATACAGAGAGCAGGCTGAGAGATCCTTACCACAGGATCTGCCCAAGAAGAAGGGATGTAATGGCTTCTCGTGCCTCATCTTTGGCAAGATGCCGCTCACGAGCTCTCGTGTTTCTCTGTGACCAGCTTGGAAGAGTCTTCAGGAGAAAAGTGTGTATAATAGAGACCCCTGTACAGGCAAATGCTTTGTATCTGGGTCATAATGATCTGAGAGGGGGCTGCACTTCTGAGTGAGGAATCAGATTTGCAGTAATGCCAATTGTGGGTTCGATGGACACACACACACACACACACACACACACACACACACACACGATGCACCAACATTATTCGGATTCTGTTTCACATCGTTCCAAATATTGACAAAAGCAACACCCCAGTCCTTGTGCACCCTCAGCCTGGTCTCTGCCATGCCAATCCTTCACTCCCACCCCTCCTTTTCCATATTCAGTATTTATAAGCTGCCTAGGCAAGGACCATACCATTTCAGCACTCTGCACAGCACCTATTATACAGCTGGCGCTATGCATCAGCTGAGCAACAGACAGGATTTGGGCTTTGATTTATATCCTTGAGCCTACAGTGCTTGGGAAGCAGCTTTTCAAAGGTTTCTGAGCCCTTTGTAACGCTGAAAAAGCTGCAGGTTTTGTTGAAGGTCGGTGTGAAAATAACCTAATATTAGATCTGTTTCATGAGTCCTTCAATGACATTCACGTGGCGAGGTTTTTTGTTTTTGTTTGTCTCAAAACCACGAGTTTTGCTATATCTACAAAAAACGTCTTCCTGCCAGCTGCTTTCACCAGGTGGTGCCTCTATATTTATGTAGTTCATAAAGTTTTTTTTTTTTTTTAAAGAAGGGATAAGAACATTATCAATAAGGCTGACGCAAACCTACTCACTTTTCTTTTTGTGAAGTTTCAACAGTTTTACAATGGCACTTCTTTTTCCAGTGGCTATTTGGATGTGTGCATTTTTATGAATGCTAGTGTTTTCGTTCATTTACGTTGCCCTCACTCGTTCTCACTTGCAGTAGCCTTCATTTGCTCCTCAGTGACATAATCAAAAAGCCAGATTTGATTTGCTGTTTAGTAGGGCTTCTGCCTTGAACTGCATAGATGTGTGAATTAAAATAAAACCTTTTAAACTAGTGAAAAAGGCACCAGTGATTATTTGGGCACGATACTTAAAATAAATAAATAATTGCTTAAATTATTTTAATGTTAACCCTTATTAAAACTATAGATGGCAAGGAAAAGGCATTTCCTCCTTTATGAAAACGAAGGAGGAATATAGTCCTTCTTAGATGGTTCCTGGTATGACATTCATGCATGGTCTAAGAAAATTATGCTTCCTAGCCCCCATAAAAGACTGTGACAAGCAGTGCCAGATTTACATATAAGCTAAACAAGCTATAGCTTAGGGCCCTACTCTTTTGGGGCACCCCCCAAAAAAAAATAAAGGAAAAAAATTGCATGTTTTGTTATGTGCAAAAGGCTTTAGATACTTATTAGGTCCACAAATTACCATATAGCATATATTCAACCCAAAAACCAGCGTCAATTTGTTGTTGACAAAGGACAGCTGGACATATAAAGGGCCCCATTAGCTTCAGTAGCTTAGGGCCTCATCAAACCTAAATCTGGCCCTGGTGACAAGCAAAAGTTGGGGTTTAGTGACAAAAAGCCAGAGTTGGAGACTGTAATCACACAACTGTACAGGCCACTTTGGTATTTGCAGAATGAATGGGCAAAGGCTACTTGAGCTGTGCTCGTATCACAGGCTCTGCATCACAAAAACATTCTTCTCTCCCAAGGCAAAACACCAAGTGTCCTGGAGACACCCATGGTCACGCCGCTGGCATCAGATGGACTTCACCGTCTCCAGGCGATCAGCGGTGAACATTGTTTGTGTCAAATGGTGTTCCCACAGTGCCAACCAGTGGTGTAGCGTGGGTTGCCGGTGCCCAGAGCAAAGAAGAGTCGTTCCGTTGACTGGAGAGGTCACTTCCTGGTTGTAACAGAGAAGCTGTTTTTAGCAGAGCCCAGTAACGAAAGTGTACCCAGTGCCGAACTTTTGAGCCCCCTAACAAATTTGCACCTGGGGCAACTTCCCCTGTGCCCCCCCCATGCTATGCCACGGGTGCCGGCTGCGACACAGATCTCTCCCTGGTGGCAAGCAAGATCCATCTCCAGCCAAATAGGGCCCATAGCAGAAAATGCAACCTCAAATCAATACTGCCAGAACAGTCATACCCGAACTTTGCAAACGCTTCTCTGATTCCAAGCTTGACCATTGCCCTTCTGTAAAGAGTCTTGCAGTGCAAGCTTGAAGAGGTGCCTTGAAAAGATCCTGAAAAACGAAACAGGAGAGAGATTGAGATCTAGGTGACTCGGGTGCGTGAGCCAAGCCACAAAACGCCTTTATTTCTAGGAAGTTCTTTACCCCATTAGAGCCGTGGTATCCCGGTCCATTAATTCCACAGTCTGTGCTTTTGGATATTCTTTGCAATTTCCCTTTGGAAGCCCACAAGCAAGCTCTAGAAATGGCTATCAGGTTTTGCTTCCAGCTGCAAAACTATGCATCTGATTTGAGGAATGCTGACTCTAGCTGTCCTTTGCCAAGTGCGGCAGTTTGAGGGGAACCCCACCCCTACCCCAAATCATAGGCTGGGGTGGGAGGATTTGCCCCAGAGGGCTCACAATATTTCAGTTTGATCCCTTTCGCTCGGGATGCTTGAGCAGACGTTTATTATTTGCATTGTGAGTTCCTTGGCAAAAATAAAAATAAAATCTCCTCCCTTCCAGGTTCCTCTTTGCAGCCTGGATTTCTTTCCTCCCCCAAACCATCTGGCTCAAGCACACATTTTCTTTGAGAGAAGCAGACTCATCATTCTCAAAACCACCGCCACCCCAGAAGTGTTTCCCCTGAAATGTCGCAGGGATTTTGAGACACTTTCTAAGGGCCTTTCCCCGGCTCACACAGAGCAATATGCCAGGGAAGCAAGTTTTGGTTTGTGAGATTTTGCTGGTGTTGGAAGCTGGAGAATACAGAGGCTTGTGTTGCTCTGTGCTAGATCTTGAGCTGTGACATGTTGTTGTTTAGTCGTTTAGTCGTGTCCGGCTCTTCGTGACCCCCTGGACCAGAGCATGCCAGGCACTTCTGTCTTCCACTGCCTCCCACAGTTTGGTCAAACTCATGCTGGTAGCTTCAACAACACTGTTCAACCATCTCGTCCTCTGTCGTCCCCTTCTCCTTGTGCCCTCCATCTTTCCCAACATCAGGGTCTTTTCCAGGGAGTCTTCTTTTCTCATGAGGTGGCCAAAGTATTGGAGCCTCAGCTTCACGATCTGTCCTTCCAGTGAGCACTCAGGGCTGATTTCCTTAAGAATGGATAGGTTTGATCTTCTTGCAGTCCATGGGACTCTCAAGAGTCTCCTCCAGCTCAATAATCCAAAAGCTTCAATTCTTTGGCGATCAGCCTTCTTTATGGTGCAGCTCTTACTTCCATACATTGATACAGACCCAATACATACATACATACATACATACGCAGACCCAATCGGTGAACTCCAATAAGGCTACAACATCACTACTGGGAAAACCATAGCTTTTACTATATGGATCTTTGTTGGCAAGGTGATGTCTCTACTTTTTAGGTTCTCCAAAAACCTAATGGGGAGGCAAGGTCTATTGGAATGTCAAGGCAGTGAACCCCTCCGTCCTATGAACAGGCTGTAAATAAATCCAGATATCCTAAAGACTCCATGGTCTTCTTTTTATTTATTATTTATTGATACTTATCCAAAGATATACAAAAGTTCAAACCCAATGCAAAGTATCTTTTTTTTAAAAAAATGCACCGAAATAAAAGAAACATTTCTAAAATCTAACCTAAAAAGGAATGGAGGAGGAAAGAAGGGGAAAGGAAAACAAAGGAAGAAAGCATTCCTGCTCCACACCTTCAGCTCCACAATTCTACGGGTTCCCAGACATAATGGAAATATTAATTCAACAGACCAGGTTATTTAGTTCTGTGCGTTGTGAATTTTCCACCACAGGAGAGGTAGTTAGCAGTGCAAGCCTGACACCTAGTGGCCAGTTCTTTGAGGTGCAGGCTGGCCACCCCACACCCTTTGAGAACTGTCCCAAAGGATAGATTCAGAAATCAGACACCCTTTGCGGAGAGAGCTAATTGCAGAGACTAGATTGACCTCCACACCCCCTGCCACAATGCAGTGGAAGTGTGGGGCTGCTGGCCTCTTTAGCTGTCGTACTTTACCTTCCTCTTCCAACAAGCCTTTTAAGCAGAGATCCGTATCTTTCTTGGGATTGTTTTTTAAAGACATTTTATTGCTTGCTGCTTGCTGCCCTGGGCTCCTTCTGGAGAAAGGGTTGGATAATAAATAGAATAAATCAGAAACATAATAAATAAACAAATAAATTGTTGGAACAAACAAACAAACAGCGGGGCTGTGAGGGCACCATTTGCCTGATGCTTCTGTGGCATAGGGGGTAAAAAGGTAAAGGTAAAGGGACCCCTGACCGTTAGGTCCAGTCATGGACGACTCTGGGATTGCAGCGCTCATCTCATTTTACTGGCCGAGGGAGCTGGCGTTTGTCCACAGACAATTTTTCCTGGTCATGTGGCCAGCATGACTAAGCTGCTTCTGGCGAACCAGAGCAGCGCATGGAAATGCTGTTTACCTCCCCGCCGGAGCGGTACCTATTTATCTACTTGCACTTTGATGTGCTTTCGAACTGCTAGGTTGGCAGGAGCAGGGACTGAGCAATGGGAGCGCACCCTGTCATGGGGATTCAAACCGCCGACCTTCTGATCGGCAAGCCCTAGGCTCAGTGGTTTAGACCACAGCGCCACCCGCGTCCCCGGCACAGGGAGTACAATGCCATTAATGGTGATTCCAAAGTGAGGGGTGGGGGTGGGGAAATGAAATTGTGAATTTCACCCCTGCATCCTAGGATCTTTATATGTTGCAAGCCCTCTGCTCTAGGTATGGAGGGATGGCAGTCTGTGTCCCCCCAGGCAGGGATGGATCTATTAAGAAACTAATGAAGCTTACATTTCAGGGCCCCTGATCCCAGAGGGCCCCCGGAAGCAAGTTTAGTCCACATTGCTTAAAATGTTGGGGTCTAACAGACCCCATTTGAGTGGCATGACTCAGATGGATTAATTTTTTGTTGTATATGTTTCAACAATTCTGAAGTTTGACAGTACAATAGCACAGATGTTGTAAAGGTGTGGTGATCTGTCATGGAACAACCCCACAGAAGAAGATCGCAATGGTTACCCAGCCCTTGTTGCTAGTTGTGAAGGGGTCCTCGTGACAGTTTCAGGGCCCCCCAAATGTAGGTCCGCGACTGCCCCCAGGTGGTGTTGGGCAGCACTTCCTATCATCCCTGACCATTGGCCATGCTGATACCTGTAACCATGACCAACGTTTTGCTAGTAATGAGCAGGAGTCCAGGGCCAGAGTTTGGAAGATGCTGCTGCAAACAGATTAAAGGTGTTGCTACAGGGCTTTAAAGAGAATTGGAACCAAGAGGCGTGACATATACCCATATTTTGGCAAGAGATGCATGAACAATGGCGTAGGAAGGGGGGGGTGAAGTGGGTGTGGGCCACCCCGGGTGTGGTGGGTGCAGGCCGCCCCAGGTGTCATCACTGAGGGGAGTGACAAAATGGCAAAAATATGTGTTTTTAAATAAGAAATTCCCATCGTGAAAAAAAGGTTTTAAGTGCTTATGCTCACAATGTTAAGTAAATAAAGCAGAAAATAACACTTGCAACTGTATCATATTTTTTCCTTTTTTCATATTTTCAATGTGTGTGTGTGTGTGGGGGGGGGTGTGACAAGAATTTTTCCGCCCCGGGCACCACCTGACCTTGCTACGCCACTGTGCATGAACTCGGAAATCATTTTGTGGAGCCATTAATGCTTCTGAAAACCACTTGCTGGGGTGTTAGGCGAGGGGTAGGTCCTCTGGTGGGGGACCCGTCATGCTCCTTCTGTCCACCTTTGGTCCCCACCCTGCACTCAACTCTCACCTGCGGCTTCTAGAAGCTGTCAGCATGAGACAGCGGCCACACCTTGGAACGGCTTTGACAGGTGAGGGGAAACCAATGGGTCTCAAATACTCGGTGAGTTAGGGACTTCCCCTGCATGTGAAGACAGGCTCTGGTGGATTGAGCAGACGAGACCAAGAGTGGGTCGTACAGTCAATAAGGCGGTTTCTGCACGTTCTGTAGAGGGAAGTGAAGGGCAGAAGGGTACTCGTCAACCTGGGAAGGTAGCCCATCTCAGGCGAAGGAAACTCTGATCGTAAACCTCTGCTTCGGGAGAAGAAAAGGCTAAGGAGTAAACCCTACACAAATCCATTCCTGAGATGGTTGGATGGTGCCTTGTGCACCTCCTTCCGCAACTCCTGCAGCCAAGCTGGTGCCAAACATATTGCTCTGCTTTCCTTCAGACCACATCAGTGGGGCCAAGAGAGGGGTCTTGCCTGAGCAGCCTCGGACCTCCATGCACACTGCCTAGGCTTGCACTTCAGGGAGGGCACTTCAGGGAGGGCACTTCAGCGCTGCTAACACAGAGGTCTGACTTCACCTCTGCAGGTGCACTCCATTGTATCTTGAGACAGATGGATGCCAACCGACCACTTTCTGAAAACCACAGGGCTCTTCTGCTTGGGTCCTGCTTGTGGGCAGTGGCGGAGCAAGGTCAGGTGGTACCTGGTGCAGAAAATTTCTTGGCCCCCCCCATTGATTTTTTTTTTTTTTTGCCTGCAACAATGGTTTGACTTTACAGTCATACCTCGGGTTGAAGTAGCTTTGGGATAAGTATTTTTGGGTTGTGTGCTGTGGCGACCCGGAAGTAATGGAACGCGTTACTTCCAGGTTTCACCGCTCATGCATGCACAGATTGTCAAAATGACGTCACGCACATGCGCAGAAGTGGCGAATTGCGACCCGCGCACATGCAGACGTGGGTTGCATTCATGTCTGGATGCAAATGGGGCTCCAGAACGGATCCCGTTCGCATCCAGAGGTACCACTGTATTTCTTTTTTTGGGGGGGGGAGCCAAAGTTGTTGAGCTTTTTGGGGGGAGAACGTGTGCCTTGCGATAAGGAACCTGCTGGCTGAGGGAGGGCTGGCGGGCAGACCATTTTGGTAGTGGGAAACCTGGGCGTACCAAAGCAACAGCGTCTCTCACAGCCATTGGCTGCCACAGCTAGGTTTACTTCCGAGCAGCAGCTTGGGGGCACTAAAGCAACAGCTTCTGCCCCGCTTCTTTCTCTGTTCCCCACAAGGATCTGGGTTTGCAGAGAGGCTGGGGAGGCAGTCCAAACGGAGCTGCGAAGCTTTTTGAAAGTGCCTTGCCACGGATCCCGGGCATACCTCTCTCTCTCCAGCACGGTGGCCAGAGGAGGTGGGTGGCATGATCCCGGTGCATGTCAGCCAGGGTGGGGGAGAAAGGGGGCAGCAATTGAGATCTACACACCCACCCACCCACACCAAAAAGAGACAGAATAAAATACTTGGCAATGTTGGGCTCTAATCTGCATACCTCTGATGGCCTGGGATTCGGACTCGGAGGCTGAACCTGAGGAATCCCAGCCTGCACAGGATTCCCCGCCTCCAGAACCAGCTGAGCCAGGGCTGGGGCTTGAGCCTGAAGGGTCCTCACCTGTGCTGGGTCCTCAGGTGCAGGCATCAGCTGAGTCTGCTCTGGCTCCTGAGGTGATTGACATTGCCTGCAGGTGCTCCACTCTCAGCCCTGTCAGGGGAAGAGGAGGTTGCCTCTGGGTCCGGTAAGCCTCCAGCCTCTCCTGAGCTGCAGAGGCTCAGGGCAGAGAGGAGGAGGGAACTAAGTTCCAGGCCAGGAGAGGCAAGTCACCTGAGGACCGGGGCCGCCCTATGCCTTGGGGCAGATAAAAGCCAACCAGCCCCAGTCCCAACATTGTTGGTAGCCAGTTCCTGTCTGCACCCTGTCCTGCTTTTCTGCCGGAGCTCCTAACCTCACCCGACTCCCTGCCTTGGACTCAGCTTCAGCTTTGACGGACTGCCTCCATACTGCACCCTCGACCTCGGACTGGACTCAGACCTCGCCTCACGGTTATCCCACGGGAGCAGCACAATACCACCCCTTCACTCATCATCCGCCTCCCTCATCTCCTTTTGGGGATATCGCATGCCTTGCAATGAGGAACCTGCCAGCGGCCATACAGCTGAGGGAGAGCCGGTGGGTGGACCATTTTG
The DNA here is from genome assembly GCF_964106645.2 of Podarcis pityusensis. Taxonomy (NCBI): domain Eukaryota; kingdom Metazoa; phylum Chordata; class Lepidosauria; order Squamata; family Lacertidae; genus Podarcis; species Podarcis pityusensis. Next base: position 24,735,267 of record NC_138040.1, on the reverse strand, counting down.
GCACTGGGAAGCCTGAGCACACCAAAGGAACAGCGTCTCTCACAGCAACTGACTGCTGCACAGCATTTTGTCACCCACCTCGCACCGCATCCACCGCACCCACCTTGCTTGCGGGTTTCCCTACAGGCAGTGAAAACAGGATGCTAGATTAGATGGCCACTGGACTGATGCAGCAGGATTTCTTTAAATTCTTAGGAGAGGCGTTGGAAATGACTTTCCACATTCGGTCCCAGGATGGCCAGAATAGATGGCGCAGCCCAAAGAAATAACTGGCGCAGTGCAAAACTCGCCCCTGCAGCCAGTCTCAATTGCCGCCGCATTTGTGAATCCAGCAAAGCGGGCAGGGAATTTGATGGTCGTCCACAGATGTGGGGCCTATTAGGAAGATAAATGCAACTTGGTCTCTGCAGCTCCTGCAAAAAAGAGAGAGAGAGCGGGGAATGGATATTTATAGGCCCCAGATAGGACTTTGTGAATTGCTTTGTCGGATCAGCCAAGCGTTCTGCCTGCAACAGCAGCCAGCAAGATGCCTGTGAAAAGCCTTTAAGCCGGGGATGAAAGCAGCAGTCCATCCCTCTTGCCTTTGGCTCTGGTATCCACAGGTAGACTGCCCCTATAGATGGAAGGTCAGCCAGTCAATCAATACATCTCTTTATTATGGTCAGTTACTAGCATTCCAAAAAGAAGCATTGTACTGTATACAATAGTACCAAGCAAAAGAGAGACAATATCCAGCCATTCTACCTCTCCAGATTCACTGGGGCATTTATGTTGACAATGGGGGATTTTTCCTGAACCTCCACTCTAGAACTGTTGATGGAAGAACACAAACATGCCAGGCAAAAAGGCTCTATGCTGCTTTTGAACAGGGAGCAAATAAAGAAAGTTTGCTTGTTTATAAGGGCTGACATGCTCTGTCAATTAGCATTTTATCTGAGATTTAGCCTGGCTAGGACTGGGAAAGACGTCTCCCTGCTTGAAATTCTGGACAGCCCCTGCCAGTCCTGAGCTAGATGGACCAGTGCTTTGGAGCAGCTTTCTGTGTCCTTGAACCACAGGTGATGGGCAGGTAGGCAGCCACCTGTCAAAGGGGTCCATGGAGGGTTGGCCAGGTCTGGATCCATCCCTGCTTCAGAGGATGCTCTCCATTAATCTGCTTACCAGCGCCTGCGATATACTTTCATCCTTGAGTACAGAGCCAGTGCAAAAGAACAAGATGCCTATTTGGGGGTGGGAAATAACTGACGGGTCTTAAGCACTTAACAAAGGCACCCTTAAACTTTCTCCGGATTGTTCCCATTGTGAAAATTGAGGCCGTTGCCAGGACAACGAGAAAGTGCTTAAAATTAGATTCAAATCAGGGGCATCCCAAGGGTGACACTGCAGAGGTTTGGGCAAGAGGAAGAAAAGGAAAATCATTATAGTCTTATATTATTATCCTAACTTTCCTCCAAGGACCTCCGGGCACAATAGAACCCCCCCCCTGTTTTATTCTCACAACAACCTTGCGAGGTATGTTCCGCCAAGAGAAACATTTTCCCTAATATAATGCATTTTTTAATGTTATTTTCACTGATATCTTCATTGTTTTTTTTAATAAACAGGTGCCTTTATTATATGCATTTTTGTAAACATTGTTTGGCTGGAAAACTGCATCGCAAATTTTGGGTGAGCGCAAATTTCGAATAATGGTTTCGGCAACAGATGGATGGAAGGATGACATTTTGCTTTGGAAATTGCAAATTTGATGGATTCAGATTTAAATGTACAGCGAATCAAATTTCTCCTCCATCCTTACCAGGAAAGATAGGAGTCATGGTGGATAACATAATGGAAACATTGACGCATATGGGCCCATACTGAATTCTGTATTAGGGATGATTAGGTGTGGGTCTCTGGCTTGGTTCAGTCTTAGATTTTAATGTTTTCTTTCTTGAGCTATTTGAGGGATGACCTCAAATTGCCCAAGACCTGCAGGTCTTTCCTGAATCCCATCTACAACATTCCCGGCATAAACTGAAAGTAACACCTATTGGTTCTGACTGGGATATGTCACTGTGCCATTCCCTGTAATTCTTCTGGGATTGCTTGTTTCCGTAGATGTCTCTCCCTTCTCAGTGAAATTGAGGTACAACAACAGGGAATGCAATACAGAAAGCCTGCAACTTACATGGCACTTAACTTGTGCACAACCAGTTTTACACACTTGGCAACTTAATAATAATAATAATAATAATAATAATAATAATAATAATAGGGTTGCTGTATTCCCAAAAGTGAAAATCAGGAAAAAGTTGTTGGGCTTTTCTGGGATTTTTAAAGCATTTTATAAATTAAAAAAAATCGCCCTACCTCCGGGTTTCCCCAGACATTTTGTCGATTCTGTGAAAATCTGCCCGGGTGACATTTCGCTGCCTGATTCCTGGACGTGTCTAGGAAAACCTGGACATATGGCAATAATAATAATAATAATAATAATAATAATAATAATGGCCTGCCCATCTGACTGGGTTAGGCACTATGGGCGGCGTCCAACACATATAAAATAATAAAACATGCAACATTACAAAAAAGTCCCTATACAGGGCTGCCTTCCAGTGTCTTCTAAATGTTGTATACTTACTTATCTCCTTGGCTCGGGGGTTGTATAACACCAAACCTCCCAACATTTTCCACATGAAAATAGGGACGTCCTAAGGAAAAGCTAGGGACGCGGGTGGCGCTGTGGGTTAAACCACAGAGCCTAGGACTTGCCGATCAGAAGGTCAGCGGTTCGAATCCCCGCGATGGGGTGAGCTCCCGTTGCTCGGTCCCTGCTCCTACCAAACTAGCAGTTTGAAAGCACATCAAAGTGCAAGTAGATAAATAGGTACCGCTCCGGTGGGAAGGTAAACAGTGTTTCCGTGCGCTGTTCTGGTTCGCCAGAAGCAGCTTAGTCATGCTGGCCGCATGACCCGGAAGCTGTACACCGGCTCCCTCGGCCAATAAAGCGAGGTGAGCGCCGCAACACAAGAGTCAGCCATGACTGGACCTAATGGTCAGGGGTCCCTTTACCTTTAAGGAAAAGCTGGACATTTCGGGATCAAATCAAACCGGGATGGCGTCAGTAAATCTGGGACTGTCCCTGGAAAACAGGGACACTTGGGAGGTCCGTGGAGAAAGACTCCACCCACATTGAACCCAATGTGATTTGACTATGCACAATTTTGACTTTAGGCTCAATCCCCAGAACGTAATCTCCTTGTAAGTAGCGGTCTTACAGCACTTAACATTTTCAGCTTCTGAATTTCTTGCAGCTGTTTCTCCATTTCACCACAAGGGGGCAATGTGTGTTAGAATACAGTACTGTACACAGCCCTGTTTTAAAAAAACATGACAAGAGAATAATATCTCACCTGCTGGTGACATTTTGCTGTAAATACAGATTGCACTACACTTGCCAAACTATGGAATATGGGGCTTGTAAATCCAGTGGCGTAGTGTGGGTTGTCAGCACCTGGGGCAAGGCAAGTAATTTGCGCCCCCTAACCCGTGGATTTTAGCACTCGAGTCTCTTCCACGCCCCCCCCAGATGTTGTGCCCGGTGCGGCCGGCCCCCCCTGCACCCCCCACGCTATGCCACTGTGTAAATCCATGGTTAGAGACCTCTAATCACTGACCCACAAGGCTCCGATATTCCATTATTTTGGAAGTGAAAACCCTGAATGACTTTAAGATCACTTCTCAGACTATCCCGTGGTTTCAGAGGAATAGAAAATTGCCACAGAGGGAAAGCAAGGATAAAAAAGGAGGACGCACACACACCATGGATGCAACTTAATGAAAAGGAGATTTATTAAATATTTGGAGGAATGTAATCTGCCTTTTGCAGCGCTAATACTTAACCAACACAGCTATGGACAATTTAAATGCAATGATTCCCTGCTGCCACAGCTACATTTGCAAAAAAATACTTTTGAGATAAATCAAGGAAGGGGAAGCATTAAAGGCTTCCCGAGATCTGTAAACAGGAATTAAATCAAGTGCGAAACCGCTGTAAATACTTCAAGCCCATCCTGAACTTTCATGCACCGCAGTCTCTGGGTGGGGGAAAGCTGCAGAATGACCTCCATGGCACCGAAAGCTATTTTAATTGCTTTCGCCCGGGTGTGTAAGCTGAGAATCACACGCGCATAATATCAGAGGAGGTGAAGTCACCCGGCTGGGCTCGGAGGAGCGAGGAGCGCAGGCCGCATCTCTCGTCTGCTGCACGAAGCAAAAACAGGACGGGAATCAGATGTCGCGGCCCAACGTGCCGGCACCTCGCTGCACTTCATAAGGGCGTTGCGGCAGGGCAGGAAAGCGCTCAGGAAAAGGCAACTCAGAGCTGTGCAGAGTGCAGCATCATTACGCAGAACGGTGGACAAGTCAGTCATGGGGAGAGAGGTGGGTGCAAGAAGACAGGGCAACGGAACGATGCACAAGCCTATCTCATGGTTGAGATGGGATTTTAAGGAGAGGCAGTGCGGTGTAGTGGTTAGAGACTAGGACCGGGGGGGGGGGATCACGGTTCAAATCCTCACTCTGCCATGAAGCTTACCACGTGACCACACGTGTGTGTGTGTGTGTGTGTGTGTATACAGTGGTATCTCTGGTTACGAACTTAATTCGTTCCAGAGGTCCATTCTTAACCTGAAACCGTTCTTAACCTGAGGCACCACTTTCACTAATGGGGCCTCCTTCTGCTGCCATGCCGCCAGAGCACGATTTCTGGTCTCATCCTGAGGTAAAGTTCGTAACCTGAGGTACTACTTCCGGGTTAGCGGAGTCTGTAACCCGAAGTGTTTGTAACCCAAGGTGTTTATAACCCGAGGTACCACTGTATATAATTTTCATTTCAATAGTTTTACAATCCTTTTAACATCTCAAAACTCGACTTCCTTCCCCTTCTTCCTGCAGTTCCTTAAATTTGTCCTTTACATTTTCTGCGTATTCCAAATTAACTGAACTTGATCATTTATTCATCTACTTTAAATATATACTCTTATAAAGCTGCAGGTTATTACAACAATCCTGCCAATGTTCTTATCCTGTCTATTTGCTTGCAAATATCCAATAAACCGTTTCCTCCATGGGACCTTTTGACAGCCGCCGTTTCACAGGCTCACCTACTTCGCAGGGTTGTTTTGAGGCTAAAATGGGAGAGGAGGAGAACTAGAGCTCCCTATAGGAAAGTTGGGTCACAAATGCAGCAAATAAAATAAACTAGCCCCAAGTTGCCTGAGGGTGGGAGGTCTAAAATACGGTGGAGCGAGCAGGGGTGGCAGCCCCTAGTATGTGTGTGTGCAGAGCTAGATACTCTCTTCTTGATAGCTCAGTGGGTTACAGCGTGGTGCTGGTAATGCCAAGGTTGCAGGTTCGATCCCCGTATGAGACAAGTTCAACCGCTGACATCTCCACATAGGGCTGGGAACGTCCTCTGTCTGAAACTGCTGCCGGTCAGCATAGGTCATACTGAGCTGGATAGACCAAGGATCTGACTTAAGTATAAAGTAGATTCCTAGAAATGGGACGTGGGTGGCGCTGTGGGTTAAACCACAGAGCCTAGGACTTGCCGATCAGAAGGTCGGCGGTTCGAATCCCCGCGACGGTGTGAGCTCCCATTGTTCGGTCCCTGCTCCTGCCAACCTAGCAGTTCGAAAGCACGTCAAAGTGCAAGTAGATAAATAGGTACCGCTCCGGTGGGAAGGTAAATGGCGTTTCTGTGCGCTGCTCTGGTTCGCCAGAAGTGGCTTAGTCATGCTGGCCACATGACCTGGAAGTTGTACGCCAGCTCCCTCGGCCAATAAAGCGAGATGAGCGCCGCAACCCCAGAGTCGGCCGAACCTGACACATTAGATCGCCAGTCGTGTTGATTCAGCCTGGGGCAACCAAGCATCGCCAGGAATGTTGTTAAAACTCAAGCGTTCTGCAAACTTCTGCAGTGCATTCAGGTTCACGCCGAGCCGCTGATGCGAACAGAGCGATGCCCTGGCGAGTGTTTCATGGGAACAGTGCCTTTGGCGGTGCTGCGCTGTCAGCTTGGAGCGCTGGTCAAAATGTCTGTGCTGGACAGGCTTGTAGGTGTGAAGAAATATATTATAGCTGATGGAGCGGCTTCTACAGAGGATTGCCATCCTCCTGCCAACAACCAGCAGAGGGTGCTGTTGCCCTGTGTTGAAACATATGCAGTCGGAGACCACTGGGCCCGGAAAGAGAAAGGGGTCTGTTGCAGAAATAGGGAGATGTGGTGGAGCTGCAGAGTCTGGTCTAGGGGGCTCTGTAGAGGTGTGTGTGTGTCATCCTGTGCAAGTTAAAAGAATTGTAACTCAGGAGCAGAGTACATAAATGCATGCACAAGGTCCAAGGTTGAATCTAAGAGAAACTGCCTTACCCCAAGTCACATCATTGGGCTATATTTCCTACACTGACTGGCAGAGGCTCCCCATCATTTTCAGGCAGGGGACACTGCGTGACAAGGCCCCGTAATCCTGATGCTTCCTAATTATGAAATAACCAGACAAGGCAACAGATACAGTGGTACCTTGGTTCTCAAACTTAATCTGTTCCGGAAGTACGTTCCAAAACCAAAGCGTTCCAAAAGCAAGGCACACTTTCTCATAGAAAGTAATGCAAAATAGAGTAATCCGTTCCAGACTCTTAAAAACAACCCCTAAAACAGCAACTTAACATGAATTTTACTTTCTAACGAGACCATTGATCCATAAAATGACAGCATTAATCAATGTTCTGTACTATAAAATAAATAAGACGTAGATGATAAAGATTAAAATTAAATTCTTTTCTTACCTGCACTCATGATAGTCATTGTTTGGATGGGGAGGGGCTTTTATCCATTTCCACAGACACACAATCAATCAATCAATCAATCAATCATAAAATGAAAAACAAGCCACAGTCACAAAAATGAAAAAGCCACACAAACAAAAACACAAAAACTAGCAAAAACAAAAGCACCAAGTATCATCTCAGAACACTGCAAACAGAAACGGAAGGCTTTAATTATGATGTGAGGAGGGGGAGCTCAAATGAGCTGCACAAGGGTAAAAGAGGGAGGAAAAAAGCCTTAATTACGATGGGGGGGGGACGACTCAAATGAGCTGCACAACAGTAAAAAAGGAAGGAAGAAAGCCTTAATTACTTTGCAGGGGACTCAAATTAGCTGCGCAACAGTGAAAACGGAAGGTCAGGAGCACGTTCGGCTTCCGATGCAAAGTTCAAAAACCGGAACACCTACTTCTGGGTTTGCAGCATTCGAGTTCTGAGTTGTTTGGGAACTAAGGTGTTCGAAAACCGAGGTACCGCTGAATAGGGATTGGGCTCTATCAGGCCACAACTTTATTGATTACAGATGCTTAAGCATTGGGTAAAGCCATATTCCTCACCTGCTGGGGGTGCAACTAAGGGCAACCCACCACTGGGGGAGCCTTAATGATCTACAACATCAAACAGGGGTACCCTTGAAGGGTCCCTGTTGGAGGAGTGCTATGGCCTTAGCCAGGGTGTTGGACAAAAGCAACTCCCCTTGGATCAATTAATGGGATACCCTAAACCCAGGAGGGGCAGGCAGAGGCTACAACCTCTCCTTGACCCATGACTAGGCTTACCCAAGACCTAACTGCAGAAAGTTGTTGACCATTGAAACCAAATGGCTGGTGCCAATTTGCCGAGTGGAAAAATTCCTACTGGGCCCTGAATACAGTGACCAACAAGGTCTATATAGCAAGGTCTACTGTCTGTTGAGAAACTGAGGGAAAAGGAGAGGGAGCGTGGGAGGTCTGACGGCAGTGAACTGGGAAGGAGGCCTGGGCAGGTCTCAATTTATCTCCCCTGGGAGCGGATCCAAGTGATGCTTATTGGTCAGTTGGGTCCGCCCCCTGGGGAAATCCTGCCCATGCCGGCCCACCATTGTACAGAACAAAATGGCCCCCTGGGCCAATGGCATCCAAAACATAGACGAAAACCTGCTTCTTGACCTCAGGGATACCAAGGACAAGGTGGTCCTAATAATAATAATAATAATAATAATAATAATAATAATATATTATTTATACCCCGCCCATCTGGCTGGGTTTTCCCAGCCACTCTGGGCGGCTTCCAACAAAACACTAAAATACAATAACCTATTAAACATTAAAAGCTTCCCTAAACAGGGCTGCCTTCAGGTGTCTTCTAAAAGTTTGGTAGTTATTTTTCTCTTTGACATCTGGTGGGAGGGCGTTCCACAGGGCAGGTGCCACTACCGAGAAGGCCCTCTGCCTGGTTCCCTGTAACTTGGCTTCTCACAGTGAGGGAACCGCCAGAAGGCCCTCGGCGCTGGACCTCAGTGTCCGGGTAGAACGATGGGGGTGGAGACGCTCCTTCAGGTATACTGGACCGAGGCCGTTTAGGGCTTTAAAGGTCAACACCAACACTTTGAATTGTGCTATCTTAAAGAGATGTTCAAAGGCACAGCGAACATGCAAACAACTTTCCAAAATATATGGTAGGCTAGCGGCCTCGTACCCAACGTTGCTTGGGATTTCCATGAAACCAAAACGTCAGTGCAGTTTGGAGAGCTTCGTGTCGGCATCTTACTCCAAAGGGGTGTCCAATGCTATCCAAAGAAGGCTGAAAAACTGCTTCTTGATCTCCCACTATGTGCAATGTGTTGGGCATATTAGGAAGCATCCCAATGCATCGTCAGCAGACAAAACAACTTTACAAAATGAATAGGGCGAAGACCTGTGCCTTTTGGCTAAAGAGGGGGCCACAACCCCTGGGATGTGATTAGGGTCTCTCTCATTCTTCCCGAAGGACATTGCTCTCCCTTCTCCTCACGCAGCTCCTGCCAACCCTCCTCCTGCTCCCGGAGGATTGCGAAGGAGAGGATTGTGGGAAGGGACTGTTAATCAGGCCTCATTTGTGATGGCGGTGAACTCTCGCGTTTCATGGCCTGCATCCTAAAAACCTGCGTTCTAATTCCCCACAGGAGCAAGATTTACACTTTCAGTTTTATGTCTAGTTGGTTAATGGCCCATTACTGTCAGAAGGATCAGTAGCTAGAAGTTAAATCCTGCTAGATTTATGATAAAGAGGGAGCCAAACACTCTTGCTGAAAACAAGGAGAGCCCAAGGTAAGCAGAGGCATCATTATTTTGTGGGAAAAGGAACTCCAGGAAGGTTTGGCGAAGAACGAAGCCTAAGAGCAAAAAAGGGGCAGCCCCACCTGTACTAAATATTTATTGTACCACTTTAAACAAATATGGCTTCCTCCCAAGAATTCTGGGAAGTGTAGCTTCTTGAGGGTGCCAAGAGTTGTTAGGAGGTCCAGCTCCCGCCCTAAAGCTACAATAAAGAGGGATTGATTGTCAAACTCCTCTCAGCACCCTTAAAGAACTATAGTTTCCAGGATTCTTTGGAGGGAAGCCGTGACTGTTAGAGTCAAGCTGCAAGGTTGTAAGACAAAGAGCGTCTGTCACCATGGCTGAACAGACACGAGGAAGGGCAAAGCAGAGAAATGGGTACCTCTGTAATGAGGCACTGATGTTCCAAAAATGAAGCCCACCCACAGAGTCTTAATAAGGGATGCCGCATTAATGGTGAGTTCTGGCACCTCTTTTTCTAGACAAACAGCACTGCTTAAGGGAGCTTGTCTAATGCAGGAGAGGCCAAACCAATGTAAGCAGGAGACACCAGCCTCTTGCGTATTGTGGATTTTTTGAATAAATATTTTTATTGAAGCCTTTCATTGGTGCCATAAGAGATACTGGTGGGCACACTGGTGCCCACGGGCATCACATTGGTGAACCCTGCTCTACCTAGTCAAATGTAACCTAACAGCGGTCCCATCTACCCATTCATTGTCCAGCCAGTAGAAAGGACAGGGAACAGCTGTGTAGCTCAGTGGTTAGAGAGCTGCATGCAGGAAATAGGAAATTGATTTGGGGGTTTGTCTAAAACAACTTTTGGGGTTCCAAAAAAAAAAGCTCACAATTTTTTGTGTCTTCCCCAAAAAAGCTCAACAATTTTTGGAGTGTCCTGAAATATTCCCAGCCTCTCTGGCTAGGGCTGAGAGAGACCCCTGCCCGAAACCCTGGAAAGCTGTTGCCAGTCAGTGCCGACAACACTGAATGGGATGGACCAGTGGTCTGCCTCATCATAATCATCATCGTTTTATTTGTATGCCTCCTTTCCATGGTTGAAACTATGCTCAAGGTGGCTTACAACATGACAAGATTTACATAATTACAAACATAGCAGAAGTCATAAACAATAAATAAAACACCTCAAAACGTACGCAACCAAATGGAAACAATTTTGATGTAAATCATAAGATCTAAGACTAAAGATACAGCAACAATAATATCAATAACAGCAACAAGCTCTCTCAACCTCCCATAAACAATACTCCAGCCCAGGGGTCAGCAAACTTTTTCAGCAGGGGGCCGGTCTACTGTCCCTCAGACCTTGTGGGGGGCCGGACTATATTTTGAAGAAAAAAATAATGAACGAATTCCTATGCCCCACAAATAACCCAGAGATGTATTTTAAATAAAAGGACACATCCTACTCATGTAAAAACACACTGATTCCCGGACCGTCCGTGGGCCGGATTTAGAAGGCGATTGGGCCGGATCCGGCCCCTGGGCCTCAATTTGCCTACCCATGCTCCAGCCCAAGAATCTGTTCAACAGTCTCAGTTTTTGTAGCTGGAGTCAGTCAGCACTCCACTCTCCCAGGCCAGATGGGAAAAGGCCCGCAAGGCAGGGTACAGGTCTTCCAGGGCTCACAGACAAGATGGTCTCATATGAAACAACACAGATAAAAATTAAAAAAGGAGCCCTCGCTGCTGAGCAGCAGCCGCAGTCCTTGTGAAGCCTGTCAAGCCCCACCCCAAGCCAGGAGGAGAGAGGCAAGGGCAAGGCCCTTTAGGCCCTCAGCAGGCAGTTATGGGAGAACAGGAGGGTGTGTGTGTGGAGTTAGAGGCATCCTTCGCACCAGTTCCCATACCACCTCTGCATTTCAGATCATGTGCATGCGTATACCCATGCCCCACTTCCCGCTTTGAGTGGGGCTCCTTAGCTTCCAGATCTGTGGCATTAAAGGCGCTCTCTGCAGAAAACTCTGTCAACATTACCGACCTCGCCAGAGTGAGGGTTTATAGCTGGACCATAAACAAGTTCTGCGGCCTTCCCAGCGCACTAAGTGAGTCCCCAGACAAGGCAAGGAAATGGAGGCATGTTATTTATTTTGCAAACAGCAGAGCCATTTATTCCGGTAGCTGTCGGTGCAAGCAAGGGCTGCGAATGAGAGAGTTTGGCAAGGGGGCAGCTGGGTCTTGAAAGGATGGGTGATGTTTGCGCAGCCTCAGGCGGGTAAGGCTCCTGAGGAGAGTCCTGAGACCCAGACAGAAAGGGGTGGATTTCGTCCTGCATCCCTGTGACAGATACGAACATTTGATTTCTTTCTTTCTTTATTGAATAAAATGTCAAATTAAAAACAACAGCCGTCTTGATAATTACTATGACAACACCTTGAATTGTATTTCCCTTATGTTGTGCCGCCCTCAAGATTTTCCCTCAGCGGTGGGAAGTTTCAGGAGAGCTTTGAAAAAAGGATCAGTTTCCTCCTGAGGAAAGAGGGTAAAAGGTGTTTTCGTGATATCACCTGCCTCTGCAAATATCCGACTTGGAATGAAGCGGGGAAGGAACGTTGCAGGACACAGGACACTCTTTTTGACAGCTTCAGACCACGCACTCACCCTGAAGCAACACTAGTCCCCTTGCAACCCAGGCTGAAAGTGGCAGAAAATTAAATGTTAATAAATGTCAACAACAGCATCTCTCCGAAGCCTCTAATTGCCCCTCCACTGTGCTAGCTCAAACTTCTCTCTTTTTCTTGGGCTGCAGTTGAGACATAGCTGAACGGACTGGCCTCAGGTGAGGGTGCCCATTGCATCTCTGTATGCTATACTGCTCTGGCCTGGCTTCCTTCCAGTCAGCCTCCGCTGGAGGCAAGTAATTCTGTCATGTTTTGGCATTCTACCACTCCTGATAAAGAGACACAGAAGTATTATCCACTCTTTTTTTGCGGGGGGGGGGGTAAAATTAGTTTTTATTAAAGATTTTCTTGTGTTTGAAAACAAACAAACAAACATGGAAAAGTACAGTCATACCTTGGGTTACAGACACTTCAGGTTGCGTTTTTTCAGGTTATGGACTGCTGAAACTCGGAAGTACTGGAATGGGTTACTTCCGGGTTTCGGCGGTCGCGCATGTGCAGAAGTGCTAAATTGCGGGTTGCGCATGCACAGAAGCACTGAATCGCAACCCGTGCGTGTGCAGCTGCACAGCTGTGGGTTGCGAACACTGCGGGTTGCGAACGTGCATCCCACACAGATCACGTTTGCAACCCAAGCATCCACTGTACATATAGCATGCCCATTTTTGATTTATAGTCATTTTCACAGTTCATTTACATTTTGTATGAGACACTATCGTCATAGACATCTTGCAGTTGCGGGGAAAGAGAGGAGGGAGATAGAGGGAGAGAGATGGGAGGCCAATGTTCTTTGAAGAGTTCCTGTTGTATCTCTGGATGAGCCATCGCTCTGGGCTTGTATTCCAATTTGGTGCCGTGACTCACACAGAAATCTAGGTGCAGGGCTCTTTAAAAGCATGTCGTGTTTTACCTTTCCATTCTTGACAATATGATACACGCTGATATATGCACCAGCTGCTAGTAAGTTTAGGAAACCCTGTTATAAAAGGGGGGGGGGGAATAAAGCACTGATTCCACCCCTTTGGCTCAGCACAGCAGTGCCAGGAGTATGGAGGGGGGAAGGGACAAGGCAGGGATTTGGATATTCTGGGGGATCAGGACCGCCTCTAATTATGTACTTCAGCCCAAGAGAACCTTGCCTGCTGATTAAAAACTAATCACCTCCCCTTCTTAGGAATGACTTTACCTTCAAGGTCTCCCCGGCCTTAATCAGGCCCCTCGGCGGAGACACTTAGCTTGCAGCTCAGTCCATTCTCATTAGCCGCTCTTCTCAAGCATCAAAATGAGAGCTGTGAAGGTGTGGCCAAGAGTTGGGAGAGTCTGAGTGACGGGCTATTGTCACACCTCCTTTGTTTCTTGATTGGTGGCAGGGCTTGGGTGGAATCTTCCATGTGGACGACCATTTCTGATTCTGGATTTTCTCCTCCGATCTGGGCGAGGAAGCATAAGGCCCAGATGAAATCTATACACTCCAACATTTCTCTGATGAAAATAGGGACATCTTACTCAACAACAACAACAATTTATTTATACCCCACCCATGTGACTGGGTTGCCCCAGCCACATAATATTTCACAAAAACATAATATTTCATGAAATATTATTGTAACAGACAGTGGTACCTTGGGTTACAGACGCTTCAGGTTACAGACTCCGCTAACCCGGAAGTAGTACCTCAGGTTAAGAACTTTGCTTCAAGATGAGAACAGAAATCGCGTGGCGGTGGCGCAGCGGCAGCAGGAGGCTCCATTAGCTAAAGTGGTACCTCAGGTTAAGAATAGTTTCAGGTTAAGAACGGACCTCCGGAACGAATTAAGTTCTTAACCTGAGGTACCACTGTAATTATGTATAATTTTATTGAATATTGGAATGAAAGTTGGGAAAGCTAATCTACTTGGAGCAGTGATGGAGGGAGTGGGGAAGAAGGAACATCTGTGCCGGTGCGAAGTCCTTTTTAAAAATTGTATTAAACTTGTATTAATTTGGTGACAATCGGTTTTTTTAAAACTGGAAAATCAATAAAAATAATTGGCAAAAAATCATAATAAAACATTAGACATTTTTTAAAAAAGAACTTCCCGACACAGGGCTGCCTTCAGATGCCTTCTAAAGGGTGTGTAGTTACTGATCTCCTTGGCTTGGGGTAGTGGTGGTTTGCATAGCTCCATCCCCTCCAACATTTCTCTGATGAAGATAATAATAATATAATAATAATTTATTATTTATTCCCCGCCCATCTGGCTGGGCTTCCCCAGCCACTCTGGGCTGCTTTCAACAAAATATTAAAATACAGTAATGCAACAAACATTAAAAGCTTCCCTAAACAAGGCTGCCTTCAGATGTCTTCTATAAGTCTGGTAGTTGTTGTCCTCTTTGACATCTGCTGGGAGGGCGTTCCACAGGGCGGGATGTTCCACTTAGGGACATCCTAAGGAAAAGTGGGACATTCCGGGGTCAAATAAGAAACAGGGGTGGCTTCTGTTAGTCCGGGACTGTCCCTGAAAAATGGGACACTTGGAGGCCTGGAAATGAATCCTGAGACCATGCCTCTTCCTGACTGACCCTTGGGAGGAAGGGGTGGAGCTGTAATTCTTTCCCAGAACATCCTCTCGTCTCACTGTAAATTAGGCCCCGGAACGGTAGCTCCGTCTCCTTCAGGCACAGCCTAGAACTGCGCGCCAAGGCTGAGGCCATCCATCACGCCTGCATTCGGCTAGGAACTTTGTTGATAAAAAGTGTTTCCTTTGCAGGGGGATCTATCATTCTGGCAGGCGCTTTTTGGTCTATAATAAAACACACGGCACCCTTCTTTGTTTGTTTCCTCCCCAGTTTGGGCTTTTATTATTATTATCATTAGGAAGCTTAATGCCATGTATCTCGCCGCTCCGTATAAATAACTCCTCCAAATGGAAGAGGTGAAGCTGGCGAACGGGCAGCTGTGGGTTCCCCCCCCCCCACTTGTTTTCCTTCCCTAACGGGTTCGACAAGACAGATCTGCGAGAATATGATGCTGCATCAGGAAGACGGATGGGCCCGGTTTGGATAAATGTGTTAAACTGGGTGACAAACAGCTTGGTTGGGTGGCAGGTGCTATATTTATCCAATGCAAATAGCCTTTTGGTGCTAATTTATTTAATTGCAAGCAGCGCAAGGGGTGCCAAAAGGGGCCGCTACGAAAAGAGCAACAAAGGGGAGGCACCTTTCTCCATTAAAACCCAGAATAGATAGATAGATCGATAGATAGATAGATGATAGATAGATAGATAGATAGATAGATAGATAGCCCATAAAATTTGAAAAGTGCTTGGTTATTTCTAGGTTCAGCTGCCTCTCAAGATATTGTTGTCAAACTTAGCACACGTGTTTTGAAGACTTCATCACAATTTTGGATGCTGGGCACCATTTTGGATCAACATGGCGGACTGAAATGTGATTTTGGCATGATTTCATACCTTTTTCTTTTACATAGATTTGGCCTCTTCTTCAGATATCATCACCAAACACGGCACAAGGGTTCCTGAGGTGGGGGTGGGGGGTCTTCATTGACATTTGGATACCAGGTGCCATTTTGAATCAGGATGGTGGCATGAAACATGACTTGGGAGTGACTTCACCTATTTTTTTGTCATACCACCTCCACTTGGGATATCCTTAATTCAGCAGGAGGGTTCCTGAGGTGGGGGTGATTATTTGTTGATATTTGGATGCCAGGTGCCATTTTGAATCAAGATGACAGAGACCGAAATATGATTTTGGCATGACTTCACATGATTTGGAGTGGGATGGGTCAAAACTCACAAACTACACAATCTAAGAAACACAACATTTTTTGGTTTCAAAAAAAATATTGGGCAGCGTTAGACATGATGCGCTCATGTTTATGTGTGTATCCAGTCTTGGTTTCCTGCCACAGGAATTAGAAAACAGTCTCCCCAAATTCTTTGGGGCTGCCTAGCAGATACACAGTCCTGAAGACAGGAGGCAGAGCTAGTGTGGATTATTAGCAGTGCTTTTTTTCTGGGGGTACACAGGGGTACGCATACCCCTAAACATTTTGTGAATCTTTGTACTTTTGTCCATTTACTGTACAGTGGTACCTCTGGTTTCGAACTTAATTCGTTCCGGAGGTCCATTCTTAACCTGAAACTGTTCTTAACCTGAGGTACCACTTTAGCTAATGAGGCCTCCTGCTGCCGCCGCACGATTTCTATTCTCATCCTGAGGTAAAGTTCTTAACCCAAGGTACTACTTCCAGGTTGGCGGAGTCTGTAATCTGAAGTGTTTGTAACCCGAGGTACCACTGTATTTATTTTTCCTGATCTGAACTATAAAATGGCGATTTTCTTGAGTCAAAATGAGAGTACCCCTAAACATTTTTTAAAGAAAAAAAAAGCACTGATTAGTATGGATGAGCCTTTGGCTTTCTCTTCCTGGGTGTACCTGGGGCTGGTGGAGGTACAGAATGGGGCAGCTGACCCCCCCGCCCCCCCAAATCAAGTATGGTAAATAAATAAAATTACTTAACTAACTGACCAATCGCCTCACAGTTAGCTTCGTTCTGCCCCCCCCAAAGTCCTGCCCCCCCAACATAAATCCTGACTATGCCCAAGGAGTCAGTGAGATGGGAAAGGAACAGGGCTTAGAGAGAAGGGGCATGACCTAGAAAAATGCCAGGAGCTTGACGGAAAGGCTCACTCCAGCCATAAGTAGAACTCTCAGCCTAAAGAATTTAGGTAATCTCCCTCTTTCTTGGTTCTCAGTCAGCACCCAAATTCCCTTCTTTTTCAACAAGTATTTGATTCCATTTAAGTCTGCAGCCTCAACCCCACTGACCTGGGAGTAAGCCACACTGAATTCTATAGAGCTACCGCCTGCCACGACAGCCACGCTGGGATCCCTGATAGGTTGGGATATGCGGCAGCACTGTACGGATCAGGGCCCTAAATATCTGTCTCTGCCAACCCTTTGTTTGGTTCCTGTTTTGCTTTGTTCTCCCGCCTGCGCTGGATGGGGCTGGGTTTTTATTTTGCTCTCTCGTGCTTTTATGGAAACGTAGAGAGCTATGCTTCGATTAATTAATTTGCTGCTCTTCGCCATTTGCCGGCCCATCTTTTATTCATGCCTGCGTGGCGCAGATGCGAGTCGCTGCCATAACATAATGCAGCATCAATATATAACCCTCAGAGCTGCCTGGATGAAGCAACGTCGGCTTGCCGGAGAGTAATGGGGGTCTGCTGGGTGTTTGCCCCAGAACCTCTTCCACGCAGCCTTGAATGCTTCACAGAGGGAAAAGGAAAGCTTGCGAACTTTTAACACCTCTGTTCTTAGCATCCAGGTTCATATTGTGTTTGCCAGAACTCAGAAGGAGCAGTCGTTCACCAGGGACTGGCATCGAGAGATAAAGGGGAGGGTATGTGGCCAGGGGTGGTGCGTCTCGTTTCGCCGCTCGAGGTGGAACAGGAAGAAGAAGAGTTTGGATTTGATATCCTGCTTTATCACTACCCCAAGGAGTCTCAAAGTGGCTAACAATCTCCTTTCCCTTCCTCCCCCACAACAAACACTCTGTGAGGTGAGTGAGGCTGAGAGACTTCAAAGAAGTGTAACTAGCCCAAGGTCACCCAGCAGCTGCATGTGGAGGTGCGGGGAAGCGAATCCAGTTCACCAGATTACGAGTCCACCGCTCTTGACCACTACACCACACTGGCTCTCAGTGTGCTGCTTTGACCTGCCTCTGCTGCCACAACCACCT
Organism: Podarcis pityusensis; assembly: GCF_964106645.2. Lineage (NCBI taxonomy): Eukaryota > Metazoa > Chordata > Lepidosauria > Squamata > Lacertidae > Podarcis > Podarcis pityusensis. The sequence continues at coordinate 24,717,716 of NC_138040.1, read as the reverse complement.
ACATCAACCTTTCTCAACCTTGGGTCCCTGGATGTTGTTGGACTGCAACTTGGGGGATATTTACAATGCATGTTTGCTGGATAGGCACATGATAGGAGTTGAAACTCACAGAGTTTTCCTGTAGGTTTGCTAGAGAGAACTCCGGGAGCCACTCCCCTTGTGGCTCTGACAGGGGGAGGGCATAGCCATATATAATCTCCTACCTGGCTGGGCACAACCCCCCTTGCTCTTAGCAATGTAGAACCTATTTTAAATCTGAGCTCCATTGCTCAGACTCCATTTTAAACTAGACCAAACTATGGCTTTGCCACTGGGTTACCATTTTAAGCCTGCCAGAACAAAGCTGCTGTTATCTGTTATTCTTCAACCAGGAATGCTGAGCGAATAAATGTTGTATTTACCTTTTACAAGACTGTGTGGTTATTGTTTGAAGGGGGGGGGGGGGACAGGAGAATCCAGTTTGCCTTAAAGAATCCATGGGATGTAATCCATAGGAGCAGTCAAGTACAACATTCCTTGTTTCCCTAGAGTGGACACAGGCAGGGGGATGTTGATCCAGTCAGTTGAACTTCCTGTTACACCTGGTCTGGAGCATCCTCCCTCTGCATGTCACCAGGTAGGTGAGCGTGACCCTTCTGGACCCTAAAAGGGGGCTAGTCTCGCAGCCATCTCTCTCTCTCTTCCATTTTGGCCACTGCTCCTGATGCTGTCTGCTGGCTCTCTGCCAGCAGCACATGGGCCCATCCTTACAGGGATGTAAGCCACACTGTATCTGTAACTACAAGCTAAAGCCTGTCTTCAGGGATCATACTGTGAACTGAATGTGAGTAAACTTTTCATTACTTATAAGGAAGACTCTTGTGTATTTATTCTTTTAGGAGGCAATCAAAGGGGTCTTACCAGGAATATACTCCAATCTGGGCATGTCAGATGGGATTGCTTAACTAAAGAGATTCAAACGAATCTGCAACTAGCCCCTTGCTGTGTAAAGGGGAATTTGCTCTGCTATATATATGACTCACTAGCATGAGCTAGGAAGGATAATAGTTTATCAATACAGTGGTACCTCGGGTTACATACGCTGCAGGTTATAGACTCCGCTAACCCAGAAAAAGTAGCTCGGGTTAAGAACTTTGCTTCAGGATGAGAACAGAAATCGTGCAGTGGCAGTGCAGCAGCAGGAGGAGGCCCCATTAGCTAAAGTGGTGCTTCAGGTTAAGAACAGTTTCAGGTTAAGAATGGACCTCCGGAATGAATTAAGTACTTAGCCCGATGTATCACTGTATATCCTCTCCTACTATTCACAACATTCCCACAAATGCTGGATTGCTTAAACTTAAAGTTTAAAACTGGCCTATCAAAGCTTTTCTTTAAGATGCAAGGGATGCACTCTGCTGAACTCACAAAGGTGAGGAAGGAAGGATATCTACTAAATATACCATCTCCTAGCATCTGTATGCTTCCCCACACAACTCCCATCATTCCTAATCACTGATCCTGCTACCGAGGGATGATGGGAGTTGTTCTCCAACCATAACTGGGGACCCAAAGGTTAGAAAGGGTGACCTACATAGTCCTGCTGCTTCCACCTGCTCTGCTGCTGCCTCAGACCCTGCTCCATCAGCCGCTGGTGGAAAAGTGGCATCACCATCGGCACCAATTCTGGGCAAAAGCACACCGATTTGGGGTGAGATCTCAATGGCGGTGTTCAGAAGAAAGCCTTTAAGCCCTACTTAAAATATATCAAGTCCACATTCTCCTTTCTGGCCACATGTTGAAGGCTGAACCATTGCCAGGTTGGACACCTCCATCTGAAGCAGAACAGGTAGTCTGCAAGGCTACATATGTGCCCATACCTCAATTCTATTGAATGTGGTATTTGGAGAGAGAATTCAACCTCCCAAAAATACCAGTGTTCACTTCTAAAAGATTTCTAGTCCTCATGGATGTTAATATACAGTGGTACCTCGGGTTACAGATGCTTCAGGTTACAGACTCCGCTAACCCAGAAATAGTACCTCGGGTTAAGAACTTTGCTTCAGGATGAGAACAGAAATTTTGCTCTGGCGGCGCGGCGGCAGCAGGAGGCCCCATTAGCTAAAGTGGTGCTTCAGGTTAAGAACAGTTTCAGGTTAAGAACGGACCTCCGGAATGAATCAAGTTCTTAACCTGAGGTACCACTGTATGCTTGAAGGTGCATAGGCAGCAATGCCTGCTTCAATCTCTGGAGGGGAGGCTGGGTCATGTTTTCAGTGGCTTCAAGGCAGGGATTTCAAGCACCCCTCTTTGCCCTTTGCCTTAGCTACTAAAACCAAGTTCAATGATGCTAAAGGAGAGAGGAATCCTGCACTGTTTCCCCATTTGCACAGAATCCATCTTTCCCTAGGAGAGAACTGTATAAGCTTTTTAACAGAGAGAGTGCACATTTTGTGGACAGCCTGCAAGAAACAACAGAGAAGGATCATGAAGGTTCTACCCTCGCAACGTGAAGCCTTTAACCTTGTTGTAATGGCATCCAGCGAACGGTGACATTTACCATATGCCGATTGACCCAGCTGCTGCCTCCCTTTCATCCCTGCTTTGTCAACGAGATGCCAGCAGCCTTGGAGAGCAAGCACAGGTGGGCCAAGGTGAAACCTGGCACAGAACCCTGAGCTGTGCGGTGGCATTTGGCATTTCCCTGCCTCTCAAATGCAGCGCTTGATTTTTGTAACATCCTCTTTGGATATAAATGGGTTCTGCACCTTAGGGGGGGGGGGGAAACAAACAAACTACTTTGGGGTGCTGCCAGAGAGTAGGGTTTTCCCTCCCCACCTTCTCCTGCATCAACATACACAAAAGTCCGACACACAATGAGAACGATTACGTGGTATGGCTCTTGCAGGGCTGTGTGACCTCCGAGTGCAAGTGGGAAGCCAATCTTCTTGCAAATGGGTCAGGGAGAAGGCCAGGATGAATCTGGCTTCCTGACATGTGATCTGTAAATATGTCAGGGGCTGTGTGAGTTTGCAGTGGCATAGCCTGGGTTGCCAGTGCTCCGGGCAAGGAAAGTACTGTAGCCTCTAAAGCAAGAATTGCGCCCCCTAACCGGTGCCTCCATGTGGAGCTGCCGCTCTTGGACAGAGCACGTGTGCATACCTCCTCAGACTGGGGCACTGCCACCACTGTGAGTCTTGCCATCCATCTGCCTCCCCCCTGACAGGGGATGCCACATGGCCGAGGGATGCGAAGGCCCATCCTCTCCTTGCTCATGCTCGGCGTGCTGTTCGGAGCCAGTGTGGTGTAATGGTTAAGAGCTACATATTCTGGTGAACCAGGTTCGCATCCCTGCTCCTCCACATGCAGCTGCTGGGTGACCTTGGGCTAGTCACACTTCTCTGAAGTCTCTCAGCCCCACTCACCTCACAGAGTGTTTGTTGTGGGGGAGGAAGGGAAAGGAGAATGTTAGCCGCTTTGAGACTCCTTCGGGTAGTGATAAAGCGGGATATCAAATCCAAACTCTTCTTCTTCTTCTTCAGGTGAGGCAGGCGGGTGGGATGGGGAGTGTGTCCATTCAGGGTGGTAGCTGCAGAGGCACACCCCTAATTTTATTTTATTTTTTGCACTTGAGGTAATCACCCTGGTAGGACCTCCTCACTATGCCACTGGGTGTGTGTGAGTAACAGAGAGCAAGCGAGAGAACACATTTATTTATGGTGTAATAGTCACTAGCTTAACCGCCTATCAAATTGAATTAAGAGAAATTTGTGGAGGCTAGATCAATAATTACCTGTTAGTCATGACAAGTGGGTTCTGTAACAAAGTGTTGCAGAGTGCCCTTGTTCAGGGTTCCAGTCAGCCAACCATGTCCTATTTCAGAATGCTCCATCCCTCCTCCTTTTTCCATCTCCCTTAACAGACCGTCAGTATCCTGTCCTCATGAGTTGTTTCCTTCCCTCTTAAGCCACACTTAGAGGGTTTTAATAATAATAATAATAATAATAATAATAATAATAATAATAATATTATTATTTTCCCCTTACTTCTGCAAACCTTGGGGCCTGCTGATACATACCTTCCTCTTGTGTATGTGGTGATGCCATTTTGACCAAGCAATGATTGGAACTCTGTGCATTGAGTTTGCGATTTGGAACTTGAGGCCCCCTAGGTCAGGCATAGGCAAACTTGGCCCTCCAGATGTTTTGGGACTACAACTCCCATCATCCCTAGCTAACAGTACCAGTGGTCAGGGATGATGGGAACTGTAGTCTCAAAACATCTGGAGGGCTGAGTTTGCCTATGCCTTCTCTAGGTGTTGCTGAACTCCAATCCCCATCATCCCTGAGTGTTGGCTATGCTAGTTGGGCCTGATGGGAGTCAGAGTCCAACACTGTCTGGAGGGCTGCAGGTTCCATGTCGCTGATATTACAATGGCTATATGGAGCATCAGCTTGAGCGCAGACTTAGGCTGCAATCCTGTGCACACTTACCTTAGTAGCCACACCACTGAACTCAACAGGGCTTGCTTCTGAGTAGACGTTTGTGCGATTGCATTGTGTGACTCCTGCAGTCGCTAACAAGTTTAACATCCCTGGTGCTGCTTGAGACTGAAAGACCCTTAAGAAGTTTGGACGAAACACCACTCTTTGACCACGGGACTGTGTGCCACACGATCATGCCGGAAAACCAGAGCAAAATAAAACGTAGACGGGCAAAGCAGTGATGTCAGAGAATTCCAACGGGTGTGGAAGTTGCTGACATTTGCTTATTCATTACACATCTGGAGCGGAAATCAACCCAGTGAAAAGAAACCGTATTTTCTGTTTTCAGTCCACAAACCATGCACGAATCTGACAACTCCCCATGTGCATTGTGTTTCCTTTGCACTGACGCAAATGGTGTGGAATGACACAGTAATAATGTAATAAAGTGATTGTGTGAAAGTCTGCTGACAGTGGGAAGAATAACATAGGTGTTTTTTTTTTTTTTTTGAAACTGAACCGCAGTGGAAAGGAAACAGTGCTGTACGAAAGGCATACTGGTCGAAATCGAGGCCTTCTTATTTCCTTGCAGGGCCAGGAAAGAGCCAGGAAGGAGTCCACAGAAGAAGTAAAATGAAGGATCCTATTATCAGGGGTTCCATCCGGGAGTTTAAGGGAGTCAGAAAAGACATGGTGACGCTGGGTGACAGGAAACACACTTTGTTCTCGTGCTGCTTCTGTTCGGCAGGGGGTGGGGGTGGGGACATGTGGGATGAGTTGTGCAAATGCCAAGAGCAGACTTTATGTGGGGTGAAGGGAGTTTGTGTGTGGCAGGGGGAGAGAGAGAATTAATGAATGTGGCTGCGCTTTCCGGTCTGTGGAGGCTGCGATCAGCAGAATTTCCCTGCAGCCTCTTTAGATATGTCTAAATTAAATGTCAGATTTGCATATCATTTTTGCATTTTGGAGGCCTATTACACGGCAACAAAAGGAAACGAGCGGAGAAGAGGCAAAGTAGGGGGAAGAGACCTATACCAGTTTTGGAATCTATCCAGGAGATACAGGCTGCTGGGCTGGTTTTGCAAGGAGCAGATCCCACTAGCGCACCAATTAATGCTTCAGCCTTCGTTTCTGTGAAATGTGAAACCGTTTTACACCATATTACCTTCCACCTAACACCATTAACCCTCTCTGCAGCATGTTCTTATTTTAACCGTTTTGCTCCAAACTATTTTAACTCTCCAGGACGACACATGTCCCTATGAAAGCCTCCTTGTCTTTGTGGACTACAAAAACCATAATGCTGTGAAAACTACGAGGCAATGAAGCATTCATGCTCAGAAATAAGCAGAAGCACAAAATGAAATAAAAGCTTCTTTAACAAAGAAATATCCAAAAGCTTTCCTTAAATCAGTGAGCTGATAATATTAAATTAAGCAGAATACAACTGAAACCTACTGGACTTAGTGCTCATCTCTCTGTTTGGGTCTGATCACTACAGTTAACAAGAAATGAAGATGGTTCCCCAGCAAGTCTGTTGTTTTTCTTGGTATTATTTCACATCTGATTTTGAGGTACTAGTTATGTTCTTTAAAGGGTAATACCATGGCTCAAGTTTGCTTGAAAGTTTCCCTTTTTCAGCTGAATTTTTGCATGTTCCCCAACCCAGATCCCAGCAGTATAAAGATTCTAAGGAAAGTGAACTCTTCACATGCCAAGAAGTGCTCTTGACTTCATCATTATCTAACGTGATTCAAAGCTGGGTACTGACATTGAAAAATAGGCAATTGGTGAGTGACTCTCCTAGGTCTAGAGGCCTGGCAGATTTTGAGTCATGTTTAACATTAGCTCAGGCCTTTTGCAATGTTTAATTTTGAATGTTACATCAATCAATGTGAAGAGTATGAGAGTGGGAACAGCATGCATTAGCCCCCTCATTCACTGTACACACATTTTGAACTTTGGAAAACATATGTGTTCACATGCTGTCCGTTTACATTATTGTGATATTTCAAGCATCCTTCTCTCAAATTGTCTGCAGCCCTTTACAATTTGAACTGGGGGGGGGGGGGAACCACATACATGCTGACAACATTGACCCCATCTGTGTCCAACGATCTATGTTATTGAACCCCCCCTTTTTTTTGCTCTAAATGGTCACCTTTCTCATGAAAGAAATGTCAATTGTGTACACATCATCAGCTTAAAATGCAGCTAGATCATTCTTTTTCCCAATTCTGTATGAAGCTGGTTTGGGCAAAAGCAATGCAACAAATTGCAGCATTTCTGAAGAAAGGATAGATATGGATTATGGCTAACATTTCATGCACCTCGCTTCCCAAACCAGTGATGCAGATTGAATTGGGTGGGGGATGTTGTATGCAGTTGCAAGACTACAATACCTATGGTGTCGTGCAACTGTGAACAAAACACACGTGCAATAGGCATGCAGATGGAACCTGTTGAACTGGCAGCTCAATTTCAAAACCAGGAGAAGACCCACAAAGCAGGATTTCCCTGGCAGAATTTGTACCTGTCTGTCAAGGATCGCCCACTTTTCTTTTCTCAAAGCAAGATGTCTATGTAGGGAACGGATGCTTTCCCTGCTCATCTCCTTACTCTGACGCAGGGCGGAATGTTCTGATTCCCTACCCAGCACTTCTGAATCACAGAGAGAATTCAAGAGCTTTCTCTTCCTTCTTTTCGACAAGGAATGCAGGGGAGGGGGGCAAAGGTCTGTCCCTTGGGCACTCCAGTACTGGTAACTTTCTGAGTTTCTGAGCCGCGATTTTTCTCTTAATAACCAAAGCGTGGCATGAAAAGAATTGATGCAATTACTTGTTCAACGAGTTCCTCATTACGGCAAGTTCCAAGAGGGATTTGAGCTCTGCTTCCTCCCCCATGGTCCCCATTGCCAACTGAAGACCTGCATTCAAATGAGAGCTCGCTGAGCTTGCTAGGGGAAGCAGGAAGCGGCAGCTGCAGCCTCGAGGTGTTGCAGTGCAGCATGCATTCCTTCACTCTGCCTGCCTTAGCAAATGCACTGGGCCAGGAGATGCCTCAACTGCTAAAAAAGAAGAAGCTCAGATTGCAAATCTCAGGTTGCATTTACACCTTGGACCACCAGGTGTTTCAGTTTGGCCTGTGAGAACTTCCCCCCAAACCACGCCCATCTGTCAATTGGGTGACATCACCTCAATGACATCAACTGATGGATGAGTAAGGTTTCAATCCTGCTTCATTTGGTGGCATGTGCTAGTTCCTGCGGGGATGATTAACAGAAGCACTTTTAAAAAATTGCATTTATCGCCCACCTTTTCCTCCAAGGAGCTCAAGGTGGCGTGTATGATTCTCCCCTTCTTCATTTAATTCCCACAACAACCCTGTGAGGTAGGTTAAGCAGGAGAGGCAGTGACTGTCCCAAGGGCGTCCAGTGGGGACTTGAACTCTGGTCTTCCAGGTCCTAGTCTGATGCTATAACCACCACACCACACTGGCTCTCATGGTGTCCAGATCATGAGAAGTCATAGTTCTGCTCTGTCTTGCATTTGGCCGGGTAGAAATTGGGAGTACGGTGTCCTGCATGCTGATTTTGAGGAGGACATGGAATGTACTTAGAGGAGAGTGACCACATGAGGATGGTAAGGAGTCTGGAAACCAAGAGTGGGTAGAAAGATCCCGGGTGGTTTAGCATGGAGAAGATGAAGAGGAGGCACAATTGTGGTCTCCAAATATCTGAAGGATCTGCTATGCAGAAGATGAGAGTAGACTTGTTCCTTGTTGCTCCAAAAGAGAGAAGGAACTGTGCATGCCACCTTGAGCTCCTTGGAGGATGTAAACCTGGAGGCATGACACAGCACATGGAGCTGTTACTGAAAATGGTCCTTCCTGTTCAAGTTCTTCACTATCGCTTACTGTTATGTACTGAGCTGAATCCTAGAACAATAGGATCCAGAATGCAGCAGTCTGATTGGTCCGCAGGAGCCACCCAATCAGGCTCCTGGATGAAGTGAATCAGCAACCTGATTGGCCTGCAGGAGCAGCCAATCAGGCTTCTGGAGGAGGTGAATCCGCAACCTGATTGGCCTACAGGAGCAGCCCGGAATTAGCCAATAATGCGGGGCCCAGTGTGTAAGTAATGTATATATAGCTAGACATTTTGGGGAAAGTTTCATTCATTGCTACTATGAGCTGAATAAAGAGCATGAAATTCACACTCGACTCCTAGTCTATTTCACTTACCCTGTGTTGCTCCATCATTGTGGTATGTGTCTTCTTGTCTCTTCTGCGGATCACTGGCAGAACATTAGGCACTAGCAGAGTAATAAATAGTTAGGTGCAACTAACTATTTTTTTGGGGGGGGAGTTTTTTGTCCTGTCTTCACGCTTTTTATGATGGAGGACCGCTGTAGCCACCCCCAACGACACGTTCTCAAGATGGAGGGGGAGGGAACAGCTGCAGTCGCCTGCGGTTCCTGCGCAATGTTTGCCATCTTGCCAAAGGTTGCAGGCAGCTTTACCTGCAGCAATTGCATGTTGATTGCCCTATTAAAAGACAAAGTCCAGCAACTGAAGGAACGTGTAGCTACGCTCCAAAGAATTAGAGAGCTGGAGCTCTTCTTGGAAGCAACAGAGCACACCGTCTCCACCAAGGTGGAGACAGGGGACTCCCCTGAGAAGGAGGCTAGTTCACCAACACAGGAGCCAGATATATGGAGAAACGTGACTCAAAGAAGTAGGAGGCCCAGGGTTCGCTCTGATTGTTTAGAAATACACAATCGCTTTGAGGTCCTCTCCCCTAGCATGGAAGACGAAGAGCAGACTCCATTTGAGGATCTCTCCCTCATTACAGTCGATCAGGTATATGAAGACGAGCAGCGAAGTCAGTCCTCAGGGAATGTGCAGGCGACCTTGGAACGGACAGCTCACGGAAGAACCCCGACCAAACCTAAGAGGAGGCGTGTAGTGGTGATAGGGGATTCCCTACTGAGGGGAACAGAAGCAGTGATCTGTGGGCCTGACAAGATGTCTCGGGAAGTGTGCTATCTCCCCGGGGCTAAGATCCAAGATGTAACTGAACGACTGCAAGGAATCATAAAACCCACTGACAAATACCCCTTCCTCTTGGTTCATGTGGGAACCAATGACACGGCAAGCAATAGCCTCCAGAATATCAAAAGAGACTACGAGGCTCTGGGCAGGAAATTGAAGCAATTAAATCACAAATTGTCATCTCATCTGTCCTCCCAGTTGAACGACGTGGCCCAGGGAGAGAGGGAAAAATAGTGGAAGTGAACAGCTGGCTTTGCAAATGGTGTAAAGAGGAACGGTTTGGATTCTTAGATCACGGACTGCAGTTTCTTGAAGATAGACCTCTGGCAAGCGATGGGCTGCACCTCACAACGGTTGGGAGAAATGTTTTTGCCAAAAATCTCAGAAACCTCATCAGGAGGGCTTTAAACTGACTAATGTGGGGGAGGGAGACAGTGCTCCTGAAGGTAGGAGTCTATCAATTGATGAAGATGATCAAACAGCACGCAGACCTAGTGGTGGGAGGAAAAAATCCTTAAATAAGAGACATGGGGGAATGATTAATGGACTTCAATGTCTGTACACTAATGCGCAAAGCATGGGAAATAAACAAGATGAGCTTGAGCTCTTGGTACAGCAAACTAAATATGACATAATAGGCATCACTGAAACCTGGTGGGATAAGTCCCACGATTGGAATGTAATAATGGAGGGATACAATCTATTTCAGAGAAACAGACCAGACAAGAAAGGAGGAGGAGTGGCGTTATATGTCAGGGATGTGTATACCTGTGAAGAGATCCAAGATTTAGAACCTCAAAGCCAAAGTGAGAGCATTTGGGTCAAAATTAAGGGAGAGAAGAATAACAGTGACCTCATTGTGGGAGTTTACTATAGATCCCCAAGCCAAACGGAGGACATAGATGATGCCTTCCTGGAACAGATGGCCAAGCATGCAAAAGGAAGGGAGATAGTAGTAATGGGGGACTTCAATTACCCGGATATTTGTTGGATGTCAAACTCAGCCAAGAGCATAAGGTCAAACAGATTCCTCACTGGCCTTGCAGACAACTTCATTGTCCAGAAAGTGGGAGAAGCAACAAGAGGAACAGCCATTTTAGATCTGGTCCTAACCAATGTTGATGACCTGGTTAGTGGGGTAGAAGTGGAAGGATCATTAGGCGCGAGTGATCATGCTCTTCTGAAGTTTACTATACAGCGGAAAGGAGCAGCCAAGCATACTAGGACTCAATTTCTTGACTTTAAGAAAGCCGACTTCATAAAACTTAGGGAAGTGCTAGGTGAGATCCCATGGACAGTAATACTAAAAGGAAAGGGAGTTCATGATGGCTGGGAGTTTGTTAAGAGGGAGATAGTAAAAGCACAACTTCAGGCAATACCAATGAGATGGAAACATGGAAGGTGCCTAAAGAAGCCAGGGTGGCTATCTAAAGAACTTTTAACTGAGTTAAGATTAAAAAAAGGATGTGTACAAATAATGGAAAAGGGGGGAAACCACCAAAGAGGAATTCAAACAAATAGCCAGCACGTGTAGACACAAAGTCAGAAAAGCTAAAGCACAGAATGAACTCAGGCTTGCTAGAGAGGTTAAAAGCAACAAAAAAGGCTTTTATGGGTATGTTCGTAGCAAAAGGAAGAACAAAGAAACAGTGGGGTCACTCAGAGGAGAAGATGGTGAAATGCAAACAGGGGACACAGAAAGGGCTGAACTCCTCAATGCCTTCTTTGCCTCAGTCTTCTCCGATAAAGAAAACAATGCCCGACCTGAAGAATTTGGAGCAAATGATTCAGCAGAGGAAACACAGCCCAGAATAACTAAGGAGATAGTACAAGAATACTTGGCTAGTCTAGATGTATTCAAGTCTAAAGGGCCAGATAAACTGCATCCAAGAGTATTAAAAGAACTGGCAGATGTGATCTCAGAACCACTGGCAGTCATCTTTGAGAATTCCTGGAGAACAGGCGAAGTCCCGGCAGACTGGAGGAGGGCAAATGTTGTCCCTATTTTCAAAAAGGGGAAAAGAAAGGACCCAAATAATTACCGCCCAGTCAGTCTGACATCAATACCAGGGAAGATTCTGGAGCAGATCATTAAGCAAACAGTCTGTGAGCACCTAGAAAGGAATGCTGTGATCACCAATAGTCAGCATGGATTTCTGAAAAATAAGTCATGTCAGACTAACCTGATCTCATTTTTTGACAGAATTACAAGCCTGGTAGATGAAGGGAACGCAGTGGATGTAGCCTACCTTGATTTCAGCAAGGCATTTGACAAGGTGCCCCATGATATTCTTGTAAAGAAGCTGGTAAAATGCGGTCTTCACTATGCTGCCACTCAGTGGATTTGTAACTGGCTGACTGACTAAACCCAAAGGGTGCTCATCAATGGTTCCTCTTCATCCTGGAGAAGAGTGACTAGTGGGGTGCCACAGGGTTCTGTCTTGGGTTCTGTCAACATCTTTATCAACGACTTGGATGATGGACTCAAGGGCATCCTGATCAAATTTGCAGATGACACCAAACTGGGAGGGGTGGCTAACACCCCAGAGGACAGGATCACACTTCAAAATGACCTTGACAGATTAGAGAACTGGGCCAAAACAAACAAGATGAATTTTAACAGGGAGAAATGTAAAGTATTGCACTTGGGCAAAAAAAATGAGAGGCACAAATACAAGATGGGTGACACCTGGCTTGAGAGCAGTACATGTGAAAAGGATCTAGGAGTCTTGGTTGACCACAAACTTGACATGAGCCAACAGTGTGACGCGGCAGCTAAAAAAGCCAATGCAATTCTGGGCTGCATCAATAGGAGTATAGCATCTAGATCAAGGGAAGTAATAGTGCCACTGTATTCTGCTCTGGTCAGACCTCACCTGGAGTACTGTGTCCAGTTCTGGGCACCACAGTTCAAGAAGGATACTGACAAACTGGAACGTGTCCAGAGGAGGGCAACCAAAATGGTCAAAGGCCTGGAAACGATGCCTTATGAGGAACAGCTAAGGGAGCTGGGCATGTTTAGCCTGGAGAAGAGGAGGTTAAGGGGTGATATGATAGCCATGTTCAAATATATAAAAGGATGTCACATAGAGGAGGGAGAAAGGTTGTTTTCTGCCGCTCCAGAGAAGCGGACACGGAGCAATGGATCCAAACTACAAGAAAGAAGATTCCACCTAAACATTAGGAAGAACATCCTGACAGTAAGAGCTGTTCGACAGTGGAATTTGCTGCCAAGGAGTGTGGTGGAGTCTCCTTCTTTGGAGGTCTTTAAGCAGAGGCTTGACAACCATATGTCAGGAGTGCTCTGATGGTGTTTCCTGCTTGGCAGGGGGTTGGACTCGATGGCCCTTGTGGTCTCTTCCAACTCTATGATTCTATGATTCTATGATTCTAACTTCCATGTCCATAGACAGTATATCTGAGGAGCTGGGAAGAAACCAATGGTGTAAGGACACAGGAAGAGCCCTGGTGGGTCAGAGCAAAGGTTTATCTAGTGCAGCATTCCGTTCTCATGGTGGCCAAGCAGTTGCTCAGAAGCAGGATATGGGTGCAGCAGCAGCAGCTCTATCCCTCTGCTGCTCTCCAGGGAGTGGTATTCAGAAGCAAAATAGCCATCAAGGTTAGTAGCTACCAATAACCTCATCCTCCAGGAATCGGACTAATTTTTTTTGAAATCTACCCAATTTGGCGGCCAATGCCACATCTTGTGGAAGTGAGTTCCGCAGTATAACTCTGCGGGGAGTGAAGAAGCACTTCCATTTGTCTGTCCTGAATCTCCCACTGCTCAGCTTCAGAGGATGAGCCTCTCTACTTGCTCTGCGCTCAGCATAACTTCACACAAGACAAAGGATGGCTGTCTTTATTCTCTTCTTCTGAGGCTTTCTGGAGGCCTCCGCTGGACACACAAAATTGGCTTAGGAGTGCTCTGACTCAGCAAGCAACTTTATCTATCAGCAGCAGGTTATCTATATCCCCAGCACATAAAACCATCAAATGTGTGGCGTACCCCCTCTTATCGCCACAAACAAATAGAAAGAAAATGGAACAAGTAATGTAAAACTGAACTAAGCAAAATGGTCGATATTCAGCCATAAAGCGGGAATTGCAAGAACGACATGCATGGGGACTCAATAGAGTAATAGCTCCAGTGATCCAGGAAGGCATGTCTTATGAGGATGACTGGGCTGTTTTAGGGCTTATCCGAGCAATAATTTGGCTTGCTCAGGGTGGGAAAGAGGCGCCTGGAAGCTCCTTAATGCAAAGAAGCGCTTTGCAGAAAATGGGGAAGAGCTATAGCTCAGTGGATCGCCTAGGTTCAACACCAGCATCTCCAGGTAGGGTTTGCAGAGCAACCCTGGAGAGCTTCTGCCAGTCAGTGTAGACAGTAGCGAGCTACATGGACCAATGGATTTGTTATAAGGCAACTTCCTATGGCCTTATGTGGGTTTTCTTGAGCAACCCAAGGTGTTGCCAGACTGTTGTTCTGTGTGAGGAATTTAAGCACACATTGGAACCTTTCATTTGCATTATGCTCTGTCTCCACGGTTGGAGACAGAAATGCTCCTTAATACCAGTTGCCAGAAACTGCAGGATGAGAGCTTGCTCTTGCCCTCAGGTCCTGCTTGAGGGTTCCTCCACAGGCATCTTCATGGCCACTGTAAGAATGCTGGACTAAATAGGCCCCGGGCCTGGCCCAACAGGCACTTCTGATGTTTTGGAAGTGGATGAAAGGGCTCTGTCATCCCAGCTCAACAAACCCACTTAAAAACAAAGAGAGAGGACTTTTTCCAGTTTGGAAAGAAGGCCATGCTCACTCCATACATTCAAAGCACTACCACTTCAAACAGTCACAAAAGGTAAAAAGGTAAAGGGACCCCTGACCATTAGGTCCAGTCGTGGCCGACTCTGGGGTTGCGGTGCTCATCTCGCTTTACTGGCCGAGGGAGCCGGCGTACAGCTTCCGGGTCATGTGGCCAGCATGACTAAGCCGCTTCTGGCAAACCAGAGCAGCGCACGGAAACGCTGTTTACCTTCCCGCTGGAGCGATACCTATTTATCTACTTGCACTTTGATGTGCTTTCAAACTGCTAGGTTGGCAGGACCAGGGACCGAGCAACGAGAGATCACCCCGTTGTGGGGATTTGAACCGCCGACCTTCTGATCAGCAAGTCCTAGGCTCTGTGGTTTAACCCACAGCGTCACCCCAAAGAATTCTGGAAGCTGTAGTTTGTTAACGGTACTGAGAGTCACCAGGAGATGCTTGTTCCTTTCCCAGAGCCACAATTGCCAGAGCAGCTTAGCAAGCCATTCCTCATCACAGGAAAAATATGTGACTGTATGAGGAGTGGAGTGGATCTCTTAAAAACTCTCAGTGCCCTTAATCAACCACAGCTCCCAGGATTCCTTGGGGCCAGCCATGACTGTTTGAAGTGGTACCATGCTTTGAATGTTTGTGTGAATGTAGCCAAAGAAGCTATTCTCCTGATTGTGTGAACTGGCTCCGTGAGGGCCCTTTGTGGTCAGGTTCTGTGGCTTTGTGTGCCAGGCAAAAGCACAGCCATGCACTGAGGGAAGGAGCCTTTGCTTTTTAAATATATATATATATATTAAAAATTAATGCTCCTGTTCTGCTGTGGGTTCATCTGAGGTGGGTCCTTTCCTTGAGAAATCAGCAGAGTGGAGTTTAACCGGAGGCATCTCCCGCCCCCGCCCCTGTGATGTAAAGGAGAGATTTCTCATTCCTTAGCTGTTTGCAGAGAGTAAGAGCCACCAGCACTACTCTCCTCTCCCGGAGGGGGCAGTTGGTTTCTTTGAGCTCCATATCTAATGAGAGGTGACAAGATCTTTCGGGCCGAAGAAGAAGAAGGAACGAAGAGGAAAGCTTGCACTGAAATTTCGGAGGCTATTTCTGGGCCTGTCAATTTTCTTGCCTTCCCTTTCCATAGTGAGCGCAGCCGCTCAAAGGGACAATCCAGCTTCTCCTCTGCTGTTTTTCAAAGGCAGCTTCCATCTTCTCGGTTGCATTTTTTTCTCCAGCCAGCATAGTGGGAGCAAAGGCTGGCTGATCTAGGCTGATCTCCCAAAGCAAGAATATGCTTCCTTGCCCCATGACAAATCTCAAACCAGATCTCCCCCGATCCACAACCATGTTTATTTCACCCTGTGTACACACTTGCCCAGGTTTCGCAAACCCTTCCCTGGTTGGTAGGTGGGACTTGCACAAAGCCCCATTAATTTATGGACCTCACTGCCACAAGATGGCTTTGAAAGGAGATTGTGCAAATTCACAGAGGAGAAACCAGTCAATCGCTCTTCGTCTGATAACTAACTGAAACATCCACATCCGGAGGTAATTTACTACTGAGGAAAGAGCAATGGAAGAGGGCCAATGTGCTCATGTCCTGCTTTTTGGGTACTGAAGAAACCAAGATGCTGAATTAGGTAGGCCTCTGGTCTGAACCGGTAGAGCTTTTTTGATGTTCTTAGGAATACTTGCAGCCCGGTCAGTGGTGGCTGGTGCCCATTGGATTAGTAAGGCAGGGATACCAACAGTAGGTGGCGCCAGAGCCACCCCTGACTGGCAGGAAGCGGGGCAGGCTGAGGTGGGTGGGGCAATGCCCTATGTGCCTAAATGGACCACCTTCCTCCATTACAACAGCCAATTGTCCACGAGCACTTCTTGTCCCTCTAGCAGACCCTGCTAGAACTGCAGAAATGGAGGCATGCATTTGGAGAAGAGGCAAATACAAATTGACAACAAGCTTTGTATGCATGAGGTCCCATACTGAAGAGGATCCCTGATGGGAGATACCTCTCCCTGCAGAGCCAAAGTGGACAATAATGGGCTGGATGAACTGCCTGACCTGGTGGTATAAGGCATATTTTCAACTCAACTCAGCAGATGGCTCATGACAACATGTGGCTTCCAGAGCTGGCCTAATATCAAAGAACAAAATGGCACCCCAGTTTCATGACTGGACTGGCAGTGGAACCCCACCCCAATGCTGGCCATGAGCTAACATCCACCTGTAGCATAGCTCAGTGGCATCTCCAAGTAGGGCTGGCAGAGAGCCTCAGCCTGAAATTCCCAGAGAACAATCACCAGTAGACTAGAGTGGTAGCCAAGATGGTGCCCTCCAGTTGTTGTTGGACTCCAACTCCCATCAGCCCCAGCCATTGTGGTCAAGAGTCAGAGATGATGGGGGCTGTAGCTTAGCAGCTTCTTATATTTACCTGAGGGCACCAGGCTCATTTAAGGGGTATATTAAAGGCCATTGGCTCTGATCTCCAGCCAAGAGGGGGCTGACACGACTGCCTGCCCAGCACCTGAGGCCTGATGTGATTACCTTGCTCTGCCTAACGATAGGGTCGGCCCCACTTCCTCTCACCAGGCATGGCATTTTGCTGACCACATCTCAAGGCCCACCCTCGTTCACTTCCCCCCCCTTTCAAAGAGATAACAGACGAAGGCATTGTTCAGCAAACATCGACTGGCTGGGCTGTGTTGGCTGCACATCTGGAAAGATTGTCATGTCTAATGGGACAGATGACACCAAACAGTCAAATGTGGAATATCCTTAACAAGGTCAGAGAGAGGTGGCAGGGAGCGCTGCTGGATAATTTGGTGACACTGATGTGACATTGCCTCTGAGACTAAAGATGCCCTCAAGGCACTGGAAGGAAGGTGGCGGAGTACAGGAGGCAGGAGGCAGGTGGAGAGGGATTACGGCTGCACTTGCTGCTACCTGGGAACAACTGCATTTTGTCAGGTTCCTTGGTGGGGAGCCTGGAAGCAGCTTCTTTTAACACTGGCTGTGTGCTGATGGATGATCTAAAGCAGGGAGCTGGTGGGGCTCATCATTGCCTAGCAGCTCCCCAAAGAGGGTGGCGGGGCACAAAATCCAGTTGCAGACCTTATTGGTACTTCTGGTACAAAACTTAAGTGGTTTTACATTCAGTTTTCCAGGGTGAAGTGTGTATAGGTGCAGTAGGCCATGTTAGACCTGGACTTTGGCCACATTCACACCATGCATTTATAGTGCTATGATACCACTTCAAGCACTCATGGCTTCCCCCAAAGGATTCTGGGAGCTGTCGTTTGTTAAGGGTGCTGAGAGCTGTTAGGAGTCCCCTGTTTTCCTCCCAGAGCTACAATTTCCAGAGTGGAAAGAGGGATTGTGGCGGCAGCAATTGCCTCCATCGCAGCTAGTAGCCATGTATTGTCTCCTCCTCCATGAACTTCTCTCATCCTCCCTTTTTAATAATGTTTCTATTTATTTTTCATGGCACAGAAGCTACCTTTCGAGAAAACAATGGTTACAACCGTAAACAACAAATAACATGTCCCGATGAAATTACAGACTTTTGTCATGCTGTGTAATGAAGTTTCATTTGGTTACTCTGAAAGGTCACGGCACATTTTCCCATGAGTGCTGGGTGGATTGCTGCCGCAGCCTGAACAATTTATGTATTCAATAAATATTTGCCATATGTTATAAAAGGAATAGCGATTGTGTTTGCTCTTTGCCGCTCTGACTTGACATGTTAATTTCTCAGCCAATGCTATTGACCAACCTCTGGTGTACCAAAGATCTATGTTAAGCCCAATGCCGGTTCTCCAACGTCTAGCTATCTCCATATGTCAAGAGAGGCTAAGAGGTCATCATTAGGGTAATCTTTAGTGGGTGGGATCTTAAGCCCAAGTAGTGCTAGGGCAGGAGACATTTTAATTGTTTTGCTATACGGTATAGTCTCACCCTCTCTTATAGTGATCCTTGTTGGTGGCCATCATTGCTTCCTGTGGAAGTGAGTTCCATAGTTCAACCATGCGCTGTGTAAAAAAGCAACAGGCTACAAGGCCATACAAGCCAAAGCCGCCTGGCCCTTGCACTGAGCTTGTTAGGCAGGCTTTTGTGAGTGTGCCTCTGATTCTGGCTGCGGAGGAGGCTGAGATCTCGGCATCCGTCTTCCTGTCAGAAAACCCTCAGCCCTTGAATAGATTTATTCTCCGATCTGTAAGCTATTTAGCACAAAGCCCGGCTAATAAAAAGCAAGGCAAATGAGTCTGGAGAGTTTATCGGCAGGACCGCAGAGAGCCCGATCACTTCTCATCGACCGGGCTATTTTTATCCTGAGATTACCAGAGGGGGCTGGCTGAGCCGGCTCTCTCTTCCTCTCGCAGAGCTTTGGAAACAGGGCAGATTGGCAGAGGCTGGCGTGGGGGGGGGGGAGTGGATGAGTAGACGGAAGGCAGGGCTGCTAAAAACAGAATTTGAGAGAAGGCTCGGCGCCAACCTGCCATTTAACCCCAGCTGAGGCTCAGGCTGAGGATGTGGGAAGGGAAAGGCAAGAGCTGCTGTGAGCATGCACAGAGGGCACGGGAAGTTTTCCATGTTTGATGTTTTGCTATGTTTTTATATGTGCTGGAACCTGCCCAGAGTGTGGCTGGGGAAACCCAGCCAGATGGATGAGGTAATAATAATAATAATAATAATAATAATAATAATAATAGGCTTTCAAGCTACACAGATGACATCTATGGCAGGGATAGGGAACCTCAGCTGAGGCCAAAACTGGTTCTCCAGCTCTCTCTGTCTGACCCTTGGGAATCTCTCCAGGCCAGGCCCTTCATCATTCTTGCTTTCTGCCCTTCCTGAGTGCTTTTGCCTGGCCAGAATGCCTCCTGGAACTTGGATAATGCATCTCTCTTGCCTGGATGGAGAATCAAGAAAGGGGTGCAAGTGTGAGCAACAAGTCTTAGGGCTCATCCATATTTACATTTGCTTTGCGTTTCTAGGCACAGGTCCTAGAAATGAGAAGCTATTTTTTTATTTTTGCCTCGGTACTTTCCCTGCAAAGACCCACACTTTACCATTGAACTGGAGCCAATGGTAATCCATGGAAAACCCTAATTGCTGTTTGCTCTGATCCTGAGGTAAAGATTGGGTGGAAAAAAAATATGCAAGGACATGGACCTGGGCCTAGAAAGCTTGGGGGAAAAGGTAAGTGTGGCCATCTCGTCCTCAGGATTGTGGGTGCCTGCCACTGCAAGGCTAACATACAATGTCACATGCACATACCTGCAATCTGTCAGGCTCCAGGGAATTGGCTTGCTCTACCCTTTTGTCAATACATAAGTAGAACAAAGAGAGAGGAGTCTTCTTACCAGTCATAACCTTTAATGATCACAGCGAGAGAACAAAGAATCCATTCCTAGGAATGAAGGTGCTCCCAATTAAGGGTTCCACCCACTCCCTCCCTAGTCACCCACGTCACTACCACGTCTTGTAACCTGATCTCGCAACCACTGTGCTTTCTGTGCTGCCACCTTATCTGGTCTTCTTGACCTTGGGCTGAGCGGATGAACGCTTTCCAGAGAGTCTGTTAACTCTCTCTCTCCCAGTGCTTCTCCTCCTAGCTGTTCCCCCTCCAGTACTTCCCAGCTTCTGCACTCTGAACTATGTCCCTCTGCAAACCACGGTTCCAAATCTATACTGACCTCCTGCTCCTGGGAAGATTTAGGAACCTGATCAGGAGCAGCGGGAGGGGGAGGCTCCTATCATTCCTTCTCAATGCAGCCCTCCTCATCATGGTCCCTGACACAATGCCTCCACGTCCGAGCCCCACCCCGCAAAAAAGATGCCTTGCTGGCTGGCTGCAGAGAATGGAGCTGAACTGGTTGTCTCTCAGAGGCAGTGCCTCTGCCACCTGCCAGTTTTGCTCATTGTGGGTGCCCAGCCCCCACAATAATATTATCTGCATTGGCTCCCAGTATGTTTCCGAGCACAATTCAAAGTGTTGGTGCTGACCTTTAAAGCCCTAAACTGCCTCGGTCCTGTATACCTGAAGGAGCGTCTCCACCCCCATCGTTCAGCCCGGACACTGAGATCCAGCGCCGAGGGCCTTCTGGCGGTTCCCTCATTGCAAGAAGTGAGGTTACAGGGAACCAGACAGAGGGCCTTCTTGGTAGTGGCGCCCACCCTGTGGAACACCCTCCCTTCAGATGTGAAGGAAATAAGCAGCTATCCTATCTTTAAAAGACATCTGAAGGCAGCCCTGTTCAGGGAAGTTTTTAATATTTAATGCTGTACTGTTTCTAACACTTGATTGGGAGCCGCCCAGAGTGGCTGGGGAAACTCAGCCAGGTGGGTGGGGTATAAATAATAAATTATTATTATTATTATTATTATTATTATTATTATTATTAGTGCCTAAGCACCCACGCCCCCTGGAGTTGGCTCCTAGGATGACCCCTTACTGAACAAAGGTAAAATTTGCATTCTTTTCTCTGCCCACTTTTGCTTCTGGCCCTGACTGCGACTGGCATGTGGCCTCCTAAGGGTTGTCTTGAAGGAGATGCTCCCCTGGGGCTGAAAAAGAGGTACACCACCTCTCAAAAGAAGAAGAAGAAAAAAGAACACGGACTATGATGGACCCATTGCACATGGTGACCTTTTCCTCTTTCAGCTGTTCCCAGCTGAAGAGCTGATGGTCAGAAGGGGACCAAGGGGGTGAAATGGGCTCTGCACCCCTGTGTTAGATCATCCCCAGTTAAGAACAAGAGAAGACTCCTGCTTGGTCAGACGGTCTTTCCATTTATTCCAGCATCCTGGTACTCACAATGGGGAAACCTACCGAAAGGGCATAGAGGCAACCACTGTCCCCTGTTAAGTCTCCTGGGAGCTGGTATTTAGAGGTATACTCTCCCTGACAATGGAGGTTCAATATAATTCATTGCCATTGATCAATCACAGTTAATAGCCATTGATTAACCCACTCTGAAACAAATTGCGCTGTCCTCTCTGGAGAGTATTTAAAGAAGACTATAAAATGTTTATTGAGGCAAAACTCCCTGGCCTCGCCGGAGAGATTGGCTTATTATACACACGCCCTGGAAACGAGGGTAATAAAAAAATTGGGTCAAGAGAGAAAAAAAGAATTAGACTGTGCAACTTCCCACCTCTGGTTCATTGGTCCTAACGGGATGCTTGCAAGGTACCAAAGAGATGATAATGAACAGCTCAGGTTTATATTAACAGAGATGAGGCTAAATTTGGAAAGCACTTTAGTTGAGAATCAATTAGTATCAAATTCACTAAGATAGCCTGCTGGCCAGAAGGATAGGTTTGGAGGGCCTTATTAGGAATGGTGCCTTATTAGTATCAGACTCTGCTGAAGTGCTGGCCCAAGAAACCATTGGCATCCCTCGTTTGCCCTGGAATGGATCTGGGTTCTTCAAAATGCACTTCTAACAGAACAATACAGTGGCACCTCGGGTTACAAACGCTTCAGGTTAGAGACTCTGCTAACCCAGAAATAGTACCTCGGGTTAAGAACTTTACTTCAGGATGAAAACAGAAATTGTGTGGTGGCGACAGCGGGAGGCCCCATTAGCTAAAGTGGTACCTCAGGTTAAGAACAGTTTCAGGTTAAGAACGGACCTCCGGAATGAATTAAGTTCTTAACCAGAGGTACCACTGTACCAGAAAAAGGGTTGACCAAAGACGTTTCTGCTGCCTGAACTGGAGCAGAATATAGCACCTTCCCCCAAAGTCACAGAGTCATTCTGGCAGCTGAGGCTTTGCCAAGGCTCTTAACCTTTTCCCTGGCTGCAAAACCCCAACCATAATGAATTAAACAGCTAACCATTTGCCTCCTTTTCATGGCAACCTGAAACATGGTCCACTCACTTTGCCTAGTGGCAGGGCTGGGCCCAAGACAGGGGCAGACATGATGACCATGGTGAAAAAATAGGTTTTTAATACAGTGCCACCGATGCACAGAGCAAGTTATTTGTGTTTATTCCTTTCAGTGGCATCCCGCTTGCTCTTCCACCATGGAATTCAAGGTAGTGTGTATGGCAGGGCAGGAGAGTCTGTGGGACGCCACCTGCTGGACTACAACTCCCAACACCCCACAGCCCTCACTGGCTCTGCCTCACACTCTCCTTGAGTGTTTTTGTCTGGCAGGAATGTGTCCAATGCTGGCAATGCCTCTTGCTTGCCTGGAGGTAGGCTAGAGAGGCCAGTCTGCTGTACAGTGGCATAGCATGGGTGGGGGCACAGGGACAGTTCCCCCAGGCACAAAACTGTTACTGGCACAAAATTTCAACACCTGGTGCTGCCTCAATGCAACTGTGTGCTTCCGTTGCAGGGCTCCATTGAAAATGACTTCTCCATGTGAAACAGAAAGTAACTCTCCAGACAACTCTTCTTTTCTTATCTCTGTGGCTGCAACCTCCTGGGTGACTTGGATGCTGTTAGGTGGTTGGCTGTGCATGGCATACACTGTCCATTTCCCTCCCTCCCACCCATCCTCTCTGTGCAGCCCCGGGCACTGGCAACCCACGCTACACCACTGCTGCTGTACAAAGGTAAAATAGACATTCATTGCTTTGCTGATTTTTGCCTCTGGCCCCACCCATCGCTGTCATATGGCCCTCAGGGGGAGGGCAAAGGATGTCTCCTGCCCCCCAATTTAATGCATTTATGTCTTGCATCACAACAAACTGAGTGTGTCTGCATTGAGGGCACAGTGGCTTTTGCGGGGAAACAAGGTGCCTGTCTTCATCACAGATCCCAACCAAAGCGGAAATTTACCCTAACACTATGGTTGGTTTCATCCTCAGATAAATTAAGGGCATTCCTTATTCACCCTAACTGACCCTCCTTGACCCCCCCCATTTTGTGCCATCCCCCCACCGCAGAACATGTGGTGAGCGCCACTACCACAACTACGAGACACAGCACACAAAACCCTCCACTGTCCTGAGAAAACTCCTTAATCAATAGGGACATTTCTCACTCCTCCACAACTAGGGCTGCCATATGTCTGGATTTTCCAGGACATTTCTTGGGATTTCAAAAGCGGAATTGACATGGGGGGGGGGGGAGACTTCCGAGAGGATCTCTGATCCACAACTGACAATCCTCGGTTCCCCATTTTTTTGTCCCCACCCCCTTGCAGAGCATTTCCACTACTACACAACATTCACACTCTCCCTGAGAAAACCCCTTAACCCCAATTTTATTTTATTTTAGTTTTTGGTAGATTTACTTACAAACAACCCCCCCCCCAATAAATTTTAGAAAGTGTTAAGATTAGACACGGACACACAAATATATATATATATATATATATATATATATATGTGTGTGTGTGTGTGTGTGTGTGTACACACACATACACACACACACGACTCCTTGCGCTCCACTTGCCCTTTCTTCCTGCCCTGGGTGTCCCTGCCCTCTTCCTGCCCCTCAGAGCTGGTTTGTCATGTGGGGCTGGGCCTTGGCAGCATCTCCTCCTCCTCACCCCAATGGAGGAGGTCAGCAGTGGCAGCCATGGAGAGGCAACAGGATGCTCCCTCACAGTTCCTGCTGCCATCACTCAAGGCAAGAGCCAGCTCATCCTCCTTACTGAGCTCAACCGTGGTGGGGAAAATAGGGACATTCTGGGATCAAATCAGGAGCTGAGATGGCTTTCATATTTCTGGGACTGTCCCTGGAAAATCAGGACACTTGGAGGGTATGCGGTTCCAAGGCCTGCCCCTGAACCAGCTGCCTCTCCCTCTTCCACTTGCTCCGAGTCACGCTTTGGGGCTTAAGGTTCTTCACTTGCATATCAAAGCGGAATGGGAGTGAGCAGGATGAAGGCAAGAGGGAGCATTCAAGGTATGGCACGGTTGGTTGAAACGCAAGGCCTCTTCACAAGCCGACTTGTAAATGGCAGCTGGTGTTTCTCCTGGGGAGGGGGCAGTGTGTGAGTGTGGGGGCTAGATAGGCAGAGCAGCCTGTAAGACCACGATAGGATCAGTAGCAGAACATTAGGCACCAGCAAAATAATAAATAGTTAGATAAAGGTAAAGGTAAAGGTACCCCTGCCCGTACGGGCCAGTCTTGACAGACTCTAGGGTTGTGTGCTCATCTCACTCTAGAGGCCGGGAGCCAGCGGGAGTTCACCCTGTGGCGGGGATTCAAACTGCTGACCTTCAGATCAGCAAGCCCTAGGCTCTGTAGCTTAGACCACAGCGCCACCCACATCCCTTCGAATAGTTAGATAGTTAGATGCAACTTCCATGTCCATAGACAGTATATCTGAGGAGATGGGAAGAAACCAATGGTGTAAGGACACAGGAAGTGTCAGTGTTTGTAAAAAGCAAAAAAAGGGGAAAGGGTTCTGACCTTCCTTTTTCTCCTCAGCCTGGTCCTCAGACCCTTGTCAGCATAAAAGAGTCCACGAGAATATCCTTGCAGAGTTTTATTCTTAAAAGTCTTTGTGCAAAAGCAACTGACCAACTATACACATCAACACTAACTAACCAGCTTTCACTAACCAACCAACCAACCAACCAACCAACCAACCAACCAACCAACCCAACAAACTAACATTTCTCATTCTATATATACAACCCAATGCAGACCACTGACTCATGCTGACCCAGCTTTATTCGCATTAAGGAAACAGCGGCCATTTTAGCCGTGACAGGAAGAGCCCTGGTGGGTCAGAGCAAAGGTGTATCTAGTCCAGCATCCCATTCTCACAGTGGCCAACCAGGTGCTCATTATGAGAAGCCCAGAAGCAGGGCATGGGTGCAGCAGCAGCTCTGTCACTCTGCTGCTCTCCAGAGGCAAAATAGCCATCAAGGTTAGTAGCCACCAATAGCCTCAACCTCCAGGAATCGGACTAATCGTTTTTGAAATCCACCCAATTTGGCGGCCAATGCCACATCTTGTGGAAGTGAGTTCCGTAGTATAACTCTGCGGGGAGTGAAGAAGCACTTCCATTTGTCTGTCCTGAATCTCCCACTGCTTGGCTTCAGAGGATGAGCCTCTTTAGTTGGTCTGCGCCCAGCATAACTTCACACAAGACACGATGGGAAGAAATTCATTCAGCTCCCATTTTAAATATGCTGCAATCCCGCTGGGCTCCGAAGGCTTGCGGACAGCTGCTCTAAGCCCGGGGTGCGCAGAGCTGCGCTCCCTGGGCTTGGGGCTGCAGGCTGCAATCCGTAAGCCTTCGGAGCCTGGCGGGAACCCCCGCCGGGCTCCGAAGGCTTGCGGATAGCTTCCTGAAGCCTGGAGAGCGAGAGGGCTCGGTGTGCACCGACCCCTCTTGCTCTCCAGGCTTCAGCGAAAGCCTGCATTCGCTCCATAGGACGCACACACATTTCCCCTTCATTTTTGGAGGGGAAAAAGTGCGTCCTATAGGGCGAAAAATACGGTAAACCGACCTAAGTTGTGCTTCCCAACACCAACACATGGACTGAAATGCAGCTGTCCTTAAATTCAGCATTTCTCCGAACTTTGCAGTGCAGTCCTCCAAGGGGGAAAAAAGTGAAGAAGGAAGCATATTTTAGGGAGAAATGTTAACAAAAGGGTATATATTAATGAAAATAACCTGCTTAGAGAAACAACTTGAAAAAAATCAGGTGAAATCATGCTGAAGACCCATTTTGGTCCACCATCTTGATTCAAAATGGTGCCCAGTTGTCCAAATGACAATAAAGTCTGCTGCCTCCATCTATGAAACCTCCATGCCCTGTTTGGTATCTCAAGAGGTGGCTGAGGCTATGCCCCCAAATGGGCAAAGTCACACCAAAGTCATGATTCGGAATAGCTGCCGGTGGCCCAACATTGACCAGAACTGCCATGTTCACTTCAGGAACCCTCTTGCCATATAGGGGGATGATAGCTCAAGAGTTGGCCAAACCTACAAAGAACAGGTAAAGGTAAAGGACCATTAGGTCCAGTTGTGGCTGACTCTGGGGTTGCGGTGCTCATCTTGCTTTATTGGCCGAGGGAGCCGGCGTACAGCTTCCGGGTCATGTGGCCAGAGCAGCACACAGAAACGCCATTTACCTCCCCGCCAGAGCGGTACCTATTTATCTACTTGCACTTTGACATGCTTTCGAACTGCTAGGTTGGCAGGAGCTGGGGCAGAACAACGGGAGCTCACCCTGTCACGGGGATTCGAACCGCCAACATTCTTATCGGCAAGTCCTAGGCTCTGTGGTTTAACCCACAGCACCACAGATGGACAGACAAATCACTTTTCCAAAATACTCAGTAGATAAATAAATGCAAGGAAGGCTAAGCAGGCAGTAAACTCCTTACAGCATCCCTCTTACTTCTCCAGTGCTTTTTCCTTTCATTTAGATGCTTGCCTCTTCCTGGAACAGTTACATAAATCCCCTCACTGTGCTCCCCCCGCCCTTCCAAGCTGTTAAGGCTACCTGCCCCCTCCCTGGTCCCCACTGTGCTTGTATAGTGACTGCCGTAAAAATGAGATGACATTCGTGGGGTGAAGCTGGGGACTCCAGCTCGTTATACGCAACATTAAAATTAAAAATAGGCCAAACTCACCGGGCTGCTGTCATTAAGGAGGCAGCGCTTTATTGCTCATTTTTTACTGCCAGATAAATAATGTTTCAGGTGTGGTGGTTAAATAATTTTCTGGAAAAAGAAGTTTGTGGATGGAGAAAGGGGGGGGGGAGCGACTAGCTTCATCCGCACAACAATCCAATAATCCTTTCTCAGTGCTCCATCCATCTCTCTCCTCACAACCTCGTCCATTGCTCCCCGGGGTCAATCTGTGTTTTGGCACTGAAAACTTCCTCCTTGACGGTTCGTATTGAAATATAGGAGCCAAGAGGGGAAAAAACCCAAGTATATTTGAGCTCCTTTAAGTTGCTAGTCCATGTTAAGAAAAGACAAACATGCTCGACAAATGAGACACATATCCATGGCTGGGCATTCATGGGACAGAATGGACATTGCTGAGGCTGTAGCATGAATGTAAGAAGAGGATTGCTAGATCTGACTGGGGCATAATAAGAGCCTGGGTGCTGGATCAGGCCAGTGGCGCATCTAACCCAGCATCCTGCTGTCACAATAGCCAACCAGATGTCTTTGGGAAGCCCAAAGGCAGGACCTGAGGACAGCAGCCCTCTCCGCACTTATGATTCCCAGCAATGGGCATTCAGAGACATATTGCCTCTGACAGTAGAGACAGAACATAACTATCATGGATAGTAAGCTGATAGGCTTGTCCAGTGCTTTTTTCTAGGAAAAAAGGTGCTGGAACTCAACGTTTCAGTTGCCAACCCAGATGCAGAATCCAATGCCACTTTGAAACCAAAATCACATGGCAAGATGCCTGGCTCGCTGCCCAGGCTGCTTCGGCCACCATCCTGTATACCTCGCCACTTAGGGACTTCCTTTGCTGGGTGAGCAGACTTCTTAAACAAAGCAGGGCAAAAAGAAGGTGCCAGTACTGTGTTCCGGCATGTTACGGCAGAAAAAAAAAGCCCAGGGCTTATCCTTGACGAATTGAAAAGGTCCAGGCTCATAAATGTGGTGCTCTGAATGATGTTATGCATCCTCTGACCCTGGTCATTCCATCTCTCATCCATGAGAAATAGCCACTCTCCTGCCATAACCACCTTCCCCTTCTCCGTCTGCTTTTGAGATGTGTGGTGTAGGCAGTAGAGCAGGGGTCAGCAACCTTTTTCAGGCCTGGGCAGGTCCACTGTCCTTCAGACCTTGGGGGGGGGGGGCGGACTATATTTTGGAAAAAAAATAATGAACGAATTCCTATGCCCCACAAATAACTCAGAGATGCATTTTAGATAAAGCACACATTCTACTCATGTAAAAACACCAGGCAGGCCAAACAAATAACCCAGAGATGCATTTTAAATAAAAAGACTCATTCTACTCATGTAAAAAAATGCTGATTCCTGGACCGTCCGTGGGCCGGACTGAGAAGGCGATTGGGCTGCATCCAGCCCCCGGGCCTTAGGTTGCCATCCCTGCAGTGGAGGGAGCAAGCTGCTGTTACCTTCCAACCATGGAATGTATTCTGCAGCCACTCAGCAGGATGCAAATGGATGGATGTGCAGTTGCTAAGCAACCACAGGGTACTCCCTCTGATCCACGAACTGGCAGAATAAGATTCTTGAACACCATCTGTGGAATGACCAATTCAGACTGATAGGACAGGCCCGTACAATAGTCAAATTAATTATTATTGCAGACAAGCCTTTTTAATTATCTATCAATCTATTTCATAAAATTTATACACCACTTGATTGTAAAAAAACCAACAAAAAACAGGGGTGGGAATCTTGTGGCCCTCTAGTTGTTGTTGGACTATACCTTCCATCATCCCTGACCACTGACCATGCTGGCTTGAGCTGATGGGAGCTGAAGTCTGACATCATCTGGCCAGCCACAGGTCCCCCAGCCCTGGCATGATCTCTCTTACCTGGGCAAGTCTTGATCTCAAAGGGCCCTTGTCTCCCTGCTAGGATGGAGATGACTCTGCCCTTTTCCACTGCTGCAAGGACATCCTTTGAAAACAAGGATTGTGCTGGCTCTTCCAAAGAGCTCTGTGTGTGCATGTGTATGTGAGAGAATGTGTCTGGATGCATTTGTGAATGAATGTGTTTCTAAGAGAGAGACCGAGAGAGAGAGAGAGAGAGAGAGAGAGAGAGAGAGAGAGAGAGAGACAGAAGGGTGAGGAGAATGGCCCCATCTGCACTAAACATTTAAAGCAGTATCATACTGCTTTAAACAGTCATGGCTTCCCCCCAAAAATCTTGGGAACTTTAGTTTGTTAGAATCATAGAATTGTAGAGTTGGAAGGGACCCCTGCAATGCAGGAATCTCAGCTAACAAACACACGAAACGAAACCGGCTGTGTATTCACATGAACAATTCTCTTTTGTATTTTTTTATCACAGTATCAAATATTTCTCTTGCACATAATCAACACATAAAGTACAACAATATAAATGGAAGTCCTAATAGATCAGTTCATTCATAAAGTCCAAGTATCTGCTAGTTTCTGTTCCACATATGTCTTTGTATGTTCATGAAATCCAAATGGGAGCTTACTACAATTCCACAGAATCTTGACAAGGATTCCCAGAATAATGCCTTGTTTCGCCTTCCTGGGTTTCATCAGTTGTACATATTCTAAACAATATAAATGAATATAATATCGTATTTCAACATATTATAACAAATAAGAATAATATAAACAATTATACCATAGAGGTACATACCTATGTAGTATATCAAAATAATGGAACTTATGACATGGTGGTTTCTGCAGTAAACAACTACTGTTACAATGTAAGGTTATATAGACAGGCGCAATATTGATTTTAGTTACAGGTGACGGCAACCTACAACTACAGTGGTACCTCAGGTTACATATGCTTCAGGTTACATACGCTTCAGGTTACACACTCTGCTAACCCAGAAATAGTGCTTCAGGTTAAGAACTTTGCTTCAGGATAAGAACAGAAATCGGGCTCCGGTGGCGCAGCAGCAGCAGGAGGCCCCATTAGCTAAAGCGGTGCTTCAGACTAAGAACAGTTTCAGGTTAAGAACAGACCTCAGGAACGAATTAAATACTTAACCTGAGGTACCACTGTACAAAGTTTCCTTCTTAAAGTGATCCCTTTAAAACAACAGATGTGAAACAAACTTTATCCATACACAGGTGTTATGCATACAAGCATGTAACTAAATTCAATACTGCATGTTGTTTTGCAAGAAATCTCAGCTAAAGCATCCATGACAGATGGCCATCCAACCTCTGCTTGAAAACCTCCAAGGAAGGAGAGTCCACCACCTCTTGACGGAGGCTGTTCCACTGTCAAACAGCTCTTACTGGCAGAAAGTTTCTTCTGATGTTTTGTTGGAATCTCCTTTGTTTGTTAAGGGTGTTGAGAGTTGCTAGGAAACCCCTAGTCCCCTCACAGAGCTACAGTTCCCAAAGTGATTGAATAGACATTCTCTCTTCCCAAGGAACTTTGGGAATTGTAGTGGGGATTGTAGCCCTATGAGGGGACCAGGGGGTCTCCCAAAAACCCTCAGCACCCACAGAAGTCTGGTTTTGCAGCTTGACTTGTACTGCAGAAAGAGGGGGAGGCAACAAGTGCCAGATTTTGTTCCCTCTTTGTACACTAAGCTGGTTTATACACACACACTTGCACACCTCTCTGTGTTCTCCAACCTCACAAGCAAGAGGCATGATCAGAGTTCAAGGACACATTCCAGCCAGGCAAAAACAGTCAGGGGGCAGGCTGAAGCAGTGCCAGCAAAGGATGTGGTCTGGATAGGGTTCTGAGGGCCAGAGAGAGTGAAGCATGGAGGGCTGCATCCAGTTCCCCACCCCAACACAGGGGGTAGATGGCCTTCAGTCTGGGGTTCAAATCCCTCTTACTGGGGGTGGCTTTGGGCCAGTTATAATCTCTGTCTGGCCTGCCACATAAGGTTGCTTGTAAGGATAGTATAATTCCACATGCATCAGCCTGAGCTCCTGGACTTGGCGTGATGCACAGAAAAAGATGGAATTATATCCAGTGGCGTAGCGTGGGGGGTGCAGGGGGGGCCGGCCGCACCGGCCGCAACATCTGGGGGTTAGGGGGCGCAAATTCATGGGTTGGGGGTGCAAATTACTTGCCTTGCCCCGGGTGCTGACAACCCACGCTACGCCACTGATTATATCCAGCTTTCACAGGCTCGTGGCAACAGGGCAATCTTCTTGCATGCATCAAGCATTCACGTCGGTAGATAAAAGCCGACAACGCGATCACCGGAGAGAAGCTCCTTTGGTGGCCCAGCGGTCTGATGGCTGGATTAACGATACATAAAATGCATTATTTGCGATAGTCCCCAGGTTTCTGAGCATTTGAAGCGAGCGCTATTGAGCCTTTGTCCTTTGCACAGCACCTGGCTGGTACACGAAGACTCTGACCTTGGATGGGTCCAGATGCTTAATAGAGTCTTTCAAAGCTCTGGAAAGTTGAAAAGGTATATTTTAGTTGCTTAGTGCATTATTATTATTATTATTATCCTCATCCCTCTCCTTCCAAATTGCTTATTGCTTCTTAATGTCAGGAAGCACCCTGGAGGGACAGAAGCACTTAAGCTGCATTCCCTTTGTTATTGGCTGACGGAGATGCGCCAAAATGGTGCCTTCTTTCCTGGTCCAAATTGGAAGATGCTGCTTCTGGCAAAGCTGTGTGGGTAGCAAGTGGGCTTTTTTCCTAATCAGCCGGAAGGCCATCGGCTGCTCCCATAATGCAGCAATAAAGCTTCCAGCAAGGTAAGGAAGCACACATCAATTTCCCGAAGCTGTCAACCAATTAACAAACATTTGTGTTTATTACTCGTCTGCCTTTGAACCGATGAATCCATTAAGGTTAACTAAATGTATGTATTCCCAAGGCATTAATAGGGGCTCCCCCTTTTCTTCTGAGATAATGAAGGCAGGGTAAGGTAACACACAGTTTTATAAGTCAAAGCTACTGTTCACGGGTAGAGCGGAAGAACGGTGGATGGACTGATGGGGGCAAACTGCTGGTTGGTCCCCTTACTCCCAGTACTGCTTCCACCTGCATCAAGACAAGAGGTGAGATGGCAAGGCCCACCCCACTGACCAGGCTGAGAACAATTGCTGAGAACAATTGCCATTTGCCCCTGGCTACATCAGGGAACAGATGAGAGCAGCAAGGACCACTCGGTTGGCCTAGCTGGGACCAAACTTCATTTGGCTCCTTCCTTCCCAGAACTGCCTCCATCATCAACGTTTGGTCCCAGAAGTATCAGGGGGAGAGATGAGAGAGCAGCAAGGCCCACCCCACTGGCTTAACTGGGATCAACTTCCATTTGGCTCCAGTCCCCTCCAGTTGCCCTTCTACCTGTAAAGGTAAAGGGACCCCTGACCGTTAGGTCCAGTCATGGCCGACTCTGGGGTTATGGCGCTCATCTCACTTTATTGGCCGAGGGAGCCGGCGTACAGCTTCCGGGTCATGTGGCCAGCATGACTAAGCCGCTTCTGGCGAACCAGAGCAGCACACGGAAACGCCGTTTACCTTCCCACCAGATCGGTACCTATTTATCTAGTTGCACTTTGACGTGCTTTTGAACTGCTAGGTTGGCAGGAGCAGAGACCAAACAACGGGAGCTCACCCCGTCGCGCGGATTCGAACCGCCGACCTTCTGATCGGCAAGTCCTAGGCTCTGTGGTTTAGACCACAGCGCCACCCGCGTCCCTTAGGCCCTTCTACCTACCTGGTTGTTAATAGCAATTATGCAACATTGTGCAAACACTAGGACCTGAACTTGCTTATTTTCCTCTTCCCTCCTCACTTTCTTCTTTCCTTTTCTGTTTTGTGTATTCCATTGTAGGACATAATTTAAAGCACCTTACAGGCACCAGCCGAAAGGTGGCATGTAAAAAAAGAAAAGAAAAAAAGAGGAGTATATTAACAGGTCAAATAAAGTAGGAAGATCAGCTGGGAGGTGGGAACACGGAATGCTGCCTTATGCCATTTACCCATCTAATCCAGTATTTTCTACACTGCCTGGCAGCATCCCTCCAGAATTTCAGACACGGGTCTATCCCAGTCCTGCCTGGAGTGGGTTGAAGAACAACAATTGTTGTGGTACGTAAAGCCAGCAATGAGAGTTTCCCTCTCTCCATGCTAGCAGTACACCACTCCCTTTTGTACCACACATTCCATTTCATACCTTCCAACATTTGCTGATGCAAAACCAGAGATACACGTCTTCCAAGATGTGCTCCTGGCTGAGTCATGTGACTCACACCTTGCAGGTGTGAGTGCAGCAGGAGAGTGCTCAAGACTGCGGTGTCCAAAATGGCTCTCGAGAAAAAACGGGATGTGCCTTTTTTCTGGGGCCTTTGGAAGGTAGGCTATTTTGCTTTGCTGGGTCTGCTGGAGAACGCCCTGTTCCCTGGGACTTAAGCTTCATTGCTTTCCACCACAGCCAACTTATTCAGCCTATGGCTGCTGCCATAGAGAGAAGTGGCCAAGAAGAGACTGAGACTCCTCATAAAACGCTATGAAAAGAAAACCAACCGGGCGAGAAGGAGACAATTTTTTTGTTTGAGTTTTCGAAAAGAAATCCTCATTTCAGAGAGAAAGTCTTTCCAGCTGGGAGGCTTCAGCAGGAGCATGACGGCTGTGTTTGTGTGTGTCTTTGCCTCCCACCTCCTCAGCCACAAATGTCATTATAGGGCTCCGTTGTCAAAGCGGGCAAGGGAGCTCCCTCTGCCGCCGGCCGCTTGCCATCGCGGCGGAAGATGCGTCAACCCTTCCACTCCGGGGGACTGAGGCACAAATGCCAGCCGACGTGCCCAGCTGTGGCGGTGTCAGCCATTTGTATAATGGCCTATTGTTGCTGGATTTAATTAGCCGTGGTTTGTTCGCTCGGCAGACGCAAATGAGGTTTTAATTTTTTGTGTGTGGCTCGGGAGGTGGTTTTTCTCTCTTTCTCTCTCCCTTTCTTTAACCGATTCCTTCCCCCTCCCGCTCTCCAGACAGTGCTACGGTCCTCCTGCCGCGGCCTCCTCTTTGCCGAACGCTTCCTTTGATGAAGGGAGGATGGGAAGCAATGTCTGGAAATGAGCTTGGCGGGGGTGATGCGGTGCTTCTGCTCAGGCACAATGGGACGGGGAGGGGGTGATGTTCTAAAGTGGGGTTATCTATTGCAGACACACGGTCCCGAGACGTAACTCCTCTGGCATCAGGAGCGTCATACGAGGCCCTTCTTGGCAGAGGGATAATGGGCCTGGCATATGCAAGGTGTCTAGAGATGTGATGTCATATTACAAAGAAACTGTTTTGTGTGGCAATCCAACGCTGTCTCTCTAAACTGTTATCCTAAGAGGAGGCCAAGTACCAGTCGTTGGGCCTCATGAAAAACAAGGCTGGTCATTTTTTGCAGGCTTGTCAAGAGTTGAACTTTGACCTCAGATGGGATTGGCTCCTGGGCTGGATCTTTCTGCCTGGCGAAGAGCTCTCTTTAAGCATTTCTGAGTCATATCGTCTCCAGATTTGGTATGGCTCAAGAGCAAAAGCCTCCACTGTTCCTCCATATTTTCAAGGGCAATAGATCAGAGGGTCCCAGGTTCAATCCCCAGCTAAGGCTGTTAAGGACTGAAACTCTGGAGAACAGCTGCCTGTCAGTGCAGACAAAACTGAGGTGGATGGACTGAGCTAGATGAACATTGGAAATGGCAGCTATCTATGCTCAACCAACCTGGCGTATGTGATATAGGTTGAACCTTGTTTCCTGACATGGCCTTCTGACCAGCCAAGAACCCTAAATAAGCTCTTCTAGGTCACGTCAAACTTTTGAAAAATTGCCATACAAATGTTAAATATTATCATAACCCCTTCCTTGCTTTTCTGGCGCGTGGCCTGAAAGCAAAATAAACAAGCAAAACAGCTGAGCTGAGCTGAACTCCCTCCAGTGGGCTGGCAACCCCACTTATTGCTAAATAGTAATTTTAAAATATATACCATTTATAGAGAAAAAATGCATCATTTGTGCAGCAATTGTGGGGTCCCTAAATCCAAACTGGACGTGACCCCCTCCCTCTGCTTCTCATGCCAGGGCTCAAAGGCCTTGGGGGGCCCTTGGGCCAAACACCTCACATGGCCCCCACCACAGAGGGTCTCTATCCCCATTGCAGCAGGTCCAGAATGTTCTTGTCATTGGGTTTGATGCTGTCCCTGCTAAAGGACCCCCCTTTTAATAAATCTAGCTGTCAGTCCCCATGTCTCTCAGTTTCTAATGTTTCTATAAATCCACTTCTCCATGTTTCTGCAGAAGTTTGCCTTAAAAAAATCCATATGAAAATTCAGCCATTTTGTGCTAGCACCTCCTAACCAAACACATCTTTGCTTGAATTTTATGTAACATACAGATTTTTTTGCAAGCAATTTCCCCGATGAAATGCATGTTTGTATATCATTTCCAGTGGCATGTGCATTTTATGGCACGCTTTCCCTTCACAGGTGAATTTTAGCACACGTTGTTTAGCTGAAGAAGTGCACTGAATTCAGAGAAGTGCAAATGTCAATGGGTAGCTGTGTTTTGGTTCAAAAAGTGTGAATTAAGCAGTTTCTCATTAAAATGCAAACCAACTTGGGTCTTCATCCCACATCCCTATCTATGGTTGCCTTCTGTGTCTTAAAAAAACAAAACAAAACTTCTCTGGCCATCAGAAGCTGAAAGGATGAAAATTCCCTGGTTCTCAGCCCTGCCCAGCTGCTCCCTGATGAGTAAAACCCAGAGCCAAAACCTGGCAGTGGGGAGCGGAGACGAAGTTTCCAAAAAAAGCAGCTCTTTAGAAACGTGCCTGGTTTATTTCTGCAGTTGGTTGCAAGCCTTTGTGGCATAAATCGCCCCTGAAATGCCTCCCCTGACCTTTCCCATGTGAGACTGTTTTGCATAAATGAGCATCACCGGCTCAGGCGGTTTGATCCTGGCAGGTTTGAAGCTCGATAGTCGGCTGCCTTCAGGCAGATGGGAATGAATGTACCAGACGGCGAAAGGAAAGGCCGGGGTCTCTCCGGGATGCCGGTTCTTTCTCTTCCTCCCCCCTGCAGCCCCACCTCACTGGCCATGGAGACCTTCCTGCAGCAGATGGCATTTGATTCCCTAAAGCCAACATTTAGCCTCCTCTGGAGCTGGAGATGTAGCATTACACCAGGGTGCGGTGCTTACGGGAAGGAGAGAAAAGGGCAAAATGCAGACTGCAGAGCCCCATGACTGGCTTTGTCAGAATTCCCGGCAGCAGGGCTTAGTGGTTAGAACAGGCGATATAGCATCAGAATGGTGGTAGGGGTTCAAACAGTGCTAAGCCAGCAGATCCCTGTGTTTCTGTTGTTGTTCAATTTTTTTTATTGCATTCATATCTCAAAATGGCATGCATGGTTCTCCTCCTCATTTAATCCCCACAACAATCTTGTGAGGTATGCTAGGCTGAGAGGCAGTGACTGGCCCAAGCTTACCCAATGAGCTTCATGACCAAGTGGGGATTTGAACCGTGGACCCCCAGGTCTTAGTCAGATAATAATAATAATAATAATAATAATAATAATAATAATAATAATTTATTATTTGTACCCCGTCCATCTGGCTGGGTTTCCCCAGCCACTCTGGGCGGCTTCCACAAAAAGACCAAAAATACACTAAGATGTCACACATTAAAAACTTCCCTAAACAAGGCTGCCTTAAGATGTCTTCTGAATGTCAGGTAGTTGTTTATCTCTTTGACATCTGATAGGAGGGCGTTCTACAGGGCGGGTGCCACTACCGAGAAGGCCCTCTGCCTAGTTCCCTGTAGCTTTGCTTCTCGCAATGAGGGAACCGCCAGAAGGCCCTCGGCGCTGGACCTCAGCGTCCGGGCAGAACGATGGGGCTGGAGATGCTCCTTCAGGTATACTGGGCTGAGGCCGTTTAGGGCTTTAAAGGTCAACACCAACACTTTGAATTGTGCTTGGAAACTTACTGGGAGCCAATGTAGGTCTTTCAAGACCGGTGTTATGTGGTCTCGGCGGCCGCCCCCAGTCACCAGTCTAGCAGCCGCATTCTGGATTAGTTGTAGTTTCCAGGTCACCTTCAAAGGTAGCCCCACATAGAGCGCATTGCACTAGTCCAAGCGGAAGATAACTAGAGCATGCACCACTCTGGCGAGACAGTCCGCGGGCAGATAGGGTCTCAGCCTGCTTTAACCACTATACCACACTGGTTCTAACAGCAGATTCCTGTGTCCCCATGTCACCTGGGCCATGAGCTTGCCAGATGGCTGCGGCAAAATGCTATAGCAGGGGTAGCCAAGGTTGTGGACTACCAGATGTTGTGGACTACAGCTCCCATCATCCATGACCATTACCCATGTTGTTGGGGCTGGGGCTGATGGAAGTTGCAGTCAATCTGTTGTTATGCCTTGCTTCTTTACTCTCCGCTCTGATGGGGAACGAGAGCCCTTCCTTCCATTCATCCATAGATGTATGAGCGTTTGTGTGTATTCTGTTTTGGGACTCACTGGTTCCACATACTGGCCCTTCTGTTGTGAAGCAGGGTGAATCAGAGGAAGGTTAGAAGAGTTTTTGGAGGGGATAAGAAGCAGCTGCAGGGAGCTGCTTTGCAAAGGATTTCTCTGCAGGGAAAGCACTTGAGAAAAAGCATGCTTCAGGATGGTTCTCCTTTGAAAGCATCTTCTCTGTGGGAGCAGGGCTTTCAAAAAAGGATTTCAAAAGATTGAATTCCTTGCTCTCAGTTGGGGGGCAGAGACACAGGGCCTCCTTCCCCTGCCTGCCTCCCAAACTTACATTTAATTATGGTTCTAAAAACCCCAATTTTGCAGGAAATCTTCAGTCAAACCTAACAATGCATGTTTGCTAGTTAGTATATGAATGGGTTAAGGAAAACAGAGTTCTAATTTCTAGAGTAGGCTCAGTTAAGTCACTCTTCTCCTGAGTGGAAGAAGTAAACCCTATTTCTTGTTCGATCTGCCGCCCTCAGGAGGCAGACATGCCTCAATTTAGCTTCCAGTCTTAGACATGTGCCTGAGGCTGCTTTGATCTTTTTTACCTAAGAACATTGCTGTCTGCATTTCTTATTGTTGCTGCATTGGACAATGCATGGCTGTGACCTCATATAAGTAAGTAAGTAAGGCATTTTTAAACTTACTTCAGAGTGTGGTCTGTTTCATTGCATGAGGGTAGAACTTGGGTTCAGCTGCTTCATGTATAAGACGACCCCTATTTTTTCAACTGCAACAAACATTAGAAGCAGTTCTGTACATCTTTGCTAATTTTACTGGTGTTAAATACCATTTATACATCATTTTCATATAGTTTTCCTTCAACGAACAGCACGCTGTGAATTTTCAATTTTCCTTCCATAGTTTTCCCCAAGACTCAAGTTGAATATTATGCCCTATACCTTGTGCCCATTTTATCACTATTGATTTGACTTCTTCGTCTTTTGTGTGCCATTCTAGCAACAATTTGTACATTCTAGATAATAATTTCTCATTATTTTCCAATAATTCTTTTTCAAACCTTGAAAATTCTGTACTGAATCCCCTTTTCTTATCTGTTTTAAACACATTTGATGATATTGCAACCAATCTGTAACTAACTGTCTTATATCAGCCATATTTTTAAATTTCAATTGCTGTTCTCCCTCAGTGAGCAATTCTTTACAAGTTGCCCATTCCGCTTTTTTTTTAAAGGATATTGCTTCTATTGGAGAGAGCCACCATGGTGTTTTCTGTTCCAACAATTTTTTATACTATTCCCATACATCATATATTGCATTTCTTATTACATGATTTAAATAACCTTTGTGCACTTTGGTCTTCTCATACCACAAATATGCATGCCATTCAAATCTGTTGTCATGACCTTCAAGGTCTAATATATCTGTGCTTTTCAAAGTTATCCATTCCTTTAGCCAGCAAAGACAAGACGCCTCATAATACAGTTTTAGATCTGGCAAGGAGAAGCCCCCTCTTTCTTTATCATCTGTTAGTAATTTATATGTAATCCTTGGTTTCATTTTTACTTTTTTCAGTCATATTTTTTACCAATACTTTTATTTTTGTTTAGCTTAAATCCTGCTACCTGTCCAAACTTGTACATTTTGTCCAACCCCCTTGGTATACTCACCAGTGGGTTTTCTACTGTTATTACAAGATTATCTGCAAATGCTCTCAATCTATACTCTTTGCACCCAACTGTTATAGCTTTTATTTCTTTTTCAGATTTTATATTTCTCACCAATATCTCCAATAGTAAATAAACAATAATGGTGATGGGGGCAACCCTGTCTTGCCCCTTTTGTAATTTTACATCTTTCTGATATTGCATTATTCACTAATAACCTTGCCTGCTGGTCTGTGTATATTGCATTAATTCCTCTCAAAAAAGTTTCTCCAAAATTCCTAATCTCTATAGTTTTTTTCATAAAGCTCCAAGACACATTATCAAAGGCCTTCTTTGCATCCACAAACATCAATGTTGCCTGCTTTTTGTTCCTGACCTCCAGATATTCTATTATAACACTTATATTCCTTGTATTATCCTTCATCTGTTGGCCAGGAAGAAAGCTGGCTTGATCATAATGAATTAACTCTTTAAGCACCCCTTTCAAATGGCTCACCATAATACTGGTGAATAATTTATAACCATTGTTCAGCAGAGATATTGGCCTGTAATTTTTTACCAAAAGTAAATTTGTGTCTTGTTTCGGAAGTAATGTTATATATGCCTCTTTCCATGATTCAGGAATTTCCCCTGTTATCAGTATCTTGTTCATTACTTCCCTCAATGGTTGTATCAGAAAGTTTTTTTATATAATAAACCATCCTGTCCTGGAGATTTGCCTATTTTAGAATACTTGATCCCTTGTTGTATCTCTTGGGTCGTTATAGGTACATTTAAGTCATTCATTTTTCCTTTCTTTCAGAATTTTAGGTAGATTAAGGTAAAGGTAAAGGGACCCCTGACCTTTAGTTCCAGTCATGGTTGACTCTGGGGTTGCGGCGCTCATCTCACTTTATTGGCCGAGGGAGCCGGTGTACAGCTTCCGGGTCATGTGGCCAGCATGACTAAGCCGCTTCTGGCTAACCAGAGCAGCGCATGGAAACGCCGTTTACCTTCCTGCCACAGCAGTACCTATTTATCTACTTGCACTTTGACGTGCTTTTGAACTGCTAGGTGGGCAGGAGCAGGGACCGAGCAACGGGAGCTCACCCCGTTGCGGGGATTCGAACCACCGACCTTCTGATCAGCAAGTCCTAGGCTTTGTGGGTTAACCCACAGCGCCACCCGCATCCCTTTTAGGTAGATTACTTTTCATTAAATATTCTTCAATTGTGTCTTTATTTTCTTTGCAGGCTCGATATAACTCTGTATAATATTTCACAAATTGTCTTCTAATATCCTTTGGGTGATCTATTATTCTACCTTCTACCTCCAATTTGTTTATCACATTTTGTTCTTGCTTCTTTTTTTCCAGCCAAGCAAGCAGTTTCCCTGGTCAAAATTTCTCTGTCTCAGACAATCCCCAGATTTCTTAGGCAGTGGCAACTGTTAAGCCAGTTTATGTTTGTACTGGAAATAGGCCTTCAAGGGGCAGCCAAGAGCTGCTGGTCAAATAAAGGAGCTTCTTCTCTTTTCTAGCTGGTGCTTCCTCTTTGTCTCTCCCATCCCAGCCCTCCAAAGTGCAAATTGTACCTGATGGGATGCCCAGCTGTGGAAGAAGATTGTAATTTTCCTTGACTCACCAGCTGTCAATCAGGAGAACAATACCCTTCTAATGAAATGGGAATGGTATCACTGGCTGGTGTGCCTCGTTCTGTAACAGGGAGACTGTTAGTGGTTCTCACTGCCCAGAGACAGAAAGAGATAAAGCAGGAGGGAGAGGAGGAGGGAGGGGAGGGAAGTAGGGGTTGTGTTTGTGCTATATTTAGGTTTTTACGCACATTCTACTGACTCACCTGGAGAGCTACATCTGGGGGTTAAAGAGTCTTGCTTTTTCTGCACATTGAAAGCTAATGCAACAGGGTGATGAAGAGAATGGGCAGCCAAGCAGGAAGACTTTGGTTCAGATCTTGCCTCTGCTGTGAATTCTGTAGGTTGCTATAGGCAAGCCATTTTCCCCTCAGACTCAGTCCTCATCTGCAGTTTCCTGATGCTGGACAAGACCTTCCTAATTAAGGAATCAACCTGTTGCCACATCTAAGCCAATGGTTCTTTTCCTGACCAGCCACAACTTCCCAAGGTTTCAGGTGGAGTGGTGATGATACTAACCAGAGGCCCGTGGAACCCAGGACCTCCTGCATGCAAAAACACATGCTTTGTTTCATAGGGCTATTGTTGGTCAGAGTGATGCATCCATGTTAGGCAGGAGGGGCTGGGGTATTGGAAGCAATG
This sequence comes from Podarcis pityusensis, assembly GCF_964106645.2. Classification (NCBI taxonomy): domain Eukaryota; kingdom Metazoa; phylum Chordata; class Lepidosauria; order Squamata; family Lacertidae; genus Podarcis; species Podarcis pityusensis. The sequence continues at coordinate 24,676,427 of NC_138040.1, read as the reverse complement.
GCAAGTGGATCATGGAGCTGTGTGTGTCCTGTTTTGCACAGCCCCTAAGCTGGCTAACTGCCCCCAGGTATACAGTGGCAGATGTTGTCCTATTGCCAGGGTTGAAGTCAGATTCAGCTCCCTGTCTTATTGTTTGCTGAACATGGAATGGGAGGAGGGCGCCATTTTGTCCTTCATCTCAGCTAGCAAAATATCTTGAGCCATCTCTTTCTCTTACTGTCAGGGCTGCCTCAAGTCTCAGCTCACAAAAGACCAACGCCTTTCTTTTCTTATATACAAAAGTGTTTATTGCAGTTCATTGTTTGCTTCAGATCCGAGGCGCGCAGCCCTACGTCTGCTAGGCTTAGACCGCTGAAGTCCCTTCTGAATCTGTCCCTGCCCTGCACCAGTTTAAGAGGCTTGCGCTGCTCCACCTCTTTCTCTCTTTCCTTTTCCGCAGGGTCTTTCTGCCCGCTGGGGTTTCGCCCCTCCTGGATTCCTCCGACGCGGAATCAGACTGCTCTTGCCCCCTCCTGCGGGCTTTGGGACCTGGCCCCTCCTCCGGGCTCCCTGTACTTCCGCGCGCCTCTACATTTGAACTTGGCGTGTGCCCCCAACCTCTAACTTTCCTTTTGACAGCTACGCTACTCCCTTCACTACTCCCCTCCCCTTCCGGGAGGGTGGCTTGCTCCGACCTCCCTCCTTTCTCTACTGCCGGAGCCGCCTCCCCTGATACACTGGAACCTCCACCCCCTTCGCTGCACTCTGGCGGGGAGGCTGGTCCTGACGCCCAGCTCCCACTTTGGGATCCCCTGCTGGCCCCCTGCTCCTGACAAGTCCCCCCTGGGGCTCCCCTGGCCTTGACCACCGGCGCCCCCTTCTGGGAATCCTCTGATTCGCTGGAAAGACTCATGGAATCTCTTGAGTCATTGTCATCCTCTTCCTCGCTGTCCTGGGATTCATCCCCATCGCTCTCCATCTCCTGCCTACCCTGTGCCTCTGTCCCTGAACCCCTGACACTTACCAATAAGCAACTGACTATTTCTGATATCAAGCTTGTTTGGCATTACAGGATTTTGGTAAGGATTTACTGAGAGCCAACCTAGATATGAAGTAAGAGATCTGTTCCCAGTATCTCCAACATTATTTCTAAAACTTTGAAGAAGCTGTGCAGAGTTGCTGACCCAGAAAGGATTAACTTGGGGGTGGACAATGTGGTACCCTCCAGAAGTTGCAGAATACAACTCCCATCATCTGCATCCTGTAGCCATGTTGGCTGGGGCTGATGGGAATGATAGTCCAAAACATCAGGAAGGCACCACACTGGCTATCCCTGGATTAGTCATTTCTTCCTACACCAGTTCCCTGATCTGAACCCTCTCTAAACACTGCCATTAGCTCTGCTGGAAGAGAGAGGAGGGGGAACTATTAAACGACTATTGTTACATTTTAAAGAACTGCAATGTATGTGATTTCAATTGGGTGATGATGATGATGAAATGCTGTACCCTGCCTTGAAAGGGCAATCACACGCTCAAATCAGATCGAAAATAAAATAAAATGAGGTGCCACTAGCTTTCCTGTCTGTGGAGCTAATATCAGCTTTGGTGTATTTGCTTGTGATTTGGATCGTTGCAGAAATACAGATACATCTTAGCAGCTGTGGTTCGCAGCACACTGGACCCCATGCTGTACAATGGAATTTTGTTCAATCTTTTGGGCTGCTGCAGCACGCTCAGAAACCATATATGTACCGTAATATTTATTTGTTCCCACCCATCAGAACATAACACATTTCTCCCCTGCTATTCAAGAGGGAAACTCTCTGAAAAACAGTGCAGGAGGAAAAGGTTAAACACCCTCCCTGCAGTGCCCTGCTCCCATCTGCAAGAGTAGGCAGAACAGTCTGTCCGTCTAATCCAGGGAAGTCCTGTTGAGGATCAGAGGCATGGCTGGCAGCTATGCACTGATCAGCCATGGAGCTGTCCACAGTGCCGGAAAGATGATAATGAGCCAGAGGGACAAGCTCTGAACAGCAGGGAGCTGTCCAGGAGTTTGCTGGGAGCTGTTTCATCAGGTTGTCAAATCCGCAGCTTCCTGGGAAGTAGCTGGAGCAATCCTTTGTCAGCAATCCATTCCTAACACCTTTCCCTAAAAGGTTACAGTGTTTGGGGATGGAGAAGAGAAAGTGTTTCCGGGAAAATAGAAAGTGTACGCACATTGCTATTCATATTTCCCTCCCTCTTGTGTGAAGCACATGTTGTTGTTGTTTAATTGTTTAGTTGTGCCCGACTCTTCGTGATCCCCTGGACCAGAGCACACCAGGCACTCCTGTCTTCCACTGCCTCCTGCAGTTTGGTCAAACTCATGCTGGTAGCTTCCAGAACACTGTCCAACCATCTTGTTCTCTGTCGTCCCCTTCTCCTTGTGCCCTCCATCTTTCCCAGCATCAGGGTCTTTTCCAGGGAGTCTTCTCTTCTCATGAGGTGGCCAAAGTATTGGAGCCTCAGCTTCAGGATCTGTCCTTCCAGTGAGTACTTAGGGCTGATTTCCTGAAGAATGGATAGGTTTGATCTTCTTGCAGTCGATGGGACTCTCAAGAGTCTCCTCCAGCACCATAATTCAAAAGCATCAATTCTTCGGCGATCAGCCTTCTTTATGGTCCAGCTCTCACTTCCATACATCACCACTTAAGCCCAGCACTATTTTTCTAGGGGGGGAAAAGGTGCTGGAACTCACCATGAACACCTCCCTTGTTCTCTTATAATGGCAATAGTGTCCACCTGAGAGGTGCCAGAACTGAGTTCTGGTGAGCTCTAGCTGAAAAAATCCCTCTTTCAGGGTTTTCAATCCCCTGGGGTGGTGATAATCAAGAATGGGGAGTGAGGACACACTGCCAGGCTCCTGGCATGACAACTTATAATTTCCAGACCTTCACGAGTCCAACAGAAAGCTGCCTTATACTTACTCAGCTCATCAATCCATCTAGCTCAGTATTGCCTACACTTACTGGCAGCACCTCTCCAAGGGTTTCAGGCAGGGCTCTCTCCCAGTCCTACCAGGAGATGCCGGTGATTGGACCAGGGCCTTCTGCATGCCAAGCAGCTGCTCTGCCATTTAGCTACAGAGCCTTCCCTGCACCTGGGATCTTTGGGCTCAAAAATGAAGTGATGTGGGAGATCCCTGATTGGAACTTCCTGTGTTTCATTCATTTTATTTTCTCAGAGCTGCTGCCACACTGCAAACTTGATGGGGACTGTTCTGTTGCTGAAGGTGCTGACCTTCACTGTCTGAACCATTTCCCTGATCTAAAACACCTCCCTCCCAGGACGACCCCCATCTGGGTCCTGTATTTTCCCCACAGTGAGTCAGGTCGTTCTCTTTCTTTGAAGAGGAAAGGGGGATGGTTTAGATCAGCGACACAGAATGAGGGTCAAAGGGATCAAACCAGGGGCCTTCTGCACACAAAGCAGGTGCTCTCCCACTGGGCTACAGCCCTTCCTTCTGTACAGTGTCTACCACAGCACAAGATAACCTTGCCAACAAGGTATTTTTTGGGTGGGTGGGAAGAATACTGAGCTGCATTGCAGGGAGATGGAATCATATTAACTCCTAAAGATATGGGAGGAAGCACTGCAAGGAGCAATTAAGAGCTGGATTTTATTCCTGCGTCTGTTCCTGTGTTCCGCTTTATCACCCCTTTTCTGTTTCTGTTCCAAGGAGTTTTATAAAGGGGGAAAAAAGTATTATGTTCTGAAGTCTTAGGGTTGGGAAGACAAGGAGGGTGGGGGTGAAGTTGTGACTGTTCTGGGCCTCTGCTGCTTCCCACCATTTCTAACTCTCTTCTCCATCCATTCCTTTTTTCTATTCCCTCTCTCATCTGAGAGCCAGCTGGCTGTAGATCTATTTCTCTCCTCCGCTGTGCCTGCACATTGGAAAAACGCACGGAGAATGATCAAGGTGCAACCTCTTACCATTGTTGAAAAGATTTTAAATGCAGTTCTAGGGGGGTGAAAAAGGGTGTGTGTGTGTGTGTGTGGAAGAGAAGGTGGTGGGAAAAAAAAAGCAATTTTCTCTTTAAACTGCTGGATGATTCGAAACAGATATGTCAGGTGGAGAAGGGGAAATAGAAGAGACTCTGGAAAAACTTTGGTTTAAAAAAAGGAGAGCGAAGACACGGCAAGATGCAATAAAATGGAATGCCTCGAAACTCTATCTGCTTTCATCTCCTGCAAAACAATATTCATCTTTTCTAAGGAAGGGAGATCTGCAAATTATTGGTGCGCTGGTGTGTTGTATTAAAAACGCACGCACATGCGGGCTCACACAGGTGACTTGCACAGACTGGTGTTATGATTGCCAAGTGGCCAGAAAAAAAACAACCACCACAGCTTGGCTATCTTTCTTTGCTCCCTACTTTTTATTTTCTTTCAGTCAGAGGACAAAAATGGTTCTTCTTTCTCACTTTGGGCCACTGCGATTTAGCAGTACGCCTAAGGGCAGCCCCTGCCAAGGTGGTGACATCCAGATATTTTGCAATACAACTCCCATCAGCTCCAGCTGGCAGTGGGTGGGGTTGATGGGAGTTGTAGCCCAATATATTTGGGGATTGTGGGAGCTGTAGTCCAAAATGTCTGGAGGACACCACATTTGCAAAGCTTGCCTTCAAACGCTGAATGAGCTCTACTGGATCAGAGGAAACGTTCCTCTCCTCCAGCTTCTTCCCACAGTGACCAAACCGATATCCCTGGGAAGCCCCACATTGGGCATGGGGACAATAAACCCTCCCATGCTGCTTGTTCATAGCCTCCAATGATCAGGCAGATTGCCACTGAAAATTGAGGTTCCTCTTAGCTACCTAGCTTAGGAGCTGCTGACAGTGTGTCATCTCATCTGAAAACCCTCTCATCTGAAACCAAATAAGCTAGTGGCTACTGTCACATCTTGTGGCAGTGAGCACCATATATTAATTCTGCCGCCTGTGCGAATATGTATTTGGACTGTATTTAACTCAGTCCGACTCTGCACAGACCTACTGAAATCAATGAGCCTGAGTTAGTCATGTCCATGAACTTCAGTGGGTCTACTCTGAGTAGGACCAACGCTGGATATGTATGTGAGTGTGAGCCTACTGGCCATCAATTTCTCAGGCAGCTCTGAGTGTTACAAAGGTTTCAAGGTGGTAGTCCACTAAGTTTTACTCAGAGCAGAACTACAGTCATACCTCGAGTTGAATGTGCTTCAGGTTGAGCACTTTCGGGTTGCGCTCCGCAGCAACCCGGAAGTAAAGGAGCACGTAACTTCTGGGTTTTGCCACTCGCGCATGCACAGACACTCAAAATGACATCACGCGCATGCGTGGAAGTGGCAAAATGTGACCTGCGCACGCGCAAATGCGCAGACGTGTCTTACGTTCTATTCAGGATGTGAATGGGGCTCCGGAATGGATCCCATTCCTGAGGTACCAATGTATTGAGTTTTTACGAGCCCCCCAACTGCAGTTTGAAGTGGAACATTCCCTGCACACGTTGACCATCTCTGTGAGAGCTGGTCCTTAATCACGTAGCCTGGTGCTGACAGCCGCTAAGGAGAAACTGAACACCCTTCTCTCCGCTTCCTATTACTTTGGTTTCCGTGCCTGTGCTCTGCCATCCCCCCTGCCTCCAAATCATCCATGAAATGTAACTGTGCAGAAAACTAGCTAGCGTCTTCCTTGCCGAGCCCAAGAATGGCAGATCAAAAATGACAAAAAGGAAAACAGCAAGATGTGGCCTTTGCCGTACCCAGGGGTTCAGTTCCTCCCCAGCCAATCTGTGTGCAGATCAGGGAGGGCAGAAGCTGCCGCTTTAATTAGTCAGAAAATTAAAACAAAATTGTTCCGTTTAGCTCTGGCTCTCTTTTTTTCCCTGTCGATTGTTTCCACTTGCACATGCCCTGAAAACCACATATCTAATAAAAGGCAGCTCGGCAAAAGGTGCTTTCAACATACTGAGCTTGCTTCTCTGATGACATTTGGCAGGTGGTAGAATTTCTGCACTAGATGGATTTAAAAGGTAGAATAATGTGAGAGGAAAACACACTGGTCTAGGGAATGTTAACAACATCTCTGGAGCAGATGGAGGCCTCTCAGTATTGTGACATGCCACCCATCTCTGAGCAGTGAGAGAATCCAGGGCTTCTGGGTACTTCCCCAAGTTTGGTTTCCTTGGGATACAGGTCAGCGGATACTGTGGTGTCTTAAGGACATATGGTTTTATTTACACATACATACAACCTGAGCATAAGATGGAGAGGCTCCCAGTAGGAACATCTCAAAAGATCTTGCTTCTCCAATGGTCACAGCTTTGGATCCAGCACAAAGGAAGCGAGTCTGTGTCTCCATCTTATAGTCTGCTTCTAGCTCAGTTCTCTCACACTACTCTGGCTATTGTTCACTTACCTAGCAGGTAGGTGAGGGTGGTGGGTGGTGGAGAAGAAGCCCACCCATTAGCCTAGAGGGCACCATCACTTGGTCGTAGCTCTGGCAACTTAGCTGGGATGCTGAGGAGGACATCAAAATGGCCAGCTAAGGCTGTCGTCTTACAAAGAAACTTGTCAGACTAATTCAGCAACCTCCTCTGTGAATAGTCTAACCCTCACTGGGTGCAGGAACCCAAGAACTGGGAGGTTTTCAGGGCATCATCCAGGATGACCTCCAAATCTATCACAGTATTATAGTCCCCACAAATATGTGCCAAGTATGAAGACCACTCTGTCTCCACCTGAAACAAAACCCTCAGCTTTATTCCTGCGGTGTTGCAGTCAGAGAATAAGAGGTGAGGTCCTCTTGTGGACCAGGAACTGGAAGCAGACCTGAGTTCCAGTTAAACTAACATCTTATATCGATGCTCACACAACCAGCACGTACAAAGGAGGCTGGTGCATCAGGAAAAAGGAGGCACTGCCCCACTGCCCTCAGTCTGCCCTCAGCCAGCCCCCACCTGCCTGCCTATTTCTAACACCCATTCCAGGGGGGTAGCACTGCCTATCAGCTCCCTCCTCCACCTTAGTCTCTGTGTTGCACTTGGGGAACTCAGAAAGAAAGGAGGTGGGGACAAAACCAGGATTAGTTGGCTCTGCTGGTCCTTGGCTCTGTTTCCACCAACCATTGGCTTCCCAACTTTCTGCCCCACCAGTCCCAATGGATACCAGTCACCACGGAGCACATAGGAGCAATATGCACAGAAAGAACAATTGCACTTTCTCAATGAAGCATGGCCCTGCCACGTCCCTGCTTCCGAAATAAGGAAGAAAAATGTGCTGCAATAATTCCTCATGCGAAGGCTGCCTTGCCTCTTGTTCTTGGGGGTCTTTCTGATTCCTTGACTAGAAAAACGCAACAGGCAACATGTCTTCCCATCACTTTTGAGTTCAGCCTCTAGGATTGTACATCGACTTGTACTCACTTAGCTGGCTTTAGGAGGCATTAGATATAATGACTGTGACTTTTCCATGCCCTCTCCTGCCTTGTCTGCCTTCGGGGTATGCAATGAAGGCCGAGCAGCACAGTCAAAGCAATTAGAAGAGGGATTCCTTCTTGGAAGAGTGGGGAGTTGTTTGCCATCAGGCTCAAAAGAGCAGGGTTCTCCACCAGCTGTTGTGGGAGCAGCTGGCAGTGAAGTATGATGCAGATCAAGTTGCTGGTTTTTGTAAGCCTCTAGACTTTTCTTCCAGGGTGTATGTGTGTAAACATCTGGGCATCTGGGACAGAGTCTCCAATTTCCAGTTACACTTCTGGTTGTAGGCTAGGGGCAACTACAACTGTGCTGGGGCGTGTGTGTTTATATGTGCATATTATGATATGAAGAATTGAGCTGCTTGTTTAAATATCAACTGGGCAGGTACAATAGCTCAAAGTTCCACTGTTGGGAAAGAGCACAGATCTAGACTGGTGCATTTTACCCTTTTAACCTGAACAGACCAAAATGATTCTAAAAGCCATCAAAACCCATGTTGCAGTGCAATTGAGTCCAGTATAGGCAGGTCCTGCTATCTGCATGCTATCACTTACCTGCACATTAGAAGTTATGCCCAAACCTCACTATATGCTCTATAGATTCACTTATCTGAACATCAGACTTCCTCACTTCCTTGTTTGTTTGGGCTTTGCTGACCAGTGGCAGCTATTTTGGGGTAGAAACCACAGAGAGAGGGAGGAGGGAGCAAGATTGGATGAATCAGACAGCAGGAGAAATGAGACACATAACTCCCCCGCCCTTTGTCTATCTTTTGCTGAAGCCATTTCTGGAAGAAACCATGGAGAGAAGGGGAAAGAGAGCATGCAAATCCCACATTTGAAACATTTCCATAGGAAACAAGGGAAATAGTGGACTCGTTATGTGAACGTTCACCTAACAAACATTTTCCAGGGAACCCATTGCATTCGGTAAGCAGGACCTGTGTGCATGCACACACTGAAAAGTTCAGAGCCTGTGATTTAAGTGGGAAATTGTTAATTAGCAGTGCTACTACAACATATAGGGACGCGGGTGGCGCTGTGGGTTAAACCACAGAGCCTAGGACTTGCCGATCAGAAGGTCGGCGGTTCAAATCCCCACAACAGGGTGAGCTCCCATTGCTCGGTCCCTGCTCCTGCCAACCTAGCAGTTCGAAAGCACATCAAAATGCAAGTAGATAAATAGGTACCGCTCCAGCGGGAAGATAAATGGCGTTTCCGTGCACTTCTCTGGTTCGCCAGAAGTGGCTTAGTGATGCTGGCCACATGACCTGGAAGCTGTATGCCGGCTCCCTCGGCCAATAAAGCGAGATGAGCGCCGCAACCCCAGAGTCGGTCACGATTGGACCTAATGGTCAGGGGTCCCTTTACCCTTTACCTTTACTACAACATATATTAGGATTCAGTGGCTAGGTAGATTTTTCTTCAAATATCCACGAAAAAGAGGTGGGAGTATGAAATTCTTTGGTGCAAAGGTTTCTCACAGCCCAGTCTCAGCATGTCTTAACTTCATACAACAACTATGTAACTTACCTCCTTTTCTGAATACTCCTTACACATTCAGCAAGCTAGCAAGGCAAGTGGCTGGCCTGTGATTACGGTACCTAGTGAGCTTTGAGGCTGCATTATTGTAAATGTATTAGCATTTGTGTCTCACCCAGGGAGTTTGGTACTGAAGGATGGGCTAGACATAATCTAACTTCATAAAATAACTTTCACAGATTGAGGCCATGCTGTTTACTTCAGCTCATTGTCTTGGAGATACTTCAGCAAAGATGCAATCTGTCTGGACTTTCCACTCCGGCACACATTTAATTAAAAAAGAACCCCAAACCCACCACCTTGCGAATGGGTGCAAGCTGGCATGTACAGAGGCGTGCTCTGAACTGAAGGGCGGTTTGTTAATGCCTTCATTAGTCAAACGCTCCTCTCCTCCTAAGCCTTTGGGTAGAAAAATTAATTATCTTCTGGGTCTGGCACTGCAGCTTTGAAGGCTGGCTAGACTTTAAAAAGTCTGCACCATAGAATGCAATTGCAGATTCAGAGCTCTGGAGAGGAGGGTCCCAAGCCTAGCTCAGAAGAGGCACATTAAGAACATAAAAAGGATATTGCTGGGTGAAACTTAGGGTGGATCTACCCACAGAAAACCCCCTGCTATAAATAAGTCAGAAATTACCGGTAAATTGTTATAACAAAAAGGGGGAGGGGAAATGCTACAGAAAATCATATAGAATCCCCCCCTCCAGCGTCATCTGGTGTTGTATGTTTATAACACATTCAAAATGCTGTTTCTTTACTAATGTAGCTGATTCCCGAGATCCAGCAATCCGCTGCCACCCCAGGCTAACCAGTGCTGTGAAGGCAAGGGCCTTTTTGCTCTCCAGGAACTGGTATCTAGAGGTGCTGTCAGGGACTGGACTGAACCGAAAGGCAGGGAACTGTCCCCTTCATCTCCTCGGCTCCGCTTGGAAGAGGAAGGGGAGTGGGAAGATTCACCCCCCCCCTTGTCTCCAGCACGTTCACGAAGAGAAGGAGACAGGGTTGAATTACTGCTGAATGAAGAACTGCCAGGTTACGAGATAGTGGAGGAGGAGGAGGGAATGAGAGAGCAGCCAGCAGAGACCTCCTTGGAGAGTCTGGGAGAGCCTCCTTCTCCAAGGGCTCATCGATCACTTCACATTCAAGAACAGAGAAGGCAGAGGAGAGTGGTTCCTGGGACTTTCCGTAGGCTCTCAGGATGTTGTTGGGGACGGAAGAGGAGGGACTCAGAAGAGGCAACATCTCCCTTGTGTCGAGACATGGATTCTTTGTCTTGCACCCAGATGATGATAATAATAATAATAATAATAATAATAATAATAATAATAATTTATTATTTATACCCTGCCCATCTGGCTGGGTTTCCCCAGCCACTCTGGGCAGCTTCCAACAGAGCACTAAAATACAATAACCTATTAAACATTAAAAGCTTCCCTAAACAGGGCTGCCTTCAGATGCCTTCTAAAAGTTTGGTAGTTGTTTTTCTCTTTGACATCTGGTGGGAGGGCGTTCCACAGGGCGGGTGCCACCACCGAGAAGGCCCTCTGCCTGGTTCCCTGAATAAATGACTGAATAAAACCCAACAATACGAACTTGCTTCTTCTTCTTGCCTTCGATGCTACTGGGGGAGGAGAGGATTCTCCACACTTGACAGGTGCACTTGCTTCTGGAGGTTCCATGTAGCTGGCATGGCTAGTAGCCCTTGACAGACTTCTCACATATTTGTCTTTTTAAAAAGGGATTTAAGCTAGTAGTAGGCATTTCCAGGGCTTCAGACAGGGAACGTTCCCAGCTGTATTTGGGAATGCCGGGGACTGAACCCGGGACCTTCTGAGTGCAAAGCACTTGCTCTACCACTGCCCTTAAGTCATTGGAAGCTGCAATGAGTCAGGCTGTTGTTTCATCCTCCTCAGTACTGTCTACTCTGACTGGCAGTAGCTCCCCAGGCTTTCAGGCAGGGGATTTTCTTAACCCCACCTGGAGATGCGAAGGGCTGAAGCTGAGACTTCCTGCATGGAAAGTAGATGCTCAGCCACTGAGCTATGGCCCTTCCCTGATTATTTGGGCCTCGTTGTTCATTCCTCAGCCTTTTTTTGATCAAAGCGCCAGAATTTTCCAGTACTCCTTTCTTCCCTGTTGCTTAGTCTGCTGTGAAGCTGGCTTCGTTGGCAGTGATGGACCACGGTCAGGCACCTGGCTCTCTCCCAAGGGCTTGCCGTGAAAGGCGGGGTAGGAATACAGCAAATAAGCAAACTAATGACTCACAAAATGTTTGCTGCCTTCCCTGCCTGACACTGTCGGCCAAACTGGCGCAGAGCGGTGGGCTAGGAGCAGCAGCGCAAACCTCTGGGAAGCCCGGGGAAATTATCGTCGTGGATAATGGATGTCTTTAATAAGGCCTTGTTTCCAGACACTGCCTCTGCCAGACGCCAATGAGCGTTTTATCCCTGATGTTCTGCCTTTCAGTGACGGCCTTGGAGGGGAATGGATCCCCATACAGGCCTTCGGAATGGAGTCTCAATACCGCCCTTGAGAGGCTAAGCATTTACCGTCCCAGCTCAAGAAGAGGAACGGGACTCTTCACATCAGGACCTTGAGTGGAGGAGTCAGTGATTTCAGCTCAAGAGTGGACCAGCTTCTTACTTCTTTGAGATGCAATGCCTTGGCAAGAGGACAGTGGCGGCTGGCCCATCAGGGCAAATGGGGCACTGCCCCACCACACGCAGACTGTCCTCAGCCAGCCCCCACCTTCCTGCCTTCTTTTTACATCCAGTCCAGTGGGGGCACTGTCTGTCAGCCTCATCCTCCTCCACTCAGAGATTGGGGTGCGTGCAAAGCGTGTTCTCCTTCATGGAGAGCATGTGTTGCACTGGGGGCCGCCAGGACACTCCAAAGTTGTGGGCGGGCTAATTGATCATTGACCACTGATGCGATTGGGCTTCCCTTGTTGTTGGGAAGAAGTTAATGTTGCCAATTGTTGACTGACAGCCAGAAATGCTAAAACTCTTTGCACGAGGCTAGGGCTTCCTCTTTTCACCCGTGTATCGGATTGCCCCTCCCCCTCCCTATATTTAGGGTTGTTCGCTTTGACCTTGTTATGCCTGTCATGGGGTCGTCTGCTCTTGGGGCAGGGGCCCGTAGGAATTTTGTCCATCTGGCTGATTGGCTGGGGCCATTTGGTTTTTGCCTACTGCGTAGCAAATCGTCACAACTTGTAAGGTTGCGGTTAGGCATTGGTTTTTGGTTTGGCTGGTTGAGGGGCATGGATTGGCTGTGCCTGCCCCTCTAATGCTGCTGCTGCAAGGGATTCCGTTAAAGGAATCAGGAGCTAACTATTGCTTGTCCACCCTGTCAAGGGGGCTCGGGCCATTGCAAGAGCTCCTGGTTGCATTTGGGGAGGGCTGAGGGCAGGTTCCCTGCTCCATCTCTACCCCCAAGTGTATTCCTGTTTTCTGACTTTCGCAGGCGTGCGGAATGTCAGTCTGTCCCCCATGGGGGGGGGGGCAGATAGTCGCAACCAATGCCTAAGCAACCACTCACATTTTTGTATTTTAGTAAAGTTGTGGCCAAAATTATGCCAAAAACCTTAAACAAAAATTTCTGTGTGATGTATGAGTTATTGGGGTGGCCCTGGGGACCTTGACACACAACAATATTCGGGGTTGCGTGCTGTGAGTTCACAGGGACTGCAAAAGGAGGCGCAGAATCCAGCTTCCCAAGGACATTGGCGTCAATTGAAAAAGAAAGCAAGGTTCTAGACCTCATGACTTGCACGTATGAGGTCAGAATCTAGAAAGGGGTGGTTGAATAAGATTTCCGTGGGGTTGTAGGCAAGGCCTCAATGCCCTGCCTAAGCTCCTCCCTCCCAAAGCTAGCAGAATCTGAATAAATCATGCAAAACAGTGGGGAATGCATAGAATAGGACATGGCGTTCTGTTTATATTCTGATGTCAAACACCCGGCCTCTTCTTCCGGAACCACCCGGGATCCAAGCACGTTTCTGAGGCATCGGTGTGGAATAACGAACCTTGTAGCGAGAGAGGGAGGGGAGGCAAGAATGGCACCCTTATGATCCTGCATCAGTTAATTAATAAAGGGAACGCAGGGAGGCAGGTGAAAAGATGGGTAATTTTATGCATTGCCAGTCAGGCCCATCCATCCAGGGAGCCGCTCCTATTTCTCTCTGCACTGTTACATTTCCTTTTCAGGATGGAGCTATGGGAGCAGGGAAGAAAAAGAAACAGATTTAAAACCAGCAACCGAACTGACAGGGGAAAGCGGGAGGTGCGGGGAGGGGAGGAAGCCATTCTTAATATCCTGCTGACATATTTTTTCCTCCTCTCGAACAAAACAAAACGTGCCTTTCAAATTAGGTTCCCCTGGCAAGGAACAGGCTGCTGAAAGGAGCAGGGGAACCAAGGTTGGTTGCTCTGGTGCCTTGCTTTCCCATTTCACCAGCCCCAGTTAGACTCACCGCTAAAAATTTATTTGTGCTGCTTGCCTCTGGAGGGCTTGCAAATAGATACAGTCACCTGGTCACCTTTTGGTGAGCCCAACTCTCTTCCAGGCAACCAGCCAAGGGAATTCGTGAAAAGTTGTTCCTTTCCCCGACCAGCTTTTGAGGACACATATGACCCACACTCACTGTTGTGGACTAGAAACCTTTTATTCACAAGGCCACACAAGCCTGTCACATTGTGTGGGCCACCCATATTGAAGAGACAGGGTGTTTTAGCCCTTTCTTAACATCCATAGGCTACATTCATAGGCTACTCAATCTCAATCTCACACCTCTATTGGCATATAGACAAAATTCTGAAAGGTTCAGTACAATAAAATAACTCGGCAAAATCTGCATCTAGCAATTAAAATGCTGTTGTAAAACACCCATGAATAGGGTTGGGTGATATATCCCCAGCTAAACATCATGATACAGTGGTGCCTCGCAAGACGAAATTAATTGGTTCCGCAAGTTTTTTCTTCTTGCGAGTTTTTCATCTTGCGAAGCACGGTTTCCCATAGGAATGCATTGAAAATCAATTAATGCGTTCCTAGGGAAACCGCTTGCCAGGCTGGCGGTGCGGAGAAGGGCTTTTCTCCCCACCGCAAGCCTTCAGGACAGGTACGGGAACAGAGGGGAAGGCGCACAGCGCTTTCCCTCTGTTCCCGGGGCTTGCGTGAGAGGAGGGTTTTTCCTCCCCACCGCCAACATTCAGAACAGCATTCTGAATGTTGGCGGTGGGAAGGAAAACCCTCCTCCCACCCCAAGTCTTCAGGAAAGCCATCCGAAGCTGGGCGGCGGGAGGAGGCGTTCCCCCCCCCGCCCGGCATCGGAGCTTCGTTCCGATGCCGGGCGGGGGGAGGAGGCATTCCCCCCCCCGCCTGGCATCGGAGCTACGTTCTGATGCCGGGCGGGGGGAGGAGGCGTTCCTCCCCCCCCCGCCCGGCATCGGAGCTTCGTTCCGATGCCGGGCGGGGGGAGGAGGCGTTCCCCCCCCGCCCGGCATCGGAGCTTCGTTCCGATGCCGGGCGGGGGGGGGAGGAGGCGTTCCTCCCCCCCCGCCCGGCATCGGAGCTTCGTTCCGATGCCGGGCGGGGGGAGGAGGTCCGAGGACAGTGGGGAAGACGCGCTGTGCTTCCCCGCTGTCCCGGAGATTTCCCTATGGGCTGTCGTCTTGCGAAGCAAGCCCATAGGGAAATTCGTTTTGCGAAGCGCCTCCAAAACGGAAAACCCTTTCGTCTAGCGGGTTTTCCGTCTTGCGAGGCGTTCGTCTTGCGGGGCACCACTGTATACTGATACAACCATACCTTGGTTTTTAAACAGCTTAGTTCTCGAACATTTTGGCTCCCGAATGCTGCAAACCCGGAAGTGACTGTTCCAGTTTGCGAACTATTTTTGGAACCTGAACGTCCGACGGGGCTTCTGCAACTTCCGATTGGCTGCAGGAGCTTCCTGCAGCCAATCAGAAGCTGCGCTTTGGTTTCTGAACATTTTGTAAGCCAAACAGATTTCCAGAACAGATTCTGTTTGACTTCCAAGGTACAACTGTATGTCTGAAATAAGGATGGAGCTATGTAGAGGCATTGGCTGGCTTCACAGCTTTCCCCCGCATTGTGATTTTTGCATAGCACATACACAAACACGCATCATGATTCGTGATACATTGCCAGGTCAAACATTATGAAACCAACATCACGATA
Organism: Podarcis pityusensis; assembly: GCF_964106645.2. Taxonomy (NCBI): domain Eukaryota; kingdom Metazoa; phylum Chordata; class Lepidosauria; order Squamata; family Lacertidae; genus Podarcis; species Podarcis pityusensis. The sequence continues at coordinate 24,661,213 of NC_138040.1, read as the reverse complement.
TGAATTTCAAACTGGTTTTGGATGATATATATTGATATATTGCCTACCCCATCCATGAATCCTCATTGCATGTTGCAGAAACCTGGCTTTCTCCATCTTTTCCCTATCCCAGGTAAACATTAGGAAAGCTACCTGTCTGACTGCCGCTCCCTGCTAACAACCAACTGATTAATGAACTTAAGATTGAATTGTCTAATACAAGGGGCATTGCAAAAGAACATACATGACTGATTCTATAAGATTCAGTCCACAGGGGCATAGTCTCTCTGCAAGATGTATTTTCTGGAATCTTCTCTGTAGCATTGCCCATGGTAGCACATTCAGTCTCGCTAGCATGTATGCCCTGTGTTGATTTGGGTTGGTCAGGTGGTAGAGATAAGCCTCCAGAGTCATAGGTTACTTAGGAAGCTGTCTTATATGACCCATATAAGCTGTCAAAACTATGACCCATCTAGGTCAGTATTGTCTGCATTGACTGGTAGTGGCTCTTCAAGATTTCAGACAGCATTCTCTCTCTTAATCTTACCTGGAAATGCCAAGGATAGAATTTGGGACCTTCTGCATTGGAAAGCAGCTGCTCTGCCAAAATATTTGGTAAATACCCAGTTAATAAGGACTCTTGGAGCATATGATATTTGAATTGTATCCCATTTACAACACCGCCACACCTCACTGGTTTCACCGCCATCTACCCCATAGTCTTGTCTGTTTTAATTAAAGGCTCTTTCACACATTACAGAGCAATGGACCTGAAGCAAACCACAGCTCTCTGAAGAGTGGAGCAAATAAATCTACTGCGGAGGACAAGTCTATCAATGGTTACTAGTCAAAAGACGAGTTATGTGGGGTGTCTAGGTTTGCAAATGGTTTGTCCCTGGAGATCAACAATGGGGGTCAGGAGAAGAGGGCAATTGTCTCCATGTCTACATGTGGGCTTGACAGAGGCAGCTGGTTGGCTACTGCAGAAATTGAATGTTTCCCAATTGATGCACTGCAGATGTTGGACCCAGACAGCATGACCAATGGTCAGGGATGATGGGAGCTGCAGGTCAAAACATCAGGAAGGAGCACATGCTGCAGAAGCCTGGAGTAGATGGACCTTTGGGGTGCAATTCAAGCAACTTTTACTCCTTGAAACTAACGGACCTTATTTAGGCTGCATTCACATGGCAGTTGGTTCCATTTCCAAGATGTTCCCTTAACTGTGAACTTTCACATTATATTTGAGCTTTCATGCTACTTTTGGAAAACTAATGGAAAGGAATGAATGGAATTTCCAGTGCATTTGATTCCAGGAAAAGTCCCTTAACCCAGATAATCATGGAGTAAAGTGGCAAAATTTGGCGCGTGATCACGACATGCAGTTCTTTTTTTTTTTTAAAGAGTGGAGCAAATAAATCTACTGCGGAGGACAAGTCTATCAATGGTTACTAGTCAAAAGACAAGTTATGTGGGGTGTCTAGGTTTGCAAATGGTTTGTCCCTGGAGATCAACAATGGGGGTCAGGAGAAGAGGGCAATTGTCTCCATGTCTACATGTGTACTGAAAAGTATCCCAGCTCACACCACCCTAAAGCATTCCAGACTCAGCCAGGTTGCAAGTAGTATGCAATACCTTTAAAAACAAAATATTTGTGTTCTGAACGTGTCAAGCCTGATGAAGAATATGCAGATCAAAGCACTTCCTTCCAGCATTTTAATTGGTCCAGTAAAAAAAGAAAAAAAGAAAAGAAAAGAGAAATCTTAGCTTATGGCTCTTGCACTCAGTTTAACCCTGTCTATCTACCAGCTTGTAAGATGTCAGCTCATCTGCCTGTCAACAGGCCTCAGTCTCTGCAGTTATTTAGAACAATGCTTGGCTCTGTCTATCATCAGTCATGTTATCCATCTTCCCTCTGTTCCCCGTGCATTCCTGTCTTATTGCGCTTATTACACAATGCCTTTTGGCTGTCTGCTGGGAAAGCATATGCTCCACCGGAATGGCGGGTCCCTCTCTCTAGGCATCTATCACTCTGCATTCAGCTCATTCTTCTGCTACATTAGCGCTGCTCCCTTGCATGCAGAAGGGCCCCCTCCTGCAAACCAGCCCTGCATCTCACGTGACAAGGGAATGATGGAGATGCACCCATGAAAGAGATGCAGCCAGTGTGAAGCAGCGTGCAAATGTGAGGCCAGAAAACAGTCTTCTTCCACAACACATTCACCATTAGGTTCTCTTATTTTGGCTGTTAAATTTGCCAATTCTGCATAATCCATCACCTTGCTTATCCATTCTTCTTTACTGGGAATTTCTTCTTCCTTCCATTTTTGTGCATAAAGAATCCTAGCTGCAGCTGTTACATACAGCTATCTTTTGGGGGACTTGCACACTGGAGCGGCGCGGGGGCGGGGCTAGCCTGCCACATGACGTGCGTCCTTGGCCGCCTATCGCTCGCGGGGTGTGTGTGCTGCTTGCTGTCTGCGTGGCGAGCTTCCCTAGCTGCCTGCCGCCTGCACAGCAAGCATCTGGGGGGCACCGCTAGCTGCCCATGGCAGCATCATTCCTAGCAGCCCGCCACCTGCACAGCGAGTGGAGGGGGTGGCGCAGCGATGTCACCCACCCTCATGGCTGACACCCGGTGCACACCTTCCTCTGCAAGTGCTTGCACTAGGCTAGTCTTTACGTTTGCACAGCCACCCACCCCTTTCTATCCCAACTAATAAAACAGACTGATGTGCAGACGGTCCAGTGTAAACCCACCAGCAATGCACTGTTCTTGCACCAACCACATGTTGCAGAATATACCCACAAAAAACTCTGGTCCCGAGGGGTCTGCAAGGCCCAAACATCTGGAGGGTGCTAGGTTGGTGAAGAGTGCTCTGTGCCTTTGTCCGACACAAAAGAGCAGATGCATGAAGGAATACATGGGAATTCGTACCCGGGCAATGCTGTCCTATTCATATCAAGAAAATAGCACACCAAGAACTCAGGCCAATGTAAGTTTCAATAGTGGGAGTGGTATATTTAATAACAAGAAGTCCTATTCATATCTGCACTTTGCCCTGTTTGGCCATGCCCGCAGGGCTCCAGAGATAGCCTTCTGCCGTTATCTCGAGGTCTGGAGCCAAGTTTAGTGAGTGAGCAAACTTCCCAGCTGGGCTCAGCTTTCCAAATTCGGTGGAGCTCATAATGAGATCCTGGGCCGAGGCAATCCAATCACAAGGGGAACCTTTGGCCGTGGCTGTGCTGTTGCGTCGCAGATGGAAGCGGCTGGCAATCAGGCGCAGGGGGCCAGCATCCGGCTCGGCCCAGTGATATTTCTCTCCTTGCCGCATGACGCTTGCTGCCACGTCCCCAGCAGTGGAGAGATCCAATTACATGTAATTATTGAACTGTTGCACCGGCTTAGGGGGGCTCCAAGAGAGCAGGAGAGCACAAGCGAGGAGGCAAAGCACTGGTGGTTTATGAAATTAGAAAGCAGGGGGAGGGGGGGGAGAAGGAAAAGAAAAAAGGGTTCTAACTTCACAAGCGAGAGAGAGAGAGAGAGAGAGAGAGAGAGAGAGAGAGAGACCCAACCTCAGCAACATTTTATCGGTGGCTTTGCTCGGGGAGATTGGACTTGAAAGCTCGGCAGTCCGCAAATCACTATCTCTACTCCGCACCTTTGCTGCTGCTTTTCCGCCCGTGAGGGGTTTGTTCAGCTTCTTTGGTGATACTTTGGTACACTTGCTGATTCCCCCCCCCCCGCCTGCAAAGATCTTAAGCGGCGTTTCCTTTTGGTAGAAAGCTCGTGCAATCTGGGATGCGAAGCTTCTTCCACACAAGGCATGGCAAGGCAGAGCAGAGATGGCCCCGTGGCCTTTGTGGGATCGCATTCAGGCTTCTTTCAATGACATTTGGTGGGGAGGACTTTTGGAGGAGAGGCAGTGTGGTGCAGTGGTTAGAATCAGCAGCGGAGCATATGCTCTCGCTGCCCAGGGCAGGCGGGCAGGCTCCTGAGTGGAGCAAGGCACAGAGGGTGCCCTCCCAGGCACGGGATAGTTGCTCGGGTGCCTGCCTGGAGTGGCACGTACACCCTGCAGCCAGGGACGGAGCCATTGTGTGCCATTGTGAAGGATTGCTTTGAAGTCATTTCTGCACCAGGCAAAGTAATTTTTAGCTTCCCAATTCCCCCCCGCGACCTGTCCTGTATTTTGCCTGACCCGTCCTTTACTTTGCCTGACCGAAGGTGGCAATCGTCCTTGCATGTGTGATTGGACCATCCCAGGATTATAACACTGTAGGCAGAATTTTCATATCGCTGCACACACTGTGACTTTCAGTGTCCACATATTCAGCTTCCAGTGGTGTTTGGTAATCTCAGAGAGCGAGATCCCATGGTGAACATGCATGTGTGATCTTCCAAGTGTGCAGTAATGGAGGCTAGGCTGATCCAGGGACATGCACCCACACATGTGCGAACTATTCCATCTTCATTTTCCTCCAGGCCTGGATCAATACTCAGCCAAGAGGAAGCAGGTTTGACATTTCAGTAAACACAATCCTTCATTTTCTCTGACAGCTTGATATGAGTGTGTGTGTGTGTCTGTGTGTGAATTATATATCCTAATCATATACATATATATATTCTAAATCCTAAACGTTCAGAGATCTGTATAAAAGGCATTGAGGCTCCTTCCTCCTTCTACCCACTGCTCTCTCACATCAAGTGCTCTTCCTGATTTCTGGAGGCAGATGTTGTGTTCAGGGATCAGCAGTGTGCTGAGCTGGCAGCGAACACATTTGAAGAAGCAGCTCGGGGGAAATCCCTAAAATAGCGGCACAGTTGGAGAGAAAGTGCTTTCCCTGTTTGCTGAAGTCGGAGGGAGATGTTTCACATCCGCGTCGCCGCAAAAGCAAACAGATGTTCTAATAGGCTTGCGCTTTCCAAGGGCGCACAGGCTTCTTTCATCTTCCGTCACCCTTCAACATGCGCAGAGAGCAAGACGTCGGCTGTGCATACAAAAGGAAAAGGCCACATGGTGGCATTCAGCCGCGCACAAGGATGGGAACACCGAGCCAAGCGGGACATTTAGGAGTCATGTGAAGGATGTGCTTTGCCTAATTATGTACATTTTAATCTCTTTTCTTTTTTTCCAATGGTACAACCTTTATTACATTTTTACTGCACAAACACCTGTGCGTAGGAATGGGTGGTATGTGGGAAATTCTGTTCTGTCTGCATTTAAAGGCGAACCGGCATAATTTGCACTTTGAGAAAATGATGTGCAAACTGAAACCACGGCTATCCTTCAGAATTTGCACTCCTCTGAATTTTGCAGAGCAGCTCTCCTGGCAAGTGATGTGTACGAAAATGCATACGTTGCGGTAAAGGGCGCATATAAAAATATGCATATATTACTGACAACAGCATGCAAAAATTTGTGTGGGGGGGAATTGCTTTGCATAAGTGTGTATGTTAGCCTCAATTGCACATATCATTGTGCGCATCAGGAGAAATTCACACTGATGAATTTTCAGGAGGACTTATTTTTAAAAACAATTCCAAACTGTGGCAAAGCTTGGCCTTGAACTGAGATCTCAGTCACTCAGTGATGCTTTGGCCTGGTGCTTCAAGCACAGGAGAAAAGGAGGCATCACAGTACACACAATATTGAAAGCAATACTGGTGTCCTGTGGGCCATGTTCCCACCATGCATTTAAAACACTATTATACCACTTTAAACAGTCATGGCTTCCTGCCAAGCACCCTGGGAGCTGTCCTTTCCACATGCGCTGCTGTCAAACTGGGTGCCTCCCATCCTATACTTTTAAAAAATCAGTTTTTATTAACGTTTTTGTGTGTTACGAAACAAACAGTGAAAGAGGGAAAGGTATGCCTATTGCTCCACTTTCTGTTCGTAGTCTTTTTCACAGTTCATTTGCATTTAGTGAGAGACACTTTTGCCATAGACATCTTGCATTGAGGGGGAAAAGGAGGGGGGAGAGATATGGGGTATTGTTCTTTTGTTCAGTTGCCCATTATTAGCGTAGAGGGTTTGTGCCAGCATCATGTGGGTAGGCCCTTTGTTTATGTATTATTATTTTTATTGATAAAGAGAGAGATTAGGCATTCTGAGCTTGGTTGGTTGCATTCAATTGGTTGCAGTGTGGTTTATTTGTATATGTGTTGGGGGTGGGGGGGTGGGCAGGTAGGCTGTTGGATCAGGTTAGCCATATTGATTTACCGTATATGCTGTTTGAGGGGGGGGATAGGTCATTGTCCTGTTGCACTGTGTATGTGATGATGTGGGGCTTGCTAGTGCACAATCTGACATTTGTCCCTACTGAAATTTGTTTCATTAGTTTTTTTAGTTTTTATAATATTTTTTATTAATTTTAACATATAAATTATAAAATGTACCACAAAACTTATCACTTATACAATCTTTTGGGACTTCCATCAGCACCTCTGATGATCCACCGTTTTAACCACTTCTTATGCATTTCTTAACTTTATATTGCCTTTACATCTCAGAACAAATCATCCTCCCCCTTGTCCATTTTTACAATACTTCTAATAATACTCCTCACAAAACTTCTTGCAACCCTACAAACGTCATCTGTTATTCACAATTACTTTTCAAATAGTCCGTAAATTTACTCCAGTCTTCCGTGAATTTCTGGTCTCGCCGGTTTCGAATCATTCCTGTTAGTTTATCTAGTTCTGCATAGTCCATTAACTTCATCCTCCATTATTCAATCGACGGTAACTCTTCTTGCTTCCATTTTTGGGCCAATAATATTCTTGCTGCTGTGATTGCATATAAAAAGAGCTTACATTCCTTTCTATTTATATCACTCCCCACAATGCCCAATAGAAATGCTTCTGGTTTCTTTATAAATGTATATTTCAACATTTTTTTCAACTCATTATATATCATCTCCCAGAAGCATTTCACCTTTTTACAGAAATTTGTTTCATTAGTTTCGGTCCCATTCTCCAGTCTGCTAAGGAGCGAAAGCAACAGCAGCACCAGGTCTTGCCCCTAGCATCCTTTCCCAAGAAGGTGCCCTCCAGATTTTATTGGACTACAATCGGCAGAATCCCTGATCATTGGCCAGGCTGTGTGGGGCTGATGGGAATCATAGTCCAATAATCTCTGCAGGGCAATCAGGGTGGGTAAGGCTAGAGAGAGGAACGCTGGCCGGCACCCGTTGGAAGATGCTCTGATATCATTTGCCGAAATGAAAATCTCAACTTCTGAATCAACTGATGACAAGAGGCTCTCTCTCTCTGTGTGTTTCTCTCTTTTTAGTTGAAAACATTAGGCAGGGGGAGGCATAATTAAAACCCGATAAGAGGAGATTGAAAAGTGTAACAGGGCGGTAAAGGCGCTGTAATCCCTGGGCTGCTTCAAGGCGCTTTAGCAATAAAATCACGCAGTGCTGGCAGACGCACAAAAGGAAATTGGCAGGGTAAAATATTTCTCTCCTTGCTGCGTCCCATTTACATGTTTATAATAGAGGTTTTTAAGCCCCTAATGAGAAGGATGCTCATTGTGGGAAGACGATGATTAAACCGCAGACAGACGCCATCACAGGCAATCACAAAGGGGGTGTTAATTACATCAAAGGAACAGGGAGGGCAAGCGGGTCCTGCGTGGCTGCGGTGGCTTGTGGGGCTCCTGGCAGTCGGTGACTTCTGCCCTCCCTCTGCCTTCTCTGCCGACCGCTCCCCCCACTTGATTTGTACTGGAGCTTTGCTCGCTCATTCTTAGCCTCAGAAAGAAAAGAAGGAAAGAAATGTTTGTTAAAGCTGCATTGGGGTGAAAGGTTTGGAGAGGAGAAAATGAAGAGGAAAATCTATCCAGCTTCTGTTTTCCAAAGCTGAAGGAAAGGCAGGCCAGTTTAGCAAATGATGCGACAGCAAATGTTCGTTTTAGGGAGGCAAGCAAGATGGAAGGTGGTAGAGGCATTGGTTTGCTTCTGTATCTGCCTCATTTTGTGTGTGTGCAGAAGTGGCTAATTTTAACAGTTTAGATGACCCTCATAGTCCCTACCAACTCTACAATTCTCTGATTCTATGAAAATGGCTCCATCGCCATAACTGAAGAAGCCCAATGGAACCCAAAGATGTGGCTGCATTTTTCCTTTAAATAAATTATTATATTAATTTACGACCCACACTTCCCCCTAAGGTCCCTGGGTTAAAAATACAACATTTTAAACAATTTTGAAAACAGTTACAAAAACACAATCCATCGCAAAAAATAACATCTAATAAAAAATACTGAAAGTCCATATGATTGCTTACACTATGTGCAAATTCCCAATCCTTCTGCATTATAAATCTTCAAGGCTGTTTTTTTCCTCTAACGAGATTACTTTTCCCATGTCATGGGATGCATCCAGTAAGACAGCCTTTTCAAAATGGCAGAAAGGGCTGCCACACCCCCTTGCTGGCAGAGACTGATTTAGGGCAGTGCGACCGGTTCCCCCACACTGGGCATCCAGCCCAGGGTGGTGGTGGTGGGGTGTCACAGTGAAAAGCCATATAAATATTTAGAGAATTTCAGTCAGAGCTCCTGTTCCACTTCCCATCACAGAAATTCCATTGGGAAGGAACTTGATATAGTGCACGAGCTGAACAGAAGTCAAGAGGCAGGATGGGTGGTGGTGGAGATTTTGGCCTTGCACAGGGTGCTGTTGTAATTTGAAAGACCAAAATCTTTCCCTGCTTGCCGTTATTAAGCCATGGGAACCCGAGTGTCAGAGCCCAAGGAAGATTCTTCTAAGAGAGAGCAGCAGTTTGGCTGGCGAGGCCTATGTATCAAAATTTAATCTGTACTTGATGGAGCAATTAAAGGAAGGGATACACAATCTGAAACACAGCCCAGAGGAGAAGCTTGAATATTTAATATCGTTCCTGGCTTTGATAGTCCCAAACAAACCAGCAGAATAGGGAAGACGAATGACAGCTTTTATCTTAATAGTAAGAAGAGGATGGAAGTAGGGAGTATGCCCACATTTAGCAAAGGGGAAACCGGGGAGGAAAAATGAAAGAAACCTCCTTATAAGGATAAGGAGGCATTGCATCAGAAGGGAGACCACGCCAGACTGCAGCTGGGATATCGCAGGCGCTGTGTGGCTGTTACTTCTCAATGAGGAACCCCCAAGGGAGGGGGGGCAAAGTGGGAACCGGCTGCTCATTTGACGCTGGTGGGATTTGTTCCTGCCGAGCAAATGTAAATATTCAAAGGCTTGGGGGCTGCATCAGAGAGGGTCGCATGAGGCCATTAAAAAAATACGTCACGGTGGGGCTGTTAGTGTTCTGAAGGGTATCCAATTTGTGCATCCAGGGAACCCAAATTCCGCAGCGCGACAAAGCAATTTCTGCACCCCGAATAAATCCTACTGATTGGAACCAGTTAGTCTGTCTCTTTCCTGGCAAGCAGGGGTGGGACATGGAGAGATTATGCAAGGCAGTGAAGGGCTACCCAACTGTTGACTTGTGGAAGTTCTTCTACTCTGGTCCTCTCACTGCTGAGATACTTTCAGGTGCCTGAACAGAGCCTGTGGCAAGTGATTCAACAGGAAGTCTTCTGTGAGCAGGAAATGCCCTGAAATAAGGGATGTAAGAAGGTATTACAGTTGTACCTTGGATCCCGAACGTCTTGGTACTCGGACGTTTTGGCTCCCGAACACCGCAAACCCGAAGTGATTGTTCCAGTTTGTGAACGTTCTTTGGAACCCAAACGTCTGACGGGGATTCCGTGGCTTCCGATTGGCTGCAGGAAGCCAATCAGAAGCCGTGCTTTTGTTTCCAAATGTTTTGGAAATCGAATGGACTTTTGGAATGGATTGCGTTCAACTTCCAAATTACGGCTGTAATTTCTGTTCTGCCCCACATTTGTTGCATTACTCTCACCCAGCATCCTGAGTTCACAGTGGTCAACCAAATGCCCATGGGAAGTCCTGAAGCAAGACCTGAGCACAAAGTCCTCTCGCCCCTCCATGAATTTGTCCCATTCTCTTTCAAATCCATCCAAGTTGGTGGCCATCACTGCCCCTTGTGGGAGACAGTGGGGCTTGTTACTTTAGAGAATCCTTTCTTAACCTGTGGGTCCCCAGATGTTGTTGAACCACAACTCCCATCACCCCAGCTAGCATGGCCAGAGCTCAGGGATGATGGGAGTTGTAGTCCAACAACATCTGGGGACCCACAGGTTGAGAGCCGCTGCTTTAGAGTAAAGGCAGGTAACAGGAGAGTGCCATAGTGTAACCATGTGCTGTTCTGAATCTTCCAACATTCATGGGACATCTAGTTTAATGAGATGGAGAAAAACCTCTCTCTGTCCATGCACAATTTACACACCCTTGTCATGTCTCCTCTCACCTGCCTTTACTCTAAAGTAACAAGCCCCAAATTCTCTAACGTACCTTTGGAGGGGGAGTTTGGCCACCCCTTTGATTCCACACCATTCATTTCCATGCAATGCGAAAGGCAATGCAAAATGATGATGATGATAATAATAATAATAATTAATCATCAATTCCGTATCATTATGTGCTGTTTGCAGGCTGAAAACAACAATGTATTTGCTGGATTGATTCCCGTTCCAGACGTGGGGTGAATCAATAAGTGAGCAATGGAAATTTTCACCCCGGTTTCTGTTGAAATGCTCCAACCTTTCCGCCGGCAACCTCTTCCAACTACCATTCCTGCCAGCACTGATCTTGTAATGACTCAAATCCTCCTGGGAGCTGCATCCACCTGTTAATCCACGTGTTTGCAAGAGAGACAGACAGAGAGAGCTGGATAAACTAATGGTAGGAGAGGCTTGTGAAAGCAGTTTGCTCCCTTCCCCTGCCACCACAGGTGATCAAAACTAATCAGAGCTTGGGGAGGGGTCTGGGTGAATGTTGCTGAGAATCTAACCAACCGCCCTTGCTGGCATCATACACCCAGACTCCACCTGCTCAATTTTCAGCTTTGTAAAATGAGCTGCCTTAAAACAACAACAACAAAATATGCTGGAAAGAGAGGAGCCAAGTGACTCTTGCAAGAAAGTGAGGCAAAAAAAGGGAGTGTCCTTTGGTATGACACTCTGGTGTGAGCCAGCTGATTAGCGCAAGAACACGAGACAAAAAATTGAGCAGCTTTTGGTCTAGCACTCTAGCGTGAGACCAAAAACATGGAAGTCTCTTGCTTTGGCTCTCTGGCACAAGCCAGGTGACACATGCCAGAGCTCTGGACCAAAACATGGGACATCCCAAGATCCAGTCAGAAGCAAGGATGTCTTCTGTAATTCCAGGATGTCCCAAATTGGGACGATTGAGTGGTATGGGATCCAGGAGCACCCGAAGCTCCAAACCTCAGAAGAAAGGAAACGCCACAAAGATCTCCCAGACACGGCGATCCCTCTCGGCTAAGTATATGCACAGGATTCAGTGGGGCTCTTGAGGAGCTGTGTTTTGGCCCCATGTTTTAAGAAGGGCACTGAGGAGGTGAAAGGGGATTTTGAGAAGAGCAGCAAAGATGACAAAGGGCTCCGACAGCAAGACGTACGAGGAGCTGTGCCGGGTGCCAGGCCCGTTTAGCCTGAGGATAAGGGAAGATAAAGGAGCCGTGTGACAAGAGTTTTCAAACACTTAAAAGACTCTCCATAAAAATGATGGAGCGCAACTCTTCGCTGCTGTCACAGAGGGAAGGAGAAGAGGCAAGAGGTTTAAATCATCATACCTAGATTTATACATGAATATTCAGGGGGAAATGGGAGGGGGCACACACTTCCTAGCTGTTAAGAACACTAGGCTGAGGGAACAATTTGCCAAGAGGGAGCTAAGAGACTGAATGAGCATCCTTCAGGGACATCACAGCAGGAATGTTTATCGATTTGAGGTAAGGACTTGTTTTACTTCAGGGGTGGGGAACCAGGGGCCAGGAAATGTGGCCCTCAGGACCTCTCTGGCCCTTGGATCTCTCTCCAGCCACATCCCCTCTCCCCACCCCTGTTTCACACTCATCTTTGATTGTTTTCGCTTGGTTGTAATGTGTCCTTGAACTGTGATAATGCCTCAAGCTTGTCTGGATGTAGGATATAGAGGGGCATGGTATGGTATGTAGAGACTTGTCTTCTGTACCAAAAGTAAAATCTCCACGCATTGCTCCACCCACTTGTGCTTCTGGCTCCAACCACCACAGATCCCCAGTTCTGTGTTTTCCTTGATCAGCTTTGAAAACAACTTTGACTTAAGATGCACCCTGGAGATAGGAAGGGCAATGGTTTAATGAGCCATAAAGATCTCTGCTTTTCCAAAACTAGGAACATGGTCCCATCCCCTCTGCCCACAAATCCCCAAACTTTCCTTCCAAAAGGAAGAGGAAAGTAGAATAAATTTCAAACGGTTCTCTCTGAAGAAAGGAAGCAAGATAAAGAAGGCTGGACTTCTCCCCCACCCCAACAAGTACCCAGTTTTTTCTCAATTTATATTGCCTGCACCATCTCCTTCCAGAGGTAAAATGTGCCTGGGTTTTCTGCTAGGAAAAGGGGGCTTTAAAATGCAGTACTTAATGGACCATCATCATGATCAAGGCTACTAGGGAGCTTCCGGGATGTTGGTTCACTGCACACTTCTAGGTGGCAAGTTCTGCATTGCAACCCTTTATCCCTTTTCAAGACACAGGAGAGCAGAGAGGAAGCATGGCTAAATACCTCAGTTTCTTGGTTCCTCATTTCCCAGTCTTAATTTGAGTGTGACACTCAAACATACACTTCTTTGTTCTGTTGGCAGAAACACAGACATTTTGCCGACTTTTTGAAATTCCCCCGGATGCTAATTTTGTCATTGAAATGCCGGACATGTATGGCAACCTTAGGTAGTGGTTAGAGCACTGGCCTAGGGCCTGGGAGACCAGGGTTCAAATCCCCACTCAGTTCTCTGCATGACCTTGGGCAAGTCACAGTCTTTCTGCCTGATCTACCTCACAGGGTTGTTGTGAAGAAAGAGAATCGTGCACGCCATCTTGAGCTTCTTGGAGGAAAAGTGGGATATACATGCAATAAAATAAATAGCAAATGTATTTTTCTACATGTTACTCGGCTGGAGAATCACACTGCAAAATTCAGAGAAGTGCAGATTTTGAAAGATGGCTGTGTTGTGATTTGCGTACTGTTTCAGAGAGTGAAAATTAGGTAAGCTCAATTTTAAATGCCAAACAAATTGAATCCTGCCCCTCCCATCCCCAGTGGAGAGAGCCCGACATCCCCTACTGGTGTCTTCTGAAGTCTCCAGGTGTCCTCAGCAGCCTGCCATATTGGTATTTATGCTGTGAGTCCCTCTCCTTTCTCTTCTCTTCTCTCTCCCTCCCTTCCTCCCCTCAATTAAACAATTTCCCTCCACGCAGAGACCCCCTTCCGCCATTACCGCACAATCCAAGCTCCTTTCTCCTCTCTTTTCCCTTCCTGCCTTTTGTGTGCTTGTAATGAATTGCGAGGAAACGCCACTGAGAGGTGTCAGAACAATTTCTATTAAACATAATTTCCTAATGAAAAGGTTACAAGGAAGTGTGTCACAGCTAATCAGTATTTAATGCTCTGCAGCGGGGAGCAGGAGTGCAAGAGACCTCTGGCACGTACAGCCTGAGGAGCAGGCCGGCGGGTGGGGCCTGGAGGCCTGGCGCCAGCGGGCCTGATCCGGAGGCAGATGCTGAAGCCCCTGCAGTTTTATAATCTGGCTGTTTTGCTGTGATCCCCCCCCCCCCATTTTAGGCCTACATAGGACACCATGCTTAACCTGGAAAGGACTACGGTTTCATACCCTCCAACATTTCTCCGATGAAAATAGGGACGTCCTATCCCGTTGCTCAGTCCCTGCTCCTGCCAACCTAGCAGTTTGAAAACATGTCAAAGTGCAAGTATATAAATAGGTACCGCTCTGGCGGGAAGGTAAATGGCGTTTCAGTGTGCTGGTCTGGTTCTCCAGAAGTGGCTTAGTCATGCTGGCCACATGACCCGGAAGCTGTACGCTGGCTCCCTCGGCCACTAAAGCGAGATGAGTTCCACAACCCCAGAGTCATCTGCGACTGGACCTAATGGTCAGGGGTCTCTTTACCTTTACCTTTATTCCATAATAATAATAATTTTATTATTTATATCCCGGCCATCTGGCTGGGTTGCCCCAGCCACTCTGGGCAGCTTCCAACATATATAAACACATAATAAAACATGAAACACTAAAAAAAGCTTCCCTATACACAGCTGCCTTCCAATGTCTTCTAAAGGTTGTATAGTTACTTATCTCCTTGGCTTGGGGGGCGGTCTCATAACTCCATACCCTCCAACATTTCGCCAATGAAAATAGGGACATCCTAAGGAAAACCGGGACATTCTGGGATCAAATAAGAAACTGGGATGGCTTTTGAAAATCCAGAACTGTGCCTGGAAAATAGGGACACTTGGAGGGTCTGCGGCTTCTTTCAGCTTTCTAGACCTCTTGAAGCATGCCATGCTTAGGCCAATTCCTCACCCTGCTGATGGTGCATGGCTTCCTTCCTGTGTTCCCCTTCTTCCTCACCTGTTTCTTCTGCTTTCTGGCAACCTTTATCCTGTTTATTGGCTTGAAAATATGTTCACCTTGCTGCCTCTCCTTTTGCATTGTTGGCAGACAATGATCTGACTGAGTATAAGGCAGCTTCCCATGTTCCTGAAAGTTGGGAAACCATTGTTCTATTCACTTGACTCTGATAAAAACAGTGACTTATCCCAGCAGATTAGAAGATGGAGCTGAATGTCAGGACTATGGGGCCACTGTACTGGTTACATTTCCTATTTGTGCATGTGTGTGAATGTGACCTTTGGCAAGGAACTTCTTTTTCTTAAAACTTCGCTGCATCCCACCCCATGGATAGGAATTGGCAGTGGAGCAACTGTTGAGTTGCAAGGCAGAATTACAGCTCACATGGCCTTTGGAAAACTTTTGAAGGAAAAGCCCTGGAGAAGCCAAAGTCTTATTTTCAGGGCTGTAAGTTCTTTCCAGGCACTTGAAGGGCTAATAAATCCCCAGCCCAGGAGACGTCAATGGTCGAGATCTGTGCAGAATGCAGGCAGAGGAGAAACAGGCCCAGAAATGGGAATTCAATAAAAGTGGTGATCCTATATAGGCTGGTGAGATGGGCAAGAGGGGTGCTAGAGGGAGGCAGGTGGGGGAAATCATGTTCCCCTTTGCAGAGCTCTTCAGTGAGGAATAGGCAGCCACAGGTCTGTGAGGGGGCTCAGTTTAAGCCCCCAGGGTCCTCGTAGCTGCTGTTTAGTGTAGACTTTGATCTCAAGAAGGGATGCGGGTGGCTCTGTGAGTTAAACCACTGAGCCTAGGAATTGCTAATCAGAAGGTCGGTGGTTCGAAACCCCGTGATGGGGTGAGCTCCCGTTACTCGGTCCCTGCTCCTGCCAACCTAGCAGTTTGAAAGCACGTCAAAGTGCAAGTAGATAAATAGGTACCGCTCCAGCGGGAAGGTAAACGGCGTTTCCGTGCGTTGCTCTGGTTCGCCAGAAGCGGCTTAGTCATGCTGGCCACATGACTCGGAAGCTGTACACCGGCTCCCTCGGCCAGTAAAGTGAGATGCAACCCCAGAGTTGGCTATGACTGGACCTAATGTTCAGGGGTCCCTTTGCCTTTACCTTTTTGCCTTGATCTCAAGAACGTTTCTCATATACACCTTAGTTGTTTCCTGGATGTTGGAAGAGGCAGGGATGGCCACCAACTTGGAAAGCTTCAACAGAGGATTGGACCAGGCAAATTCATGGAGGAGGCGGCTATCAATGGCCAATAGCTACAATGGCTCTGCTTTGCCTCCACAGTCAAAGGCAGCGATGCTTCTGTATACCAGCTGCTGGAAACCAGAGGTGTGGAGAATGCTCATGTCCTGCTAGGGGGTTTCCCAAAGGCAACTGGTTGGCCACTATGAGAACGGGATGCTTCCACAAGAGGCAGTGATGTCAGGGACTGGGCAGAGGAGGAATGGTGGAGACTGCCTCCCCAGCCTGACCCTTCCAGAGAAGAAGAAGACAGTTCAGAATTACAACAGGGGTTTGAGGGAGATCACAGCTGAAAGGAAGATGAGGGGGAAAGTTGGGAAATAATGGGAGAGGAGGAGGCAGAGCCAGAGCAGCTGGCTGACATGTTATTTCTAGAAAGCTTTCCAGACCCTCCATCTCCCAGAACCCGGCGAGCCTTAAAAATAGGAGAGCAAAGGGCTCAGAAGCAATGGGCCCTCAGCACCACCCGTAGAAGAGATGATGAATGAGGAAGTGGGAGAGAAGGGGAGTGGAGATTTACTCGGGACAACACCATTATTCCAGGAGGCTGTATACCCTAGCCTTTCTCTGTAATAATAATAATAATAATAATAATAATAATAATAATAACAACAACAATAACAATGATAATAATATATTATTTATACCCCGACCATCTGGCCAGCCACTCTGGGCGGCTCCCAATCGAGTGTTAAAAACAATACAGCCTTAAATATTAAAAACTTCCCTGAACAGGGCTGCCTTCAGATGTCTTTTAAAGATAAGATATCTGCTTATTTCCTTCACATCTGAAGGGAGGGCATTCCACAGGGTGGGCGCCACTACCAAGAAGGCCCTCTGTCTGGTTCCCTGTAATCTCACTTCTTGCAATGAGAGAACACCAGAAGGCCCTCGGTGCTGGATCTCAGTGACCGGGCTGAACGATGGGGGTGGAGATGCTCCTTCAGGTATACAGGACCGAGGCCATTTAGGGCTTTAAAGGTCAGCACCAACACTTTGAATTGGGCTTGGAAACTGGGAGCCAATGCAGATCTCTCAGGACCGGTGTTATGTGGTCCTGGCGGCCACTCCCAGTCACCAGTCTAGCTGCCACATTCTGGATTAGTTGTAGTTTCTGGGTCACCTTCAAAGTTAGCCCCATGTAGAGCGCATTGCAGTAGTCCAAGTGGGAGATAACTAGAGCATGCACCACTCTGGCGAGACAGTCCGTGGGCAGGTAGGGTAAATATTGAATAAAAGCAGATGGTAAGGACTTTTCCTTGTCATATCCGTTCCTGGCAACCTGCTGTGGGGGTTGGTTCCTCTGCCATCTGACAAGTGATGGCCGCCAACTTGGATACCTTCAAAAGAGGATTGGAGGAATTCATGGAGGTTAAGGTTATCAACAGCTGCTCACCACAGTGGCCCTCCACCGTCGGAGGCAGTGTGCCTCTGAATACAAGTTGCTGGGAATCACAAGTGACGAGAGTGCTCTTGTGTTGATGTCCTGCTTACAGACTTCACATCAGGGCAGCTGAATAGACACTATGAGATCAGGATGTTGGACTAGGTGAGTCCTTGGCCCAATCCAGCAGCCAAGTTTTTCTTAGGGGCTTTTTCTCTGCAGCCAGAACAAGTGGGTTGAAGCGACAAGATCAAAACAGCTGTGTCTTGATCTGCAAGTATCTTTGTCCAATGAAAGTTAGAGTCAAATAGCATCATTTCTCTTTGGCCCAGCAAACAGACCCGAGACAATTTTCCTCTATAAGAACTAACCTAGCATTTTACAGCTGCCTATCTGAAATTAGGAGCTGCTTAATCTCACTGCTAGTGTATCACTTGGAGGTGTAATTGTGCAGAAGAAAGAGAAGGATTAAAATGCAAAATACTCTACTGTACTCTCCACTTTCTTTCTTTCTTTTTAATAAATATTAAATCCCTTTTCCCATCCCCCTTTTCTTCTGATTTTACAAGAGTGGGTTTTCTCAAATTATTTTGTACATGCATGCCTGCATCTTTCACAAAGTGCACGGGCGAAGCACGCAGAGAGAATAATTTCAATTCCTTCATAAATCTTCAAAATGAATACTTAAATTCCAGGCAAAGACAAAACATTCTTACACCTTTAATTTCCACTCTATGAAGTACAATGGAAAAGGCTGATTATGTTTAATTCTTCCCTTTAATAACTCAGCTATGGAGTGATTTAAGGCAGGGGGATGATAATTACCTTTTCACTCTCCCCCCTCCCCCCAATAAATGGAGTTTTAATAGAAACAGGAGCTCAGGAGCTGGAATTAATTCAAATGGCCTGGCATCAGGTCATCCACAGCGGCATCCGTACAAATCATTTATCTATAAAATGGTTTCGCTTGCTTCTTCAAGGGATCCCAAGCCGGAGGGGTGTGCACACAACATGTCAGGGGGTAAATCACTGCTTTCTATCTTCTGCAAGCTGAACAGAGATGGAGAGAGTATTGTGGACACCACCCATGGAAGATACCAGCACTGCAGGAAGGAAACTTTTTTTGAAAGACCATAGCTCAGTGGGAGAGCATCTGCTTTGCATGCAGAACATCCGAAGTTCAATCCCCAATGGCATTTCCAGATAGGCCTGGGAGAGACCCCTGTCTGAAACCCTTGAGAGCTGCTGCCAGTCAGTGTAGACCAGGAATGTCCAAAGTCCTGCCCGCAGGCCACTTGTGGCCATTAGGGAGTCCCCAGCTGCGTCACTCCTTGGGTTGACCAATCTGGTCGGCCAGGGGAGGGGGCGTGGCTAACTAACTAACTAACTAAATACTACAGTACATGTTCGGGACGTTGATGTTACAGTGATGGCGGTGGCAGAGGGGCGGCCGCCGCTTTGACCCAGTGCCGGATTTATGTATAGGCTAAGTAGGCTGAAGCCTAGGGCCTCTAAATCCAGCCCGCCCACTCCCTAGTGGGCAGTCTCCTCTCTCCCAAAATTGCAAACCCAAGACTTCATGCGAGGGCAGGGCAACTCAGGCCTCTAATTCTAGGGGGCCTCACCAGCCTGCCCTCTCTCCAGTGCCACAGTCTCCCCTCTCCCAAAATTGCAAACCCAAGACTTCATGCAAGGGCAGGACAACTCAGGCCCAGCAACTATGAGACGCAGGGCTAGCCAGTGGGGCCCAATTTGAAGCAGTAGGGCACAACGTGGGGCCCAATTTGGCCCAATTGCTCCAATTGCCTTAAGGTCAGCCCTGATGAGACTGTGCAGGGGTTGGACTGATAAGCCTTGCACCTTCTAGGTCCCTTGTGTCACTATTCAGAGTACAGACTCAAGGACTTGTTATGGAAATAAAGGGGGGCACTTATTGGAAATCAGTTTTGTCACCTCTTCCCCCCCCCAAAAAAAACCCTGAGACAATGAGCCCAGCCACCTTTTATTCACAGTCGCATAAGCACTACACTACAGCATGACCATAAACCTGTACGTTCAACCTCTGAAATATACATTCAATATGTAGCAATGGAGATTTATGTTACTGCTTTATGAATAAACATGGTGTTTTATGAATGGACTCTGTATTTTATGAATTACCTAAGAGCCACCAACAGGGAGCTCTAGAATCTGACAGCTAACCAATTGGGTACAACCAAACAGCGACCCCCTATTGCTGAAAGCAGGTAACCAGCAGGGAATGCTTCAGCTCAGCCTTTGCACTGTTGACTGAACACCCCCTACTGTGCAGATAATGGAGAAAGCTCATAAATCTTATCCCTTCTGACATCCTGGCCAACTCTGTTACGCTGGTGTAAACCCTGGTGCACCAGAAGCCCAGAATAGCAGCAAATAAAATCCGCTCATACAGTATGTCAGCGACTGATAAGACTTGTCAACCAGTTCTTCCAAAGTCTTCCTAAATTATAAAGCTCCAAAATACAGGCCAAAAGAGAGCAGGTCTGGGAAGAGCAAGGCATACAATGGGCACCACCAGTGAAAAGGCCCTGCTCCGTGTAGCTCCCTGTCATTTGATAGGGTGCCCACTTGCCCTCCTTCTTGACATGGAATGCTCTCTGTTGGAGTCTCCAGGTCCAGTACAAACATAAGAAGGGAGAGCAGAGACCTGGAAGTTCCCAACAGCTGTTAATCAAGCAAGCAAGCAAGCAAGCAAGCAAGCAAGCAAGCAAGCACACAGCTCACCTTTGTCACAGTCCAGGCCTGCACCCAATCTTGTTTTTGTACAATTCTTGTTTGTCCTCAGTAACCAAAATTATACTATCAACATATACAAGCAGAAAAGTTGTTTTCCTTCTTTTGCAAGGAATCGTACAAAACAAAGTGGCACTAATAAAGAAAAGTTCCAGGGTGGCAACAGAAAACAACCTAAACATGCTTTTGCAGTTCATCAAAACTATCCAGGAATATCAAGTTATAGGAAAACTGGTGCTATTAAGAGTAATCCTTCTAGTTGGTTAATTGGTTTGGCAAGTTCCACTCGTCAGGAGAGCTATGAGATTCAGGTGAGGGTCAGATACCTTGTCAATCCCAGCAGGTATATAAGAGGATGACCCTCCGGCCTGCCCATGGATCTCTGGAGACATCCTGTATTTAAAGGGGCTTTCTGTTCTAAGTTTTCTTTAAAGTTAAAGACCCATCAGTTAGCAGCACATGGATGACAGACTCACCTGGTCTTGCTCCTTCCCACAGAGGGGAGACATGTTGTCTTTCTATTTAAATCACAACAATGTGTGCATTGTCTTTAACCTGCAATGCTTCTTTCAAAATTTGTACCTATACATACAAATTAGCTATGCAATTTTTATGCACATCTGTGTCTTCTTTGATCCTTTCTTTCTTGATGCATTTCAATGACAATACATAGTTCCAGTCAGTGTATCTGCTCAGGATCCCTCTCTCAATTCTGAGTCAGTAAAGCAGCCGGTTAAATTTTTCATGAACAGTAAACGGAGGCGGCCTGGCCTCTAATTAAGCACTGGGACAGGGAAAACTTTAAACTACTTCAGATCTGATTCTCCACAAGTGCATGCTAATGATTCCTTTTAAAATGTCAAGCAGTTTTGTATCCTACTTCCTTTCATAAATAATTTCCACTGAGCTGGCTCGTACGGCAGAAGTATCCATCTGATGCAGACAGCCCCCGCCTTGCGATATGTTATTTTTTGTTGTTGCATCTGAGTGGAGGGAGGACAGGGGTGGGGGGAAAGGGAAGGCAGGCATAAAGGCTCTAGGGCACACCTCTTCTGGAAAATGGGGAAAATGGGAGGGGGGCTGATGATGGACTCCTCCCCCTGGCATTCTTTCTTAGGTATGGTGATGGAGATATTCTGAGGACATAGTGTGAAACCATTCCCCACCTACAGTCTGAATTGGCACAGTCCACCAACAGATACAGCATGTGAGCCTGCCGATCATGTGTTCTGGCTCTTGGATAGATGAATCGCACAAGTGAAAGTGATACAGTCCAGCAACAAATACATCATGCGATCCTGCTGATCATGTGGCCCATCTCTTTTTTTTTTAAAAAAAATATTTATTGGGGTTTACAATAGAAATAAACATAATAAACAGTGTAACATATATCTTAACATAATTTCACATTTTCTTTGGACTTCCTCACATCTCCCGCTCCCACTTTCATCGTTATAACATTTTGCCAGCAATTTATTATCTTATTTGCATTCTTATATCCCATCTGTATATTTATAATCTTATAATTCTCAAAAAAGTTCATATTTTCTCAATTTCACTTATTATCTTAAATCATCTAGTTTAGTGGTGCTCAATTATTTGTGATCTAGCATCCTGCTTAGCATTCACTCAAATTACAATGTTTTTGTAGATAATTCTTAAATTTCTTCCAATCCTCCTCCATCTTCTCTTCTCCCAGGTCCCGGATTCTGCCGGTCATCTCGGCCAGTTCCATATAGTCTATCAGTTGCATCTGCCATTCTTCCAGTGTGGGTAGATCTTGAGTTTTCCAGTGCTTTGCGAGAAGTATCCTTGCTGCTGTTGTTGCATACATAAAAAATGTCTGGTCCTTCTTTACCACCCCTTGGCCGACAATGCCCAAAAGAAAGGCCTCTGGTTTCTTAGTGAAGGTATACTTAAATACCTTTTTCAGTTCATTATAAATCATTTCCCAGAACGCCTTCACTTTAGGGCAGGTCCACCAGAGGTGGAAGAATGTTCCTTCACTCTCTTTACATTTCCAGCACTTATTATCAGACAGGTGGTATATTTTTGCAAGTTTGACTGGGGTCATATACCATCTATATATCATTTTCATTACATTTTCTTTCAAAGCATTGCATGCAGTAAAGTTCAATCCAGTACTCCACAACCTTTCCCAGTCCTCAAACATAATATTATATCCAATGTCCTGTGCCCACCTTATCATAGCCGATTTGACCATTTCATCTTGTGTATTCCATTTTAACAGCAAGTTATACATCCTTGAAAGTACCTTAGTCTTTGATTCTAACAATTCTGTTTCTAATTTTGATTTCTCCACCTGGAACCCTAATTTCTTGTCATTTTTAAAAACTTCTTTAATCTGAGCGTAATGTAACCAGTCTCGCACTTTATCCTTCATTTTCTCCAAACTCTGCAATTTCCAATTGTCTCCGTCTTTTTCTAATATTTCCCAATATTTAGGCCATTTAGCCTCCATATTGGGTCTTTTTCGGGCCTTAGCTTCCAAAGGTGAAAGCCACCTTGGAGTTTTATTTTCCAGCAAGTCTTTATATTTTGTCCAGACATTAAACAGTGATTTTCTGACAATATGGTTCTTAAAGGCCTTATTTGCTTTAACCTTGTCATACCATAAGTATGCATGCCATCCAAAAGCATTGTTAAACCCTTCCAAATCCAACACGTCAGTGTCTTCAAGAAGTAGCCAGTCTTTTAGCCAGCAGAACGCTGCGGCCTCATAATACAACTTTAGATCTGGCAGGGCAAAGCCCCCTCTTTCTTTCGCATCATGTGGCCCATCTCTTGGCTGGCTGAATGGTGCAGGCGTAGTAGTACAGTCTAGTAGCAGACACATCTGTGAGGTTTAGTCCATGGATGCCAGGCCTTCCAGGCCTCACAAATGAGCAGGGCATGACTTGGGTGCTTAAGCTGAACTGAAAGGGGATGGTAACAGGGAAGGAAGATGTGCCAAACCTCATATTGGGTTGATTTTCACAAAGTGATAAATCTGTGTCTGGGCTGCACCCTTTCAGACTGCAGAGAGTAACTCGCATTGACTAAATGCTCTTCTGTATAATAACAGCAACAGTATTTCTATACATGGTAAGCTTTGCCCGGGACAAAAGTTCTGGTCTAGCATTCTCCTAAAATGTTCGCTTCCTGCTTGAAGAGAAAGAGAGAGATGCATGGATGAATTTACTTTAGAGACAAAGGGAAGGGAAACACAACAAGAGAAGTCTATGAATGGGATGCATAGCAGGATTCGTCTTCCCCTTCCCCAATATAACCTTGGAGGTCACCCAGTGGCCCTGAATGGCCGTGGCTTCAGGTCTCTCTCTCTCCAAAAAAGGAAGGCCTTATTCATGCAGCCTTCAATTTGGTAGCTTTAAAAGGGAGTGAGACACACTCATGGAGTATATATTTGTGTGTCTACATCAATCAACTTCTATGTACCAACTGCTGGAACCAGGCATAAGGGAAAGGCCAACACTTTCACATCTTACCCATGAGACTCCCAGAGCCACCTGACTGGCTGCTGCTGGAGGCAGAACAGTAGACTTGCTGGACATTTGCTTCGATCCAGCAAGACCTGACTTTCTCAAAGGCAATTCCCCAGTGCCGATCTCTTTCCCAGGTATGGAGATTGCCTGGCCTAGCCCTGATGGAGAGGCACTTAGCCAGAGGGAACCTTTCCTTATTGTAAATGACAGAGGCTGCTCCCGGCATGCTGTGTGCTAATATTTCTTTAGCTGTTTTCCCGTTTAAGGTCAGGTATTATACACCATTTCCTAGTGAGCTCAAGCAAATGATTACATCGCCCGAGTCACAGGCTCATTCTGTAAATATAAATGCAGCTTCCTGACTCGGGCAATGAACCGATCAGCCATCAAATCATGGAGCTGAGGAGCCAACGTCTTTCTTCTGGGGCTGTTTAAAGTGCAGCACGAAAGCTTCCTGCTAGTGGGATTGATGAGACGCTAGATCTGAATAGCTACAGTTTATACATAGACAAATGTGGCTTGTCGAAGGCTTGGCTCTCTCCTATCTTTTAAATCATGCTGTAAGCAATGGCCTAGGCTTCCTAGAACATCGACACAGCCAGAACCACAATGCTTTTTTCCCCCTTTTAGTAAATTGCAGATCCGAGCCGAGACTGCCCGGTTTTTCAAAAAAAAATTTCCATATCAAAAATGAGCTGTTGCGGTACATCATGCTTGAAAAGTAAGGCCTCTTTTCCTTGCACTATCCTGGTCAGCTCTAAGTCTCCACAAGTCATGCTTGCCATAGGAGACATTACATAACTGGATCTGATTGGCTATGCAGGACTTCTGTTTTCATCCCATTCTCTGCATGGATATGTGGCTGTTTGAAATTATCTGCCTCTGCTCTCAATTGCCATCTTTATCCCTCATTCATCTGGTAGACAATTTGTGCAGCTACATATAGTGCTGGTATTTTATCTTATCTATTAAGTGATCTCTGATTGGCTAGCACAGATGACCAATCTAAAAAAAGGAGAAAGGAGGAGGGGGAAATAACACAGACTCGGGTGTGGGGAGGCAAATATGCATGCAATCAAAGTGAACTGGGGAAATATTTCTTCTGAGAAATCAAATCTGGATAATATTTGTTGAAGCTCCCGACTTTTCCAAAGCAGGGGTATGCACAAAATAGTCCCAAATATTGCTGTCAGGGGGTGGTGCTGTGGGACTTGAATATTCTCTGATAAAATAAATTTTGATTTTTTTTTTATGGTTGCCTGTAGCCATTGCTTCCTCTTTCTGCTGTGGGATTGGTGGAATTTCTGCTTTCTCCTGGCTGGAGTCCAGGCAATCAGGGATCACACCATGAACATCAGGATGCTTTGTAGTTAGGGATGGTTGAATATGCCAGTTTTGGTTTCTTCCCCGCACCTCCCAATATTAAACTCAGTTCTCTACATTTCCATATCAGTTTGCAAATGGTTTTCTTTTTAAAGTCCTCATGAAAATTCATCACGCATTTCAGTGGAAATTTCTCCTTCTGGTTAAGAGCCAGACCCACTAAGACACTTTTGCAAAGTCCTCTTCCCTAATACAATGCATTTGTATGTTACCATATTTTTCGCTCTATAACACGCACCCGACCATAACACGCACGTAGTTTTTAGAGGAGGAAAATCCGTAGGCATGCCACCCGTAGGCATTTCCTCCATAACATGCACAGACATTTCCCCTTACTTTCTAGGAGGAAAAAAGTGGATGCTATGGTGCAAAAAATACGGTATTTTCATTGTTGTTGTAGGCATCCGTCTGCCTTGTGAGACAATGAAGAGTGTGGCTTTAGGGTTAGTGTCAAACTACTGTAGAGTTACAGTGCCTGCTGTGGCTGTGGAGACTGATACATGTTTTATTGCAGCTGGGGTAGCTGAAGGCATCTGGTTTTGATGCTACAGGTGTACCATGATGTTTCTTCTCTCTATGTTCCTCCCAGCAGTCATTCCTCCTCTGGTCACTGTTGCGGATACACAACCTGTCGTCTGCAAGGGATTCCCACTCAGCAAGGTTGATGTTGCCAACCTTCATGTCATATTTGCAGGCATCTTTATAACACGGAGCTGGTCTGCCAATGGGGCTGGTGCCTGAAGCCAGCTCCCCAGAGAGGATGTCCTCAGGGATACTGTTATCTTCCAATCTGTGTACATGACCAAGCCAGCATAGACGTCACTGAGACAGAAGTGCAAATGTGCTGGGAATGTGGGTTTGGGAGAGCACATCTTTGTCTGAGACTCTGTCCTGCCATGTGATGCCCCAAGTTTTCCTGACATATAATAATAATAATAATAATAATAATAATAATAATAATAATAATAATTTATTTATACCCCGCCCTCCCCAGCCAAGGCCGGGCTCAGGGCGGCTAACAAGCAATAATAAAAACAAGTTGAATGAATACAACTTAAAACAAGATTAAAATACAACATTAAAACATTAAAATGCAGCCTCATCACAGGAGGAGAAAGGAAAAAGAAAGAGGGGGAGGGAATCAAATTGACTCCAAGCCAAAGGCCAGATGGAACAACTTTGTCTTACAGGCCCTGCAGAAAGAAATCAGATCCTGCAGGGCCCTGGTCTCATGAGACAGAGCGTTCCTCCAGGCCGGAGCCAGTGTTGAAAAAGCCCTGGCTTTGGTTGAGGCTAATCTAACTTCCTTAGGGCCTGGGACCTCTAGGGTGTTGCTATTTATGGACCTTAAGGTCCTCCGTGGGGCATACCGGGAGAGGCGGTCCCGTAGGTACGAGGGTCCTAGGCCGTGAAGGGCTTTAAAGGTCAAAGGTCAACATGGGACTCAGCGGGCACCCTTAGCGCCCCCCCAACCCGCAAAGGAACCCACTAACGGGCTCCGAAGTGAAGAGGGGGAAGTGGCGCGGTGCTGTGAGTCAACTGCTATTTCCGTGGAGCGAAGCCGCATAGCCGTTCCCGGAGAGCGCTGCCTTTTTCCTGGGACAATTTGGACTCTAAAATAAGCACCCGTGAGTACTTAGACTTTGAACAACTGGACATTAAATAAGGACTTGCGAGCAGAAAGGAATTGGATTTTAAAAACTTATTTTAATTTGGTACGGAACGGGAAGGTTTAAACAGGAAGTCAGCCTTCCGTTCTTTTGTAGACAGAATAAAGCAAAGACAACGTAAACTAGAGCTTAGAAAATCGCCTTTAAAGGATTGGATTTCACCATTTAAAATTGTGGAACCCCCCTTCGACAGCAGGAGAAGGAGGGGGATCTTTTTCGGACTGTCTAAAGTGAGTTTAAAGTAAAGTAACTTTCCTCCGTCCTGATCCTGGAGCGGGGGGTCAGGACTGACGTTTGAAGTTCATTGACCAGAGACAAGCGTTTTTGACAGATAGCTAAAAGAAGAGAAACATAGTGATTCCACTGCTTCCCTTCGCATCTTTAAGCAACAAATATTGACAAAGTATCTCAAAAAGGGAAACTTTATTGCAAGAACAAATAGAAGTTTCCCCCCTAGAGGGAGACTGTGAAACTGTAACCAACTCCAGGGAGCCGGCAGCTGTTACAGATTACAACCGTGGGAACAGGCATCTGACCTTGCAGGACAATGTATTCAGAAGCTTTGTTGTGTGCTTTCTATAAAACAAATGCCCTACTGGAACAGTTACACGAGGTGAATTGGATGGCGACTTCGACTAAAAATTTTGAACAGGCAGTGGGAAAATACGTGGAGCCCACTCAGGAATTAAATCAGGAGTGTGTCCTGACAGAACAGGCCCAACAGGAATGTGAGTTTTCGGATTTGACAAATGAACTTGGAAAAAGCCAGATTTGGAAAGAAAAAGTTTGGTTTGGCTTGGAAATGGGGGGCTGGATTGACCCTCCTATGTTGGGATGTTTGGACTTTTCAAATCTGGCAATGGGCCATGAGATGTTTGGGGTTGTGGGGGCTCTTAATTTTGGAGGGTCTTTGAAACATGCTCTTAAATACCATATGGAACTCAGTGTTGAACATGGAAAAGGGGCTGATCTGTCGAGAAGGGTTAAAAATATTGCCAAGCTGGAGTTACCACGAGCAGGAGATAAGGGAAAATACAGTTACAAATATGAAGAAGAGTTGTGGAAGGGACATGGAAGAGACTTGAGGGCCTCGGATATAAGGCTGCCAGGTTAATGGGCTAGATCGACGGGATAATAAGGACTGACAAAACCCAGAACCAGGAGGAAGGGACGTTGGATGAAGATTGGATCTGTTTGCATCTCTTTTTTCTATCATTAGAACTGTTTTATAAAATTGATGAATGTCAGAAAAATGTTGGAATGAAATTACTTGGCTTTAGTAAAGATGTTTAAAGAATTATGAAAGAATATAATGGTTATGAGAAGTTGGTAAGGATAAGATTTAAGTTTTAAGCTTTAAGGTTTATTTTATTATAGAAAGATAAGATTAAAACAGTTTAGGGTAATGTAATGACAGAATATTATGAAATATGGAAAGGATTTGCAGGGATAATTAATAACTAGGATACAAAGAAAGGGAGGAGGAGGACGTCAAAGAAAGAAGATAATGACAGTTGAGGATTTGAGAATAATGAATTTGTTTTTAATTGTTTTTAATTGTTTGTGATGTATTTTTGTATTTTTTCCCCCTGTCACTTTTTCCTATTTTTGAACTTGTATTCATATGGTTGGAAGGGGTTTGTTTTTTTTTCTTTTTCTACTTTGTTAACTATTTTTATTTTGTACTCTCTATTGCTTTTATTTTATTTTGTAACACTTCGAAAATTCCAATAAATATCTTATAAAAAATAAAAATAAAGGTCAAAGGTCAAAACCAGCACCTTAAATCTGACCCTCCAGTGTTGGAAGGTGTTGAGGCATCACTCCTGGCATCCTCACTACCATAAAGCAGGGCGCCCAAGACGCAAGCCTGGTAGACTTTCATCTTGGTACTGGACATTAGCATCGCTTTCACCCATACCTTTTTGAAAAGACGAGCCATTGCCATAGCTCCCTTACAAAAAACGCTTATCCAGCTCAGCATCAATGGAGACAAAATCATCTACCAACTCAAATGTGTGATCACCAATGCTGATGTGGGGAGTGCTAATGTTATCCTGACCCAGGATGTTGGTCTTCATCAGGCTGATGTTGAGGCCAATATACAGTGGTACCTTGGTAGTCGAATGGCTTGGCTCCCGAACGCCACAAACCCAGAAGTGAGTGTTCTGGTTTGCAAATGTTTTTCGGAAGTCTGACGCAGCTTCTGCAGCTTCTGATTGAGTGCAGGAAACTCCTGCAGCCAATCAGAAGCTGTGCCTTGGTTTTCAAACCATTTTGGGAGTCGAACGAACTCCTGGAACGGATTAAATTCAAGAACCAAGGTACCACTGTATGCATTTTATATGCACACTTTGCCTCACCATAGACTTTTTTTGTACACATTCAGAGACATACAGCTGAAAGTGGAAATAGAAAATAGCTATTGTGGTTAGTAGACCTTGATATTCTTATCCTCCAAGAATTGGTCTAATCCCCTTTTAATGCCATCCAGCAACTGGTATTCAAAAACATTACTTCCTCCAGCTGTGGCGTCCAAGTCCAATGCTCAAAAGCACGATCGTTTTAATCGTGATACCTTCCTATGTTTCCATGTTCCTACTGTGCTGTGTGTGGCCTTTGGTAGACCAGTTCTCTTTACCTCTGCCTGCTCTCCAAGCCCCAGGGGCCATTTGGCTCCCAATTCTAGAGGCAGTACCTTTTGTGCTTGTTTAAGCAGGCTTTCCCCCCTCTCCCGGTGCTGTAATGATGTTTAGCAAGTCACTCACACATATTCCACCTCCTGCATTTTTCATGTGCTTGGTCTCCCGAGGCGGGTACGGTCTTCTAATCAAACAGTAGCTGAGCGGGTGAGTTCTCCTGCCCCCTCCCCACAATTGATAATTACCCTTCCCTTCGCTCTTGGCAAGGTGGTCCAGCTGGCAGATTTCAGGAGAAGTTGCCAGCTGCAGCGGGACTGGATGGACAGACCCCCGGCCCATCTTAATTGGGCAAATGTGCTTCAGTGTGCCATGAGGATTGGGGGTGTCAGAATTGTTTTCAATGCCGGGAAGAAAATACTGTATTTTTTGCTCTATTTGATTCACTTTTTCCCTCCTAAAAAGTAAGGGGAAATGTATGTGTGTCTTATGGGGCGAATGCAGGCTGAGCAGCTATCCCAGAAGCCAGAACAGCAAGAAGGATTGCTGCTTTCACTGAGCAGCGATCCCTCTTGCTGTTCTGGCTTCTGAGATTCAGAATATCTTTTTTCTTGTTTTCCTCCTCCAAAAACTAGGTGCATCTTGTGGTCTGGTGCATCTTATAGAGCGAAAAATACGGTAATTTGTGCAGCCTCCTCCTTGTCTTGAAGTTGGGTAGGCCCTGCTGGACAAACCTCCAGCCTTAATGACTCTTCCTGTGTAAATGAACTCCCACAACAAAACATTCTCTCTCCCTTTTCTCCAATCCCTCTGGTAAAACCAGATCTCCGAACAGCAAGGTTGATCTCCCTCTCCTGGACTGTTCCTTGTAATGACCAGCTAGGCATGGATAGATCAATCTATTTCCAGTCCCGGTCAATTTTGCATGCCTTCATTCATAAGTTTCTTCTGTCTTGTCACTGTCCTGCTTTTTTTCTGCACGGAAATCACAAAATTTGGAGAAGTCTGAAAATGGAAGGATAGTAAGAAAGGGAAACCATTATAGCTGTGTATCTGACCTGATATGCACAATCGCTGTTCAGTGGTTTTCTTCCTGGTCTGACTGATCTGCTTGTATTTCCTTCAGGGCATGTATTGCGGGTTCCAGGGCTAACATATTTCCTGATTGTCTCCAAGTCCAGCTTCATCTGAGCAACACTAACATGGGTGAGGTAGGAGCTCCTGAACTTTGAGCAGGGTGCCGCTAAAAACTTCCCCCACTACTGCAAGGCAGTCTAAATTCTCCAGTCTGTATGCCTTTTGCAAAACAAGAAACAGCGCATAAATTCTCTTATTTTGCAGGGATAATTTTACAGCTTTCTACTTGTCTTTGTAATTTATTGTGGTTTTGCTAGCC
Organism: Podarcis pityusensis; assembly: GCF_964106645.2. Taxonomy (NCBI): domain Eukaryota; kingdom Metazoa; phylum Chordata; class Lepidosauria; order Squamata; family Lacertidae; genus Podarcis; species Podarcis pityusensis. Next base: position 24,630,687 of record NC_138040.1, on the reverse strand, counting down.
GTGTAGTTTGACTAGGTTTGCTAGCCATTCCCCTCACATCAGGGGGGATTTTATTCAGTCATGACTCTGATTTCTGAGACTTTCAAGGATGTTGCTGGAAGGTTAGAAAGTTAAATAAACTGAAAGAAAACTGGCATTCTGCCCTCCCACAAACCATAGCAATGCACACTCTGATCTTGGTCCTTGTATCATAAGTATCACCTCTTTCCAGGTGTGTCTGCTTAGGCACTGAGAGCATAAGCTGAGGTCAATCTCCTGGAGCTTGCACAATCAGAGGTATGGAAGGTATCCAGTACTACTTTTCTAGGAAAAGAGGTGCCAGAACTCACCATGAACACCTACTTCCTTCTCTTAGAATGGCAATGGTCCTTTGAGCTCCCCCTGAAAAGAGGCCCTGAAGGTATTTATGAGGCAGACAGAGAGAGAGAAAGCGAGAAAGAGAGAGAGAGAGTACTTTTTCAGTGACCCCCCCCCCCATCGTGGAACATCACCAGACAAGGACCAGGCCATTTATAGTACTTTATTTCAATATTTGTATACAGTTGTACCTTAGATACCGAACGCCTTGATATTTGGACATTTTGGCTCCTGAACACTGGAAACCTGGAAGTGACTGTTCCAGTTTGTGATCATTCTTTGGAACCTGAACGTCCGACTGGGCTTCTGCAGCTTCCGATTGGCTGCAGGAGCTTCCTGCAGCCAATCAGTAGCTGTGCTTTGGTTTCCGAATCTTTTGGAAGTCAAATGGACTTCTGGAATGGATTGTGTTCGACTTCCAAGGTACAACTGCATCTGCATTTCACTGTCGTTTTAGGATGGTGTCTCCCACCCCAATAAAGCCCTTAGAAGATTATATCCGTGACCAGGGAGAAGAGTCGGTGGAAGAAGATTGGAAGAAATTTAAAGACTATTTACAGAAATATTGCAAAATTAATGAATGTTAGAATGATGTTGGATTGAAGTTAAGTGATTTCCAGCTGTACAGGTACAAAAGAATATGGAAAAATTGGTTTTTAATATGTAAAAATTTAAAGTTATAATATATCAAGATTAAAGATTAGGATTAAAAAGGAGGGAAAGGAATTGTTGGATTAACAAATTTAATTGGAATACAAAAGAGGGAGGTATGAGGAGGTCCAGGAAACAAGTAAATGTAAAAGAAGTGAGGAAAAGTTGGAATTGTTTTTAACTGTTTTTTCTTTTTTTCTACTTTGTATTTTTCCTTTTCATTGTTAATTTTTTTTTACTAATGCGATTCTTTTTTTCCTTTGAAACTTTAATAAATATTATTTTTTAAAAAAAGAAGATTATTTTGTGGCTCTCTGTTTTATATGATTGTTGCTGAACTTGTGTTAATCTCTGCTTTGATATTGTCTGTCTGTTTTATAGGTTTTTTCTTCTTCATCTGTTGACTGGTGTTTTATTGGAATTGAGATTTTAATTTTGTTTTAATCCTTTTGCTGTCTAGGGAGCTCTGGTTATTGGGCTTCTAGTAAAGGAAACAAACAAACAACAAATAGGATCACATTTTTTTCAGCCAGTGCAAAATCAATGACTCCTGACTCGTGAGTTGTGGGTGCTCACATGTGGCTGCATTTGGGCAGGTGGGATAGCTGGGAGGAGTCTAATGAGTGAAAAAAATGAGGAGTCAAACAAGCCTTAGTGAATTTGCAGTGGATCTGGGACTTTCCTTGTGCTCTGTCCCAACCTATGTAGCTGATCTCTTGTAAAGCTTATCTAACTCAATCAAACTGGAAATCTTGTTTAGTAAAATGTCAGTGAGCAAAACATTTATTTGCAGATGAGAATGAATACAAATGAAGAACCGGGCTGGGTTCAAATGCAGATGAAGACAGGCTCACATTTTTTGTTACCATTTCATGTAGCCACAAGGTTTAACCTGCCCATTCCTTTGGTGTAAGCTCCAAAGATAGTGTCAATCACTCAGGGGCCTAAAAAGAGAGGTCTCTTTATCTGACCTTCCCCATTCTAGGCTGATTTGTCACTCAGATACACAAAGCTGTTAGTCCTCTGGATCAATGTCATCTTTCTTATCACAGCCAAAGGCTGAGAAGCTAATTCCAAATGTCCCAGCCATGTCACCCATGTGGAGACGGATCCCTGCTAGCGAGACTTGTGCGTTCTCTATTTTGACAGAAATGGGCACCTGTTATGCCCCACACTGGATGCTAAGTTTTGAAAAGGTTGTGGGCTTGGTGCAAAAATAATGTTAATAACAACGAAAGCTCACACACCCCAAATTGGAGAAGATGGGAAAGATTCAAGAAATTGGATTATGAAATGCTTTGACGGAATGTAGCTAGATAATTGTGAGAGATTTGCAATGCCATCATGTTAGACCTGGAGAAGGAGAGGGCAAAAATGTGGGAGATTTGTGATTATGCTGTTCTGGTCCTGATGCTCAGAGAATAGGAAGTGGTATGCAGCTGATTCCAGCAAACTCTGCATGCATTTTGGAACCATAAGGAGGAGATGTAGGTGTCATTGAAATTCTACTCAATTTTGATCCAGAGCAGATTCCAGTGTATAGTTAGCAGAGTAAAAACTTAAACACATTGCAGGATTCCCAAAAAATAGATCAGAGTCCATTGTATTTCATCCAGCAGAGCTTTACAGCTACTGAAGGCAAATGAGCATAATGGTCACAAATCCAATACATTCAGGATTGGCACTGTCCATAAGAAATCCAGTTGCAGCAGACTTAACTTACAGTAACTTATAATAAGGCTAAACCTTAACACTAAGCATAATATGTACAGGACACCACACCAGAAGGAAAAGAGATAGAAAGAGGAAAAGTGAAACCCTGGCTCCTTCTGGCCTTATTATTATAGTCAGCATGACCTTGACAGAAGAGACAAGAGAACCAGTTTAAACCAGCTGTACTCAGCTTCTCTGAAGGAATAACCCAAACATCATGAACCTTCTGCTTGTTTCTTTCACACAGAGAAGCCTCGAGAACCTTCTTGAATTAAGTAGAATAGGAAAGATCTCTACACATCTAAGAAATGCAAGCTGGCAGTAGGAGCAAGAAGTACAACTACCTTAAGACAAATCCTTCCAGTAGCACCTTTAAGACCAACTAAGTTAGTTCTTGGTATGAGCTTTCGTGTGCAAGCACACTTCTTCAGATACACTGAAACAGAAGTTGCCAGATCCTTCTATATAGTGAGAAGGTGGGGAGGGGTATTACTCAGAAGGGTGGTGGGAATGGGAGATTGGCAGATAGCTGAGATGAGCCTGCTGACGACTCTTAACGACTGTAATAGGTCTTACAGGAAAAGGCAAGGGGTGAGAAGGTGAGAAATGGCTTAGTCATGTATAATGGGATAAGAATCCAATGTCTTTGTTCAAACCAGGTCTCTCCATGGTTTTAAGTTTGGTAATGAGTTGCAATTCAGCAGCTTCTCTTTCCAGTCTATTTCTGAAATTCCTTTGTAGTAAAACAGCTACTTTGAGATCTTGTATAGAATGTCCTGGGAGATTGAAGTGTTCTCCTACTGGTTTCTCTGTTTTGTGATTCTTGATGTCAGATTTATGTCCATTTATTCTTTGGCGTAAGGTTTGGCCTGTTTGTCCCATATAGAGAGCTGAAGGACACTGTTGGCATTTGATGCCATACACAATGTTAGATGATGAGCAATTGAATAGTCCCGAGATGGTATGTGTGATGTTGTTGGGGCCAGTAATGGTGTTGTCCGGGTGTATGTGGCAGCAAAGTTGGCATCTGGGTTTATTGCAGGCTCTGGTGCCAGTGTCCGTGTTAAGTCTGGTTGTAGTATTATTGTGGGTTAGGAGTTGTTTAAGATTGGGTGGCTGTCTGTAGGCAATGAAAGGTCTTCCTCCCAGAGCTTGAGAAAGAGAACTGTCATTGTCCAGGAGAGGTTGTAGATCTCTGATGATGCGTTGTACTGTTTTAACTTGGGAGCTGTATGTGATGACTAGAGGTGTTCTGTTATTTTCTTTTTTGGGTCTGTCTTGCAGCAAGTTCTCTCTGGGTATAAGTCTGGCTCTGTTGATCTGTTGTCTAACTTCATCTGCTGGGTATTTTAGTTCTGAAAAGGTTTGCTGTAGATCTCTTAGGTGAGAGTCTCTGTCTGTAGAATTGGAACAGATGCGGCTGTAACGTAGTGCCTGGCTATATACAATGGACTGTTTGGTATGTTTGGGATGGTAGCTAGAGGCATGTAGATATGTTTGTCGGTCAGTTGGTTTACAGTATAAGGTGGTGTCTATGCGCCCATCCTGTATTTTTATAGTAGTGTCCAAAAAATGTATTTCTTGCATAGATTGATTCATTGTAAGGTTGATTGTGGGGTGAAAATCATTAAATTTCTGGTGAAAGGTGTCCAGGGTCTGTTGACCATGTGTCCAGATGATAAAAATATCGTCAATGTATCGCAGGTACAAGAGAGGTTTGAGTGGGTAGGAGTTTAGGAAACGTTGTTCTAAATCTGCCATGAAGATGTTGGCATACTGTGGGGCCATGCGGGTGCCCATTGCTGTGCCGCTGATCTGAAGGAACAGGTCATCACCGAATTTGAAGTTGTTGTGGGTAAGGACAAATTGGCAGAGTTTGGTGGCAAGGTCCGCTGTGGTTTTATCTGAAATGGTGTTCCTTATAGCTTGTAAACCATCGTTGTGTGGGATGTTGGTATACAGAGATTCCACATCCATAGTAGCTAGTATAGTATTGTTGGGAAGATTATTTAAAGATTGTATTTTCCTCAGAAAATCTGTGGTGTCACGTACATAGCTGGGAGCACTGATGGCATATGGTTTCAGAACAGAGTCCATATAACCGGAGACACCCACTGTAATAGTGCCAATACCTGAAATGATGGGGCGTCCTGGATTTCCTGGTTTGTGTATTTTAGGTAGAAGATAGAAAGTTTCTGGTCGAGGTTCTGTTGGTGTGTTGGTGAGGATCTGTTCTTGGATGTGTGGGGGTAGCTCCTTAACAATATTGTTCAGTTCTTTCTTGTATTCTTGTGTGGGGTCTGAGTCCAATTTTGTGTAAAAGGTGGTATTGGAAAGTTGTCTGTGAGCCTCCTGAATGTAGTCAGTTTTGTTCATGATGACGACAGCTCCACCTTTGTCTGCTTCTTTAATTATAATGTCTGGGTTGTTTCTGAGATTATCTATGGCTCTCCTTTCAGCATGGTTTAGATTTTGTTGTAAGCGATGGTGTTTTCTGGTCACATCTGTTTGGATTCTGTGGCGGAAGCAGTCAATGTACAAGTCCAGTGTGGTATTGCGTCCATCAGGAGGGGTCCATGTGGAGTCCCTTTTTGTGTAACACTTTTTCGGAGGTAGTTGGTGGTCAGTGTTCTGTTGGGAGGGTGGTTGTTGTTCTCCAGTGGGTTCAGGCATAAACGGCGGAAAAATGCTTCCAAGTCCCCATAGAACTGAATCATGTGTGGGGATTTGGCAGGGCAGAATGACAGTCCACGTGAAAGGACTGATTCCTCGGCTGGGCTGAGTTTGTAGTAAAACAGCTACTTTGAGATCTTGTAATCTCACTTTTTGAGATCCGAAAAAGTGTTACACAAAAAGGGACTCCACATGGACCCCTCCTGATGGACGCAATACCACACTGGACTTGTACATTGACTGCTTCCGCCACAGAATCCAAACAGATGTGACCAGAAAACACCATCGCTTACAACAAAATCTAAACCATGCTGAAAGGAGAGCCATAGATAATCTCAGAAACAACCCAGACATTATAATTAAAGAAGCAGACAAAGGTGGAGCTGTCGTCATCATGAACAAAACTGACTACATTCAGGAGGCTCACAGACAACTTTCCAATACCGCCTTTTACACAAAATTGGACTCAGACCCCACACAAGAATACAAGAAAGAACTGAACAATATTGTTAAGGAGCTACCCCCACACATCCAAGAACAGATCCTCACCAACACACCAACAGAACCTCGACCAGGAACTTTCTATCTTCTACCTAAAATACACAAACCAGGAAATCCAGGATGCCCCATCATTTCAGGTATTGGCACTATTACAGTGGGTGTCTCCGGTTATATGGACTCTGTTCTGAAACCATATGCCATCAGTGCTCCCAGCTATGTACGTGACACCACAGATTTTCTGAGGAAAATACAATCTTTAAATAATCTTCCCAACAATACTATACTAGCTACTATGGATGTGGAATCTCTGTATACCAACATCCCACACAACGATGGTTTACAAGCTATAAGGAACACCATTTCAGATAAAACCACAGCGGACCTTGCCACCAAACTCTGCCAATTTGTCCTTACCCACAACAACTTCAAATTCGGTGATGACCTGTTCCTTCAGATCAGCGGCACAGCAATGGGCACCCGCATGGCCCCACAGTATGCCAACATCTTCATGGCAGATTTAGAACAACGTTTCCTAAACTCCTACCCACTCAAACCTCTCTTGTACCTGCGATACATTGACGATATTTTTATCATCTGGACACATGGTCAACAGACCCTGGACACCTTTCACCAGAAATTTAATGATTTTCACCCCACAATCAACCTTACAATGAATCAATCTATGCAAGAAATACATTTTTTGGACACTACTATAAAAATACAGGATGGGCGCACAGACACCACCTTATACCGTAAACCAACTGACCGACAAACATATCTACATGCCTCTAGCTACCATCCCAAACATACCAAACAGTCCATTGTATATAGCCAGGCACTACGTTACAGCCGCATCTGTTCCAATTCTACAGACAGAGACTCTCACCTAAGAGATCTACAGCAAACCTTTTCAGAACTAAAATACCCAGCAGATGACGTTAGACAACAGATCAACAGAGCCAGACTTATACCCAGAGAGAACTTGCTGCAAGACAGACCCAAAAAAGAAAATAACAGAACACCTCTAGTCATCACATACAGCTCCCAAGTTAAAACAGTACAACACATCATCAGAGATCTACAACCTCTCCTGGACAATGACAGTTCTCTTTCTCAAGCTCTGGGAGGAAGACCTTTCATTGCCTACAGACAGCCACCCAATCTTAAACAACTCCTAACCCACAATAATACTACAACCAGACTTAACACGGACACTGGCACCAGAGCCTGCAATAAACCCAGATGCCAACTTTGCTGCCACATACACCCGGACAACACCATTACTGGCCCCAACAACATCACACATACCATCTCGGGACTATTCAATTGCTCATCATCTAACATTGTGTATGGCATCAAATGCCAACAGTGTCCTTCAGCTCTCTATATGGGACAAACAGGCCAAACCTTACGCCAAAGAATAAATGGACATAAATCTGACATCAAGAATCACAAAACAGAGAAACCAGTAGGAGAACACTTCAATCTCCCAGGACATTCTATACAAGATCTCAAAGTAGCTGTTTTACTACAAAGGAATTTCAGAAATAGACTGGAAAGAGAAGCTGCTGAATTGCAACTCATTACCAAACTTAAAACCATGGAGAGACCTGGTTTGAACAAAGACATTGGATTCTTATCCCATTATACATGACTAAGCCATTTCTCACCTTCTCACCCCTTGCCTTTTCCTGTAAGACCTATTACAGTCGTTAAGAGTCGTCAGCAGGCTCATCTCAGCTATCTGCCAATCTCTCATTCCCACCACCCTTCTGAGTAATACCCCTCCCCACCTTCTCACTATATAGAAGGATCTGGCAACTTCTGTTTCAGTGTATCTGAAGAAGTGTGCTTGCACACGAAAGCTCATACCAAGAACTAACTTAGTTGGTCTTAAAGGTGCTACTGGAAGGATTTTTTTTATTTTGACTATGGCAGACCAACACGGCTACCTATCTAAAACTACCTTAAGAGTGTAGAAAGCTGCCTTACATGCCTAGTGAGGGTGTTGGTCTATCTGTCTCAGTATTGTCCACACTGACCAGCTGTAGGACTCCAAATTTCCAAGCAGCAGTCTCCAGAAGGGTTACCTGGAGATGCTGGGGATTGAACCAGGGACCTTCTGCATGCAAAACAGATGCTTTACCACTGAACCATCTCTCTTTCCTTGAAACTGGGCAACTTTCTGCTTCATGGGGGGACAGGTCCGTCTTATAGTCCCATCTCTGTCTTCTGACAAGAATGAAGATGCATTCTCATACCCACCAACCTGAGAGCAAGCCCCATTGGGCTCAGTGGGACTCATGTCTGGAATTGCACCATGGATGCAAAAAATCTGCACACCAGGCCTCAGACAGGGATGTTACAGCAAAGGTGGGTAACCTGCAGCCCCCACAAATGATGTTGGACTACAACTCCCATCAACCATGATGGTTGGGGATGGTGCTTTTTAGGATCACAACATTAGTTCCAAAGCACATGTCTAAGAATAGTTGAGAGAATCCACCAGAATGGCATGGGAAGTAATGCTGCTGAGCCTGGTTACATGAGCCAGTGGTGGTTAAGTGGTTATAGAGTGTCGGACTAGGACCTGGGAGACCAGGGTTCAAATCCCCACTCAGCCATGAAACTCACCTTGGGCCAGTTACTCACCCTCAGTCCAACCTACCTCACACAGTCATTGTCAGGATAAAATGGAGAGGGTGAGAGCTGTGTAGGCCACCTTGAGCTCCTTGGAGGAAAAGTGGGGTATAAATACAACAGCAGCAGCAGCAATAACAACAACAACAACCTGTTTGAGCTCCTCCCCTCACCCATCTAGTTCAGCATCCTGTTCTCAAAGACGTCATCTAGATGCCTGTGAGAAACCCCCAAGCAAGAACCCACCACAAGAGCGCTCTCCCCTCCTGTGATTTCCTGTGAAGAATTTACTGCCCCTCTGACTGTGGAGTCAGAGAGTCACTGTTGTGGGGAGCAGCCGCTGAGAGCCTTCTCCTCTATGACTTTGCCCAATCCTCTTTCAAAACCATCTAAGTTAGGTGCCATCGCTGCCTCCTGTGGCAGCAAGTCCACAGTTAAAACTACAGACCGTGTGAAGAAGTGCTTTCTTTTATCGGTCCCAAATTGTTCTATTCGACATTGTGGCACCATCCTTTCAGGAACGCAGTTCAGTATTTGGATTTGCTGTTTGTTTCCCGTGCCTAAGAAGCAGAGGCCAGCGTTTTTCAGGCGGCATCTTCTGCCCATTAAGGGGCCCACTCTCTCCCTCAGATCTACACACACACACACACACACACACACACATGCAATTTATTCAACCCCGCCTTTCTCTTATTTACATTTATATTGAATAATTTAAAACCCTTGCCCCCCATTTCCATAAATCATTCCGTCGAAGGTAAGGAAACTGCCCGCTTGTAACCAGGCACCCTCTGGGCAGAACGGCTAATTATGCGCCAATGAGCATTCTTGCAAGCTACTCTCGCTGTGCAAAGGAAGAGAGACCGTGGGGTTGCGGTGGGGAGAGGATTGTAGGGTAGGCAGCCAGAGCCAGGGGCAGTGTGTCCAATGAAAGGATTCAGTAGCTTAGGATAGCCCGGTGGTGAATTCATATGATGTTCGGCTATCCTGGGATAAGAATCCTGGAAGCATTTTGATCTCTGCTCTATTTATGCATAGAAGTATCCCTACATGGTCATATCACAAAATATCAAAGTGGTTCAGTCATATGATCCAGGGGTGAATGAGAAGCGTAAGTTGAAAAAGAACCAGAAGTTCCTAAAAACCAAACCCAAACCCTGAGTGTTTTGTTGTTGTTGTTGTTGTTGTTGTATCACTTGATAAATAGTTGTTGTTTTAAATATATCTATGCTGATTAATATTAAGGCAGTAAGCTAAAGTGAGGTTATTACCTCTGCACTGTGTGGAGCACAGTTCTAAGGAGTGTTACCACTTTTGAATGGTGCTTGCAATTCTGGGGTTGCTACCCAGTGCTGGATTTATGTATAAGCTAAACAAGCTGTAGCTTAGGGCCCCACTCTCTTGGGGGCCCAATTTTTTTTTTAAAGGAAAAAAAACACCTGAATGTACATTTCCAAAATATAAGATAAAAAACAAATAAAATAAAACCTACATACAGCAACAGTGTTTTGTGTTGTGTAGGCTCCTACGATGTAAGTAATGGGCCCCGCCTGCTAGCCTGCTCCCTAAAATATCACTAGTTTGCACATTTCTATATACCGTGGTACCTTGGTTCTCAAACTTAAACTGTTCTGGAAGTCTGTTCCACAATTACTTTGATAAAATACATATTTTGTTATGTGCAAATGGCTTTAGATACCTATTAGGTCTATAAATTACCGTATAGCATATATTTGACACAAAAAACAGTGACAACTTGTTCACAAAGGACAGCTGGACATATAAAGGGCCCCAGTACTTTCACTACATTAAACCTAAATCTGGCCCTGTTGCTACGTCTGTTGGGACATTGTCAATACTCACATTTGTGGACTGAAAAAAGTGATAACTTTTCCCTTTAGGTAGCTGTTATGGTCTTGTGATGTTCCCAATTCAGCGATGCAGCATCTCATCAAGACAGCCATGTGGCCAATAGCCAACAGATCAGCAGACAGACTTCACAAAGGCCTAAAATGAGTAGGAAAAGAGGTTCTCTGTCTCCACAGGAGATCGCTTGGCTCTCTCTTCTTCTCTCCCTGTGGTTGGCCAAGCTGTGCGGGGCTGGCTGACTCCTAGCTTGGTACCACAAGCAGAAATGGCACCTCACTCTCATACCCATGGAGGAGCAGCAAAGCTTCTTATGTGCATATGGGACTGGTTTTGGTGCGTCGCTCACAACACAGGCAGTAGGGAGCCACTGTGGAAAACATTGACTGGTGAAGACAATGCATTTGAAGCAGGGATGGGGAGCCCGTGGCTCTCCAAAGGTCGCTGGACTTCAGCTCCCATCAGACCCAGCCAGCATGACCAAGGGGATGGGGCAACTCCTCTATAAGAAAAGGTTACAATATTTTCATCCTTTTAGTATAGAGAAATGGCAAATAAGAGAGGAGGCAATGGCAGCACATAGTTAAACTATGGAACTCTCCCCCACATGGAGGCAGTAATGGCCACCAACTTTTGACAACTGCAAAAATAGATTGACTTGTGCTTCATTCCCAGTTTCACTAGGATTTAAGTTCTATCCACCACGGCATGATAGAAGTTTATGAAAGTTTCATGGCATGGAGGGAGTGGATATAGAAAAGTTTTTTTCTCTCTATCACATAACATAGAACTCACGGACATTCAGGGAAGCTGAACATTGACAGATTCAGGGCAGGGAAAAGGAACTTTCCCACACAGCTCAAAGTTAAACTATGGAACTCCCTGCCACAAGAGGCAGTGATGGCCACCAACTTGGATGGCTTTCAAAGAAGATTAGATGAATTCATGGAGGATGAGGCTATCAGCGTCTACTAGCCATGAAGGCCCTCTCATCATTGGAGGCAGGGATGAAGGGAGCTGTAGCTACACAACATCTGGAGGGCTACAGGTACCCCATTCTTGATTTAAAGTATTTCACGTGGGTGCTGCTGGGTACTTGAACCCAAGAGTGTACGAAGATGGAGAGATAAGTGGATGGCCTGCCTGCTTGAGTGGACTGTAGGTAGGCTCTGCTCTGTCCCAAACCACTACCTAAGGTCATTGTTGAGTCCATGAGACAGGGGTTCCCATCCATGAACATTTGATGCCAAGAACCCAAAAGGCAGGCAGGTCTCACATCCTCCTTGGTGGCTTCCACTGTCGCAACTACCGGAGACAGCAACAAGTAGATTATTAGGGAAATGAATATCCTCTTTCCCTGCTAACCCTGTCTACAAGTCGTCTCCCCCCGCCTTCCATTTCCTCTCTGCTTTCCAGGCAAAAAAAGATTAATTATAATTGCAATATTAGCATTCGTTTTACCACTGGCAGAACATGCAGAGAAATAAATTCAGCTGGAAGAGGAATGGCGATTACCGTGTCCACACTTAAAAGTCTTGTGAGATTGCTTCTGTTATTAATGAAATATTATTGACTAATTCAGCAGAATTTGGCAAAGGGTCCTTTCTTCTTCCTTCTACGAGGAGCTGAAGCAAAGACCTTTTGAAATGAACCCAAAAGCTGAACTGCCTGCAAAAACCTTACACATCAAGGAAAACCAGAGCATGATGAACATCCCTTTCATTTATTTTTTTAAAAATAATCAACCTTCAAGCATTTTCTCTTCCCCCTTTGGCTTCCCCCTCCCTCTCATCTATTCCTCTGAAATCCAATACTCAGCAGATGCCTTTGGAATTGTGTTTTATGTTGCGGGGCATGGATCCCCATTTAATTAACTCTATAACTGCAAGATAACTGCTGGCCTTCTGAATCTATAGTAAGCTCCCTAGATAGATTAAGAACCCAATACCCTCCAAAGGATAATCTGCCTTCCTCATCTAATGGTCCCAGAAGTACCTTATTCATGATTGCTTTAGGTAAAGTTGTCACAGGGGGATGCTTAGCACATCCTGTTTAGCAGAGTCCCACCTTTATTTTGAAGATGTCTAGTTATGAGAACATTGCATGTAGAAGATGTTTGGGAATAGATGGGTGGTTTTGTGGACTTCAGTCTGGGGAATCTAGGGGGTTCTTCAATGCAGCCATCAGTAATGGTGGAGAAGCTTCCCTGAAATACAATTTGTTTCCCACTCCCAACCTCCCTCTGCAGGAGAATTTTTGGTGCGTTCCAGGCCATGCTCTCTGTTAGGAACCTTCACAGGAAGCTAGCTGTGTTATACCCAGCCAGATCATTGGTCCATCTAGCTCTGCATTGTCTATACCAGGATAGGGAGCGTGTGGCCCTCCAGAAGCTGTTAGACTCCAACTCCAGTCATCCCTGACCCTTGGTCACACTGCCTGGGGCTGATGGGAGCTGTAAGCCAATAGAGGGCCCCAGGTTGGGCAGGTTGGTCTGCAGTGACTGACAGGGCTCTCCTGGGTCTTCACATGTTCTACTTGGATTTGCTGAGGATTGAACCCGGGACCTTCTGAGTGCAAAGCATGGCTTCTTCCACTGTTCTGCAGCCCTTTCCCAGCTCATAGGGCAACAGTAAAGTCCAAGAGATATCACCACTTTTCCATACTTACTGAATGTGAAGGCAGATCAAGATCTGCTGGGTGATTTGCTATAGCTCAGCAATGGTTTTTGATGCCCAACTGCTTAACTCTAGCAACTGCAGCAAAAAGGCTTCCCTTTCAATTAAGCATGTTTGAGGGAAACCCAGGAGCAGACTTTTGTGCAAAATTCCTGGGCTGAGCATGTGTTCAGAAGCTGGTCTGCAGCTCATAACTACTATTCTGGCACCTGTTGGCAATCTTCAGGGGTCTGGAGTGATGATGACCCAAAAGCATATCCTACAAACTAGGAAGCAGAGCCCACCCTTCCTCTAGAACAGGTGAGAAGGGGCCTGTGTGACTTTGGTTCTTGTTGGCCTGGCTCCAAAACCCATCACTAGTCAATGGCCAGTGATGTCTAGAAACATCTGGAGCACCATGGGTTCTTCTTCCCTGGCCTAGGCCATGGATCAGAATCCTGCACCTGTAGCAGATGTGCAAGGGTCTTTTAGCAGGCCAGCTAATGTGGAAAGCTCTCTCTGAAGGTAGACATTCTGACAACCACAAGCACATCTTTATACAGAGCAGTATGAACACATTTGAGCAGACCCATTTTTTGCCATATTCTATTGATAATGCACTTTTTTTACTACAACTCCCATCAGTCTCAGCCACCAAGGCCAATAGTCAGGTAGGATGGGAACTCTAGTCCAACAACATCTGGAGGGCACCACATTGGCTACCCCAGGAGTAGATGTATCAACCAAGGATCTAACTCAGAAAAAGGCAGATTTTGATGTTCATGAACTTAGGGATCCTCCAATTAATTGGACAGTATTTTCAGAACTGTATGCACAGCAGGCCATTGTTATATTTGAGGTAATTTGCAGTGGGCTACCATGCAACATCTTGCAGAGGCAGTTGACAGAAATCAACATGTCCAGGTTCCAGCTCAGTGGAGGGACCTGCTCTCAGGGAAATGACCACTCAGCTCAGACAAATAATCTGAATTTAAAAAATGGTGAGAGGCAGGAATATCAGCAAGACTTGATAATCAAGTAGGGGTGTGCCACTCATGCCAAGATTGTCTGCTTGCCAATTCAAAAAACATAGCTCTGTCCATTGGATTCAGATGCAGACACTGGTATGCAGAACATGCCTGGCATTGTGAGATCGTCTACCAGCTCGCTAAGACTTTCTGTGATCCTTGCAACATCTGGGAAGCATCTGTTGCTCATGGCATTTTTTAGTAATGCGATCAGTTGGAATTTTCAGGTTGGGAAGCCAAAGTAAGTCTTCTTTACAAAGGCCAAGAAATTGTGATATTGTTTAATGCTACGAGCAGGGGGCCCATTAGGGAGTTTGTGTTTTAGTGTTTCAGGTGATTATTCATTTTCTTCAGGCTCCAAATAGCTCCTGAAAACCATGTGTTTTTCCTCAGTGTTAATAAAAGCCTAAATGATTCTTCATTAAGAAGGCCATTAAGGATCCTGCCGTTTCTTCGAAGCTCATTAGAGGGGTATTCTCGCCACTAAATTATCACATTGGAATTTTATAGAAGTCTGGGCAAAGATGCCCCATTGTGATTAATTCATGATAGATTCTCCCCCTTCCTTCCTTCCTTCCTTCTTTATGGCTGAATCCTTCTAATTTCCCAAGCTTCAGCTATTGCAGGATTCAACATGGATCTACCAGTTCTAAAGAGATTTCCAGGGCTTGCTTTGCACCACCTATCAATGCTCGAATGTTACACTGCCCCCCCCCCCGAAATTAAGGCTGGAATCCTGTACCCATTTGCTTGAGTGATATGTTATCATCAATCAATCAAGTAATTAAATTTGTATACTGCGCTACACCCACAGGTCTCAGGGTGGTTCACAACATTAAATCACAATATAAAAGCCAAAATACATAATAAAAACAAAAACAAGAGCAACCCGATAATCCCCCCTCCCCAGCACATTTTAAAATCAGCCAAATTCATGGAGGATAAGGCTACCAATGGCTCTGTTCTCCCTCCCCTGTTGGAGGCAGTATGCGTCTAATAATAATAATAATAATAATAATAATAATGAATTTTTATTTATACCCCACCCTTCCCAGTTCAGAAAACCGGGCTCAGGGCGGCTAACAACAAATTTAAAACACTTAATTGTAATACAACATAAAAACAGCATAACATACAGTATAAAAGCATGAATAACAATAAAATTCAAAGTTCAAACATCAATTTGGGGGAAATCCACCCAATACACATTAGATTTTCACCAGGGCTAGCTGGCTGAATTAGTCCTACTTGGGCCAGCGAGGAGGCCAGGGGAGAATTAGACGTGGGGTCTCAGAGTGGGTAATCTTGATAAAAGGGGAGGAGGAGGGAAGAGAAGAGAATTATAGTTGCTGGGAATCAAAATGTAGGGAGTGCTGTTGTACTAAGTTCCTGCTTGTGGGTGTCTCATGGGCATCTAGTTGGCTACTGTGAGAACAGTGTGTGTGTGTGTGTGTGTGTGTGTGTGTGACCAGATGGGTCTTTGCCCTGATCCAGCAGAGCTCTTCTTACATTCTGAGAGCATGCCCTATTGAGCTCATCAGGCCTTACTCCTGAATGGGCATGCAATGAAAGTTGCAACCCTCCTAATAAGAAAAGCTCTGATCTTTTCTGACCAATTACCTTTTGTGAGCTTGGAATGTCACTGCAGTGATATTACATTTGATTAAAATTTTGTATTTGTAGGGGAGGAAGAAGTAGTGGAGGATTCTCCCACTGTTCATTGGGTTAAAGGTAAAGGGACCCCTGACCATTAGGTCCAGTCGTGACCGACTCTGGGGTTGCGGCGCTCATCTCGCTTTACTGGCCGAGGGACCAGCTTCCGGGTCATCCCTACTTTAAAAGCAGACAAGATGCAGATGCCCTGGAACTGTTCCTTCTTGCTGTCATTAAACCAGCAAAACACCGAGTTTATTGCCAGTAGCAACAGCTTTATAACTAGAAAGGTGGTATTATCTGCTTTTGCACATCAATGGTCTCTCGACCCTCCCCCCCCCAATATGTACTAGATTGTTCAATGATCAATGACCGTATAGATCTTGGCATTCTGTGCAGTGTATATCAAACGATCATTTTCGTTATGACCCATGGCCCAAGGAAATGAATTCTATCTATCAATCTGAGAAATTAAGCCTTGGCTGTTTCCGTGACTGCACAAACAGAAGCCTCCAATCAATTCTTTCTCTTCCACGCTGTCTTTCTGACTACAGAGGAAGGACTTTGGCTTGCTTTTTAGGCAGCCCTCTGCAAAAGGCTGAACTTGACCCGTACAAAGTCACCTGGTAGCCACCTGGCCAAGTTAGGAATTCAAACTCAAGCCTCTGCTCTGTATACTGTTGTGTGTCTTATTTTGAGCTTGAGAGTTACTGAAATTGGGATTGGGGTGACCACAAAAACAGTGCTGCTGCTAACATTTCTACCAAGAAAAATGCAGGGTCTAGCCATCACTATAAGATATGCACATAAATACCCTCCTATAATATTTATTGAACAACATATATAGGCCATTTCATCAAGAAAAGAGGGGGGGGAATCCTTTTAGTGGTTTACATAAAACAGTGTAAAACATTCATATAAAATGCTGACAATATTGTCAAACTTTAAAACTAAGAATACCTAATAAAATAATCCAAAGTATTGGGGACCTAACAGAATTTAAGAAGCCCTATACACAAGAAAATTGTATATCTTGCTAAAAAAAGTTTTAAGCAGGCACTGAAAACAATACAACAAAAGCTAATAGGTAGGGAGGTTGGGATTTCCTGTAAATAGGTTGGGAGAGTAGATGCTGCAACACTAAAAGATCGATTCTGCACAAATTTGGAACAAGCATATATATGTTAAAAGTGCAAGTTCCACAGATCAAAGCAGCCAGAATGTAGGGAGTGAAGTGATTTATCAAGTAAACTGGTCCCAAGCTGATAAGGGCTTTATAGATTAATAGTAACACCTTGAATTTGGCCTGGTAACACATTGACAGCCAATTAAGATCACTGAGCAAAGGTGCAATATGCTGATAGGATCTCACTTGTGTTAGCAATCATGCTGCAGCATCCTGCAACTAACTGTAGTTTCTGGACCAACTGCAAGGGAATCCCCACATATGGTTTATTGCAGTAATCCAGTTCAGAAGTTGGCAATGCCTGGACTATTGTGGTTGAGGGATATTCTTGCAGGATAATTCCACATGTCCAAATTCTGTGTGCTAGTCCATTTTTCTCAGACTGTTTCAATTCAGGCCCCCCACTTTTTTAACCCTTCATCCAACTGGCAGCCAACTCTTTGGCAAGGAGAAAGCAGAATCCTTGCACATGGCTTTATTTGTGCATCTCACTGCAGTGTGCCTAAAAATCTGTTGACCAGAGCAGTAAATGACCAGAGCAGTATTAGAAGAGAACTAGAGTAGGGATGCGGGTGGCGCTGTGGGTTAAACCACAGAGCCTAGGACTTGCCAATCAGAAGGTCACGGTTCGAATCCCCGTGACGGGGTGAGCTCCTGTTGCTCGATCACAGCTCTTGCCAACCTAGCAGTTCGAAAGCACATCAAACTGCAAGTAGACAAATAGGTACCGCTCTGGTGGGAAGGTAAATGGCATTTCTGTGTGCTGCTCTGGTTCACCAGAAGCGGCTTAGTCATGCTGTCCACATGACCCGGAAGCTGTACGCCGGCTCCCTCGGCCAATAAAGTGAGATGAGCGCCACAACCCTAGAGTCGGCCACGACTGGACCTAATGGTCAGGGGTCCCTTTACCTTTACCTAGAGTAGGGTATTTCAGGCTCCCTCCTAAAACTAGACAGCATGGGAAGGAGGAAGTTTTTCCTAGAGCCAATTTTTTTTCACATGTTCCTTTCCTTTTCACCACATCTATGCTTAGCATAGTAGCATTGCTGGTTTCAATCCAAAATTTTTCATACTGGTGAAAGAAAATGCTACTGACTTTGGCTGTTGCAAGATTCTCTCTCTTTCTCTTTCAATTCCCTCCCTCCCCCATTTCTCATACTCCCCCTGCCAGGTGGTTCCATCCTGTACTTGAGAACCTCTGACGTCATTTCTTTTGAAAGGATGGATTCAGCTTTTTTGGAGGGCCACTCCCATGCTGAAAGGTACTTGTTTCATGATGTGCCTGTATGAATGAGGTTCAAAGAGGCAATTGAGTGAATGCAGCCTCAGGAGATCAAAGGGGAAATATGCAAGGGAGTCAAGGATCTCACCAATAGTTCTTCAGGTGACTTTCCAGGGACATATACTCCGGGAATAAAATGAGAATGCAGTGCGTGCAAGAGGGGGGGGGGGACCTAAGGATGGCTTGTGAATTTCTAATGCCTTTTCTCTGTGTGTAAATGGTGACACAAACACCCACTTGAGAACACTTTAAACAATAAATAAATAAATAAATAAATAAATAAATAAATAAATAAATAAAATTTGTTCCTGTAACTGGCTCAGAACTCTGGAAAAGTGCCCTGAGAAAAGTGAGCAGGAACCATGCACTGTCCATGGTGCTGAATCTTGTTCTTGGTCCTGAAAGCCCCACCTCCACTCATCTCAGCCAACAAACATGTATCCTTAGAGATATCTGTGGTGCGCTGCAGCTATGGGAGCCAGATAGCATGGTTGTCCATCAGAAGTGGACACAGCGTGACGTGTGACTCCTTTCATACATCAGTCAGATCATTTAAAAGGGACATTGGCCAAACACAACAGAAATGGAACAGGAGAGGGGAGAAGTCACACTCTCACAAGCTCACAGACCCACCTTTAGAGATTGCTAGACTGTGTTGGAGAGTCTTCTCAGTGTCTTCTGTAATGCAATCCTACACACAGTTACCTGGGGATAAGTTACATTGAACTCAAAGGGACATACTTTGGTGGTGTCATGTACATGATTGCACTACAGAAACAGGGATGGGGAAGCCATAGTCCTCCATATGTTGTTGGATACCTCTTCCCATCAGCCACAGCCAGCTTGCCCAGTAGACAGGAATCATGGGAGTTGGAGTCTAACAGCAATTGGAAGGTCACAGGTTCCCCTGCTACAAATGGATTTATGCTTTAAGCAAAGACAGGACTTGGGGTCCTTTTGGTGGTATACTGTAGAATGCATCCACTTCTTCTATTATTTGTTTTCTTGCACTGGCAAACTCCTTCTGACTTGAGTTATGTTAGATCAATATTTCCAGGTGGTAGCAGAAGCAGAGTGGATAGGAGGAAGAAACATAAAAGTTGTTTTGCTGACCCCTGACATTCCTTTATGTGGGTTAACACAACAGAGCAAGGTATCAAAGGTATGGAGTTTGTGGCCGGGAGAAAATAGAGACCTGAAGGGACTCAGAGACAAATATCAGAATTGCTCACGCCTTCTCCTGTTTCCCTTTTAAGCCTATGGAAACAAAGCAGATCCTGGAGAAACACAGAACACACAATTATGCTATAATTTTTCCAGCAAGTATTAAAATCTCATTTTATGGTGCATTATATACTTGGCCTCCTGTACAATCAATGACCACAAATGATGTTTGTCTCCTGCAGCCATATCTGGGGACGCAGCAACCGATAATCCATCTGGCTGAAGAGCAGAGAGCAGAAAGGCTGTTGCCGCACAGTTATTTACACCCACACCAGAGTCTGGGAGAAATTAAGTGCATTAACTGGGCTGACGGGCTCTCTTCAGAATGGGGCTTTAAACTGTATTGATGTGGTGCTAATAGGGGAAGCTGTTTGTCTTCTCTACACTGCAACTCTTCAGCTGATGCCGCCAGGAAGGCAGGAGGAATGGCTGGCCTCCTCCAGATGATTTAGTCCAGTAGAACCACAGAGCTTCAAAGCCTGATTAGAAAATTAGGAGTTGTAGGATCAGGTTGGCTATGTTGTCACACATTCCAGAACCACCACCCCCTGCTAGTTTGGGGACCCAAACAATGTTGGTGCATGCCATGCCATGTCTTGGCCAACATACCAACTCTAGCAGTGTCCTTGAGTCAGGGGTCCTTGAATCCTTGATTCTTTCTTTCAAGATATCATTGAGCTTTGTGCACCAATAAAACTGTTGGGTTTGGAACTTAACAGGTTAAGAAGTTCCCATGATGCCTCAGCATTCTGACGTCAGCTTTAGAAGCTGGGAGGAGTCTGGGAGGAGTTTTCGTTTCTGTTCCCCTCTGGGTCTCTAAGGGAAGAGGTCGCAGTTTTTTGTCATGGCTGCTGTGAGCCCAGGAGATTTCCTGGGGAAAGTCGGAATAAAGGACTGATAAATAGACAAACCGGGCTCTGTGTGTTTGTCGGAAGCTAAGTGGAAGCTACGTGACAGTTTCACCGCTGTGTTTAACTCTGCTGAGGCGTGACTGGAGAGCTACTGGAGACGGAGCTGAGTGGCGCAGCTCGGAGGAAGCGCGCCGGGCATAAAGAGCTAATTGTGGATCGTAAATCAATTAGCGGGGGTCACGCCAAACCAATAAATCAATTCAACAGGTTATGGGTGCTTAATCACCGATCGTAAAAGTGTCACAGGAACGCTTTGAAGTGCCGGAATGCGTTTGAAGTCGCTGGCAGGAGTTTTTGCCTGGTGTTAAGAGGCAAAAGGAGAGCTGCGGAGCTCAGAGCAGCTGAAAGACACTAAGTGGTTGCCTGTGCTGAGAGCTGAGTGCTGGGAGCTGAAGAGCAGCTGGAAAATCGTTTCTCCACGGATGGGTGCCGGAAGAGCTTGTAATCTGTGAGTACAGCTTGGGGCCCCTTGGGAGAACGGAAGACAATGGCCGGCAGCCAGGTCTTGGAGGACATTGCGTTTGAACAGCTCACTCTAAGAAGTTGGGCAAGGGCGTAAAGTCAGCAAGGGCTGTCTGGGAATGTGCTGGGATGTGCTGTGAAGCTTCAGCAGGAGGCCAGAGCCCTGAAGAAGTATTGAGAAAAGCCTAAAGATGGCTGCAGCCCCTGTTCCTGATGCTTTAGCCTCAAGGAGTGCTGGTGAGCAGATCGGGGGGGCGAAGGATTCCAAAGGCAAGTGTAAAGGCTTGTCCACTGTGCGTGCTGGAGTGGAATGTCAACAAAGCAGGTTCCCAGAAAGCCGCAGTGGGAGCCAGGCCAGAGGGGGCGGAGCTGGCAAGGAGTGCTTTTCCGGAAGAAGGAGGGCCAGGCCAGCTGGGAGGAGCCCCGGGCAGTGTTTTTCCACTGGAGTTCGTCGTTGCTGCCCATGGAGAGCGGAGACAGCTGGGCAGGAAGGTCCCAAGGTCAACCAGCTGAGTTCTCATGGGAATCAGTCTCGGAGAGGAGGCCAGCGTGGGAACGCAAGGGAAAGACGTGGCTCAGACGCTGGGGAGGGTTGTTTTCTTATCACTGCTTCTATGGCAACTGTGAAGAACAACTCCAGCCAGGACACGGTGACACGCTGGGTGTTGGATACTGCTGTTGGTCGTCACCTGCTAAGCGAGCCTGCTGGCAAAATGCGGAACTGCAGGGCTGTTTCAACAGGACACAACTGTGATGTTAGCAGACGGAATGAGAAAGTCGGTTTCTGCTGTGGCTAACATGTCTTTTTCTCCTTTACAGGAGGAGCTAGAGGTCTACGTTGGGGGGAAACAAGTGGCCAACGTGAAAAGGGGGCAGAACAATCTCTTTGTTCTGGAGTCACCTCTGGAGGGTGGTGGGAATGCTGGAAAAGCACAGGCGCAGTGTGCTAAGGTTCCCAGTCATGTGCAAAAGCTGCACAGGTGCACAAAAGGGTACAAACTCCGGAAATGTGGGAGGTCCCTAGGGTGCAGGGCATGCAAGGGTGCACAGGTACATGGTTTTCCCGGGTTTGGGAGGGTAGCCAAAGAGCCCTTTGAGCTCTTTGAGGCAGGTGGTCCAAAGGTTCAGGAAATGATCTTCTGTGGATATGATCCTGCAACCAATGGGTGGAAGTTTGCATACCCAGAGGGTGATCAAACCAAGCTGCTGGTCAGTAAGCAGGCTGAGTTCTGTGAACAGGATGAGTGTTCAAGACTCAGGGATAGTTCTGATTTTCTCTCAGAATGTCTGTCTGATTCTGAGGAGGAAAGGGAGCCAAAGGCTGATCCCGGTGATGGGGACCAGGTCCAGGATCAGGGTTCAGATCCCGGTGATGGGGACCAGGTCCAAGATCAGGGTTCAGGGCAGGTCTGGGCATCTCCAAAGGTTGTGAAAGGAGTGTCCAGGTGTGAGGCTTCATCTCCGGTTAGCGTAATGGAGAAAGCTCACAAACAGGGTGTCAAGTCAGAGGGGGAAGGATCTGACGGAGAAGACACAACTGCTGGCCCAAATGGGTCAGTAGGGTATCAGGTCACAAGTGCGTGGAAAAGTGTCGCACAGTGTGATTCTGGGAGTGTTGAAGGGGTTCAACAGGTGCCTGGGAAAGATGCCGGGAAGTGGCATAAGGCAAAGGGGAAGGTGTTGAACTCAACAAGGTCTTGTCAGAATGGTTCGGCAAGAGGGGGTGTTGGGTTTGGAACTTAACAGGTTAAGAAGTTCCCATGATGCCTCAGCATTCTGACGTCAGCTTTAGAAGCTGGGAGGAGTCTGGGAGGAGTTTTCGTTTCTGTTCCCCTCTGGGTCTCTAAGGGAAGAGGTCGCAGTTTTTTGTCATGGCTGCTGTGAGCCCAGGAGATTTCCTGGGGAAAGTCGGAATAAAGGACTGATAAATAGACAAACCGGGCTCTGTGTGTTTGTCGGAAGCTAAGTGGAAGCTACGTGACAGTTTCACCGCTGTGTTTAACTCTGCTGAGGCGTGACTGGAGAGCTACTGGAGACGGAGCTGAGTGGCGCAGCTCGGAGGAAGCGCGCCGGGCATAAAGAGCTAATTGTGGATCGTAAATCAATTAGCGGGGGTCACGCCAAACCAATAAATCAATTCAACAAAAACTATTTATTTGTTTCAGTTGCGTCCCTGTGTCTGTGACTATCGGTGGTTGTGCTGTGCTCCCTGTTCCACTAGCTCTAAAGTTATAACACTGCATGGTTAAGTTTATAAAATTATGCATGGTGTAAGAGAAAGGAAAGCTTTTCTCCTTCTTGCCTAACACCATCACTTGTGGACCTCTAAAGAAGCTGGATGTTGGAAGATTCGGGGCAGATAAAAGATAGCCCTTCTCCACACTGTGCATAGTTAAACTATGGAACTCACTCCCACAGGAGGCAGTGATGGTCACCAATTTGGATGGCTTTAAAAGAGGACTGGACAGATTCATGGAGGGTGAGGTCCATCAATGGCTACTAGCCATGATGGCAATGTTCCACCTCCATGGTTGGAAGCAGTAATGTTTCTGAATAAAGTAAAAGGTAAAAGATAAAGGACCCCTGGACAGTTAAGTCCAGTCAAAGGCGACTATGGGGTTGCAGCGCTCATCACGCTTTCAGGCCAAGGGAGCCAGTGTCTGTCCACAGACAGCTTTTTGGGCCATGTGGCCAGCATGACAAAACTGCTTCTGGCACAACAGAACACTGTGATGGAAACCAGAGCACACAGAAACACCGTTAACTTCCTGCCACAACGGTACCTATTTATCTACTTGCACTGGTGTGCTTTCAAACTGCTAGGTTGGCAAAAGCTGGGACAGGGCAATGGGCGCTCACACCGTTGCGGGGATTTGAACCGCCGACCTTCCAATTGGCAAGCCCAAGAGGCTCAGTGGTTTAGAACACAGCGCGACCCACATCCCTCCCAATGTTTCTGAATACTAGAAACCGTAGGAAGGTAGAGTGCTTTTGTAAGATCAAGATGAAGGACCAGCTGGGCCATTGACCTGATCCAGTAGGCTCTTCTTAAGTTCTTGAGATCTTGTGCAGCTGATGAGAAATTGTGAACCCTGATTGAAGGACACATCTAGCATTGCTGCATTGATCAGGACTTTGCATGATGGCTGGATTCCTGAATTAACCTTGACATAACACATTCTGATGTTATGGACCAGTTGAACACTGGCTGGCTGGCAGTTCTGCTGCCTCACTTGATGTGTTGCCTTGATTAGCATGAAGGTGGATTTGCCAGTAAGCATATGGACACACATTTTCAACTGCAAGGCTTTAGGTTTTGCAGTGGTATTGCATCATCATTGACCGCAGGTTTGATCTTTCATTGGCGTCAGTCACACTGGTGAAATAATCCTGCCCCCTGCCCTGGAAGGCACAGTTTGATCAAAGTTCATAACCAAATTCCTCTAATATTTATACTCCTTAGATTCCCCCCCCCCAGTCTCGCAGTTGCACAAGAAACCAACTATAAATTGTTTTCTTCCACCCCCTTGGAATGTTTTAGGTGAGAAGTAAACATTGATCTTTCCTTGATGTTAGTTCTCTGTTCTTGGCACAAAAATGTATCTCTTGTACCAGACAACTAAAATATGATTGGATGCTGTCTCTTACACAAGAAGCCATGCTTTAGAGAAACATGGAGTTCTATTATCTAGTTCTGTGGTCTTGACAGAGAATTGTGGGCGACTAACAGCAGGGCTGGTGGAAATGTTACCCCCATAAAGAAACAACCAACCAATAGACTTTGCCCTTGTAGTATGAATACACCCAATACAATATATCGTATAATTCTGGACTGCTCTCTCCTTGAAACTCTTTGGAGAGACTTACTGGGACTCCCTTGAAGCTCAAAGTATCTACTTGCAAAGAATCTGTGATCCAATATCTAATGAGGGATGAAATTCCCAAAACTGCTGAGATTATGTCAGGATACTTAGTCAAGATTTTAAAAGTTAAATTTAAAACTACTTAATCTTAATGGTGGCTACTGAGTCTTTTATGTTATATGTTTATGTGTTTAATATGTCTAGACTATTTATGTTTTATGGATGGTTTTTATTGTTTAAATTATGCCAATGAACAGAAAAAAATGAATGAATGAATAAACAACCTTTGCAAAAAGTCACATATATCAGCAATGCCTTGGTTCCACAGGCCCGTCAGAAGCTAGTTTGACACCAGGTCAATTTCTATCTGAGCTGTTCTGTCTAGCTCAGAATTGTCTATTCTGACTGGCAGTGAACTTAAGAGTCCTGCTGGATCAGCCGAGTGGCCTATCTAGTCCAACTTCCAGTTCTCACAGTGGCCAAACAGATGCCCATGTGAAGCAGATCATCTGTCTCTCAGAGGCATACTGCCTCTGACGGTGGAGATATAACAGAGCCATCATGACTTGTAGCCTTATCCTCTTCGACATATTCTCAAGGACCCTAAGCACCCAATCCTTTAAACTAGGGATAGGACCTGGGGCTTTCAGCATGCGAAGCATACACTGTACCTCTGAACAATGCCCCCTCTCAGCTTTGTGAAAGGGCTGTCTGTGGTGAAGACACAGCCCAGGATAGTGGCACTTAACCTGAATTGTGCAGGGACCCAAATCTTGCATGGACCATTGGTCCATCTAGTCCAATAATGTCTACTCTGACTGGCAGCAGATCTCCAGGGTCTCAGGCAGAGAAGGATCTTCCCCACTGCCAAATATCTGATCCCTTTAGCTAGAGATGCCAGGTACTGAACCAGAGACCTTAGAAGCAAAAGGAGAGCATGGGTGGTAGAACATGAGCTCTACTACTGAAGGATGGTTCCTCCCCTAAAAGTATGGCCCTTGCTTTCATAGAATCATAGAATTGTAGAGTTGGAAGAGACACTGAGGATCATTTAGTCCAACCCCCTGCAATGCAGGTACTGTATATGCAGCAATCCCATGCGGGGATTGAACCTGCAACCTTGGCATTATCAGCACCATGCTCTAACCAACTGAGCTTTTGCCCTGTAACAAGGATAGACTGGTTCCTCTTTTGCTCTAGATGGAACAGTTCTAAATGACCACCCATTCTCAGCCGCTGTGTGAAGGAGAAATTCATCTAGTTTGAATTTTGTGGCAGATGTACCAAACTTGCACTTTTTGAACCAATATGCGAAGAGCTCTTCTGTGAAATTCACACTTCTCTGAATTTTGTGATGCAGTTCTCCAGTCGCAAAATGCATACAAAATAGATGTATTAGTGAAAAGTGCCTGCAGAAACATGTGCATTCTTGAAAATAGCATACAAAGATGCATTCTTTTTTCTCTCTTTTTGGAGAAAAGACATTTCTTTATTTAAGCATTACAAACACATACAGCTTATAAATCCACATCAAAATGACGCGTTAAAAGTATGTAACACTAAACTGAATAATATAAAAGGTTGCATATTTTCTTTACTCTTAAAAAATATTTTTATTGATTTTACCACCCCTCTCAGGTCTACCCAGCTACCTCAATTTAAACCATCCCAAGGTGCTGTTCCACATTTGTCCATGTGCACTGAGCAGATGAAAGCCATGTTCTTTTGTTGTAGCATATATAATAAAACTTGACCAGAGGGCATAAAACTTGTCAGAAGTGTGTTCTTTTCTCCATGCTCAAATTTCCTGTTTCAAGCATTGGATGAATGCCAAGGTCCAAATTTGAGTGGTCCATTCTAGCAACATGTTTCCAGCCAGGTTTCTCCAGTGCTTAATGATGCTTAGTTTAGCTGCCACAATTAGGCACACAATCAAATGTTTGTATAACAGTGAGCTTATCCACTCCATTTGCCCCTTCACTTTCCCTGGGGGAAACTCAATCTTTAATGCTGCATTGGAACAAATGGCAACTGGGTTTTCTGCAGATTGCCGCTTGTTCCGATCTATCAGAAGGAGTATCTCCAGCTCCCCTGTTCAGCCCGGATACCGAGGTCCACCTCCGAGGGCCTTCTGGAGTTTCCCTCACTGTGAGAAGTGAAGTTACAGGGAACCAGGCAGAGCACCTTCTCGGTTGTGGAGCTGACCCTATGGAACGACCTTCCTTCAGATGTCAAGGAGATACATAACTATGTAACTTTTAGAAGACACCTGAAGGCAGCCCTGTATAGGGATGTTTTTAACGTTTGGTGTTTTATCATGCTTTTTTATTTGTTAGAAGCCACCCAGAGTGGCTGGGGCATTCAAGTCAGATGGGCGGGGTACAAATAATAAAATTGTTATTGCTGTTGTTGTTGCCAAAGGTCAGGTTTTCTGGGGGAAAGTGGTGGGGCAAAGGCAAAATGCTCAGACTTGTGCTTTCTAGGCATGGGACAAGAATAATTGAGGATAATCCCAGTGTTTCAGAGTCAGAATCAAAAATAGAAAGAAGTTTAGGATCAGGTGAAAGTTTCTGAATGGTTGTGCATACAATTTCTTGAAACACATTTCGTCAAAACAAAGGAGGACCACCTCATCTCTAGAGCCTAAAATTCTGCAGAGTCACTGCGGATAAAAAGGTTGTACATTTTCTTGCACATAATCCATTTTTCTATAGTTGGAGTTCTTGTTTGTTTCCAGTGTTCTGAAATCAGCCCATCAGCAGCTGTTAAGAGATGTGATATTATTTCTATACCTGCTGGCTTCACTGAATCTTTAATAAAGCCAAAAAAAGGGGGAGAGGGATTGCTTCCATGCATAAATATTGTTATGAGTTGAAGGGCGTCAGTCTGGATTATGCCCTATGCTCATTTCCAAACCTGTGATCCTGTGTGTGTTCAGAATGCATAAGAGTGATCTTACCAAACCAATTCCTTTGTCTAGGGAATGGTTTCGGCTGGCTTGTTAAGTACCGCAATTTACAAGTCCAAAGAGGTTGCCATAGAGACAAATGGGTGTGAGCTGAGCTGGAAGCTGGAGACACAGATATATGCCATGCTCTCTGTTTGTATTGTGCTGGACTTCAAGGTATTATTGCCTTGAGCTACTCCATCCTATGCTCAGGTTGCCTATATGTGTAAATAAAACCATATATCTTAAAGACACTGCAGTCTCTGCGGATCTTTTCTGAGGGAACTGAACCCTCAGGAGTCTCTTGCTGCTTGGTAATCAGGGTGTAACAATATTACACAAGGCACAATGGAGTACACAAAATGTGTATATGTGGAAATGTGTTTGAAAAGAGGTATGAATTTTCATGCAGCCTTAAAAAAAAATAGCAGTGGAGATGGGGTGAACAGAACTTAAGATTCAGAAAACTCACTCAGCCACCCAGTCAGGCTCTCCAGGACATGCATTCTCTCTGCAAAGGTCGGCAAGGCCTTGTCAGCTGTTCAGAGTCTAATGTAAATTTCCTGGATGCTAATCTTCTAATTCTAACCAGGGGCAGGCTTTGGGTGTCTCAGTCCTGGAAGAGACACAGATATGAGTGTTTCCATCAGCGTCAGCAGTAAGGCTCCATAATGGGAATGAAAGAAAAGAAACAGCCAAAACAATATTCAAGTTCTTTCTCGGGTTTTATATCAAGCCGGGGAGAAAAAGAAGTCAATAGAAGGCACATCTCCCTCTTCATTGAGACTTAATTAGATGTTATTTGTGAGGCACAGCAAGAGCTTTGGATGAAAAGATGATCACGTCACATGAAGCGCAGTCGTTAATACTGCTATTCAGTGGAAGAGATGCACAAAAATCTTTGGAGAACACAGTCAAGACCCAGGCAGAGCATTGTTTCTGCGAAACGTAATGCCACATTTCTGCTTTGGGTGACTTTTAGACTGGCTCCATCCAGTGGCAGAGAAAGCTGATCTGGTGCCTGGGGTGGTGCGTGTGCCCTGCACCCAGGGGCAGGGAAAGCTGGGACAGGATGCTCTGCGGGGCCTCCGAGGAGTCTGCCTGCCTCCTCCCACTCAGCCACCTTACAGCGGAGGGGGAGGTGGTGGGTGGACCATTTGGGGGAAGCCTGTGGGCGCTCAAGTCACTGCGTCACTCCCAGGAGAGACGCATGGCTTGGGTGTGCTGCGGGCCCCGTGGTGAGTGCTGCCTAGCATTTTGTCACCCCCCTCAGTGGTGACACCCGGGATGACCCCCTGCACCCCCTTCCTCTGCCCCTGGCTCCATCCACTTATGGAGAGCTCTAGTCAAATGGATCCCAAAGTGGGTGGTACTGCTCCTTAGGGGAGGCACTAAGAGGCAAGGTGGCAGCAGGGAGGCGTTGGGGTGTAAATGACTATCGGGCTTGAAAAATCTTGTATCACTGGATCAAGTTCATCAATTTTGTTGAATTAATTGAATTAAGTAGTTTTAATTGGATTTTGAATATCTGTGCAATTAATTGTTACCATTTTGAAATGTATTGTATCGGTATTTTCCTTAGTGGGTTGTGCAAGTCGCTATTCTGAATAATGATTTTCATAGCAGAGGGTAGCAGGCACTGGGGATGAGTTCATGGAAGCAAAAGTTTGGGAACCACTGCTCCAGTCCTTCCCCATGTCTCTTCCTTATTTTCAGACATGACTGCGATACTACCTTTTTGTGAGACCCACCTTGATTCCATGCTATGTTCCCTTGGAGGTTTTGAAGGCTCCCCTTGGAGGGCAGACTTGCTTTCCCTCACAGGTGATCACAGCCTTGAATTGTCATACAGTGGTACCTCTGGATGCGAATGGGATCCATTCTGGAGCCCCGTTCACATCCTGAAGCGAACACAACCCGCATCCGTGCATCTGCGCATGCGCGGGTCACGATCTACTGCTTCTGCACATGTGCGTGATGTCATTTTGAGCATCTGCGCATGTGCGAGCAGCGAAACCCACAAGTAACACACTCCATTACTTCCGGGTCACGGCGGAGCGCAACCTGAAAATGCTTAACCTGAAGCTACTTCAACCCGAGGTATGACTATATTTGCTTTACCCTGATTTATGGCCTCACTGTCAAGAGCCCAGTCCAGACTGAGATCTAGAGGTTGCACCAGAATGTCCAGTATTTTGCAGCAGGGATTCAAGGGCATGTTAGGTTTGCACATTTAAAGTGGATTAAAGCACCCTGTTGCAACTAATACACTTAAAAGAAACAACAACTGGAATTTTTGTGGTTTGGAAAGTGATGTGGAAATGCATTGAAAAGTGTGGGATGGATGAATGATGAACAGGAAGACATGTAAATATGCCACACGCAAAAAATCAGGATGGATGCTCATTATCATATAGCCACTCTGAAAACAAATAAGAACAAATGCTTAAGAAAGACTGGGCATAGCTTAACCAACATATGTAAGCAGATCAGGATGAATGCTAAATTAAGAAGTGGTTTTAAGGAATTCCGCTGCCCTTTGGAAAGGGTATGGCATGTTTATATCTCAGGCTTTTGTGTGCATTGGTGCTAGGGCTGCCTTTAGCTTCAGAATCAGGAAGAGAGGTTGATGGTATCAGTGTCTGTAATGGACAAACTGTATGTGACCTCTTGAGTGGTTAGGTCAGGCACAAATGAAGCTGACTTTTTGTCCTTGCCTGGTCAACAAGGCAGGGCTTTCTGCCTCCTGAACTGTTAGTCCCAGCAACAGAGTTCAGAGACCTGAAGATGGAATATTATGCACTTCAGGTCTGGTTCCAATTACTGTTGTCCATGTTGCTGATTTGGCCCTGCCAATCACAAGCCTAAATGCAGAGGGGAGTCCTGGCTACGCCCATAAACATGTCCTGAAAGAAGAAGAAGAGTTTGGATCACTACCTGAAGGAGTCTCAAAGTGGCTAACATTCTCCTTTCCCTTCCTCCCCCACAACAAACACTCTGTGAGGGGAGTGGGGCTGAGAGACTTCAGAGAAGAGTGACCAGCCCAAGGTCACCCAGCAGCTGCATGTGGAGGAGCGGAGACGTGAACCCGGTTCACCAGATTACGAGTCTACCGCTCTTAACCACTACACCACACTGGCTCTCAAAGAAGGTGCGGGATGAACCAAGGAGGTTTTGGACAGAGCTGGCTTGACGACAATGGCCCATGCTCAGGTAAACGCCCAACTGGATTGCTGTAGCTCATTATACCTGGGGCTGCCCTTGAAGACTGCTTCAATTCATACAGACCGTGGCTGCTGGAATTTGGACTGGTGCAGGTCAGTTCAACCAACATCACACTATTTCTAACAAAAACACCTGAAGGGGCACCTGTCAACCTGCCTGTTCTTTCAGATCTGTCCCTGTACCTTCTCCATGATGTCCCACCAGATGTATGTATGAAGTTCATCTACAACACACACACACACACACACACACACACGGGGGGGAGAGAGAACATATGCAGAAACAGTATGGTGCAGTGGTTAGAGGAGAAGCAGGAAACCTGAAGCCTTCCAGATGTTATTGAACTAAGTTACCACCATCCCTGAGCATTGGCCATGCTGGCTGGGGTGGGTGGAAGTTGAAGTCCAAGGGCTTTGAGGGGGAGGCTTTGGGTGATGAACTTAGGTCAGGGAACCCCAGATTCAGATCCCCACAGGGTTAAGCTGGGCTAGTCACTGACTCACTGCTTTGAAAAGTTGTTGTGAAGATAAAGGGGGAGGGGGAAGAGTCATGTATGCCTTGCAGGGAAAGCTGGTGATACAGTAAATGTAATAATCAAAAAATTAATAATGATAAAAATATAAGCAAACCTTTATTTGTTCTGGTTCCCTTCCACTCATTTTGTTTATTCCTCCCCGCGGGTTACCGACCTTTAAAGTTAAGATCCTAAACGATTTGCAGTTATAGCTTGCACATCTACTGATTTATCTATTGTGAAGAGTGTATAAAGGCAATGAAGAAAGATTAAAATGAAAAAGAGGAGAGGGAGGCACTGGCGGAGGAAGAGGAGTGCGGGGGGAGTGCACCGCCCCCGGCAGCACGATTCCAGTGGGGTGCCATCGCGGCTGCCCCCCCACCCGTGCTGGGTGCCATACCCCTGCAAGTAGTGTGCCCTGCCCCTGGGATGCACACCAGCCCCACCCCCTCCTGCTCTCCGCCACTGGAGGGAGGGGAAAGAATCAGAAACACCCCCCTTTGTTGTAACTGAGCAAGTTCAAGGCTGACACTGTGATCTAAACCACAGAGACTAGGGCTTGCCAATCAGAAGGTCTGCGGTTCGAATCCCTGCGACGGGAATCCCGTTGCTCGGTCCCTGCTCCTGCCAACCTAGCAGTTCGAAAGCACGTCAAAGTGCAAGTAGATAGATAGGTAGCACTCCTGCAGGAAGGTAAACAGCGTTTCTGTGTGCTGCTCTGGTTCGCCAGAAGCGGCTTAGTCATGCTGGCCACATGACTTGGAAGCTGTCTGCGGACAAATGCCAGCTCTCTCGGCCTATAGAGTGAGATGAGTGTGCAACCCCAGAATCGTCTGCGACTGGACCTAATTGTCAGGGGTACCTTTACCTTTAAGCACCACTGAACTTAGTGGGAGTTCAGTTTCGTTTTCAAGGACTGTGCTGTTAGGCTGTCTTAAAGTTTCAGCTGTATTTTAATTTCCCTGTTTTTGCCTTTGTTCTTTGTAAAAAGAAGAAAGAAAACAGTTTCAATAAACAGTTGTGGACAATGAGCAGAACTAAGCCTGAGCAAGTGCAGACTCAGAACCATGACTGAATGAGTACTGAACTGGGACCACGGCAGACTGAATGCACAATGGATTCAGAGGGCAAATGCAAGCGTTAATTCAGTATTACAGCAGTCCTCTCACAGTGGAGTTTATTTGCTGTCTACATTTGTCGATTTGTACATCTTGGCTAGCAATATCCTATGCCCGCTTCCCTAGGAGTAAGCCATGTTGAACTTAATTGCCCTTGCTTTTGAGTAAGCATGCATAGGATTGTACTCTTAACTTGACTGAGCAATTGCTAGGTGTTTACCCAAGTGCTTTTTCAGGCAGCACAGATCAAGCCCCAATAAGCAGAAGGGGTGATGTACATTGATTTATTTCCTTGCCATCTAAAAGTTTCCAAGCATTCCCAACTCGGAAAAGCACACACCAGACTTTAACACATCCAGTCCCCAGTAAACAGCAGCCTTCGAGACAGCCTCTCCCTGCTTTCCTCCTCACCCCCACTTAGTGCCAAGTGACTGTTTTGATCCTGTCTAATGGTGCTGGTGCTAGTAGCTCTGCCTCTTATCAGGAGGCTCCTGCAAAAATTGCTTTCAAATTGTTTTAAAATTGGGTTTTTACTACCAAGCTTCCAAAGTCGAGACAGCCAGGCTCTAAATGAGAAAAGGGTTTAGGAAGGGATGGGTGGGAAGGAGGGGGTGAATCTGGGAAAGGGAAAGATAGAGATGAGACCCAGAGGACCACATGAGCTCCTAACGGCGCAGAAATGTAAAGGGAAATGTTAGAGCATCTCAGACTTGGCAGTCTGCATCAGACTTGGCTCCCAGGTGCTTAAGGCAAAGGAAGATAGGAGTGATCTGAAAGTCCTACTAAGTCCATTCACCTTTTATCTGGTGTACGGCGTTGCAGCCAGTCAGCCAAGCCTCAACAGTTTTCTGGCGTAGGGGGAAGGTACACTGCCTCTCCCCACCCCCACGTCACGGCCGGTCGTGTCATCTGTGTTGGGCACAGTCCCAGCCAATCTGCTGCCAGGGCAGGTTTGGCCATGGGCCATTTAATCTTGGCATGGCCGGCTGGCTCCCTCTTCCTTACCTCTTCGTCGGATCACCCTGCCCACCCACACTCTTGTCATGCTCTGCTCTGATATGACCTTGCTATGGCAATTGTTGGTCGCCATGTTGTTGGGGCTGGGTAGGATTTTTTCTCCACTTGGCAAATTGGCACTGGCCATTGGGTTTTCACCTACCTAGTAGCAATCATCACAACTTTTGTGAGGTTAGGCATTGGGTAAACTTTTGTTTGTTTGGAGGGGAGGTTGTTGCCTTCGCCTGCCACTCCTCAGTAAGGGTATCCGGTTAAAGGGAGTCTGAGGTGTGGATCCTGTCCAAAGTGTGGACATGGGCTAGGGCCATGTCACAACCCCCATGGGGACCCCTTGCGGCACCACTATCTGATGTAAGTTATAGGGCACCCCCTATCGGTAGTTTACGCTTCCGTGGACTCCCTGCAGACAGGCAGGAGTCAAGATACAGCCTGGCTTCACCCCAGTGCCTAAGCCAAACTGCTCGCATCTGCAACCAATAAAGTTGTGGCCTATTTGAACCCATAAACGAAAATATTCTGTCAGTGTGTTTTATTGTTCTCCGGGGAACTTTGTGGCTCAGGCGCCTTGACATACAAGTCTAAACCTCTCTGTTGTTTTGTGTGCACCCCAATCTCTGAGTGGTGAGAGACTCCAAGAGTGCTGCTGAAGGTCCATGGAGTAACTGTTTTGATTATGGCTACAGACTATGAGGGATGCGGGTGGCACTGTGGGTTAAACCACAGAGCCTAGGACTTGCTGATCAGAAGGTCGGCGGTTTGAATCCTCACAACAGGGTGAGCTCCCATTGCTTGGTCCCTGCTCCTGCCAACCTAGCAGTTCGAAAGCATGTCAAAGTGCAAGTAGATAAATAGGTATCACTCTGGCAGGAAGGTAAACGGCATTTCTGTGCACTGCTCTGGTTCACCAGAAGTGGCTTAGTCATGCTGGCCACATGACCCGGAAGCTGTACACCGGCTCCCTTGGCCAATAAAGCAAGATGAGCGCTGCAACCTCAGAGTCGGCCACAACTGGATTAATGGTCAGGGGTCCCTTTACCTTTACCTTTACAGATTATGAATGGTGGATTGCTCATTTAAAGCATTTAAACCAGCAAAGGTGAATTTAGATCCACAGAACTGGCATGTTTATAAGTGCCACACAATGGTCATTCTGCACTTGCAAGAAATTGATCCCTTAGTGTGGCAGCACCTACACTTAGGGACACTCGGCCCATTGATATCTAAACAGCTGTCACAAGGAAAATGGAGCAAGCTTGCTTTCTGCTGCTCCAGAAAGAAGGATCAGAACCAATGGATTCAAATTATGAGAAAGGAGATTCCAACTAAACATGAGGAAGAACTTGCTGACTGCAAGCGCTGTTTGACAGCGGAACTCATAAGGTGGGGCCTCTCATTCATTGGAGGTTTTCAAACAGAGGCTGGATAGCCATCTGTTAGGGATTCTTTAGCAGGGGGTTGGGCTAGATGACCATTGAGGTCCCCTCCAATTCTCCAGTTCTATGATTCTAAGGTTTTTTTTAAAAAAACTACTGACTTAATTTTTATATTTTTATATAACTTATTTCTAATGTTTGTTTTTTATTTGCATTTTTAATGAATGTTTTAGACAGGTGACTAAAGCTTGGTCATTTTGTCTGGTATATAAATTTAGTTAACCAAATAATGGCTAGATGGTGCTGTGTATAATTCTGGGTTATTGTTTAAGGTCATTGTGATTCTGGTCTACTACTGAATTGCACAAAACTGAAAATACTAATTGTGTCTTTTGTTTCTACCCCTGAATGGTATGTCTTGTTCATTAAATTTGCATTATCTTACATTTTTTCCTCGACATCTCACAAAGGAACCTTTGTTGAGGTTTTGGATGTATGCCCATGTAGTTAAACTATAATTGTTTGATTAAAAGGCAGACGTCTAATCAACAAAACTTAGCCCAAGGATCACGGACTGGCAGACAACAGCCTGTATCCAACCCTTGAGATTACTTTCCGTGTTCCTCAGAAGCCCTGCTAAATTTTGCAGAAGGCACCGTAAAATGTTTGTCCACAGTTTCACTCACAGATAGAAAGGGAGGGAGAAGGATTCATGTTGTCAGAGATGGAGATCTCCTACAATGTAATGCTACACCTCTCTCTTTTTCAATTTTGTAGATAATAGGTTGTATCCAATGCAGCACTAAGTTAAAAGTCTCTTAGCGATACGTTTTGCACCAGTGGAACCTTGTTGTGCAACAGAATGCATAAGCAGGTTGCTGGTAACGTTGGCTTTGTCCAGATCTTACAGCATAGTCATTTCAAGAGGGGCTTGTCACCCACAGCAGTGCTGCCAGCCTTCAGCCAGCCTGCCCAAGATGGCTCCCAGTCTTCCTTCTTCTTCCCAGAATTCTTGTCACCTCACCTCACACCCAGTTACCCTGGCAACTGTCCAAACCCCCAGTCACACCTCATGGCAAAGGGTGAATGACATTTCTCTTGCATTGCCAATGGCTCTCAATGGATCTGTATTGTTTCTTAATGGCCCCAGCTTGGCCGGGTCATTTTGCATAGGCAGCTTGTAATTCTCCCTTCACATCCCAAATAATCAAAATCCTAACATTTATTAATTTCCAGGGTTTAAGGGGTCCCCCCCAAGTCCACAACGGTATTTAAATTGGCCATTCCTGCCTTTATTTAGCTGAGAGCCCAGAGCTTGTGTTATAGGCAGGCTCAGGCTTTAAGAGTTTCTTTTCTGCCACAGGTTCAACCCAAACTCCCCACCCATCGTCTCTGACAACAGGGGCACAGTTTAAGCAAGTTTATAATGAGAGCCAAGCTTTCTCCCAACAGATGCCTTTGCAGTAATATCCTGAAGTGGCAAGTGAATGGAATAAATCAGCTTTTACTAACCCATAAACTCATAGAGGGGAATGTAAACCAATTTTGAGTCTCGCCGAGGTGCATTGAGATTTCACAGCGTGGCACAAAGCTTGAGTGGGTCCCAAAATTGCTCTCAAGCTACACAATCCATCTTTCTCTTGCGGGCTGCGGCCAGGAAGGCTGTCATTAACCCTGAAGTTTACGGAGCACACACAAACCTATTCACCTCCCTCCCCCGCCCCCAACACACAAATACTTTGGCACAAAGTCAGAGTACTTTATATATAGATAACAGCCAGGGTTCAGAAAGTTGCATATGTCCAGGAAAGAAGTTTATGCTCTTTCGGTGACAGTTTTGAGAGTAGACCCCGCCTTTTGAAAGTCCCCCAGGTTCACACATACAAAAGTCAGGTCAGCTTTCCATCACACTCTCCTGTCACACTGTAGTGTGAGCAAGATATAGAACCCAGAACAGGTTTATGAAGAAGAGCAGGGGTCGGCAAAGTTTTTGTGGCCTGGGCCAGTTCACGGTCCCGCAGGTGCTGCAATGGGCCGGAGTGTGCAAAAGCTATTTCCGGCGCTCCTTCCAGCGCAGAGGAGGCGTGTGCAGTTTCCCATTGGCTGCAGGAGCTAGCCTGGAGGTCCAAAGAAAGTTTGTGCAGAGGAGCAGGAAATTGTACAGAGGATGCAACTTAAGACTTATACGTCTAAACATCAAAGAGTAAGAGAGAAGTCAGCACAGTGATAGAGGTAAAACTTATAAACAACATTTCCAACTCCTTGGAAGATTCCATCAATGGTGTCTCCAAAATTTTTTACATATCACTTGGGAAGACAGGCAAACTAATGCCAGTGTACTGGATGAAGAAAAGATCACCAGTGTTGAAGTAATGATTCTTCAACATCAACTTTGTTGGATTGGTCATGTTGTTCGGATGCCTGATTAT
Source organism: Podarcis pityusensis (assembly GCF_964106645.2). Classification (NCBI taxonomy): domain Eukaryota; kingdom Metazoa; phylum Chordata; class Lepidosauria; order Squamata; family Lacertidae; genus Podarcis; species Podarcis pityusensis. Next base: position 24,593,400 of record NC_138040.1, on the reverse strand, counting down.
CGTTTTCCAAAGCAAATACTCTATTCCAAACTTAAAAATGGAAAGCGTAATGCTGGTGGTCAACAAAAGAGATTTAAAGATTCCCTCAAGGCAAATCTTTAAAAATGGAGTATAAACACTGACAATTGGGAAACACTGGTCTGCGAGCGCCTTTACCAAAGGTGTACTGGACTTTGAAGACACTCGAACTCAGGACAAAAGGGAGAAATGTTCTAAGAGGAAGGCACATATGGCAAACCCTCACTGTGATCAACCCCTGCCTGGAAACATATGTTCCCACTGTGGAAAGACATGTGGATCCAGAACTGGCCTCCACAGTCACTTACGGACTCACTGCTAAGACCATGTTCATGGAAGACACTCTTATTTGGCTACAAGGGATCGCCAGAGAGAAAAGGAGAGGTAAAAGGAGAGGTATACCAGAGAGATGCAGGCAAGGCAATCAGAGTTGCTGACATGGATCAGGGAATCTGTGCAGAGGATGCAATGTGAGTCTGCCACCTGAGGATTAGTTTGTTCTTGCTGGCTGATTGGGATGCAGACATTAGCAATAAGACACACAGAGAGACGAGGAAGAGTGTTCCTAGCTAGCCCTATGGCTCAGCTGAGCAGATCTATGCTGTGCTGCAAAGTTGCCAGTTCTGTGTCACTGAGCAGCTCCCGAAGCCACTGTTGAGAAGGAGGCAGTTGCCTGCAGGCTCTTGTTTTCCAGATCAATAAACAAAACCAGGCTGTGGTTTGTTCAAAGATGCCAAGAAGGCCTCAACCCTGTCCTGGGGGCTGCGTTCAGGGAAGAGGGATGATAAATGCGCTTTCAATGGGTCTGTCCTTGGAGCGGGTCCAAAGGCACCACCACATGTTTTAGTGAAATCACATATATTTGAAACACCGTTGAAAAAGCCTGCAAACACCCCATTCTACCTCCACCCCACCCCCTGCCCCTTTTGTGATGTTTTTGTGACATTTTCAGGTCACTTCCAGGTTTGGCGCAATGCATGTGTGTGTGGTGGCGCCCATCTTGGATGCGCCTAAAATGCACCACTGCCATAGCTGTCAACGTTTCCCTTTTTAAAAGGGAGATTCCCTTATTCTGAATAGGATTTCTCGCAAGAAAAGGGAAAAGTTGACAGCTATGATCACTGCCTAAGGTCCGTATAGTTAAAGCCATGGTTTTCCCAGTAGTGATGTATGGAAGTGAGAGCTGGACCATAAAGAAGGCTGATCGCCGAAGAATTGATGCTTTTGAATTATGGTGCTGGAGGAGACTCTTGAGAGTCCAATGGACTGTAAGAAGATCAAACGTATCCATTCTGAAGGAAATCAGCCCTGAGTGCTCACTGGAAGGACAGATCGTGAAGCTGAGGCTCCAATACTTTGGCCACCTCATGAGAAGAGAAGACTCCCTGGAAAAGACCCTGATGCTGGGAAAGATTGAGGGCACTAGGAGAAGGGGATGACAGAGGACGAGATGGTTGGACAGTGTTCTCGAAGCTACGAACATGAGTCTGACCAAACTGCGGGAGGCAGTGGAAGACAGGAGTGCCTGGCGTGCTCTGGTCCATGGGGTCACGAAGAGTCGGACATGACTAAACAACAACAATGATCACTGCCTGTAATGAATCCGGGCTGATTCTCCTCCCCTGCCCCCAAAGTACCCTCTTGCTCTGCGTACATGAAGTTAGAACATGAGAACATCACCACAGCCCTGCAGGATCAGGCCAGTGGCACATCGAGTTCGGCATTCTGTTCTCCTGGTGGCCAGACAGATGGCCAGTGATGGGATGTCGGCAAGCAGCTCCTGAGCACAAACGCCCTCTCCCTACTTGTGATTCCCTGCAACTGGTATTCAGGGGCCTCCAAATAAACAATGCTCCCAAAACGAGTGGAAATGCATCACTGACAAAGGAGAACAAAAGAAGGTCCTCATTTGTCTAAAACGTGCTCATTTGTATGCATAGACACAGATTTAGAAATAATGAGTCTAATTTAAATAGAAATGCAGTCCATCTAGCCATAGCAGGGGAGACTGTGGCCAGGTGACCTCTGTGTGTGCCTGCTTGCTCACTTTGCTGTTCTCCAGGGGCTCAGTTCTGATGGGCACCTTCAAGCCTGCCCTCCCTCCCTCATCTTCTTTATCTTTCAGACAGACTTGCAGACCCTCCAAGTGCCCCTATTTTCCTGGATTTACAGAAGCCGTCCTGGTTTCTGATTTAATCCCAGAATGTCCCGCGTTTCCTTAGGACACCCCTATTTTCATTGGGGAAATGTTGGAGGATATGGAGTTATGCGACCCCCCCAAACCAAGGAGATAAGTAACTATACAACCTTTAGAAGACATCTGAAGGTAGCCCTGTATAGGGAAGGTTTTAAAAAAATGTTTAATGGTTTATTATGTTTCTATATATGTTGGAAGCCACCCATAGTGGCTGGGGCAACCCAGGGTGGATCTACACACAGCGGAGAAAACCACTATAAATAAGTCAGAAATTAAATTGTTATAACAAAAGGGGGGGGGGGGGGAATGCTATGGAAAATGGCTTAGAAATTTATTTTTTGCTCTCTGGTGCCATCTGGTGTTGCATGTTTATAACACATTCAAAACACTTTCTTGACTAATGTAACTGAGTCCCATATTAGATAGGCAGGGTATAAATAATAAAAATATCATTTTCATTAATGTTATGGAATAGGATGTCTCTGTTTTCATCAGAGAAATGTTGGAGGATATGGACTTGAACTGGAACTCTCCCTTCAAATGTAGTAGGGATGGGGGACCTTTTTCAGCTAGAGGGCCACATTTCCTTCTGGGCAACTTTCCAAGGGCTGCATGGCAGTGGTGGGCGGGGCCTGGAGCAAAAGTGGGTGGAGCCACAGGTGCTAATGTCACCTTTGCTCATATGCTGGTTTCCACACACATTCAAGAGCCCCTCTTTTTTTCTTCCTTCCCTCCAGGCAAGCAAGAAGTAGGACCCAAGTTGGAGGACAAATTCCAGCAAGGCAAAAACACTCAAGGAGGGTGTGAAGCAGGGGCAATGAAGGGGTATGGCCTGGAGAGAATCCTGAGGACCAGATAGAGAGGCCTGGAGGGCTGCATATGGCCCTCAGGTGTGAGGCTCTCCATCCTAGAAATAGAGGACCTTTCAAATACAGTGGTACCTCGGGTTAAGTACTTAATTTGTTCCAGAGGTCCGTACTTAACCTGAAACTGTTCTTAACCTGAAGCACCACTTTAGCTAATGGGGCCTCCTGCTGCTGCCGCGCCGCTGGAGCACGATTTCTGTTCTCATCCTGAAGCAAAGTTCTTAACCTGAAGCACTATTTCTGAGTTAGCGGAGTCTGTAACCTGAAGCGTATGTAACCTGAGGTACCACTGTAGTGGAGAATTCTTATGACAACCCTTCAAATAGAAGATTGTCTTCGGTAAAGAAGGTCATGTGGCTAGGTAAAGTAAAGGACCCCTGACCATTACTTCCAGTCGTGGCCGACTCTGGGGTTGCGGCGCTCATCTCGCTTTATATGCCGAGGGAGCTGGTGTACAGCTTCCGGGACATGTGGCCAGCAGGACTAAGCCGCTTCTGGCGAACCAGAGCAGCACACGGAAACACTGTTTACCTTCCCGCCAGAGCAATACCTATTTATCTACTTGCACTTTGACGTGCTTTCGAACTGCTAGGTTGGCAGGAGCAGGGACTGAATAACGGGAGCTCACCCCATCGTGGGGATTCGAACCACCGACCTTCTGATCAGCAAGTCCTAGGCTCTGTGGTTTAACCCACAGTGCCTCCCGTGTCCCAAATAGAAGATTGTCTTCGGTAAAGAAGGTCATGTGGCTACCATAATGCATAGCCCTTTGACAGTCGAGGAGAGTAACTGGTTCTGAGCTCAACTTACTGGCAGGGAGGGCTCATTTAGACAGAATGCAAGGCACCCAGGGTGGTATTTGGCAAAGAGCTTCTACCACTTTGATCCAGAGCTCTCGTGGCAATTTGTTTCCCTCCAAATTATGGAGTCAGCATTGCAGCTTAGAGAACATCCAGGCATTCAGTCCTCCTTATTCCAGTACTTTCTCGATGAACATAAACATGTTTTCCATTTCAGGTTTGTCTTTATGGGGAAACAAACACCCAGCTGATGTGTAAACAACCCAGTTAGCAGAGACATTGGTCCGTGGTAAATCTGCAAAACCAGCTTATTATCCGCAATGCTAATTAGCCAGGGAGAAAAACGATCCCGGGATCCTGCTAGAAAGGCACAGAGGTTGTGGGCTGGAGGAAGAGGAGAATGAAAGCATCAAGAGCAGCTTCTTTCTGATCCCATCCTTCACATTCACTGCCTTGCGGGTAGGCATTACACGCAAGAGAAAAGAGCACCTATTGAAACTGTCAGGGCTGGGCCGTGGGCATCAGTCTGGAGAAAACTGAGAGCCAGGGACTGGAGGCCCAGCTGCACTCTGCATTTAAAGCACTATGATTCCACTCTAAACAGTCGTGGCTCTCCTCAAAGAATCCTGGGAACGGTTGTTTGTTAATTGTTAGGGGAAGCCTACTCCTGTTCTAGAGTTCTCAGGTCCTTTCCATCCAATATCAGAGACTGGCTTTTAGTGTTGTGCTACCCACCCATAGGGACGCGGGTGGCGCTGTGGGTTAAACTACAGAGCCTAGGACTTGCCAATCAGAAGGTTGGCGGTTCGAATCCCTGCAATGGGGTGAGCTCCCATTGCTCGGTCCCTGCTCCTGCCAACCTAGCAGTTCGAAAGCACGTCAAAGTGCAAGTAGATAAATAGGTACCACTCTGGTGGGAAGGTAAACGGTGTTTCTGTGCACTGCTCTGGTTCGCCAGAAGCGGCTTAGTCATGCTGGCCACATGACCTGGAAGCTGTACGCCGGCTCCCTCGGCCAATAAAGCGAGATGAGTGCCACAACCCCAGAGTTGGCCATGACTGGACCTAATGGTCAGGGGTACCTTTACCCACCCATAGCAATGTGCTCCCATTTGTATATTGGACAGGTGCAATCTCTGCCATCTTTTGGACACCTATTGAAGACTTTCCTCTTACAACAAGCCTTTTAAGTGGAAATATTCATCCCATTCTACATTTGTATTCAAACTTTTTTTAATATAAAAAAACTGTTTTGATATATGGGATTTTTTTAAATGGTTGTTTTGTTTTTGCATTGTTTTTAATTGATTTTACACTGGTTTTATGGTTGCTAACTGTTTTGTTTATTTTATTGTAGTATTGTTTTAGTGTAGTAACTCACTCTGAGACCTTATGGGAAAGGGCAGGTAAGAAATCTTACGAATGGGTGGGAGGGTGGAAGCTGTAGTCCACCAACATCTAGAGGACCATAGGTTCCCCATCCTCATCTTGCACCTCCACGTTAGGAGGCTAGCGGTCCTGCTTATTAATGGTCAAAGAGGAAGCAGGGTTGCTAAGCAACCAGCCTTTGAAAAGTCTGTCTGGGAAAACTTTACTCTGCTAAGAAACCAGCAGAGGTATCCTAAAAAGCATGTAAGCTCCAGATGCTGGCACACTTTGCCCATGTTTCATTAAAAAATTAAAATAGAATTGTGCCCCACCTTTTGTCAAGATGGCCTTATGGTGCAAAGAAAGAAAGAGAGAGAGAGAAAAGGGAAAGGAAAGGAAAAGAAAAGAGAGAGATGCAAAAATATAATAAAATGGCAGAGCCAACAGATTAAAAAATTAAAACAGAAATAGGAAGTTGTGGAGTGGGATACAGTAGGTAAAAGTCTTTAATAAAAGGACCTTAATACCATTAGAAGCCGCTGAATTGATGTGGGGATAGGACAGATTTCAGATGGCTCCTAAAAAGAAACAAAGAAGGGCACTATGTGGATATATTTGTGGTTGAGCTCCCATAATCTGGGGGCCACCACAGGGCAGGCCCTCTTTCCACACAGCTGGCCTCTGAATGTGTGGGCACCTAGAGATGGGCCTTGGATGATTATTTTAAAAGGTAGGAAGGCCAAAATTTGAGCCTGCAGTCCTTGAGGTTCTGCCCTCCTTGACTCTGCCCCTTGGTCTTGCCAGCAGGGAGAAGAAAGTCACAAGTCAGCAATACTGTAGGCTGAAGGCATCCTGTGCATGTTCAGATGCACCTTGGTAAGTTGCCCCCCTTTTGCGTCCCACAGTGTCAGAGTCAGGTTCTGTCACTGGTCACTGGTAAGCTCTGAAGCTGAATGTGGCTCTTGGGGACTTTCTGTTTGGTTCCCAGGGCTCTTCCTAGGCCGCATCCAAGCCACGCCCCCTCCCAGAGGCCACACCCTCTTTGAATGCTTCTGCCTGGCTGAATGTGCAATTCAAAAAGTGATAATGCCCCTGGCTTGCTTGGAAAGAGGATGTAGAGCTGTGCATGTGCAGAAATCCCTGCGTTTGGCATAGCTGGAATGTCACAGTAGTATAGGGTTGAGATATGTGTGTGTGTGTGTATACACATATATATATACATCAAATGGGCTGCCATACATCTGGATTTTCCCAGACAGTTCAGTGATTTCTGCTCTGACACTGTTTCCGATGATCAAATCCCGGCTATGTACGGGAAATTCTGGACTTATGGCAATCCTACTACTGTACCAAGGTTCGAGCCACACCTATTGCTTCGCCCACTCTTGTATCTGGCCCTGCCCACCCCAGCACAAGGCCCCTGGAAAGTTGTCCATGCGGGAATGAAACCCTCTGGCTGAAAAATCCCCTCTGCTTTTCTATAAATAGCAATTCAAAGATGTGACGAATTGTGCTCCTCCAGAGAACTCGACCCGCCTATGGACTTGCGGATTTGAACCAGACCTCCTTTTACACTCTCTGTGCAAGCGAGGAGACTTGGGTGTGTCAGGCACCCACATATCAAGTGTGAAGGCCAAATTTGCAGATACTTAACGTGGAGAAGCAATAGCAAGAAAATAGATTGGAAACACAATAACAGATTGAGAGTGTGTCTCAATTCCAGAAAGGAGTTTGGGTTTGGCCGCGAAAAAAGAGAAAATTGCACCTTTACCCATTTGCTGCCCTCCGAGTTGTTACGGCGCCGTTTAGCGTTTGGAGAACAAGACCAATTTGCTCATTGCCCTGATAGGATGTGAAAGGCAGGATGCTGGTTTACTGCAGAGCGATTGACCGCGTTCAAGCACTATTACTGATCCGCAGCTGTTAGTCAACGTTCCAAAACACCAAAGTCATTATTTGGAGCTGCCTGATAAGCAATTAGGCTGCGGGCGTATTACGAGTTACATTGCAGCTCCCAAAATGTAGTCAGGGAAAGGAGGGGGAGAGAGAACATGCTACTCTATGTGTGAGATTTCTGACCCCCCCCCCCCCCCAATTCAGGCACCCATGACAGTAGAAAAGTGTAATGCATGCAGCAGCTCTCAGAGAGATGCAGACAGTCAGATAGACTGGGATGGAATGGCATGTGAGCAAGGACAGATTTTCAGCCCTGTATTCACTCTACAAAGCACATTGGGATGGGGATGCATTTTCAGGAGAGAAGCAGTGGTGGGGATGGGGGTGGAACTTAACCCTTTCCCTGCTCTCTAACTTTGGAATTGCAGCAGCAGATGAGGAAACTTAATCTTTCCCTTACCCACTAATTTGACCCTTGCAACCTCTCATCCTTAGCTATTTTGCCCACATTTGCCCTGACAATCCAGCTGGCTGAAAAGCAGCTGTGGGGAGGGAGAGGTTGTTTGTGGGGGACAATGCATAGCTTTGGGATGATGATCTCTTCTGCCACTCTTCTCTCTAAACTGCCCTCTCTGATACTGCACTGTCCAGCAAACACAGTGCTTTTTGTTTATTTAAAATAGGGGTGGCTAATGTCCCAAAGGACATTTCCTCTGGCCGGCCCAGGCTCCACCCACCCACCCACACAGTGCTGGCATGGGTGAAGCCGAGAGCCCTGAAAGGACTGCAAATCACCCCATCCCTGATAATCAGATTGGCCATTTTGAGGATTGGAGAGCTGATCTGCATGGATCAATGGAGTTGGGTGTGTGTGGAAAGGGCTGTATGCCTGTATGTATATGACACATAAAGGTAAAGGAACCCCTGACCATTAGGTCCAGTCTATTTATCTACTTGCACTTTGACATGCTTTCGAACTGCTAGGTGGGCAGGAGCAGGGACTGAGCAACGGGAGCTCACCCTGTCGTGGGGATTCGAACCGCCGACCTTCTGATCGGCAAGTCCTAGGCTCTGTGGTTTAACCCACAGATCCACCCACGTCCCAACGTGTGACACATACAATAGTGTAAATGGGCACACCCACTTTTGGCCACACCCTTCATGGTCATGTGGACCCCAGAGGCTTATCAGTGAGTGAATGTGGTCCACGGACTGAAAATGGCTCGTGACCCCCTGATTTAAATAATTTCTACTACCCTTCATCATATCAGACTTTGGGGTGATGGGATGACAGCATGGGGTGAAGACAAAACATTGAATTTCAGGGGGTTGGACTAGATGACCCTTGCAGTCCCTTCCATCTCTACAATTCTATGATTCTTTGAACACAACACAAGAAAACAGCGGATAGAAGTGTGAAAGAAAGAGTCAGCCCAGCTGTTTTGGATTCAAGGTGTTGCTTTGCCCTTCAAGAAAGAGTAAATACTGGAAGCAGGAAGAGAGAGCGAGAACAGGCATGGCCAAGGGGGGCAAGCGAGGCCGGCTGTGCAGAGATGGATAGGCAGCCTCTGATTTTCACCGAGGTGCTCCTCTCACTTGGTTGCAGTGGTTACACATATAAATGAGCATTAATTAATACCACGACAGCTGCTTTAATGACTCTTTCTGCTTCTCATCTGTAACCTCCCGGCTCAGCAGGTGCCTGCCCTCTAACACAGCTGGGCTGGCTGCAAGCAGTTGCAGGGTGGATAATTCATTACCAAAGCGTAGGCAGGTTAAACAAATAACCCTCCCCTGCCTCCCTTCTCCTTCCTGGTTGTTAATGGCCGGGTCTTTGTCATGCTTTCTGTTGTTGGAGGAAAGGTGTAGTTACAGTGGAGGTGCAGAAGGGGGCACAGCTCTCCCCTGTCATGACTCCCTGCTCTGGGGATCTCTGATGCACTCGGTAAATGTTTCTAGATCAGAGAGTTCACAAAGCTCTAGAGTGGCACAACCAGTTTGAGCTTAGATGGAAAGCTGGCTTGGCTACCTGACATTATGGAAAAAGCTAAAGCACCCCTCACTCACCTTTACATGACTGTGATGCAAGCTTTATGGGTAACTAATACTAATACAGTGGTACCTTGGGTTACAGACGCTTCAGGTTACAGATGCTTCAGGTTACAGACTCCGCTAACCCAGAAACAGTACCTCAGGTTAAGAACTTTGCTTCAGGATGAGAACAGAAATTGCACAGTGGCAGTGCGGCAGCAGTGGGAGGCCCCATTAGCTAAAGTGGTGTCTCAGGTTAAGAACAGTTTCAGGTTAAGAACGGACCTCCGGAATGAATTAAGTTCTTAACCAGAGGTACCACTGTAATAATGATATAATTTTATTATTTGTAACCCACCCATCTGAATGCCCCAGCCACTCTGAGCAGTTTCCAACATATATAAAACATAATAAAACTTCCCTATACAGGCCACACCCTTCGAAGGTGTCTTCAAAAAGTCAGATAGTTATTCCTTGACATCTGATGGGAGGACGTTCCACAGGGCGGGCGTGACTGTCAAGAAGGCCCTCTGCCTGGTATCCCTGTAGCTTTACTTCTCACAGTGAGAAGTGTGTATTTGCAGTAGGCACCTGGAGAAAGATTTGAGCAGGCATGCCAGTGGCTTGCTGACAGCCTGCCCCGGTTTCAATTATTTCTGTCTCTGTATCTAGGCATGTAAATTAGCATATGCAAACGTTATGCAAATATATGCAAAGGGACCATGAGGCTGAGATGGCCTCCTAATGCAAATGTACAAAGCTCTTTTGTGTGCCTTGTGTGTGGTGCATTTCTCATTTGGGGCGGGGGGCAAAGCAGAAGTAGCCATCTGAACCCACTGAGATTCTGCCTGAAATGACTCGTCTCTCTCTCTCTCTCTTAAAAAAAATCATTTGCATAATGTGCAAAGTGCGTTTCGATCATTATCTTGTCATCCCCTCACAATAACCCCTGGAGCAAGGTCATTCAAATGTCCAGTTTGTAGAGGAGGCGCATTTGTCCAAGGCGTGGGTAGGGTTAGGCCCTGTTTGTGGGCACCTGATTGGCTGCTCTGAGAACAGGATAGTGGACAATTGGCCTGATCTGGTTATGATAAATTTGAATCCAGGTACTTGTCTCTGTGGGACACGGGTGGCGCTGTGGGTTTAACCACAGCGCCTCTTGGGCTTGCCGATCAGAAGGTTGGTGGTTCGAATCCCCACAATGGGGTGAGCTCCCATTGCTCGGTCCCTGCTCCTGCCAACCTAGCAGTTCAAAAGCACGTCAAAGTGCAAGTAGACAAATAGGTACCGCTCCAGCGGGAAGGTAAACGGCATTTCCGTGCACTGCTCTGGTTCACCAGAAGCGGCTTAGTCATGCTGGCCACATGACCCGGAAGCTGTATGCCGGCTCCCTCGGCCAATAAAGCGAGATGAGCGCCACAACCCCAGAGTCGGCCACGACTGGACCTAATGGTCAGGGGTCCCTTTACCTTTACTTGTCTCTGTGGATCGACCTCCCAAACCATGGCCCACACCCAGTGGCGTAGCGTGGGGGGTGCCAGGGGTGCCAGCCGCACCGGGCGCAACATCTGGGGGGGCGCGAGTCCAGAGGGAAGGGACAAGTTCCTTCCTCCGCCGGGCTCCCCGCCGCCACCGCCAGCCTTGCGCCCTAGCACGCGCCCCCCCCCCCCGCCGCCTTGTCAGTTTCTTAGGAACTGCATCACGGAGCGTTCTGGAGTCGCGGAGCTACAGAGCACGAGCTTTTCCCCTTTTAGTAGCGCCTGCTTGCTCTCTTTCCCGTTTCCCCCTGCAGTATCTCTTCAGATCTCTCATTCCTCTTTAAGAGGATTTTGGTGTGATAAGAGTCTCTTTCAAGTTGCAAGGAAGGCAGCCAGCACCCGATTTTCTCTCTCTCCCTGCCCTTCAGCAATGGTTGCAACCCTGTCGGCTGGTTGCCCATGGAAGGCTCTGCTATGAAATCTACCCTGCGGTGATTAGGACCTGCAAATGAAGCTAGATCTGGAAATATGTGTGGAGCGTATTGGTTTCATTTATGAATCACCCTCCGTGGGGCAGCCCAAAGTGATTTACAATCTAATAAAAGCATAAAGCAGCTTACCTGTGTGAGACCACCTTCCCGCATATATGCCTGCTCAACTGCTTCGATCTGCAGAACTGGCACTGTTTCAATTGCCATATAGCACTCACTTCGCATTTGTAAGGAATCTTTTAGCACGGCAGCACCCACCCTCTGGGACTCCTTGCCACTTGACATCAGACAGACACCTTCACTGTTCTCAAGCCTACTTAGGCAATGTAGTATGTTGGTGTTCGTTTTAATCTGATTTTGGTTTATTGCTGATTTTATCTTTTGAATGCCTTAAAGAGTTGTTTTCAGGGATAATTTTATTGTTTTGTTCTCTTTGTAAACTGCTTTGAGTTTTTACAATCAAAGGGTGCATAGATTTTATAAAATAAAATAAATACAGAACTGTTAAATATATTAAAACAACTGGAAAACGATTTTTTTTTTTACATATATGTGCTGGCTTCCTGCTGTGCTTTTCTAAAAAAGAATTCCCAGTGAAATGGCAGTTTTTTTTATAGTAGCTGATCCCTTGACAGAGTGGGACTCAGTTGATTTTGCTGAGCTCCCCAAAGCCCTGTTTTCCTTTCATTTGGAGAGGTCTTGCAGCCAGTTTCCTTGTTCCTCACAGGAGATTTTGGCTGATTTGTGGAGGGTGGGACAGTTATGTTCTTGGGCATCCTCCAGTGATAAATTTCCAGTACCTGAAGTGTATGTGATATTTGTGATAAATGCCTTTCATATTTCTAGACTCTATGGGTGTGTTAACATAAGCATTGTCCCCAGTTATTTATTCAGTTGTGCACATACAAAGATTTGTTAAAGATTTTGTCAACTTCAAGTGCAGTTTAGTTGGATTTTCTCTCCCCTGTGTTATATATATGCCACATCCTTCAACTCATTTTATGTTAGAAGTTGTATGATTTTGGCGTTTTATTTTCTGCAGGTTTGTGGCAGGCGAATAAAATTGGATGGATGGCTTGCCAAAGTTCTCAAACCATAAACAAGTCTTGTGGCACCTTAAATCCATTGCAGCACAATTTTTTGTGAAGTACAACCCACTTTATCAGATGTGTGAAATATCATTCTGAGTTACAGGAATCTCTTTGTATGTTTTTTGGGGAGGAGGTGGGGATTTAAAGCATTACGATCAGAGGGACATGAAATGCAGAAAAGTGCAGACACTTGCAATTATGTAATTAACTTTGGCCATTCACAGAACAGGTTTGTAAGTCTTTAAGGTGAAAGAAGAGGCTTTCTTGTTTTTCCTGCAGCAAACTTAACACAGTTTCCCCTCTGGATGTCTTTCAACCATGTTTCCTAAAAGCTGGAAAAAGTAAACTGACTATGATGGTAAATTAGAAATAAGGGGGGGGGGGGACAATGGTATAGCTGCTGCTGCTTCTTCTTCTTCTTCTTTGGCAATCACTCGTAGCTGAGTAAGATTGTCTTCCATAAACACGGTTTTATCAATGAGTCTAAGTGACCGTGGAGGCCAATTCTGGATCCACACATCCTTCCACAGTGGGGACATTGGTTTCTGGGCGGGAGCTGATCACGGTGTGGATTTGCCAAGCATGCCTTCCTCCTAGCACATTTTCCCCTTGCGTCCTGAGTTTGAGTGTCTTCAAAACCCATGACACCTTTGGTAAAGGTTGTTCTCCAACTGGAGCACTCGCAGGCCAGTGTTTCCCAATTGTCAGTGTTTATACTACATTTTTTTAGATTTGCCTTGAGACAGTCTATAAACCTCTTTTGTTGACCACCAGCATTACGCTTTCTATTTTTAAGTTCAGAATAGAGTAGTTGCTTTGGAAGACGATCATCAGGTATCCGCACAACATGACCAGTCCAACGAAGTCCCACTCGCTGGATCATCACCTTGTTGTGATGAGTGGGCTTGCATGTTCCTATGACCATTGTCATAGGGGGCGCAAATTACTTGCCTTGCCCCGGGTGCTGACAACCCACGCTACGCCACTGCCCACACCATCGTTTCTTGGCATTAAGGGTTTGTTTGGGTACCAAAAAAAGGATGTCCGAAGAGCCCAGATCAATGGCCCATCTAATCCAGTATCCTCTTTCCCACAGTGGCCAATCAGATGGCTCCAGGAAGTTCCCATGGAGGCAACAACCCTCCCATTCAGTTACTCATAAGCGATGCTACTTTTGTAGAAAAAGAGGTGCTGGAACTCGCCACGAAAGCCTCCCTTGTTTTTTTCAGAATGGCCATGGCACCCATCTGAAAAGTGCTGGAACCCACCCTGGCAAGTTTCAGCTGAAAAAAGCCCTGATCACAAGAACCTAAGAAGACCCTGGCTGCTGGATCAGGCCACTAGATCTAGCCCAGTATCTTGTTCTCACAGTAGCCAATCAGATGCCTATGAGAAGTCTGCAATCAGGACCTGAATGCAACAGTATTTGACATAGGAGCCAATTCCTAGGGGCCGAGGTCACTTCAGCCACCCCAATAAAATATTTGAGGGGGCTGCCCCCCCCAAGTTGATGGGCGTTGCCATTCAAATGGTGTGTGCACACGCCACATCATGTGATTGATTATGTGCGGTGGGGCTCACCTGCTCCCCCACCCAATATTTTATTGACGTTGGCACCCCTGGTATTTGGGGGCACAATATTGCTTAAGGCTTCAGTTCCTTTGCTGATGGCAAATCAACTGAATTTTTTTCAGAGTTCCATGTGCTTTGTACTACCATTTTGGATAGGGATATTGCTAGCGCCCCTTGTAGGGGGGAACAGTCTTCTTCTGCCATTTTCAGGATATTGTATGAATAGGAGATCTTTGTGTAATGCCATATCTGGGACATTATTCAAGCCACATGTGTTGAATAATGAGCGTAGGAACTAGGAATCAATGTCTGCTTTTTCCCTTCCAGGGGAGCGGTGGATACTTAGGAGCCCATTGGCACTCACCATGGTGTAGTAATTATGAGAAAGCCCCTATCGCCAACGACATGTGTTCTGTTTGTACGGCGTGGGGCTCGTCGCTTGTTTAACAATGCACAGAGTATTGTTCCGGCTGCAGCCATTACACTGCAAAATTGATATTGCTCATATGCGCAGGCCACAGAGATAAGGCGGGTGACTTCAGCACAATGTCAGGCGGTGATACCATCATCACAGGGGGAAATTAAAACTCGCCATGGCAGCGAAAGCTGATGTGCCTGAAGGAACATTGGTGGCTCCCCATGGGATTGGCAAGGGAGGGGGAGGCAGCTGCCCGGCCTTCAGGGATCCTTTTTCCACCACTAATGGGAGAGAGAAAGAGAGGGATCATAGCAAGGAGGTCCCTGCAAACAAAGAGGAATCTACACTGCTCTTCATGTTCCCCTTGTATTTCTAATATTGGGATTGTGCAGTTCAGCAGTCGGGAAATCCCCATGGCATTTGGAGGGAGTGGAAAAGAGCAATTTCTGCAGATGGGGCTGCATGTTTATCAGAGACCCACCCTGCAAATGGCAGCTGCTTGTCCCCCTGGCTCCCTGTCAAGTTCCTTTGGCTCCGTGTCAGCTGTAATTTGTGCAGTGCTACTAATCTCGGCTGCCAGCAGGGGGGTTTCCGCATTTGCACCCTGCTCCTCAGCCAAAAAAGACTCTTGGAGCCGCTTACATCAAACAAAGCCTGCCTGCAGCCTTATAAGCCAAAAGACACAGCAGTAAAGAAAAAGGGGATGGAGAGGAAAGAGGAAAAATCAAAACCCAGCACTAGTACTCAAAGTTAAGCAGTCATTTTTATAATGGCCTCCTTTCATTTAAAAGTTCAGGGACTGGAGGAGGCTGATGAAACTGGTCTTCACGCACAGGTGCTGGAATGGGCTCTGCTTCCCAACTCTCCCCCTCTTGTAGCCTCTTGGGATGCTCTAGCTGGTCATGTGATTTGCACTGTCTATGCCCTGCATGCTAACCCTTGTGGGCTGGCTGCTTCTGCCTTGAGTGGCATCACTTTGCCTCCAGTTAGTGCATCCCTCCCTCCCTCCCTGTCTTGCGCTTTCATGCCGCCTCCATGGCAGAAACAGACGGGGTTGCCACGTCACACACATGGATCCATCAGAGAGACAGATGGCTCCATGAGACCCAGGGTGCATTAATGCAATTTTAATTAAACTGACTTTCTTAGCAACGTGGGCCTTGGGGAGTTAGAACACAGCAGAGCAAAACAGCCCTCCCAGAAGGAGTTGGCTCGGCTGCTTTCTCTCCCTACCAGACGTCATCCCAACAAGCATGGTAGTGGTGGCCCATCCTCATGTATATGGAGATAATGGGGGAAATTGAAGCTTTTGTTTTTGTAAAGGAGGGGCTTCTTCTTGAAAAAGGACTTGCAGGTAGTTTCCTCCCAACCAAGCTCAGTTCTGGTTTCAGAACATGGGTGGGGAAGGAGAAACATTTGAAGGAGATCATCTGCTGTTGGAGGTGAGATGAGACACACCTTCCTATGGTCCCCTGCAAAGGTCTCCAGCCCCTGCTTTAGCTTTGCAAGGAAAACATAGAGTTGAACCCCCAGCCTCTCCCTTGGAGTATCCAGCTTGGCCCTTAGTGAGAAGCCAGAACTGGGAAGGCTCCAGCAGAGGATGTTGGACCATGTCAGGAGATTAGCACTGAGAAGACCAGGCAAGAGCAGCAAGAGCATTGTGAGTATAATCCTCACCTCGTTGAGGCACCTTCATGGGCTCAGCGTTTGTTTCCATGTTTCTTACCCATGGTCAAGGTGATGAAATCTTCATGGAACTTTGTGGAGTAAAGCCATTCCCCTGCTCTCAATTGTTCCTCCTTGACTTGGAGACTGATCTCATGCCTATTTTGGACATCTGCAGAAAGATGGACCCTACATGCTTCCTGCCTTCCTTCTCACCACTGCCAACATAAAAGCCACCTTATTCTGATACCAACCATTGGTCCACCTATCTCAGTATTGTCTACACTGACTGGCAGTGGCTCTCTGGGGTTTCAGGCAGGAGTCTCTCCCACCCCTACCTGGAGATGCCCAGGATTTAACTTGGGAACTTCTGCATGTGTTGACTTCCTATTGGTGGAAT
This sequence comes from Podarcis pityusensis, assembly GCF_964106645.2. Classification (NCBI taxonomy): domain Eukaryota; kingdom Metazoa; phylum Chordata; class Lepidosauria; order Squamata; family Lacertidae; genus Podarcis; species Podarcis pityusensis. Next base: position 24,577,110 of record NC_138040.1, on the reverse strand, counting down.
GGTCCCCCTTCCCCCTCTCTTGACAAAGTCCCAGTGGCAGAACTGCTCCTTCATTCACCACTTCTGAAAGCTTATCAGGAGATTGGCTCGACACATTTCCCAAGTCATCAAACAGGGGCACTGTCAGGAGATTTAATTGTAGCAGCCTTGTCTTCTTGCCCCATCGGGTTCTGGCTATTCCATCATCAATCAAGGCGAAGAAAGTTATGCTAGGCTCTCTGTTTCTTCCTTCTTGCTACCCCTTCACCTGGCCTCTGCATAAATTCACTTGTGTTGGCATCTCATGTGGTTGGGCTCCCTCAGCTGTACAGTAATCCACAACCAGTAAAGCCAAATTTCTGGGGATTTCAGGCCACTCAGTCTAGTTGACTTCAGTTGGGATGAGAACCATTTTGAAGTCAAGTGCTCTGGATTAACAGGGAGAGTGTATGGATTGAGCTGCTGGTCTTTCTTCCGAGAAGATGGATGTTACTTGCGCGTCCCAGCTCACCTGATTAATTACCTGGCATCTGGAGTTGCGAGTTGGTCCTTTTCGTTATCAGAATTCATTAAGCAAGAGGCGGGGGAGAGAACCCTACTGGGCATTTTGCATATAGAATGAGTTCAGCTCCATTCTATCTGGAGACAGGCACCCCCAGGCCTATGTAAACATAGGTGTTGCATTGGTGAGCCTGCCTCCTTCCAGGCTCCTTCCAGGAGAACAACTTATTTAGTATTTATTTTAAATGTTTCTAAACTGCCCTTCATCCAAATGGATCCCAAGGTGATGTACAATAAGAACAGGGAAACATAATCAATCAGAAAATAAGAAGAAACTCTAAAAGGCAACTGGTAAAAACAACAGCCCAAAATGTAAGAGTGAGTCTTAACTAGCCTCCGAAAATATTGCAATCGCAGTATTTTAAAGTTGGGTTGCCACCACAGAAAAGGCACCCTCCTTCATGCAGCCTAGGGGTATTGTTAGGGACAGTCAGGGGTTTTAGTCCCAGGTCTTCTTCATGGACTACTGGAACTCTCAGCCCTCTCTTAAAAACAACAAAAACTTACCTTGTTTACAGGGCAACTTTCCCTCTGAAAGTAATCCTTGATTTGCACCTACAGTATATGTATAAATTAGCACATGCAAATTGCATGCAGCTGAACTATGGCTTTTCCCTCAAGCTTTTGGGACCACCAATCATAGTATGCCAGGAGCGCTGGCTCTTAAAATAACAACTTTATTTGGACAGGCTTGAACTCCCTTTGAAAGAGCAGATATGAACCTTGGGGGGGGGGGTATTACTGGATGCATATTTCCAATCAGAGAGGCCCAAGTGACCTCTGCTACTCTGGCTACAGTTGTATCTGGATCGGGATCACTTGGGCACTGTTGTCCATCCATTGGTGACCTTGAGACTGGATTACAGCAATGTATTGTATGTGGGGCTGCCCTTGGGCATGGTCTGGAAGCTCCAGCTGTTGCAGAATGTGATGGCTCAACTGCTCCTCTGCTAAACACCTGAACTGGGTGCTTATATTGTACCAGGTCAGCGAGATGCGGGTGGTGCTGTGGGTTAAACCACAGAGCCTAGGGCTTGCCGATAAGAAGGTCAGTAGTTCAAATCCCCACGATGGGGTGAGCTCCCGTTGCTCGGTCCCAGCTCCTGCCAACCTAGCAATTTGAAAGCACATCAAGTGCAAGTAGATAAATAGGTACCACTCTGGCGGGAAGGTAAACGGCATTTCCATGCGCTGCTCTGGTTTGCCAGAAGCGGCTTAGTCATGCTGGCCACATGACCCAGAAGCTGTATGCCGGATCCCTCGGCCAATAAAGCGAGATGAGCGCCGCAACCCCAGAGTCGGCCACGACTGGACATAATGGTCAGGGGTCCCTTTACCTTTACATTTATTCTACCAGGTCAGTTTCAAGGTTATTGCATTAATATTCAAGGCCCTGGACACCTTGGATCCAGATCATACAGAGGAGCAGTGTTAATTGTCCTGAGTGTCTCGGAAGAGCAACAAGCTCCAAACCAAGCATGTAGTGTTGCTGGTCCCTTGCTCTTGAATAGTCTTATAGCAGAGATTTGGTAGGCATCCTCACTTCTGATTGTCAGGGAATCCCATGTAGACAAATATATCTCTCCAAAGGACTATGCAGCTGTTTAGGCTTTTTGTAGATGGAGCCAGTCATTTTGATGATTATTCCAGGTTGCTTGCATTTGCTGATCTTGTTGTACACTGCCCCAAATGTTTTGCAATAGGGGTTGGGCTATAAATAATGTGTTAAGTAAATAAATTTGAATAAATTTGTACTCCACCTTCCATCATGTTGTTCAAGGTGGCTAATCATAGCTAATAAAAACACAATACACCGCAACAAAACACCGCAGGAAAAAGGAACAACAGAAAAAATATCAAGCGAGCAATAAAACAATTTAAGAACAGTAGCAGCAAAAATATCATAAAAATGTCATAAAAACTAGAAGGATCACAAATCAATTATGGCAAAGCAAGCAATAAAATCCAGCCTCTAAAGGCCAGTGGATTTCCTAAATAGGCAGAAAGCTGACGGGATGGGTGGGGGGAATGAACCCCCACCATATCTATAGCTATCTATCTATCTATCTATCTATCTATCTATCTATCTATCTATCTATCTCTCTCTCTCTCTAGATATAGACATACACACACACATATACATATACACAAACCCCTGTAACTCAGGGTAACACGTCAATCATCTGATGAAGTAGACTAGTGCACAAAAGCTTCTGTGCCATAATAAATGTGCTAGCCTTTAAGGTGCCACAAAGCTCTTGCTTGTTTTTCTTGCAACAGATTTACTTGGCTACCCCACCCCCACCCCAGAATTTCTCTCTAGGTAGGGAGTTCAAAAGACTGGGAGCAGCAAACATGAAAAATCTTGTTCCAACCAGATGCAGGTTCCGATGGAGGCCCTTTATAGATTAATGTCTGGAAAGCACCCCATTGGCTACCCCTTACCTTTTTTAAGAATGGGAGGTCACAGTGAGGGGGATATTATTATCTCTGACATTCTAATTCAGGGGTTGCCAGTGCAGTGCAATGGCGCTGTTGAGGTCTTCACAGGGCACCCTTGAAACCTATGAACCCCTTGTGTGAGGATAGTTTTCATGAGCTGGTGAGTGTTGGTATATAAAAATAGGTATATAAAAAGGAGAATTCTCTGGATGCCAAGATCCAAGCTTACAGTAAGTACTCTTTGTTGAGTCAACCCCAGCAGAGATTTAAAATCACAAAACATGCAGCAAAGTAAAGTGTGGAAATGTAGGCTGTTAGATCTTTAGTATGTGCCCTTCATGGTTCCTTTCAAAATCCCCCTCTTCCCCTAGCATAGAAAAAGACCACACGTTTAGTAAGTTTATAATGGTTTACTTACAAACTCTCCAAAGGTCAGATTCATGCACTTTCCCATACATTAGTCAGAAAACACAGGCAGTAAAACTTGGCTTAGTTACAGTGGTGAAAGTTCCCAAATTATTGGTACAGGAATACAGCAAAGGCTTGTTAGAGCCAGGTGGCTAAGCTGATGCAACAAGCTCTTCACATGCTGAGCTTCACAGGTAGACTGCAGGTACAACAATACACTTGATTACTTTCCTCCCAAGGTGAAGCGGAGTGACCTAGCTAAGCCTAGGAGGACAGATTACTCTATGACATTAACCCCTTCATGTACTAATTATACATAAACTGTTTGGTTGGCACTCTTTCTCACTTCCTCTTTCAGCTTTATGTACTTTTCAAGACTCAGATTAATTCTATCAGATCTTACTTTTACCTAGATCCCTTGGATCCCTTTCTGTCTTTCAGGGGGCAGGGCTGCCAGGGGCTGATGGGAGTTCAGCAACATACACAGAGCCAGAAGTTAATCACCCCCTGCTATATGGGATAGGAATGTCTATGGGGAAGGCATTTTTCTGATCAAGTGTGGTTTCTAGCTCTGGGAGTGTGGCTTACACAAGGCAGGAGGTGGAGCCACACTCCCTAGTAATATTTAGTAAAAGTTACTCTGCTACTAAAGACAGATCTACACATTATGTTGCTGCAGTAATTCAGGCCAAGGGCATAAGAAGAGTCCTGCTGGATCAGGCCAGTTCAGCATCCTGTTCTCACAGTAGCAACCAAATGCCCACGGGAAGCCTGTTCCCAGATATGAGTGCAGTGGAATTTAAAGCCCTGTGTCTGTACGTGCATGTATAACACTTACAAATGTGTTAGCATTTGTAATACATAGAGCTGCTCCAGAAGCTGGCGTCATTCATGAGGTTGCTGTCAGTCTGGACCACTGCATTATATTTCAATTCCTGGATTCCTAGGTACATCCCCTCAGAAGATTCTTATCTCCCTGCATTTGCCGACTTAATGCTTTGCTATGCTGATAAAAGCAAGTTAATTATCCAGGAGGGAGGGAAAAGGCATAGCCCACCTCCCATTTTTGCTCGGGCGCCCCATGGCTATATATTAATCTTTTGTTAGTTCATTTTATCGGGAGCTGAATAAATTGGAAAAGCCGGAGTGATTCATGTACTGGGGATTGCATATTGATCCTGCACACTTTCCTCCGTCAAGTCTCCATCCGTCATGCCAATCAATAGCACATTGGGGTCACACAGCTGAGCTGATGGGGGTGAGGGGCAGCAAAAGAGGAGGGCCCCTTCCTCTTCAAGATAACGCTCACTGCAACCCCAAGCCAGAAACATGTGTGTTACATGCACGTATGAACAGAGACATGCTGAAGCCGGTTTATGCGCTGTAGTGCATGACATGTGAACTTTGGAACACGCAGAAACTAATTTGAGGTGCAGCTCCAAGGAGGGTTGGGGGGGTTTCCACTCTGACAACTTGATTTTAATCAGAGCTATGCTGAATATCCTCCATTTTCGATTTCTGGGCACAAACAAGAAGCTGCAGTGAGGGAAAATTCCCCCTCCCCAAATATCAGATCACTTCCTGGTGCAACTGGACTTCTCCGTGACCCTTCCCCTCTGCAGGGAGGCGGGACCGATTCAGATGGTCCGCCCCCGCCACTTAATGGATCCAAATGGTTTCCAGAGAGTGGTAGGGGATGTTTTATCCCATGTTGATGGCCTTTCAGCTGATTCCCTGGTGGCCCGCTGGAATGTGGAGTTAACCAGGGCTATTGACTGTTTGGCTCCAAAGCGCCCTCTCCGATTGCATGGAGTCCGGACAGCCCCGTGGTTTTCCACGGATCTGAGGGCAATGAAACAATCGTTGAGACGGCTAGAGCGCCGGTGGCGGATAACCCATTCTGAATCTGACCGGACACGGGTTAGAGCTCAATGTCGAGCCTACCAAGTGGCGATAGCGACGGCGAAGAAGACTTTCTTCACCGCCTCTATTGCATCTGCGGAAAACAGCAGCAGGAGACTCTTTCAGGTGGTTCGCAATTTAGCGGAACCACCTGCTCCATCAGGGCCCAGTAGGGGCCACATGATCTCCTGCAATGACTTTGCAAAGTTTTTTGCAGATAAAGTCGCTCAGATTCGAGAAGAGGTAGACTCCACCGTGGGAGCAGGGCCGGGGCGGGAGAGTGCTAGAGTCCTGTCTAGTCAAGTTGTGTGGGATCATTTCCAATCTGTTACCCCCCGAGGATGTGGACAGGCTGCTTGGATGAGTGAAACCAACCACTTGCTTCCTTGATCCTTGCCCATCCTGGCTTATAAAAGCTAGCCGGGAAGGACTGGGCGATGGGCTTCGTGGGGTGGTGAATGCTTCCCTCCGTGAGGGAGCCTTCCCAGACCCGCTGAAAGAGGCGGTTATTAAACCGCTTCTTAAAAAACCATCTTTAGATGCGGCCACGATAGCCAACTATCGCCCAGTCTCAAATCTTCCATTCTTGGGCAAGGTGATTGAGCGAGTGGTTGCTGAAAACTCCAGGCACGCCTGGAAGAAGCGGACCATTTGGATCCCTTCCAGTCGGGATTCAGGCCTCATCATGGGACTGAAACTGCCTTGGTCGCACTGGTTGATGATCTCCGGCGGGCTAGGGACAAAGGTGAGAGCTGTTTCCTAGTTCTGCTGGATCTCTCAGCGGCGTTTGATACCATCGACCATAACATCCTTCTGGACCGTCTTGAGGGGCTGGGAGCTGGGGGCACTGTTATACAGTGGTTCCGCGCCTTCCTCCTGGGCCGTGTTCAGAAAGTGGTAGTGGGGGATGAGTGTTCAGACCCCTGGGCCCTCACTTGTGGGGTGCCTCAGGGTTCTGTCCTCTCCCCCATGCTTTTCAACATCTACATGAAGCCGCTGGGAGAGATCATCAGGGGATTTGGGCTGGGTGTTCATCAGTATGCGGATGATACCCAGCTCTACCTCTCTTTCAAATCAGAACCAGTGAAGGCAGTGAAGGTCCTGTGTGAGTGCCTGGAGGCGGTTGGAGGTTGGATGGCGGCTAACAGATTGAGGTTGAATCCTGACAAGACAGAAGTACTGTTTTTTGGGGACAGGAGGCGGGCAGGTGTGGAGGATTCCCTGGTCCTGAATGGGGTAACAGTGCCCCTGAAGGACCAGGTGCGCAGCCTGGGAGTCATTTTGGACTCACAGCTGTCCATGGAGGCACAGGTCAAATCTGTGTCCAGGGCAGCTGTTTACCAGCTCCATCTGGTACGCAGGCTGAGACCCTATCTGCCTGCGGACTGCCTCGCCAGAGTGGTGCATGCTCTGGTTATCTCCCGCTTGGATTACTGCAATGCGCTCTACGTGGGGCTACCTTTGAAGGTGACCCGGAAACTACAACTAATCCAGAACGCGGCAGCTAGACTGGTGACTGGGAGCGGCCGCAGAGACCACATAACACCGGTCTTGAAAGACCTACATTGGCTCCCAGTACGTTTCCGAGCACAATTCAAAGTGTTGGTGCTGACCTTTAAAGCCCTAAACGGCCTTGGTCCAGTATATCTGAAGGAGCGTCTCCACCCCCATCGTTCTACCCGGACACTGAGGTCCAGCACCGAGGGCCTTCTGGCGGTTCCCTCACTGCGAGAAGCCAAGTTACAGGGAACCAGGCAGAGGGCCTTCTCGGTAGTGGCGCCTTCCCTGTGGAACACCCTCCCACCAGATGTCAAAGAGAACAACAACTACCAGGCTTTTAGAAGACATCTGAAGGCAGCCCTGTTTCGGGAAGCTTTTAATGTTTGATGTCTTATAGTATTTTAATATTCTTTTGGAAGCCGCCCAGAGTGGCCGGGGAAGCCCAGCCAGATGGGCGGGGTATAAATAATAAATTATTATTATTATTATTATTATTATTATTATTATTATTATTATTATCCACCATTTCCTAATCCTGTTAGCAGTGCTCAGTGGTTCCCAGACCTTGTTTCCCTCGGCGGTGGCTGCTTCCTCTGTCCTCAATTAGCCATAGATATGGTCCCAAACAATCAGGGACCGCACTGTGAATGCAATGGCATCAAAACACCCTGAAACCAGTTGGATTTGATGATGCCACTGAGAGCAAATGAGGGCAGCTGCAGGAAACACAAGTGAGCATTTTTGCAAGGAGTGCTGACAAATCAGCCCTAAAGGGAAGGCACATTCCCTTTTTTTGTTGGTACTGCTGAAGATGTTAATTAAGAACTGAATCCTTTGTCTCAGCTCTGAGCTTTACTGTGTGCTTTGTATTTGCTTTGTAAATCATCATATTCTCTATGCCTCCAAAATGGGGAACATTATTAATATATTAGAAATATAAATAAGTTTAAAAATTTATTAAAAGCCCTCAAAGTATGCATATTAAAACAATGTAACTCTACATTAAATAGGTAAAAAATGACTGACACCTGTCCCCTCTCTACCGTTTATTCGCATTTAAGAGTGCCCATATCAGATCTTATGTGAGACACCCATAACCTCATGGAATTTCTTTTTTTTAAAAATTCTTTATTGATTAAAATTTTACATATCTATACAAACATTATATGCCATCTCTTTACATCTGAAAAAAAAAGAAAATCGTGTAGAGAATGGAAAATTTCTAAAGGAACAAAAAAGAAGAAAAGAAAAAAATAAGGAAATAACAAAGATACGAAGTAAAAAAAAATCAAAAGAGGGAAAAAAAGACAAGGCAACATTATTTACACAATAAAAGTGTTCATCGACACAATCCTTCCCATCTTTCTCATTATACTGTAATATAAACATTCTTTTTTAACACAGATTTGTATTGTATAATATAATTTCTTTCTACTTTGTATGTATTCCTTTAATCGTTTTCTTTACAAATATCATTCAATTTCTGTTAATATGGAATTTCATTGCTATGGTGGCAGAGGCGGAGGAAGGGGGGTGCGGTAGGAGCGGTCTGCCCCGGGTGTCACCACTGGGAGGGTGTGACAAAATGCCTGGCGGCACTCACCGCGGGGCCTGGGAGAGATGCGGTGGCTTGGGCGCGAGCGGGCTCTCTGCCACCCAAATGGTCCGCCTGCTGCCTCCCCCCAGCTGTAGGGCAGCTGAGTGGGAGGAGGCAGGCAGACTCTGGAGGCCCCAGGGTGCACCCCGTGCCCAAGGGCGACTCGCTCTGCCCTCGCCCTGCCCCCGGGCTCATCACCCCAGGTGCCCAAGTGGCTTCCTCTGCTGCTGTGTGGTGGAAGAGCCTCAGTCCTAAAATGTTCACAGACATTGCAGCTTATTATTGGGTTGTCTCCCAACCAAGTTCTAATCAGAGTAAACCTAATGAAATTAGGGAGAGAGCCAGTGTGGTGTAGTGGTTAAGAGCGGTGGACTCGTAATCTGGTGAACCAGGTTCGCTTCCCCGCTCCTCCACATGCAGCTGCTGGGTGACTTTGGGCTAGTCACACTTCTCTGAAGTCTCTCAGCCTCACTCACCTCACAGAGTGTTTGTTATGGGGGAGGAAGGGAAAGGAGAATGTTAGCCGCTTTGAGACTCCTTTGGGTAGTGATAAAGCGGGATATCAAATCCAAACTCTTCTTCTTCTCTTATGCTCAAGTCCCACTTTAGGATTTTCCACTAGGGCATCTTGGTGGCCACTGTCAGAACAGGATACAGGACTAGAAGGGCCATTGGCCTGATCCAGCAAGCTCTTCTTATGTCCTTGGGAATGGTTATAATGGTTTGGGTTTTTTTTTTTAATGGAAACTGATTCAGGAATGTGGTGTAGTGAATGGAACAACGAGAAACTGAGCAACCAATCCCCTTGCATGGCCAATAAATATGCAGAGCTTCATAAACTAAATTTCACTGTAACCGTAACCCCTGGAAAATAAGGGATATCCATGTTAATTGTGGTTTTATTCTAATATATCAATATAGATATATATCATATATCTATGATATCAAAAGTCTGGGACATATTGCTGATGTAACAGTCTCTATTTTTGACATTTCACGCCTGTTTTCTGTGAGGATTCTGTTCTAAGCTTGACCCTGCATTTGAATAATTACTATTATTTAAATGGCAACTGATACAGGAGTGTGGGGAAGGGAACGTAAGAATGAGAAACTGAAAGAAACGAAAATGGACACTTTCACCCAACCCTCCATTTGATGCATGGATGCAAACAAGGGAAGACAGATAGACAGATATAGATATAGAGGCTATAGATATATATGATATAGATATAGAGGTGTGTGTGTGTGTTCTCTCTGCCTGCTTTTGCATGCAAATCTTTACCCAAGAGCCAGTGTGGCTTAGTGGTTTGAGAGTTGCTCTAGGAGTTGGAAGAACAGGGTTCAAATCCTCTCTCGGCCATGAATCTTACTGGGTGTCCTGGGGCCAGTCCATGACACTCAGCCTGACCTACCTCACAGGGTTGTTGTGGGGATCAAATGAGGAGGGGGGAACCATGTAGGCCACCTTGAGCTCCTTGGAGGAAAAAGGAAGGATAGAAATGCAATAAATAATAAATAAATGAAAACAAAAGCCTGACATTCGGCATCAGGGGAAATTATAGATCACCGAACAGAGAAAAGCACTGCCCCCCCCCCGTCGTCTTCACATTTGGCATTGCTTGCTGTTTTTGATGGCCTGCGCTGATGGCAAAGCAGTTCTGCTCTTTCTCCTACTTGTCAGCCTCGTAACGTTCTCCCTGGGTGTCGGATGTACTAACAGGTTCTGCCTGCCAACTTCTGGGCGATCGGCAGCACAGCTGACAGGCAGCAGCTTCCCGGTGTGTTTTACATAATATCTCTCCAGTGCTGCCTCTGGATTTGTTGTCACCAGGGACCTGGGCTGTGTGTGCATGTCTCCAGAGGTGGCATGCCATGATGGCAGTTCCCCAGCTTGGTGATCCTGACAATCCTCAGAGGGCTGTGGCCACCAAGGAGTCTGGTTGCTGGAGTGTGATGTCGCAGTTAGAGTGTTGGACCAAGACCTGGGAGACCAGGGTTCAAATCCCTGCTCAGCTGTGGAGCTTGCTGAGTGGCCTCTCACAGATAAAAGGGGGAGGGAGAGGAGCCATGCATGCCACATAGATCCTTGGAAGATAGGTGGGGTGCAAATAAATAATATTTAACCCAAAGCTATGGACATATGAAGTTGCCTTACATGGAGGATCCAGCTCATACATCCAGCTCAATACTGTCTACACTGGGGGCAAGCCAACAGGCTGACTTCCAGATCTTGTTGAACTCTTTTCAGTCCTTCTGAGCATCAGCTGTGTTGACTGTTGCTGATAGGATCTGGAGTCAAACAACACTGGAAGAACACCACATCATCTTCACGTTGGTCTACAGTGGCAGGCAACTGCGTTCCATAGTTTAAGTGAGAGCAGTGGTGGACATACATTTTGGGGGCCCTGACGCTTGAACTATCACAGGGGCCCCTTTGCAACCAGCGATGAGGTCTGGGTAACCGCTGTTATCTTCTTCAGTGGGCTTGTTCCAAGACAGATCACCATACCTTTACAACATCTCTGCTATTGACTGTCAAACGTTGTGATGGTTGAAATATATAGGTCCTGAAAGACCTGCATTAGCTCCCAGTATGTTTCCAAGCCCAATTCAAATTGTTGATCCTGACCTTTAAAGCCCTACACGGCCTCGGCCCAGTATACCTGAAGGAGCGTCTCCACCCCCATTTTTCAGCCCCGGACACTGAGGTCCAGCTCCGAGGGCCTTCTGGCGGTTCCCTCCCTGCGACAAGTGAGGTTACAGGGAACCAGGCAGAGGGCCTTCTCAGTAGTAGTGGTGCTGACCCTGTGGAACGCCCTCCCATCAGATGTCAAGGAAATAAACAACTACCGGTATCTGACTTTTAGAAGACATCTGAAAGCAACCCTGTTTAGGGAAGTTTTTAATGTATGATGTTTTTATTGTGTTTTTAATATTCTATTGGGAGCTGCCCAGGGTGGCTGGGGAAACCCAGCCAGATGAGGGGGGGTATAAATAATAAATTGTTATTATTATTTTACAACAAAAAATCAATCATTTGAGTTGTGCCACTCTGCTTGGGTCTACTAGACCCATTTAAAAAATAAAATAAAGTAATGTGAACTAAGGGGGATGTGGGTGGTGCTGTGGGTTAAACCACAGAGCCTAGGACTTGCTGAGCAGAAGGTCGGCGGTTCGACTCCCCATGACAGGGTGAGCTCCCGTTGCTCGGTCCCAGCTCCTGCCAAGCTAGCAGTTTGAAAGCACGTCAAAGTGCAAGTAGATAAATAGGTACCGCTCCAGCGGGAAGGTAAACGGCGTTTCCGTGCACTGCTCTGGTTCGCCAGAAGCAGCTTAGTCATGCTGGCCACATGACCCGGAAGCTGTACGCCGGTTCCCTCGGCCAATAAAGCCAGATGAGCGCCGCAACCCCAGAGTCGGTCACGACTGGACCTAATGGTCAGGGGTCCCTTTACCTTTTAATGTGAACTAAAGTTGCTTCTGGGGCCCCTCTGGGATTAGGGATCCTGAAACTTAAACTTCATTAGTTTCATAGAAGATCCACCACTAAGAGGGAGCCTTTCTCAGCCCCACCTGGCTATACCAGCGATATGCACATATGACTTACCTGGTCACAATCATGGATGCAGATGAGTCTGTTGCATATGAGTCTTGCCATTTGCCTGCATCCTTCCTCCTCTAGCAATAGTGTTTTCTCTTCCCTGCTGATCAGCAATAACTCCCCCCCATCAAACTCCCTTCACTTCTCAGACTGAATGCTCCCTGCCTTAACTTGAGAACTTAACTTAACACCCACAAACAGGTACCTTTCAGCTCCTACATCTAGGGTTTATAGGCATCCTCGTGACTATGCTTACTTGCTTTCTAATCATCATTTTATTGTTGATAAAGTGGATTCCCAGAAAGGTGAATTAATCTGGGCATCATAACACGGCTTGCATATCAAACGACTGCCAAAGTCGTTTCTCTTGGCACACTCCGCTGGCACAAAGCTGTCTTCTCACCAGTGGGGAGGGTGGTGGCTGCTTGTGTTATGAGAGTCATCCCAACCCTTAATTGAATCCATTAGAAATGAGCTGTGTGGCTTTACTCTTTAGATTTTCTCTTATGAGGGCACAAATGGAAATCCCGATTAATTCCTTGTTTGGTTGTTTTATCTAAGAAGGTAATCAAGGCAAAGGGTAGAGGAGGGAATTCAGATGTCTGGGTTAATTATGTTTATAAAAAAACCAAAACCCTCCTTTTTGGCTTTTTTAAAAAAAAGTGTTAAGTTTCTAAGGAGCTGCCAAGGATCAGATAAACTAACAGGCAGACTAGACACGGGCTGAGGCCCTCAAAATTTTAGGTGCTTCAAAAACACGGGGGTGGGGGAATAAACAGGGCCTGTGCAAAAATTTATCTGAGTCCATCCGCTTCAATAGATAAAAGTTTATAGTAGTGTGACATAGGAAATGCCATTGCTGGTGGATGCAGTTTTCAACCCATAACTTCAGAATGGCATTGGAATAATCCACAGTAATATTTATTTTCCACATCAATATAGTCCTCCTTTCTGCCCAACCTGTCAAGGTGATTTACCTTTTATAATAATGCCTTGCAGATTAAAGGCGCAATCATATTTTCCTTGGGAGGGGATCTGGGACGCCATAGAATACTGTAGGCCTCCTTTTCCATGGGCAGAGTCCTGACTGGGGCTGATGGGAATTGTCGTACAAAACATCTGCAGCACATCCGGTGGGCAAAGGCTGATCTATAACACACATTTCCATTTAGAACAAGGTCCTCTGTTTGTAAAGAAAGTAGGGCCACCACAAAATTGAATCTGGCTTCAAATATTGGGACGAAGGAAACTGTCTTGTAAAGCAGAACTGGACATGTCTACACTGCAATGTAAACTAGTTTTTAACCTATATCATGGTTTTCAGCATGGGAATTTTGCTCAGTCCTAAAAAAGACTCAGCATTACGTACATTTCTTACGAAATCATCTTCATTTCTTGAGCTGATTATCACAGTTTATCAAGAGTTGAGAAATGTATCTAGTTTACATTTCCCTTTGCTCATCTCACTTCCTGTTAGGATCAATTCATTATGCAGATCCTGAGTTTAATAGGTGCATTCAGTTGCAGTACATTTCAATTTCAGTTTTAATTGGGGAAGGGCTATATCTCAGTGGGAAATCGTGTGCTTTGCATGCAGAAGGGCCCTGGGATGTCCTGATAGGGCAAAAAGAAAGAAAGGGGAGGGGGGCTCAATTTGAAATCCTGGAGAGCAGCTGCCCATCATTAGCACTGAGCTAGATGAACCCATAGCCTAACCTGGTATGATGCTACTTCCTATTATCTTATCTTAATTTCTTTCTTTTTTTTTTAAAAGAGGGTTTACAATAAACAAACATGATTGATGTGTCCATATGCCCTGACTTGCAACCGCAATTGAGGGGTCTCGGTGCATGTTGTGGGGTGTGACATCATACGCACAACGCACACATCATTGGAGGGAGGCTAAGGGCCAAGCACTCTGTGGCTTCAGTGACCAGTGGCTCCTTTTCTCTCTGAGAGCCAGTGTGGTGTAGTGGTTAAGAGCGATAGACCCGTAATCTGGGGAACCGGGTTCGGGTCTCCGCTCCTCCACATGCAGCTGCTGGGTGACCTTGGGCTAGTCACTTCTTTGAAGTCTCTCAGCCCCACTCACCTCACAGAGTGTTTGTTGTGGGGGAGGAAGGGAAAGGAGAATGTTAGCCGCTTTGAGACTCCTTCGGGTAGTGATAAAGCGGGATATCAAATCCAAACTCTTCTTCTTCTCCTCACACTCAGGAGGAGCTGGCCACTGAAACTGTGCCATTCTTGGCTTGACACTTGGCCTCTGTCCCCTCAGTACAGTGGTACCTCAGGTTAAGAACTTAATTCATTCTGGAGGTCCGTTCTTAACCTGAAACTGTTCTTAACCTGAAGCACCACTTTAGCTAATGGGGCCTCCCTCTGTTGCCATGCTGCCGCTGTGCAATTTCTGTTCTCATCCTAAAGCAAAGTTCTTAACCCGAGGTACTATCTCTGGGTTAGTGGGGTCTGTAACCTGAAGTGTCTGTAACCAGAAACGTCTGTAACCCGAGGTGCCACTGTATTGAGGGAGTCCAGCCCCCTCCCAATAAATATTAAGGGGGCTGAAGTCATATTGGCCCCATAGAGTTGGTGTGCTGCATGTGTCAGTTGAATTTCCACGGATGCTATTAGACTTTGAGATATCATTTATATCGTCAGTGTTTAATTTCACATAGTTCAGCCTTTTGGAGTTGTATATGGCTGGTGTGTGAGAGAGAGAGGGGTGGGTGGGTGGGTGCAACTTGCTCATTTGGTATTAACATGCCTAGAATGGTTTCTGCTTGGTGTTTCAGCCTGTGTAATCTTGACAATATGAGAAAAAATTCACTTTCTCTTATTTGTTAGATTTGCTTTTTAACAGTGTAGGCTTTTGCCTCCTTAATGAAGTAATAAAGAATTATGCAAAAGGAGAGGCAGCCCACTGTGAAAGGTGATGTGAGGGTCCCAAATTGGGAAAAGGTAAGAGAAAATGGGTTGGAGTGAAAATCAGATGGCTGGTTACAAAAGAGTCTTTGAAACATAATTAAACTCCACCACCTCAATAAGTTGTGAATGTAATGACCTCTAGGTTGGGGTAGCAGAACATATTCTTAGACTTAGATTTCCTTTAACCAGCAACCCCACTGAATTGTGCTTCTAGGGTTTTGCTACCTGGAGTCTTGAAATGACTCTGTCCATTTGCCCTTACTGCCTCTTATTCCTGGAATTGCCTTCCCTGCTAATCCACTGTTCTCAGACGCAGAGAACAATTGTCTGCCTCCCTCATCCCTCTGTTTCGAGACATGGACTTTACCAAAACAATGCATTGACTTAAATAGTTTTCATTTGCTTATTTATGTTTTTCTCTTTCAGAAGAATATCAGGTAGTGTACAAATTGAACCAACCATACAAAGCAGCATATGAAAAGCAGGACATAGATAGTGATCGGCCAATTTTATTATGACTTTCCAAAATTGAGATAAGTTTAAGTGCTCCAAGAGTGTTTTTGTCCCAGAAAGTTGCTTTCTTTATTTTAACAATAATCTTCAGATGTATGAGGGAAAGGTTAGGCACTCTGTATATGCTCAAGGGCACTAGTCCAGCAATATCACTTGCTGGAAACCACAAGAGGGCAGAGGAGTGTTGCACTCTGGTCCTGCTTGCAGGTTTTGCACAGGTACATGGTTGGCCACTGTGAGAACATGATACTGGACTAGATGGGTCATTGTACTGATCCAGAAGGGTCATTTTATGTTCTTATGTACTTCCATGGCTCACTCCAGGCATTTGGAAACAGCACCAGGACCTAACTGCTCACCCCTCTGCCGGCACAGATTAAGCCCTGTATCCTACTCACATTGCCCTCCCTGCTGCGCTGCTCTTTGACAGCAGAATCATCCTGACAAATTGTTTACCACTTCATCAGAGGAAATTAATTTCCCACAAGAAATGATGCATCTTTCATGAAGCTGCTCAAGTGCAAGCGACTTCCATCCCCACTCCTGATCCCGCCCAGCCCTGAGGGTTTCCCTGCCTCCTCTCAATGTTGTACTCTCTGCTAGGAGTTGCTGGTAATGATTCAGGCTGTTGTTGTTGCCATCCGTCTGTCTCGAGAGACAAGGGAGTGTGAAGTCAAACCATTGGAGAATCACAGTGCCTGCTGTGGCTGCAGAGACTGGTAACTCAAAACTGCTTTGCTTCCATGAATTATCAATGGCTGATTAACTTCTGGGGAAGAAAAATACTGGAGCAGGAGAAGCGTAAATTGCCAGTTTATGAAAAGAAGGCATATCTCCAAACTAAGTCTGCCCATTTAGCTGCCTGGAATTTTATTGGGTGTCCAAAGAAGCTTTATTTCTAATGGAGGCATATAATTTGGATAAGAAAATTGGCTTCCAGGTGGAAAAATCAAAATTGGAAACAGAACTGTTAGAACCCAAAACTAAGATTTTGTCAAAGATGTATAACTTGCTGTTGAAATGGAATACTCAGGATGAAACGGTGAAATCTGCTATGATTAAATGGGCTCAAGATGTTGGATATAACATAATGATGGCTGACTGGGAACAGTTATGGACCACAGGTATGAAGTTTACGGCATGCAATGCCTTAAGAGAGAATATTATGAAAATGATATACAGGTGGTACATGACACCAGTCAAGCTTGCAAAAATCTATCACTTGCCAGACAATAAATGTTGGAAATGTAAAGAAACTGAAGGTATATTCTTTCACCTTTGGTGGACGTGCCCAAGGATTAAGGCTTTCTGGGAGATGATCTATAATGAATTGAAAAAAGTATTTAAATATACCTTCTTGAAGAAACCAGAGGCCTTTCTCCTGGGCATAGTCGGCCAACTGGTGCCAAAGAAGGATAGAACTTTTTTAATGTATGCCACAACAGCAGCAAGAATACTCATTGCAAAGTATTGGAAGACACAAGATCTACCCACTCTGGAAGAATGGCAGATGAAGGTGATTGACTATATGGAACTGGTGGAAATGACTGGCAGAATCCGAGACCAGGGAGAAGAGTCAGTGGAAGAAGATTGGAAGAAATTTAAAGACTATTTACAGAAATATTGTAAAATTAATGAATGTTAGAATGATGTTGGATAGAAATTAAGTGGTTTTTAGCTGAAATACTATAAGGGAATATGAAAAATGGATTACTAACAGGTAAAAATTTAATGTTACAATACTTTAAGATTAAGGATTAGGATAAACAAAGAGGGGAAGGATTTGCTGAACCAACAAACTGAACTGGAATACAAAAAAGGGAGGCGTGAGGAGGTCCGGGAAACAAGCTAATGAAAAATAAGTAATGGAAAGATTGAGTTGTTTTTAACTATTTTTATTTTGTATTTTTTTCTTTCTATTTTTACTTTGTAATATTTTGAAAACCTTAATAAATATCTTATTAAAAAAAAACAAAGAAGCTTTATTTCACACCCTCCATCATGCCCTGTTTTGGAGAAGATTTGCAGAGGTTCTGTTGGTCAACCAAGACCCATGGATGTCTTTGTACACATCCTAGAGTCACCTGCAAGAGGAAGCTCCCTGGGCAGTATCATCTTCTGAAGGGCTGTTTGAAGGCTTCAGTGGGAGTTGGATTTTCAGCAGTGGAGAGGAATCTGTGGCCCTCCAGATTTTGTAGGACTCCCCTCTCTATTAGCCTAAGCCAGCATGGCCAATGGTCAAGAGTTGAGAATTGTAGTCCAGCAACAACCAGAGGACCACAGATTCCACATCCCTGGTTTACAGCACCATCAGACCCTTCGACCTCACTGAAGCTCAAAAGTAAAGGGGGCATTTCTTTTTCCTAGCCTAACCCTTTCCTAATGATGCATTGTGGTGGTACCATGGTCTCTTCCTGCTTCAAGCTATAACACCCTATGGGCAGGGGAAGATTTACAAGACTGGCAAAATGTGTTCAGAAGCATGGACAGCTCACTGTGGATCTAATGCATGGGTAAGCAAATGAAGGCCGGGGGCCGGATCCGGCCCAATCCCCTTCTCAACCCGGCCCGCGGATGGTCCGGGAATCAGTGTGTATTTACATGAAAAGAATGTGCCCTTTTATTTAAAATGCATCTCTGGGTTATTTGTGGAGCCTGCCTGGTGTTTTTACATGAGTAGAATGTGTGCTTTTATTTAAAATGCATCTCTGGGTTATTTGTGGGGCATAGGAATTCGTTCATTTTTTTGTCCAAAATATAGTCCGGTCCCCCACAAGGTTGGAGGGACAGTAGACTGGCCCCCTGCTGAAAAAGTTTGCTGACCCCCTGATCTAATGCATTCTTACAGGGAGTTCCAACAACGAAAATTTGGTGCTGCTCTAGCAATCATCTGGAGCCAATGGCCATATTCAGTAGTCCTTCTCTTAAGTGGGTATCTCAGACTCCACCTCCTCATGTCCCAGGACAATGTGGATAGGAAGCCCATTGCATGAAAGACCCTTTCCAAATGGCAAGTGATTCTAGGGATGAGTGCTAGCGATGGGTGAGAGAATGGCTACCTCCTCAGGAACAGTGGATGGAGCCATTACTTGTCCCAGGACTCCTCTTTAGGAGTCTCTGGGAAAGTTACACTGGAGGCTATCTTCTGAGGAGCATCACCAGACCCCTTATCTGATGGGTGCATGCATATCTGAGTCCTGAATCATGTCAGGTGGCCACTTCAACTATGATTTCTGGGTGATTGTGGGCAAGGTCTCTCTCTCTTTTCACTTAATACCTGAACTTAGGCTGTAATTTCCATGCAGCAGAGACATGTTCTATGCTATTTTGAGCCAGGAGGCAATGTTCTCTGGTTAAAGCTTTAGTTCTAAAATTACACAGCTAAGAGATGTCCTTTGCCTGAGATGGTTGGCCTACAGCTCAGATGCAATGAAAATGTTTTGCAGGTAGAAAGTACAGAGTTCAAATACAAGGATCTGAGCCAGAAGGTCTTCTGTCTGAGATATTCTACAAGACCTCCCGAACTGTTTAAATGTACAACTGCAAACTCCATAAGGCAGGGACATTTTCTCTTGTTGCAGTAGTCCCTCTGGGCCGGAGGCAGGTCACTGCCAAGCAGAGAATACTGTCTTAGAAGAACCAGTTGTCTGATGGTCTAAGGCAGCTGCTTATATTCAGTGGAGAAGTCAGGAGCCCAGTAAGTTTGGGGGCACAGCAGGGCCATTCCTGGATGGCTGAAGAAAAGAGAATGAGAAGCTCTCATCCCCGTCATGTAATGTGCAGGCAGACATCAACATCTTCCCACTTGACCACTTCCACATGATGCTGGAACCAAAGACTGAGGCAGGAGCGCATAGCCACGGGCCAATTCTGTTCATCAGAGTCCTTGTTCCCGGCCGAGAGCAGCCCTATTACAGCTGAGTAAATAACTCCCCCCGGATCCTTGTGTTAAACTGGCTTCATGACCCATGCCAAAGTGCTCAAACACAAGACAGGATCATTGTGTTAATTGCAATTCTCTTGTTATGCAAAGTCATAAGCGGACTAATGTCCCATGTTATTACCAGGAATCACAGACGCCACAATTCAAACAGAAAGCCGAGCGTGCGTGCGAGTGAGCAAGTGCCGTTACCCTTGAGAGTGACACACTAGTAGCACAATGTTGGCAACAGGGGCTGAAGGGATGGATGGGGCAATTGCGTTGCTCATTTGCCAATCGAGGAGGAGAGCTGGCTGCGCTAAATGTTTATTGCATTGCTTAGATGATATTGTTATTGCAAGATACAGCATTGTTGTCTACTGTGTAAAGCTGGGCAAGCAGGGTGGGGGACAACCCTATTATTGTGGGCCACAACCACAATGTTCCCAAAGGAAATGAGTAGTAGAAATGGAGCAACTCAAACAGGCCCCTGACATGTATTGGAGAATCCTAGGCAGGGCTGCTAATTCTATACTTGCAAGAGTTGCTCACTCAGTCATCAGCAATGTGCTAGGATCACCTCTGAGTAGGAAGTTTTTGTCAGCGGAAAGAGAGTCTGTTTGGAGGCTGCCCTATAACAACACTTCTTTTGGATGCTTTCAAAACAACAGAAAACCAGTTCAAATAATCACCTTTACAATGGATTCCCCCCCACCCCCATAAAATAGAGCAAATAAAACAAAGTGCAAGGACAGCAGTGCAGTAACAGTGTTTGATCTTCATTTATTCATTGCATTTATACGGCACCTCTTTTTTTAAGGAACTCAAGGCTCTCCTGTTCCTCACTTGAACCCCACAACAGCCCTGTGAGGTGGGTTAGGCTGAGAGACAGTGACTGGCCCAAGGTCACCCAGTGAGCTTCATGGCAAAGTGGAGATTTGAACCCTGGTCTCCCAGGTCATAGTCTGATACTCTAACCACTGCACCACACCGGCTTTCTAACCATTTCGCCACACTTGCTCTTTCTATTTCAAAGCATCACTGAAAGAACAAAGTAAGGAAGATGCTTTGTGTGTTCTTTCCTCCCTCTCTCATGGACATCCGATGAAGTTGAATGCTGGAAGATTCAGGACAAATAAAACAAAGTACATCTTCACCCAGTGCATAGTTGACTATGAAACTCACTCCCACAAGAGGCCATTGACTTGGATGGATTCAAAAGAGGATTGGACAAATTCATGGGGGTTAAGGCTATTGATGGCTAATAGCCATGATGCCCATGCTCTGCTTCCATGATCAGAAGCAGAAATGCTTCCGAATACCAGTTGCCGGAAGCCACAGAGGGGGAGAGTGCTTTTGTGCTCAGATCCTGCTCGTCAGTTTCCCATGAAGGTATTTAGTTGTCCACTGTGAGAACAGGATGCTGGACTATCTGGGCCCCTGGCCCAGATGCATGGAAATGTATGCAAAACAGGTTCTGTTAAGTCGTGGGTTGACATAGCAGCCGGCACAGCGATTTCTTCAAGTAGCTCTTTATTATGGTAAGCTGGAATAGAACTGACTGCGAACAGCTCAGCCGGCCTGTATTTATAGGCAGCCGGCTGTCAACATTGTAACCACAACAGCCCAGAGTTCCCGCCTAAAATAACTGCCGCGGACCTGAGTGAAAACTATCTACAGACCTGAGTGAAAACTATATACAGTATCCCCCTGTTGGCCCAGGGTGAAACTACACTACATAACACCCCTCCCCACACCGAGATAAGGCGTTAGTTACAATCGTAATGGTTTCCTTATATACAGCACTACGCGTAATGGTTCAATTAAGCACAAAAGCATATCGGTTACATTTCCCATACTTAGACCAACAGTGATACCTGTCCAACAACATAGTCCTTTAAATAAGTTGGGCGCTTGGAAACTCTGCCAGACCGCCGGGGACTGGTAGCCAAGTCCGGAGGGCCACACAGTTCTCGCTGAGGCTGTGGTGCGACCCTAGGTGGCGTTGGAACCAACTCCCCTGGATCCGCTGCTGTGGGTGGAGCCTCCGCAAGTGGAGTGGTCTGAGCCTGTTCTGAAACGGCTTGGTTCGGCTCCACGCTGGCAGTTCGCGAGGGAGGTGTAGGTGGGGCCTCGCCATCTGTACGTGTCTCTTCTGGAGCCGCAAGCGCAGTTGGGGGCACCTCGGTAGTGTCCAAGTCCCCAACCCTGCGCCTAAGCTGGTCTATGTGCCGTCGCCACAAGCGTCCGTCTTCGAGTGCCACCTGGTACGAGCGAGGTCCAGTGACTCCCACTACTGTGGCTGGCACCCAAGGGATGTCCCCCACATAGTTCCGGGCAAAGACCTGGTCTCCTGGGACAAATGACCGTGGTGCGTTGGCACAGCCTGGGGGTTCAGCCACGGCAAAGCCTGGGTGTAGCCGGTCGAGCGGTGACCTGAGGCGGCGGCCCATAAGCAGTTCAGCAGGACTCCTCCCTGTGGCCGCATGAGGGGTGATGTGTTGCACGAACAAGTATTCGGCGACCCGCTCATGCCAGTCTCCCCGGTCCAGGCGCGCCAGTGCCTCTTTTGTCGAGCGCACCATTCTTTCCGCTTGCCCGTTGCTGGATGGATGAAAGGGTGCCGTTAGGGCATGGCGGATGCCCAGTCCCAAAAGATACCGCTCAAACGTGCCTGACGTGAACTGCGGTCCGTTGTCAGAGACAAGAACATCAGGACACCCATGCGTTGCAAACAGGCCTCGCAGCACCCGGATGACAGCTTCGGTAGTGGTGGAGGGCATCAGGGCGACCTCCAGCCATTTGGAATAGGCGTCCACCACTACCATAAAGGTCCGGCCGTGAAAGGGGCCAGCCAGATCGATGTGCACCCTCGACCAGGGTGTCTTTGGCGTCTCCCAGGTGTGTCCCTTAGCTGCCGGTGGTGCAGGCCTCGACTCCTGGCACGCTTGACAGGCGGACACCCAGGCAGTGATGGCATCGTCCATATTAGGCCACCAGACGTAACACCGAGCCAACGCCTTCATTTTGACAATTCCCGGGTGGCCAACGTGCAGAGCCTCCAGGACGCGCTGACGGAGTCCCTGGGGAATCACGACGCGGTCTCCCCACAGCAGGCAGCCGCGATGAGCTGAGAGTTCATGTTGTCTGGTTGCGAAGGGCTGGAACTCCGATGCAAAAGGCCCTTGTGGCCACCCCCTCCACACCCAGTTGAGCACCCGGCTGATGGTGCGATCCTGGGCAGATGCGGAGGCCACAGTGGCAGCCGATACAGGCGCTGCCGGAAGATCCTCAATCAGAAGGAGCGATGAAGCTGGAGCCGGGTCTTCCACAAATGCTGGAAGAGGGCAACGGCTGAGGGCGTCGGCATGGCCCATCGATTTCCCCGGGCGATGGATGAGCCGGTAGTGGTAGGCAGCCAGGAAAACAGTCCATCGCAGCATGCGTGGTGAGAGGACCGGTGGAGTTGGACGATCACCGGCGAGGAGGCCCAGGAGTGGCTTGTGGTCAGTGATGAGGTCAAAAGTCCTGCCATAGAGGTATTCATGGAACCTCTTCACTCCAGCCACAAGTGCCAATGCCTCCTTGTCGAGCTGGCTGTAATTCCGTTCCGTCGGAGATAGTGTCCTGGAAAAGTAGGCGAGCGGTGCTTCTCTTCCATCTGGAAAACGGTGACTAAGGACAGCACCGATGCCAAAAGGTGAGGCGTCGCAGGCAAGGACCAGCGGCCTGGATTCACTGTACTGTACCAGCACACTGTCTGAAGAAAGGAGAGCCTTGACCGCGTTGAAGGCCGCCGTCTCCCGATGACCCCAGGCCCAAGGCGTCTTAGTGCTAAGGAGTCGGTGAAGAGGCTCAGCCACTGTGGCTTTGTGGGGCAGGAACATGTTATAAAAGTTCAGCAGCCCCAGGAATGCCTGCAACTCCGTTTTGTTCTTTGGGGTGGGGGCCTGCTGGATAGCGCGGATCTTGGATGTGGTTGGATGAAGACCGGAGGCATCGATAAGATAGCCCAGGAACTCTACCTGTGGAACGGCGATCTGGCACTTCTCCCTCTTTACCTTGAGCCCGGCCTCCTGGAACCTGGTCAGCACGGCACGGAGGCGCTCGAACAGCTGCTGGTGTGAGTCTGCAGACACCAAGACGTCATCAAAATATGGTACCACGCCCGGAAGCCCTTGCAGGAGACGCTCCATAAGGCTTTGGAAGATGCCAGGAGCCACACTCACCCCGAACTGCAACCGGCGGCAACGGAATGCCCCCCGGTGGGTGACGATCGTCTGGGCTTCAGCAGTGGCATCATCGACTGGCAGTTGTTGATAGGCTTGGGCAAGGTCCAGCTTAGCGAAGACCTTACCCTCACCCAGGGAATGCAGCAGGTGTTGGACAACAGGAACCGGATAAGCGTGCTGCTGAAGTGCCTTGTTGATCGTGCACTTGTAGTCAGCGCAGATTCTCACCGACCCATCTGGCTTGACAGGCGTGACGATGGGGGTTTCCCACTTTGCGTGGTCAACCGGCTCCAAAACTCCTTGGGCGATCAGTTTGTCCAGTTGTTCGTCCACCTTAGCCTTGAGAGCAAAGGGAACCCGGCGTGGCTTTAGCTTGATGGGGGCGACTTGTGGATCAAGGCTAAAGGAGATGGGCGTACCTGTATATTGGCCCAAGGTGCCGTCAAAAACCTCGGCAAAGTCTTTGACCAGACCCTCAGTCTCTGCGTTAGAGATGCAGTTGATGCCGGTGACTTCCAGGCCGAGGGCATCAAACCAGTCTAGCCCTAGGAGGCTTGGCCGCTGACCTTCGACCACCACCAACCGGAGCAGGCCCGAAAAATCCTTGAAGGCGATCCGGAACCGGCCAACGCCTACCACGGGAATGTCGTTTCCCTGGTAGTCTCTCAGGTGTACGCGGTGAGAGTCGAGTTGCCTTTTGGACACTCTGGGTACCAGTCTTTTGATGGTGCTCCATGACACGATGGACAGGGCAGACCCGGTGTCGATCTCCATGTCACATGGAGCTCCTTCAATGAGCACCGTGACGTTCAGCTTGCGTCGCGTAGGCGAGTCGGTTTGGCCAATCGTGGTTCCAGACGGGCAGCAGCAGTTGGTGAGAGCGAAACAACTTTCCTTGGCAGACTGGAGTGAAGACTTGGACTTGCGAGTCGATGAAGGGGGGGTGTCAGACGGAGCCGATCGGCAGACCTTAGCGATGTGGCCCCTTCTGGAACACTTCCTACAGATGGCGTCTCTGAATCGACACTTGGCACGGGAATGGTTGCCTCCGCAGCCAGCACATTCCGGTTGGCCCTTGGACTTCTGTTGGAACTTCCTGCGCTCCCGCTTTGTCTGGTGCACGTCCTCGTCTTCACTGGAGGATGCCTCCTCACTGCTGGCCTCTTCATGATGCACCGGAACTGGCGCCCTAGCAAGACGCGGGCTGCTGGACTTGCGGATCTCCTGGGCGGAGCGTTCAGCAGCTTCTGAGGCCACAGCCTCCTCAATGGCTTTCTGTAGCGTGAGGTCTGGCTTGGCTAGGAGGCGCCATTGCAGATGGATGTCCCGGACCCCGCAGACGATTCGATCCATCAGGGCATCGTCTAAGTCTCGGAACTCACAGTGCATTGCAGCCTGTCGCAGGGCGGTGGTGTAGTTGTTGATTGACTCCCCCTCTGCCTGGTTCCGGTGGTAGAACGCATGGCGGGCAGCAATCTTGGACGGCTTTGGTGCGTAGTGGTTGCGGAGCTTCTCTTGGATCGTGTCCCATGGTGTTGCCTGGACTGCTTCAGGCGCAACCAACGCTCGGGCCGTCTCAAACACCTCAGGCCCACAGAGGCTGAGGAATAGGCCCCGCTTCCGATCCTTTGATACTGCTGTCAGCTCGTTGGCTTGGAGGTAGCAGTCGAACCGAGCGAGGTAGGAGTCCCATGATTCAGAGGCTGGCGCAAACGGCGGTAGAGGCACAAGTGAAGCCATGATTCCGATGCCGGCGTGAAGGGCGATGGATGGAACACAGTGCTCTAGCCAGAACAGTCAGCTCTGAATTGGTTCTGCCCAGTGATTTCGCTCAGTGATTTCGCTCTGTGATTCAGCTCAGTGATTCAGCTTAGTTCAGAGGCTGGCCGCATCTGGCTGTGCTCTGATGTCCATCTATCCCATCCTCGTCGCCAGTGTTAAGTCGTGGGTTGACATAGCAGCCGGCACAGCGATTTCTTCAAGTAGCTCTTTATTATGGTAAGCTGGAATAGAACTGACTGCGAACAGCTCAGCCGGCCTGTATTTATAGGCAGCCGGCTGTCAACATTGTAACCACAACAGCCCAGAGTTCCCGCCTAAAATAACTGCCGCGGACCTGAGTGAAAACTATCTACAGACCTGAGTGAAAACTATATACAGTATCCCCCTGTTGGCCCAGGGTGAAACTACACTACATAACAGGTTCCTCCTAATGATTAGCCAAAATCTGTTTCCTTGCAATTTCCACCTATTACTTGAGCAAAAGAAAAAGTGCAAAATTTCTGTCTAAGGATTGTAGGTCTTACATGAGCCAGACAGGACTTTCAGGTTAAACCTTTTGCCTTCAGTGGATTCCTCCATAAAAGCTCCACTGCAGTTTAACTATTGCCTCCAGAGTGATGGTGCTCCACAACCATCAGTCCTGGAGAAAAATTTATGGCTGAAATCATAGCAGCTAATCAAGCCCACTTTAAAACTATTTCTCTGCTCCCTAACTGCTTTTTTCGTTGTTGCAATCTCCAGTCTATGAGATTTCCAACCAGGAACGTCTTCCAGATTCCACATGGCTGGTGCACACAAAATAGGCTGCCAAGGCTCATTGGCTCAGTCCAATAGCCGCTTAATCAACACAAATAGTCCCCATTAATCAGTGGGCCCCATTCTGAACTGTTAAGAGATGGCAGGTTTAGCCAGGCCTTTGCATTATAACTTCAGCTAGAAAAAGATTGGACAGGAGCATCACTGAATGTACCAACTGATAAGGCATTGAGATCCTATGCTGTTCTGAAATGGCCATTCTGCCTGGTCATTATACAACATGATTTAGAGAGTGACTTTATAGTGAGGCAGCCTGTTAGTGCATTGAGTTCTGCATTGCTTATACTGGCTCCCAAGAATTCTGGCTCTAATAATTGATTAGGATTCAGGGTTTGCCAAAGCATTCCTGCTCATTGGAATCTTCTCATCAACAAGCTGATGGTTTGAATTTCTTGTCCCCCGCCCCTTGTTACCATTTCCTCATATTCCTTCCCTTTCCTTCCTCTTCTCTTCCTCTCACTGTCAAACACAATGGCGACTGGCACCTCCTAGGAACAGAGAAAGGACGTCCTCTTGGCAACTGTCACTCTGCAATGCAGGAAGTGGACTGATGGCTCCTGCCTGAAGATAAGCCTGGTCTGGAAAACAAGATGCTTGCAGATGTTTGGCTAATGGATACTGGGTAAAAGCCTCCGAAAGACGTGCCACTGCCAGAAGGTGCGAGGAGCATTTTGATGTATTGCTCTCCGCGATGCCTCTGCTCAGTTAACTAGCCGAACAGGTGGTTAGAAAGATCCCTAAATGCGATGCAATCTGTCTATAGTCCAGGTTCCCTCCTGGTGCGAGAAGAGGAGTCTGAAAGATTGGAGGCATCTCAGTTTATCAATCATGCCTTAATGAAACAACCATCTCTGCTCTGCTCTCCTCTCTTGCCTCTGGCTTGGGGCTTTCTGTGAGTCGTCGTAAACAACATGTGTCTAGATCACAGCAGATAATTCCCACTCTCCCCCCTCCTCTGAGCCTCCCCACTGTATAGCTGCAAGCTTGTCAAATGGGTTCAAACAAAAGAGATGTGAGATTTCCCATCTTAGACAGTACTGAGCTCAATGGTCCAGTGATCTGATTCAGTATAAGGTACCTTCCTATGCTCCTGTTAAATTACTCCTTAATCTGGAGCAATGAGGACTGGAATCTTTATGTTTAGGTGAAGGACTGTACTTCTGTTTGCATGTAGGTTGCCCCTGGATCAATTCCTGGTATCTCCAGGTAGGGCTAGGAATGTCCCCTATCTGAAAGCTTGGAAAGCTGCTGCCAGTCAGTGTAGGCAGTACTGAGTTAGATGGACCAGTGGTCTGACCCGGTGAAAGGCAGCTTCCTATGTCCCTAAAGGGGTTTGAAAATCTTGTGTGCTGTGCTTCTGGAAAGGTGTAGCCCACTAAATGCTGCATGATGGGTTATGGGAGGGGGAGGACTCCTTATGACAGAATCCAATGTCCAGCACAGCAACAGAGTGTCTATTTCCAGAGCAGAGCAACACAGATGTGGGTGCAGACAGCAATTCAGGGAGCAGGGAGCTGGGGGAAATAATGGTGTTAAGCAGGATTTTAGAGAGCTAAAACCTCACAATCAATGGTTTGTTTTGTGTGCATGCATGTCTGTTTCTACTGAAAAAGCAAACTTGGAAAATATTCAATGCAGAAATGTTTTCTGTAAGAAATAGTGGGTGAATGGGGCAAGACAGCATATGTCCCCCCCCCTCAATATTCTCAAATATTGCTTTTCTTGATGATGGAAAATAGAACCCTAGACTGATATGCTCTCTCTGCATTGTTTCCTTTTTAAAAAAGAGAGAGAGGGAGGGAGGGAATATTTTCTCTGTGTAATAGAAAAAGATATCCTCTTTGTCAAATTGCCATCCATTGGCGAACACTAAAGGGGAAGGTTAGCGCCATCTACAACACCTGGGCCAATCTATCAAGCGTGATTGCAGCTGGGAACGCCAAAGGAAATCATATTTCATGTAATTTATATTTATAAACATCCATTCCCCCCCTCCTTCTCCTTCTCTCTCTCTTTTGCCAGACAGCCAAAGTACTTGGGAGCTTTGCTGGAACCTCAGCCGCAAGTATCAGATAAAATATCACTTACGATCCGGCGTCAAATGCATCACGCCGTAATCGCAGGGAAAGTGGACCAGGGCGCAGCCCGAAAGCTCATTTCCCTATCAATCTTCCCCGGGCGGGGAAGCTCATCCCATTCTTCCAGCCTTTTATGGAGTCGTTGGTTCAAAGACAATTGCCTTCTTCACCCTGCCTGTCCTCTCTCTCTGTAGAGTCGCTGCGACCCAGCCCTTGCGTGCTTCTCGCGATCCCCCTTGTTCGTCCTCAAAAGCAAATCGACATCTTTGAATGGCAGGGGCCCTTCCATTCTCTATTCAGGGCGCTTACAGGGCACTGTCATTTCCAACACCTCCATAATTAGGGGGATTTTAACCAAACTATCCTGTGGATGATTACCGCCGGATTCAATTTCTTTTGCTTTGATCATCCGGAATAGGAGGAAAAGGACGCCGCTGGCATATTTGCTGATGTGCCATGTTTGCAGAGCAGCTTGTGGAAGAGGTTCGGCTTGTCACTCTCTGTTTTCTTTTGGTGCATCGGATGGCAAGGGTTGGGATGGAATCGACTTTGCTGGCTCACATTTCGTGATTCATAGACCCTGAGAGGGCATCTTAGAGGCCACAGTGTCCTACCCTTCTAATGCCAGAGACAGAGCTCTGAAGTCAGAAGAAAATGAGATTCGACGACGAAACCTTCTTTCCTTGCTATCACTTGCTCTGATGGCATCCTGGGTCAACTGATATCAGAGCTCTGGTCACATTGGGATAAAAGGGAGATGTTCTGGCAAGCTTCTTGGTTCTAAATGACCCATTCCCCCCCCCCCCCCCAATTTAGCCACTCTTGGGCTACAGGGTTACTTTAAAAAAAGAAAAGAAAATGAAAGAACTGGGCATTCCAGGACAAGGTTTGCATATATTTGGGAGGGCCAAGCCCACTTACTATGGCCCTGCCTGATGACATCTCCTCTCCAGGGACACCCTCTATCAAACCTGCAAACCTGACTAGTAAGCTAGTCATTGCTTATTTATTTATATTGTGTAAATACAGCTGTTTAGCTCCAGCTGGGCCTGCCAGCCCCTTCCACTCATCTCGTTGTGATCGGAGCGGATGCTTAATAAACGTGTTTGGATTAGAACCGTCTGTGGATTATTTGTACCTGAAGAGACCAGCAGGGGCATTTTTTCCCCCATATGGAGGAGATGGAAAAAACCCTAGCCAAGAATCCTCAAGACTCTCTGCTCAAAATAAGTTATGCAAATCTAGAAATTCTATGCAAATTGGCTTCTTTGGAGTAAATTTGTTCCATTTGCAGGCTTTATTCTGCACCTGATATTGGCATGGAAAAGGGTGAATTGAACTAATAAGCCATGGAGAAACTCAGGTTTTGATGCTGAAATGAAACAGCCTGGATTAGTATATCAACATAATGCTTTTGAACAGCACCTAGCATGCAGATGGTGCTTTGCAAATATTGAGTAATTATAGCAGTAGATGGGTGTGTTGATGATGATGTAGCCTGCTGGTCTCGTCCAGTGTGCTTTTTGTCCATTTGTTTGTTTGTTTTTTTGCAAAAAAAGAAAAGAAAAAAGTTTGCTAGACCTTAGGTTTGAGGTCTTGAGCTGCTCAGGTTTTGTAAAGTAACTAAAAATAAAACCACAATAAAGCCAGCTTTCTGACTTGGACGCAAATGTACAAGAATAAAACACACACAAACCACATCAGTTATGAAGGGGGGCTTACAAATGGCTGTTATCCCCTTTATCATTCTTGGAAGTGTAAGTTCTGCTTACTCTGTATATTAGGTAAACTGGAAATTTACAAATCTATGCAACTTTCATAATTGCAAGTACATATTTTACTTAGATAACTGTTCCAGAATATGAAAAGTAGTATTGCAAGCCTTACATAAGAATAGCCCCCCAGCCGTTCCCAGCTTCCTCCTTCTGACACCCCTTTCTCTCTCTTTCTGACACCCATTTTTTCCTTTCTTTTTGACAGTCATTCTCTCCCTCTCGCCCTCTCCTCTCCTCACACTGAGATCCAGTGTGGTGTAGTGGTTAAGAGTGGTGGACTCGTAATCTGGTGAACCGGGTTCGCGTCTCCGCTCCTCCACATGCAGCTGCTGGGTGACCTTGGGCTAGTCACACTTCTCTGAAGTCTCTCAGCCCCACTCACCTCACAGAGTGTTTGTTATGGGGGAGGAAGGGAAAGGAGAATGTTAGCCGCTTTGAGACTCCTTCGGGTAGTGATAAAGCAGGCTATCAAATCCAAACTCTTCTTCCTCTTCTTCTTCCTCCCTGTGTGGAGGTACAGATGACTCTTGCCACTGGTCTGAACTGATTGTCAACAGAGGGCTTTTAAAACCAGGCCCACCACTGCTCTAATGGTACAGTAAGCCCTCAGCATACATGGGGGTTATGTTCTGGGGATCATGCCCAAAGCCAAAATTCCATATGGTCAAATCACATTGGTTGCAATGGTGGGTGGGATTGCCAAAGTCTTTCTTCCTGGATGCCCGCCCCCTTTCCACTCCCTTTTTATTTATGTTTTATTTATTTTCCCAAGCACATGAAGATGAATGTGCACAAGTTAAATGTGTGTGAGTTGCAGGCTTTGTGTGCTACAAAATCCGCTGCTTCAAATGAATGCATCCATCCTGCTTTGTGGTGGCCCCAGCCCTGGATTGGAGATCAAAGCAGGAAGGTTTCTCCTGGTCAAAGTGAAAGAGCGATTTGGCAGACTGGAGCTTAAGGCACCATGGAAGCAAACTGAATCCAGCAAACTGTACCTGGTGTACCACAAAACAACGGCTTAACCTGTGCATCAGACTCAACCATTATGCCTGTAAGAGAAAAATCTCTCCTATATTTTGTTCATGTCAGGAAGCTGAGCCTGTTTGCTTGTTCCTAAACGCTTGCATGACAGGCAGTTAAGCCTGTTACATTAATAGACTATTAATATATCCAACTTTCCCAAGCAGCTTGCATGGGCTCTCCATAGGTTAATTGGGACATATTTCAAGATAATCACAGCCTTACATTTCGGTGCTAATTAAGTGCCTTTAAACCATACCCACACCCAGCCACACTGAATCATAATTAAACTCCTCGTCTTCCCTTCATATACCAGAGTACTAATACCCGTAACGTCCCAAATGCCATTTCTTGCCTGAAGCAAATTAAGCCTCGCAGCTCTGTTTTATGGAATGTATCTTTTAATATATATATCTATATAAAAAACAGAATCATGTACAAATGATTCTGAATGAATATTGCATGAATCGTCAAAGCACTTTTGTCTCTTTATTTCCCTACACTTATTCCCTGCCACAGAATTATTGTCAGCTGAGAATGGCCAGCTTGTTGAAGGCAGCAGTTATCAAAATTAGAGGAGCCAAGATGAGTCGAGGCTGCTTTTGTTTTCTCCATGAACGTTTTCTGTAGTGCTGAAAACCCCCTTTTCCTTATTGGTGATTCCCCCAGCACTCCATGCGAAAATGTTTCCTTATTCATTACATTGCCCTCACTTGTCCTCAGTGGCATAATCAATTGCTCTCACTTGCCATCAGTGACATCATGACCTAGTCGAAGATGCCTGCAAAGCATGGAGGCCAATATTGCACACTCTTGATTTGCATCCTAAGCCTGAAGAGAGATCTGAGGCCTCAACACACGTTTAACGCAACGGCTTGCTAAATTCATGGCTAGCCATGGGCCCTGAGCTTTGTGGTTCACACTTTGAAATCCATGCCATGAGCAATAGATAGCACGGAAAGTAACCATCCAAATGGAGCTATTCTGCAGATCTGCATCTCTCAGACAGTTTTTGGCCCTTGCTAAAATCTGAAATGGCATGGAAAAGCAATGCAGTGTGAAATCCTCAGTGATTGTTTCAGCTACGTGCTGTATGATGAAAGGGAAGCAAGGTAAACAAACAAACTAACACCCGACTCTGGAAGGACAACGTTCTGAAACTTTTGAATGTCAAGACAACTCAGTGCTAAAGGAGGAAAATGTTGAGGTATGTAAATTTCTGCAAATGTTGAAAATCGGATGAATTTGGCAAAGGTCAGAAATTTGACTGTGTGCTTTCCTGAAGCATAGATGATCACTCAGTTAGGTCCATTCATTTTTGTATCATTCTGAAATACAGTCTGACTTTATCATAACCTGATAAATTGGAATCCTACGCATGTCTATTCAGAAGTTAGCTGTGCTGAGCTACATGGGACTTACTCCCAGGTTGGGATGGGGAAGAAATTCAATTCAGCTCACATTTAAAAGCAATCCTCCCTAGTTTTCACTTTTCAAAACAATACAGCAACTGAATCACAGCCACCCTTTGAAATTTGCACTTCCCTGAATTTTGCAATGCAGCTTGTCATTCAAGTACTTTATTTTATTTTTTTATTTTATTATTATGTTTATACCCCCACCTTTCCTCCCAGGACCTCAATGCATATGCATGGTTCTCTACCTTCCCCCCCCCTTGTGACAACCCTGCAGGGTCATTGTACAGTAATAAAAGAGGTTGGACGGCCATCTCTCAGGGATTCTTTAGCTATGCTTCTTGCATTGCAGGGGGGGGGGTTGGACTAGATGACCCTTCATGTACCGTATTTTTCGCTCTATAAGACGCACCAGACCACAAGACGCACCTAGTTTTGGGAGGAGGAAAACAAGAAAAAAAATATTCTGAATTTCAGAAGCCAGAACAGCAAGAGGGATCGCTGCGCAGTGAAAGCAGCAATCCCTCTTGCTGTTCTGGCTTCTGGGATAGTTGCGCAGCCTGCATTCGCTCCATAAGATGCACACACATTTCCCTTTACTTTTTAGGAGGGAAAAAGTGAGTCTTATAGAGCAAAAAATACGGTACCTTTCAACTCTACAGTTCTGTGGTTCTATTAAAATTGCATATAGGGTAAATCATGCATATAGATACAGGTACAGTGAAATAAAGAACACAAAATGTATTATGTTAGATAAAACTGTTACGATATGAGAACAACGCAGCTGCAAACAGCCAGCTTGTTGACATCATGTGATGTGACTAGCTGTGGGAAAGAATCTTCCCGGAAGTTCACAGGCTTCACAAAGCTGTGTTCAGTGTGTAATATGAGACCTTCCTGTTGCTTTTGTAAAGGAAGTCTTTTCCACTTGCTTGAAGGAGACTGAAGTGATCGGACATGTTTTCTTGTAGAGTTGTACAGTCAGAAATAAACATGATGTA
This sequence comes from Podarcis pityusensis, assembly GCF_964106645.2. Classification (NCBI taxonomy): domain Eukaryota; kingdom Metazoa; phylum Chordata; class Lepidosauria; order Squamata; family Lacertidae; genus Podarcis; species Podarcis pityusensis. The sequence goes on along the minus strand of NC_138040.1, from coordinate 24,543,644 downwards.
AAAGGACTTTCTGACTATTCTTCTTTCCCCTGCGAAGGGGGAGAAGGGGGTGTGCATTTTCCACACTGGGAAATGTCGCCTATCAAGATCTACCCTGGACTTGCAGGGAAGCCAGCCAGGGAGGTCACCGGTAAACAAGCTCCGGGAGCAGGGAGAGGGGCCAGCCTCTCCCATTGAGGCTTGTTTTCCAACAAAAACTGCCTTGCAAAACTGTGCATATTAGTCAAAATTGCACAGAAATCTGTAAACCGGCCTCGGTCCAGTATGCCTGAAGGAGCATCTCCACCCCCATCATTCTACCCAGATACTGAGGTCCAGTGCTGAGGGCCTTCTGGCGGTTCCCTCGCTGCGAGAAGCCAAGTTACAGGGAACCAGGCAGAGGGCCTTCTTGGTAGTGGCATCTGCCCTGTGGAACGCCCTCCCACCAGATGTCAAAGAGAACAACAACTACCAGACTTTTAGAAGACATCTGAAGGCAGCCCTGTTTAGGGAAGCTTTTAATGTTTAATAGATTATTGTATTTTAATGTTCTGTTGGAAGCCGCCCAGAGTGGCTGGGGAAAACCAGCCAGATGGGTGGGGTATAAATAATAAATTATGATGATGATGATGATGATGATGATGATGATGATTAACCAGCTGAAAAAATGCACTGTGAGGTTGATGGAGTTGCACAAGGAGTTTATCCTGAGCCCTCTCCCTCCTTCCTTCCTAGGTTCTTAGGCAGTGTCACTACAGACTATTAAGTGGCATCCAAGTTTCATACGTGCCACTTTGACTGCTGTTCTGGGGCTGAACGAAATGTTTGGCTATGTCTGTGCATGGTTTGTAAAGAGTCCCTGCGATGCTCCGGGCTATAAGGCACCGTATAAAATGTCAGCCATTATCATTAATCGCTCCTCGATGTTGCCTCTGACTTTTATGTGTCAGACACTGCAGTCTATAACAAGCTACTGCCTCTGTAAAGGTCTTCCTAGCTGCATGGAGACGGGTTGAGGAAGAGACCTGGGCAGCAGGTGTGGGAAGGGACAGGGTGTCACCAAAGAGAGAGGGGAGCCCAAAGAGACCTTTCCCAGACATTGAGTCCCCGATGCATGCTGGTTTCCTGAATTAAAATGGGGAGCAGGCTTCCATCTTGCATTCGTAAGAGAAGAGGGGGGATGCAACCCAAATGAACTGGAGCAACTCCCCTAAGAAACATGGTTAAAACCCTTGGTGCTATTTTGCTTAGGGAGGAAAAAAAGACGCAAAATAGATGTGCAGAAAATGTGTGGTGCGGATAAACTGGCGAGAGAGAGAGAGAATGATGGAGTTTTCTTTCCCTCTTTCATAACACTAGAACCCAACGGGATGGTCCAGAGAAAATGAAAGTTGGGAGATTCAGGACAGGCAAAAGGAAATACAAAGCACCCAGTTAAATGATGGGATCGGCTACCACTAGATGTATTATTATTATTATTATTATTATTATTATTATTATTACTATTATTATTATATTTGTATACCTTACTATACTCACAGATCTCAGATGTAGTGATGGCCACCAACTTGGACAGCCAACTTGGGGAAGGGCCATCGTTCAGTAATAGAACATCTGCTTTGCATGTAGTAGGTCTCCTGTTCAATCCCAGCATCACTAGGTAGGGCTGGCAAAGACTCTTGCCTGAAACCCTGGAGAGCTGCTGCCAGTCAGTGTAGACAATACTGAGCCAGATGGAACCATTGGCCTGAATGAGAAAAAGGCAGCCTCCTCTGTTCCTATTTAAATCACCTCTTTATTTGGGATCATTAGGACTAGCACCTTACTTAACATTTTGGGGAAGGACCATAAGTTGGTGGCAGAGCATCTGCTTTGCATGCAGAAGGTCAGGGTTCAATCCCTGGTGTCTCCAAGATAGAGCTGGGAGAGACTCTGGGAGGAACCCTGGAGAGCTGCTGCCAGTCAGTGTAGGCAATACTGATCTGGATGAGCCAATAGTCTGACTCAGTGTAAAGCAGCTGCCTATGTCCAGTAGATACGATGGCAGTAAAAGGGGACCAGGCTAGAGAAATACAGGGAGATAAGGCTACCCATCACTACTAGTCATTGTGGCTTTATCACCTCCTGTATGAGAGGGAGCATGCCAGTGGCTGGAGAACATGCGTGGGAAAGGGTAATGGCACTCCTATCGTCCTTGTGGTCTTCCCATGGGGCATTCAGTTGGCCCCTGCAGGGTTGAATGATGGATTTGATAGCCTTTTGGCCTGAACTTTCAGGACTTTTCCTTAGGTTCTTAAGAACAGCCCTGCTGGCACACACTAGAGCCAGTGTGGTGTAGTGGTTAAGAGCAGTAGACTCGTAATCTGGTGAACCGGGTTTGATTCTCCGCTCCTCCACATGCAGCTGCTGGGTGACCTTGGGCTAGTCACACTTCTTTGAAGTCTCTCAGCCCCACTCACCTCACAGAGTGTTTGTTGTGGGGGAGGAAGGGAAAGGAGAATGTTAGCCACTTTGAGACTCCTTCGGGTAGTGATAAAGCAGGATATCAAATCCAAACTCTTCTTCTTCATCTAGCTGAGAGCATCCTGCCACCCACAACGTTCAACTAGATACCATGGCTACTTGTGGTTTTCCTGGAGGCACCTGCCTGGCCATCCACTATAGGTTATCCAGAAGCCAGACGTGAGTCTCTTCCACCCAGCAGGACTCTTCTTGCCTTCTCCTCTCGCTGAAGCCCATCCATCCAGTGATGAAAGGTCTATCTTTAGCTGCAGACAGCCCCCTCCACATCTTTCCTCCTCCTCCTCCTTTTAGCCTGGAAATAAATTGTGTTGGTAATAGATTAAGAGAAGGAGCTAAGGATTTGTTCCAGCTGAAATGTTATCACCCCGGGCAGTTTTAATAAAACGATAATCAAATAAAGAGCCAGCTACAATAAATTAATGTGTTTTAGCCGAAGAGGGCTGGGCAAAAAGACTGTGTTCTCTCTCTCCTTTTTTAAAAAAATTACTGTCAGCTGTGTAATCAGAGTGTGTGGAAGGGAGGAGCAGACAGGGTTGTTGGGGTGGGTGGGTGGAGAGAGAGAAAGCATTTAACCCCGTACGTTCGACATTCAGATCCCGCATCTCGTTTCTGACAGGCTTACACCATGTGCGAGGGCTGATAAGGCCCTGTGTGAAATTGACAGCTTGGTCTGAGCTGTCTGTCGACTATAAGAACACACACACACACACACCACACCACACCACACCACAACCATTTCTTTATTGCAGAGATAAAGGAGCTGGCTGTGCGATTAAACTTTTCATCTGAGGGAGGAGAGGTGAAGAAAAGAGTCACTTCTATTAAAGCCGCTATTAGCTAATGAGAGGGGAAAGGGGAACGCAAAGACGTACGGCAGGGTGGAATCCATTCCTCGTCTTTTTGTTGGGTGGGGAGACATGGGGAGAAGGAGGGGAAGTCGCAAGCTTCACAGTATCTGGGGTAGCCAACATGGTGCCCTCTGGATGTTGCTGGAGGGAAATAGACTATGGCCCCTCTTCACGTCATACATTTAAAGGAGCAACACAGCACTTTACACACTCATGGCTTCTCCCAAAGAATCCTGGGAGCTGTAGTTTGTTAAGGGTGCCTAGAGTTGTTGGGAGACCCCTATTCCCTTCCCAGAGCTGCAATTCCCAGAGTTCCTTGGAAAGAGGGCTTCATGGTTAAACCACTTGGGGAATTGTAGTTCTGGGAAGAAGGGTCTCTGAACAATTCTCAGCACCCTTAACTACAGTTCCCATGATTCTTTAGGGGAAGCTATTGATGCTTACAGTGGGATCATGGTATTTCAAAGGTTTTGTGTGAATGTGGCCTGTGCCAGCACCAAGACTGGCATAGTTTGCCCCTTATTTCAGGGGCATGTCCTATGGACCCACATCTTCACCCAGCAGATTGATAGGGATGGGAGAGAAATTTGATTCAGTTGACATTTAATGGTGAGCCAACACTTCCCGAACCAACCGACCAACGAACTGAAACATCATTTGAAATTTGCACTTCTCTGAATTTTGCAATGCAGTTCTCGCATCAAATAATGTGTGCAAAAATAGGGTAATGGGGTAAAGTGTACATTAAAAAAAAGACCCCATAGAACCTTTATAGGAAGAACTTGGGTAGTTCCAATAGATGCTGATGATGTAATGATGAAAACTCCTCTTTGATGAATATGGTGCAGATACAGTATGTCCCATGGTGTCTTCTTGCTGGTCAGAAGTTATTGTTGCTATTGGTTTTGTCTCGGAAAAGTCCTTGATATTTGCGGATATTCACACACTCTTAAATTATATCCCAGTGTCGTGGGGACTAACAGATGGAAAACAAAAATGGATTCTGCCTGTCCTTATGGTGTCTAAGGGATTTATTTTGCAAGGCTGGTAGGACGAACATCCACCATCTACAGCTCTGTATTTCTGAAGATCTCACTGCCCTTTCTACATTTGAACACGTGCCTTATAATCTTCAATCTTGGTTGGCTCCCTATATGGACATATGGACTGCTTATATCAATTATATAAATTAGGATTTATGTGGCATTTTTATTGACAGTTGGCAATGTTTTTTATTCTCCTGTTTATTTCTATATGCTATATCTGCAAATTTGCAGACATGGACATAGATATATATGGAAACACCAGAAACCAAGAGAAGTCAAAATTGACAGATTCATCCACTCATCCCACCCACCCCCTACAACCTCCTCACTTATAGAAGTAAAAGTCCAAGCTCTGATGTAAGGGATGATTTGCAGAGGTTCCAATGGCATCTGTGAGGCACCTCACAAGGCCATGTCTCCGTCTCGAAGGGTCTACCATCCCTCTCTGGAAAGAGACAGGGAGAGATCAAAAGCATCCTATGACCTATGGGACACTCTCCCAGACACCATGGGCTACATCCAATGCTAGTCCTACTCAGAACAGACCCACTGAAGTTAATAGGCACAGCTAACTCAAGTCCATTCATTCCAGTGGGTCTGAGTAGAACCGAGGATTGCAGGCTAAAAGCAGGACCTACACGATGCCCTGAGGGAAGATCAAAAGCCCATCTTATAAGCTTTCCATAACAGACCATCTCTATCTCTCTCTCGAATGACTGCAGCTCGGTACCCAAGATAATGGGATCGCAGCATGAAAAGAGAAAGGGGTTGGTGGAAAAAAGCACCCCCTCCCCACTGCTAACGGAAGCCAATAATTTGGTAGGAGAGCAAATGGCCTGAAGGATCTTTATCCATTTGAAGCTAAGTAGGCCTGTTAAATGAGGCCAGATGGTTACATTAGCCGCGGAAGGGACCTGCAAAGCTCTCTGTCCGTCACCAGCGCACGGGGTGGGCCCGGCCTTCCAATTTGCTCTGTAAGCCTTTGACAGCTGCTCCCAGAAAATTATGTTCATGCAGTGTGGCAGGTTAAAGAAAGGAAGAGAGAAAGAGACAGAAGCAGCCCGTCTGCCCCGGCCTCCTATGCCTCTCCCTCTCTTTTTTTTTGTTATCGATAAACACACGCTCCCTTTTGTCTTCTAAAGCAATTTCATAGCTGATGCACAAACACGGGGGCCATCAAAGGTGGATGGCGAGCGAGACAATGGGAAGGAGATACAAGCTCATCAACAAAGGGACACATTTCCATTTCGGCAACAATGCCTTTGCCTCCTGTTGTACACCCAGCACGGCACTCTGTGTGCGTGCGTGCGTGCTTCTACAGGTGTATTTTATCTCACTCTTTTCTCCCTGCTGCCCCCCCTTCACCGCCAGGGAGAGGAACAAGTCTGCCAAGCCTCCACAATAATGTTCGGTTTCTTCCCTCCTCCCTGACAGATGCTGCGCCTGATGGATCCGATAGGCTTTCCAGCCGCAGCTTGGCTTTATTTTATTGCTAATATCAGTTGCCTCCCAACAGGGAGAGAAAAACAGGCTTCCTTCTCTGTCACACCTCGCCCATCCCTTTGTGCTGGTTCTTGCATTACAATGGGGCCCATAGCTATCAGCGTAGAGTGGTTTGGGCTTTCAGCATAGCTCTTTGGGAGGACATTGCAGACTTAAGTGCTCCCAGCATGGACTTCAGCTCCTGCCAATCAACGGTGGGGCTGGATTAAGACTGCAAGGCTTGCCATTTCCCAAGAGAAGGAGGCAGAGATCAGAGCAGTGAGACGAGGCTGGGGGTGGGGTCAGAGAAGAAAATCAGGGCTTCTTCTGAAGCAGGTCTTAGCTGAGCCAGTGTGGTGTAGTGGTTAAGAGCGGTAGTCTCGTAATCTGGGGAACCGGGTTCGCGTCTCCGCTCCTCCACATGCAGCTGCTGGGTGACCTTGGGCCAGTCACACTTCTTTGAAGTCTCTCAGCCCCACTCACCTCACAGAGTGTTTGTTGTGGGGGAGGAAGGGAAAGGAGAATGTTAGCCGCTTTGAGACTCCTGAAGGGGAGTGAAAGGCGGGATATCAAATCCAAACTCTTCTTCTTCTTCTTCTAGCTCTGGAACAAGAGAGTGTTGTTGTTGTTTAGTCGTTTAGTCGTGTCCAGCTCGTCGTGACCCCATGGACCAGAGCATGCCAGGCACTTCTGTCTTCCACTGCCTCCCGCAGTTTAGTCAAACTCATGCTGGTAGCTTCGAGAACACTATCCAACCATCTCGTCCTCTGTCGTCCCCTTCTCCTTGCGCCCTCCATCTTTCCCAACATCAGGGTCTTTTCCAGGGAGTCTTCTCTTCTCATGAGGTGGCCAAAGTATTGGAGTCTCAGCTTCAGGATCTGTCCTTCCAGTGAGCACTCAGGGCTGATTTCCTTAAGAATGGACATGTTTGATCTTCTTGCAGTCCATAGGACTCCTCCAGCACCAAGAGAGTACCTCTGAGCATTTTCAGAGTGCTTCTTATGTAAGAACATAAGAAGAGCCTGCTACAGTAGATCAATGGCCTATCTAGTCCTGTTCTCACAGTGGCCAACCAGATGCCCATTATGGGAAACCTGCAATCAGTAAGCAAAGGATCATTCTCTGCTCCTGCAGTTTCCAGCAACTGACATTCAGAAGCATCACTGCCTCCAACCACAAAGGTAACATCTTATCGGGATCCAGTCGCTTGGATAGCCATAAATGGCTGCCAGCCATTGCTAGCCTTCTTCTCCAGGCTGATTTTATCTTCCTCCATTCCTTCTCCCAACCTTTTTTTCTTGGAGAAGATCGAGGAGGGAGAGGACTGGCAGGAAGAGGGACTCAAGCCATTGAACTTTTCAAATGTTCTTGTAGAATGCTTGAGGGAAGAAAACCGCTCTGGGTTTTCAGAGCATTCAGCAGGAACACTCAAAAAGCCCAACTGATTTTTGGGGGGTAAGCGGAAGAGCTCGAGGGAACATTGACCTGTGCTGAAAGATTGCAAACTTCATTTCCTAGTGTTCTATAGAAACAGGGCTGGTGCCAAGTGTTGGCATGTTAAGGCAGCTGGAAACAATTGCCATGAAGGGATGAGCTCACGGAGGAAGGGGGGGGGCATTGAGGGTTTCTTGCACAAGGACCCCCTAATAATTTTGTGCAAGAAAAGAGCAGCCATTGATCTCATATTTGGGGATGAAGCAACTTTTCTGACAGTATCATTGGGAAAGGTTGGGCTGAAGTCTCCTGTGTAGATTTTGATACAAATGAACAAAGCTCTGTGTGATAGACAGGTGAGGTCAGCAACACAATCACATTTGCTGCATTTGATTAAAGACGGAGGAAGAAATTCAGATTGGTCTATACCTAATTCCCAGCTTCTAAACAATATGCCAGCCAAAACACAAGTGATTGCTTGAAATCTGCACTATTCCAAATTTTGTGATGTGGTTCTCCAATAGAGCAATATGTATAAGATTATGCGTTATTTATTTGTTTAATCTATATCTATCTATCTATCTATCTATCTATCTATCTATCTATCTATACCTGTCATCTATCCCCCCTTTAGTACAATAATCTCTAAGTGGTTTGCAAAGATACAACACAATACAATAAAAATCAGTAAAAAACTATGAAATCAAACTTCAATTAAAACACCTGCTGGAATTAACAAAAATGTCTGCAGTAGGTGCTGGAAGTTCAACAGGAAGTGGGATTGTCAGAGCTCAAATGGGAGAGTTTTCCATAAAATTAGACAAGCAATACTAAATGGCATGGCTCCTGGTGAATATGAGCCATGGGGAAAGTGCACAAAAATAGTGAAAATAAATACAAAAGCGCATCCTGTTATGGAAATTGGGAAAAAATGTGCTTATTATGGGAAATACGCATTAAGATGCTGATGAATTTTCATGAAGGCTCTTTCTTTAAAAAATTGCAAACGGATGCAGAAATGTGGAGAAATGAGCTGAAGATTGGACAAACGTGAAACTGATATTGGCCGATTCATCCATCCCTATGTGGGACATCAAGCAGGATGAAGCACAAGACGAGGTCTTGATGTGGCTGTGAAGCATGGAGGTCTTTAAAAAGAGACAGGATGAGAAGACAACATCCGAGGAGACACGGAGAGTGGGAGGGAGGGAGGGAGAGAGAGAGAGAGGAGACAGACTGTGTATCAACAATCCAGAGTAGACTTGCACATTATCTAGGTAGCAGAGCGGAATTGGAGATCAAGATGCCAACTAAATTAGGGTGTTGTAGGTCACCGAGCAGGAATTTCATGATGGCTGCATCTCTAACAAAGGTTAAAATGTGGAACAAAGACAAATAATGACAAGGCTCCAGAGGCAGTGACCAGAAGGGAGAGACATCGGTGGCAGTGGCTGGGAAGCAGAAGAAATCTTTTCCTGCAATCAGTGCTCAGTGGGTCAGACGGAAAGCAGAATGCACAGCATCCCAAATGCTGACAGGAGGGAGGGCAAGTGGCTCTGACAGTGGTTTCCAGTAAAATTAATGCACCCAAAGCACTTGTCAAGAGGGAGAAGGCATTCAGGGGGAAGAAGCACAGATGCCTCTGGAACAGCCATGGGGTGTGTGGTGATGAAGGCAGAGGATCCACCGATGAGCGGGGGGAAATGGGTAAAAATTGGGTTTCAGGAAGGCATCTAGCAATTTTGACTTCTGCTTGCGTCTCATCAATGAACATCCACAGTGGCATACCCTCCACAACCCACCTTGAAGTGCATACAGTGCGTGCAGATCACAACATCTTACATGCGCAAAGGTCACCAGGAAATCAGACAAAATGCCTCCTCCATGGTTGCCCATTTGACATGCTGTAGAGGGGGAGGGGGATGCCATTTTGAAGACGTAAGGGCATATAAAGGGCAAAGCCAGCTATGAACTCAATGCTGACCGTGACAGTGGTCCCCAGTGTGGTGTAGAGCCAGTGTGGTGTAGTGGTTAAGAGCAGTAGACTCGTAATCTGGTGAACCGGGTTTGATTCTCAGCTCCTCCACATGCAGCTGCTGGGTAACCTTGGGCTAGTCACACTTCTTTGAAGTCTCTCAGCCCCACTCACCTCACAGAGTGTTTGTTGTGGGGGAGGAAGGGAAAGGAGAATGTTAGCTGCTTTGAGACTCCTTTGGGTAGTGATAAAGCGGGATATCAAATCCAAACTCTTCTTCTTCCTCCCCACAGTCTCCGTGGCTGGAGGCTGCATATTTTTCTCAAGGTTCCTAGAACAGGGGTGGGGGACTTCTGGCCCTTTCGATCTTATTGGACTACAATTCCCATCATCCCTGGCCATTGGCCATGCAGGTTGCTGGGGCTGCTGTGAACTGGAGTCCAACAGCATCTGGAGAGGCCACAGGCTCCCCATTCCTGAAGTAGAGTGAGGGCAATATAGCCAGTCAGAGACAATGCATTGCTTCATATATTTACTCTAGAGTCTTAACAAATATATATAGCCTCACTGCTAGAAGAGATAATAATGGGTGAGACAGGGTCATTCTCTCTTGGTCTTCCTTGACCCAGAGCTGTCTGCCTAGGGCTAGCATAGGTGGCTGATAATGGCCTTACAAAGGAACAGCAACTCCAAAAGTGACACGGGGAGCAGGGGAGCAATTGACAGCCACTCAGGGAGGACAGTGTCTCTTGATTCCTTTCTCATTGCACTCAATGGTCTTTGGAGACAGACAGATGCCAACAATAACAGATCCTTGGCCTCTGTGCTTAAATATTGTGGTGACTTTGGAGGATCCTATTGAGCAAAACATCCGAGGAATTTTGAAGGAAGAGGGGAAAACAAAACTAGTGAAAGTGTGTGTGTGTGTGTGTGTGTGTGGTGGAGTCAGGACTTATTTCTGCATATTTCTATATGTGACCCACAAAAAACATTGAAAGGTTGGTGCAGGTTTGTTCCCCAAATTTCTCCAAATGAACCCTGATGCCCAACAATCTCAAATTGTTGTTGCTGTTGTTGCTGTTGGCATCTGACTGTCTTGAGAGACAATGGAGTTTGCCTCCGGGGGTGAATATTCTCCAAAATTTTTGCACCGTGTGATATTGGACTCTGCGGTTTCCCAGCTTCTGTATAAGCTCTGAGTCGCTTTATTGCAGAAACAGCAGCTACAAGCTCACTGAACTGGGGAAATGGGAAGCTAGGCACACAATTTTGCTGAAAGCAAAAGTTTGCAGTAAATTGGAAGGTTGCTACATAGGAGAAACATCTGGTGAATTTTCAAAGGATATGAGTAGCTGAATTCCTCAGTGGATGATTCCTCATATCCCCCAACTCCACTGGGGGAAAAAAGAAGAAGAAGCCCTGTGCAGATTTAAAGGTAAAGATCCCTGTCTGGGCATCTGGCATCCAAGCCATGGACCCTCCTGGATGCACAATCTGTGCATAGCTTCCCAGCAGCACTGCTGGGTGGGCATCCTTCCAAACAGCACCCGTGGAGGGAAATTGCCACACTGCAATCCACCGTCTATCCACCGTGCCATCTGGGCCGTCTATTAGCACAGAATAAAGTTCCTAACCAGAGAGGTCAGGCCGCAGGGCGTTTAAAGTAAATTTCCTAGAGCTGCAAATCCTGCCTGCTCCAGCCAAGGGATAAAGGGGGCGGGGGAGAGAAAGAGAATTACACAGCGCAGGGCCTCCAGAGCCGTTTACGGCTGCTCCTGGCGGGATTTGTGATTGAAGGGCGAGGTCTCAGCCGGCAGGTACAAGCCCATCTGATGAACAACGGAAGTGCCCTGCTTTAATCCTGCAAATCTCTAGGTTTTTATTTTAATCAATTTCTATTTCACTCGCTATGGGTCGCCCCCCTTTTCCTTAACAAGGCAGTTTTCGGAGAGGAGAGGAAGGCAGGTAGGGAAGCTTTAATAGCTTTTTGCTAGCAAGCAATAGTTTTCTCCATTGATAAATTTAACCTTCTGAAAATGTAGGTAAGGCTAAACAATAATATTTAATAATAATTAACAACAACATTTATAATATAACTGCAATAACATGGCAATCATTTTTAATGTCTTCCATGCAATTTTACACACATTTTACTTACTAAGCAAAAACTAAATTATATTAATTTAGTCAAAATATCTTTCAAATTCCCAAGTCATGTTACAACTTTTTAGCACCACTCATTTTTGGAATCGGAACTGCTGAAAAATTCAGTATACCCTAATGGCCTGAGCAACTTGTATATGCTAAATCGTGGTACTTAACTAGCCAGCCAAAGCCATTACCTTGACAAAGGGACTAGTTTGGCAGGTTGTGCAGCCTCTCCTACTGAATTGTAACACTTATTGAATCACAGATCTGGAAAGCATTCAAGGATACCCAGACTGACCCCCCCCCAACCCATAACACTTGACCCTCCAAATTTATGACACTAGCAGGTGTGCCAACTCTATGGGGCTGAGGCCTCTACAGCCCCTGCAATGTCTGCTGGGATGGGACTCAGCCCCCCCAATCTAGAGGGGGCAGAGGAGGCCTGGTGGGATGTTGCCCCAATGTAGCCCAGCCTGGCGGGAAGTCACCCTGGGCCAACCAGCACAGCCTGGTGCGTGAATGTTGCATCGGGAGGAGACCTGTTCAGCTTCTCCCAATATGAGTTGTCACATGCCTGCGTAAAGCACAGGACATCGTGCACAGCTCCCTCAATGTTGGGTGAAACTCGGCACCTGTGAATGCTAGGAAGCTAAGAAGAGTCTGCCGGAGGCAGAACATAGCTATGGGGCATCAATGACATGTTGCAGTACATACTTGAAAGCTCACCACTCCCACCAGTCTGGAGGTGCACTTGGTCATCACTGGCATTTTAAAGATGAGGAAAGGAAGCATTGAAACTGGTTCTGAGGACCAGGCACTCTGGGATGGCTAGGCTGGAAAGCCCACCTGGTGAGATGGTACAGAGAAATAGGCCACACACCACATCTTCATCAAAAGCGGATCTTTGGGCCGAGAGGATGCCCAGCCCACCAAATGCCTTTGTGATTATTCCAAGACATAAGGTAAAGGTAAAGGTACCCCTGCCCGTACGGGCCAGTCTTGACAGACTCTAGGGTTGTGCGCTCATCTCACTCTAGAGGCCGGGAGCCAGTGCTGTCCGCAGACACTTCCGGGTCACGTGGCCAGCGTGACGAAGCTGCTCTGGCGAGCCAGAGCCGCACACGGAAACACCGTTTACCTTCCGGCTAGTAAGCGGTCCCTATTTATCTACTTGCACCCGGGGGTGCTTTCGAACTGCTAGGTTGGCAGGCGCTGGGACCGAGCAACGGGAGCGCACCCCGCCGCAGGGATTCGAACTGCCGACCATGCGATCGGCAAGTCCTAGCCACTGAGGTTTAACCCACAGCGCCACCCGCGTCCCTATTCCAAGACATACATGAAAGGTAATTTCAAGAATGCACTTTCCATTATCACCTCTGGTCCTGCAATCAAATCTGGCGAAAGAGGTAACTTGAAAAGCCGCTTGAGGCATCTAAAAATAAGGCAGGTCAAAGAGGGGAGCAAATGAGGAGAGCCCAAGAGTCAAAAAGACACTTGGTGACTCTCGCAGGGTTGTGGGGTGGTCACAGAGCACTCCAGGGGTGTAAAATAATGGCAATGCAGCCCATCTAAGGAAGCTGGCAATGGAAATCCCACTGAGTCTTCAAACAGGAGTAGGTTCCCTTCATCTTGCATTGCAAGAGCATCCTTTTCCTGAGCCAGCGAATCATGCCCAGATCATGTTAATACTAATAAAATCCTTAAGACACTTCCCTCTGTTAACGTGTTGCCTTTTATTAAGTCTTATATCAGAAGCAGCTGGATTATTCTGCCTTGCACCTCACCCCGCCTGCCAGTATCTGAGCCATTATGTCACAGCACCCCTAAATCAAGCAAATCTTTTTTAAAAAAGACATTCTGGGAGAATAAAAAGCCTGGGAATATTTCATGTGCCAGGAAAGATCTTGGCAAGGCCATCTCAGCCTGACAACCCCAAAGATAGGGCCTTTTAAAGTGCAGTGGAAGGATCTGGGAGGTTTCTTTTGATTCTTAAACAAAGAGAGTCAGAATAACTAATATTAGAGCTTGCTGTATATGTTTTTAGAGCACAGGCTCTTGCCTGTCTTCTGTAAGCCCACTTCTGTAAGGGTACCTGTGCCTTTAACAGTTTGCATGAAAAGCACACAGTTTAGGAGAGGGGCAGGTAACTGATTTGCCCTGTAGGGGGCACTGTTATGATGGAGAGGGTGGCCTCCCAGCAGGGTGCCATCTTGAATAAAGTCTTGGGGCAGCCCAGGTAAGCCCTGCCCTGCATAGTTTATCATAAGACATGGTGAATGGACATCATTTGAATGGGAATGCCCATTATCTTTGGGAGGGCTGCCCCCCTCAAATATTTTATTGGGGGGAGCCAAAGGGACCTCAGCCCCTAGGAGTTGGCTCCTGTGCTACCCATACAAAAGGCAAATTCCATACTAGGGGTCCTTAGGAAAGGAACTGAAAATAAAACTGCCGATAGCATAATGCCATTATAGAAATCGATGGCACAGTTGCATTGTGAATACAGTGGTGCCTCGCAAGACGAAATTAATCCGTTCCGCGAGTCTCTTTGTCTTGTGGTTTTTTCGTCTTGCGAAGCACGGCTATTAGCGGCTTAGCAGCTATTAACGGCTTAGCGGCTTTAAGAAAAAGGAAACAAACTCGCAAGAACTCGCAAGACGTTTCGTCTTGCGAAGCAAGCCCATAGGGAAATTCGTCTTGCGGAACGACTCAAAAAACAGAAAACTTTTGTCTTGCGCGTTTTTCGTCTTGCGAGGCATTCGTCTTGCGAGGTACCACTGTAAGGTGTGCAATTTTGGCCACCTCACCTCATATAGGATATTGAGGAGCTGAAAAGGGTTCAGAAAAGGGCAAGCCAACTTACCAAGCAGGGTGAAGTGACTCCCCTGTCAAGAAAGGTTGTGACATTTGGGGCTTCTTCATTGAAATAAAATGTGAAGAAGAGATGCCATGATATATGCAAGTTCTTCTCCCTCATAACAACTTGTGGACATCCAATGAAGCCAAATGCTCAAAGTTTTAGGACAGACAAAATAAAGTCCTCCTTCATGTAGCACATGGTGAGACTATTGATCTCACTCCCACAGGAGGCAGCGAAGGCCACGAACTTGGATGGCTTTAAAAGAGGGTTAGAAAAATTCATGGAGGATAAAGCTATCAATGGCTCTTAGCCATGATGACTACGCTCTGTCCCCACAGTCAGAGGCAATATCCTCCTGAATTCCAGTCGCTGGGGAGGGGCTCTTGTGTTCAGGTCCTGCTTGTGGGTTTCAAATGATTGCTCCAATGAGCAGGGAGGAGACAAATTGTGCCATGTCTCCCCCCTTTTTAAAAAGCACCATTGCCAAAATTTGTGGTGGTCTGACATGGCCAAGAGGGATGGTATTGTGGGAGAGCAATCAAGTACAACATTCCTTGTTTTCCTACAGTGGACATGCAAGGGAATGTTTGGTCCAGCCAGTCGAACTTCCTGTTCTTCCTGGCCTGGAGCATCCTTCCTTTCACATGACTAGTGGGTGGGCATGACCTTTCCAGACCTGGTAAAAGGACAAGGCATGCTGCCCCCCCTCTCTTTTCTATCTTCCTTTCTTCCTGCAAACTTCTCGGACTGCTAACTGCTAACTGCAGTCCCTAGGTCAGCCCTTAGTATATGTTTGTAACTTTAAGCCTAAAACCTGGTTTCAGGGATCACACCATAGCTGTCAACTTTTCCCTTTTCTTGCGAGGAATCCTATTCGGAATAAGGGAATTTCCCTTTAAAAAGTGAAAAGTTGACAGCTGTGGATCACACTGTGCTCTGCCTGATCGTGAGTAAACTTTCTTTTTATTGCTTATGAATAAGACTGTGGTGTCTTTATTCTTTTAGCAGGGATTCAAGGGGTCTTACCAGGAGAATATTAGAACACATTTCAATCTGGACAAGCCAAATTGAATGGCATCTTGTCTTAAGACACTCACACGAGTTTGCAACTAGTTTTCTGCTGTGTAAAGGGGAATGCACTCTGCTAAGTAAAGGAACTTGCTAGCGCCAGTTAGGAAGGATATTAATAAACAATATATCCTCTCCTGCCACCCTGAACATTCCCACGGGTATGAAGTCCATTTCTGACAGCTCCACCGTGGCAAACACAATTGTGTTGCTCTGGCCCTTTGGGCAGATAGTTTCAGCCGCAGAGTCTCTCTTCCACCTTGGCTTCAAGTGTCCCTTTACCCCACCTACCCGCGTGAATGAAGATGCAACCCGTCTCACCGAATAGTGCTAGAAAGCAGTGGGGCATGGAAGCTTAGCCAGATGGCACGCGAGATTAATGGATGTTGTTTCTGCACCTCCCACCACCCACCAAGAGTATCTGAGAGGACCTAGATGTTTTCTTATCATCCGGAATGCATGATGGTTTAATCGGCAGGGCGATGGCACACTGTTGTCAATTGCTTTCCGGAATAATTTCCTCCCCTGAGCTGATGTCTGTATTGGGGGCAAGGAGAAGAATTGTTTGGTTGTGTTTTCCTTTTTGGTGGGGGGAGTGTTCAGTGACTCATAGCAGAGAGCACCTGGCTTCACGCTCCTCTTGACTTTGTGGTGCAAACCTCAGCAAGATATTTCTTGTAGAGTGGCGCCCCCCTTCCTTTGTTCAAACACAGCCCCTGTTTGGGCTGTGCTGATAAAAAAAATAGAATGTCTTTATTATAGGGATTATGCCTGTAAGTAGGTTAAACCGCCATTAACAATGCCTGCTACCCTAAGGAAGAAGGCTTTCTCTCTGAGCCATCCAATTCTTCTCCAATCTAAGTCTCGAACATCCGCTTCTCCATTGAAAAGAAATCTGTGACTTAGGGCAGATGTTTCTTGGCTCACATCTCAAAGAGATTTTATATATAAATAACCCTTATTGTTCAAACACGTCTATAGGCTGTATTTGTATCTCTGGATCATAGCAGAGATGTTTTCTTCTTTAAGAAGCTTTGGTCTGCGTGGGACCATTCCAGGGTATTTGGCATTTTGTCAAGACAGAAGCTGGTACCTTTTTAAGAGAGCTGTAGATTGATCCAGCCTCTTAGGTGTCTTCTCTACCTTTCTGTGGAGGTGGGGAAGAGGGCACCCCCCCCCGTGCCCCTTGTTGACCAGGGTTAATCAGCATAATAAAAACTCACTGCATAAAGGCAGCTCCATTGTTTTTTAGAGCTGTCAACCAATTAAAAGAATCTTGGTTGATTTGTTGTGTTATATAACAATCAACTGATTAAATTTGCATACATTTGCATGTGGGTAAAAACTATCATTTTGAATCAAGATGCATACTGTCTTTAGGTTGTCTTCGACTAATATCTACTTTGAGTAGACCAACTGAAATTAATGGACCTCAACCATGGCTATTAATTTCAGTGGGTCCACTCAGAGTATGACTAGGTCTGCAGTCACAAGACAGTTTATTCCATTTTCACAACATCTCACTATTATTATTATTATTATTCATATTTTCAGAGGTAAAAATCTGGACAAAATAGTTGTCAAGCTTTTTGCATGATAGCCCCAAAAGCTGCACATGCACACACATTTTTACCCCCCCCCCCAAAAAAAACCCCTGGACATTTAAAATTGTAAAAATCCCCCTGGGTGAGCATGTAGGCCACCCATAAGAGGACATGTCTGGGATTTCCCAGATGTATGGCAACCCTATATTATTAACTGATAATTTCCACTTTCTATTTGAACTTTCACATTGTGTAAGAGCTACTTCTGGAACTGCAGTGAGCTATAGCACAGTTTGGAATTCATTTCCACATTATTTCCAATGGACTTTGTTTTCTGGAAACAACGCAGAAATTAGCACAAAACTTGCACTTTATTCCACTATAGTTCCACAAGTGACTTTTTTACCTTGTGAAAGCTCAAATATGATTTGTAAATTATATGTTAGAGAAAAGCCATGAAAATGGAGTGAGCTGCCATGTGAATGCAGACTAGCACTTGCGACAACCCTCTTGCATTTTGATCAGAGATGGGGAGCAAAATGTCTTGAGCCAGCCCTGCTGGCTGGTGTTTGACAAGCCCAGACAAAGGGCAACACCAGGAGATTTATGGAGGCAAGTACATGGCTGGTGAGCTCTCTGTTTCCCATCTGTCTAAAGCAGATGAGAGGCCCTGTATGCCTGGCATCTCCATCTGTGGACATCTATGTGATGCTCTATCTGTCTTTTCAGACCTATCCTCAAAACACACGTCTTCTTTGAGGTTTTCAGCTTCACTGCTTTGCCCTCTTCTCCCAGCTGAAGCCTAAAGGTGGTGTGAGATTCTGCTCCAACCAAAATCCAGGACAGAACCACAATTTTCTCTTTCTGAGTTACGTAGAAGCAGTTCTGGAGCAGGCCTGGGCACCACTTCTTTCTGGCAGTAAAGTCTCTACCATGCTTCCTTTCCATATCCCTTTTCAGGTATTCCAGGAAGGTATATTGAGCACAGTTGGTGGTGGGAGTGCAGACTTATGAGAATGTCTGCGTAAGGCCCATTGTGTTAAGATTCCTGCTCCGTGTTTGCAGTCATGAGATTGTTGTCTATTACATGACAGTGTATGTTTTCATTCCACAGTGTGGGAAGTGACGGAGACAGGATGTTTGTGTTACTGTGTTCCGTGAAGTGGGACTATTGTCCTTTGTTCTTTCTCTCTTTGCTGTCTGATGAGAAAGAGGCAGGAGCTAAGTCAGAATGCTCCGAGTGTATTATATGTAAATAAAGTAGATTAGCCAAAATGCTGTGCTATTGGTTCTGTTACGCAAACTGCAAATACTCTGCGGATCCCTAAGTGTGCTAATGCCTTTTGGCATCATTCACTGTGATGTTCAGGCTGAAGAAAGCTTTTGAAGCTCCCGAACGATCGACCAGGAGGGAAAGAACATGCCAGCTGAGCATGTGTCTCTGCCAGGGTCCTACATGAGAGTAGGACGCTCCTAACACATTGTGGGCAGATTTGCATGCATTGGTTCTCCACATGTAGCACAGAGTAGCCAACATGGCACTCTCCTTATGGTTTTGGACTCCAACTCCCAGCAACCCCAGCCAACATGGCCAGTGGTCAGGGATGGTGGGAGCTGGAGTCTAACAACAGGTTCCCCATCCCTTTTTTAGATGATGCATGCATGTGTTGTAGCAGGTGCCATCTTAGAAGAAAGCTTTATGTGTGAGAAAAGCAGGTGCCCCTTTTTAGAAAGCCAGTGTGGTGCAGTGGTTAGAGTGTCAGACTATGACCTGGGAAACCAGGGTTCAAATCTCAACTCAGCCATGAAGCTCATTGGGTGACCTTGGGCCAGTCACTGCCTCTCAGCCTAACCTACCTCACAGGGTTGTTGTGGGGATTAAATAAGGAGGAGGGAGAACCCATGGATGCCACCTTGAACTACTTGGAGAGAAGGATGGGAAATAAATGAAACAAACAAGCAGATCAATAGATAGATGACAGGCCCTCCAAGTGTCCCTATTTTCCAGGAACAGTCCCAGATTTACAGAAGCCGCCCCAGTTTCTGATTTGATCCCACTTTTTCTTAGGACATCCCTATTTTCATCAGAGAAATGTTGAGGAGGATTATGTGACCCCTGAGCCAAGGAGTAACTATACAACCTTTAGAAGACATCTGAAGGCAGCCCTCTATAGGGAAGTTATTTTGATATTTAATGCTTTATTATGTTTTTATATATGTTGGAAGGGACGCTGGTGGCGCTGTGGGTTAAACCACAGAGCCTAGGATTTGCTGATCAGAAGGTCAGCAGTTCGAATCCCCGCGACAGGGTGAGCTCCCGTTGCTCGGTCCCTGCTCCTGCCAACCTAGCAGTTCACAAGCACGTCAAAGTGCAAGTAGATAAATAGGTACCGCGCTGGCAGAAGGTAAACAGTGTTTCCGTGCACTGCTCTGGTTCGCCAGAAGCGGCTTAGTCATGCTGACCACATGACCCAGAAGCTGTACGCCGGCTCCTTCAGCCAATAAAGCGAGATGAGCGCCGCAACCCCAGAGTCGGTCGCGACTGGACCTAATGGTCAGGGGTCCCTTTACCTTTATATATTTGGAAGCCACCTAGAGTGGCTAGGGCAACCCAGTCAGACAAGCAAAGTATAAATAATACAATTATTATCATTATGGAATAGGAAATCCCTATTTTCATTGGAGAAATGTTGGAAGGTATGAGATAATAGATAGATGATTGATAGATCGATAGATAGACCCTCCAGTTTCCCTATTTTCCTTGGATGTCCCTGATTTAGAGAAGCCATTCTGGTTTCTGATTTGATCCCGGAATGTCCCGCTTTTCCTTAGGATGTCCTGATTTTCATTGGAGAAATGTTGGAGGGTATGGAGTTATCAAACCCCTGAGCTGTCTGAAGGCAATCGTGTATAGGGAAGTTTTTTAATGTTTAATGTTTTATTATGCTTTTATATATGTTGGAAGCTGCCCAGAGTGCTGGGGCAACCCAATAAGATATAAATAATAAAATTCTTGTTATGGAATGGAATGGGACATCCTTATTTTCATCGGAGAAATGTTGGAAGGTATGGATAGATAGATGATAGATAGATAGATAGATAGATAGATAGATAGATAGATGATAGATAGATAGATAGATAGATAGATAGATAGATAGATAGATGATAGATAGATAGATATAGATAGATAGATATAGATATAGATATAGATATAGATATAGATATAGATATAGATATAGATATAGATATAGATATAGATATAGATATAGATGATATAGATATAGATATAGATATAGATATAGATATAGATATAGATATAGATATAGATATAGATGATATAGATAGATAGATAGAGATAGAGATAGATGATAGATAAATAGAACTCCCCACCTGCAGTTTTTAGAAAATGATACACACACACAGAGAGAGAGAGAGAGAGAGAGAGAGAGAGAGAGAGAGAGAGAGAGGGCTCAGCCCTAATTGTATAGGTACATTGGGCCTTTAAGGAGAAGAAAGAAAACAAACCTGCCTCCATTCATAATGACAGGATGAGCTAGAGAGGAAAGGAAGGGAAAGCTGGAGATCCAGCCCTCGGCAGTTTAGGGCCTGACTAATTTTGGGCCTGCTAAGCACCTGTAGCCTGCATAAAAACGTGTCTCCTCCCACATGCTGATCAGCACTTCTGAGGCTCAGCATCTGTTTTTATTCACACATGAGAGCCGCCTTGTGCCTGCTGAGCATGTAAAAATTCTTGCCCCATCAGGCGCTGCTCTGTGCGCACTTGTGCCTGCATATGCAGACAGAGAGTCTGAGGAAGTGAAGCATGAATAACGGCTGATGCAGTGGAGTGAGTGACTGCTTCCAACAGACCATGAAAACACACACAAACACACAAATCTATATCCGACTGGGGTCACAGCCAGGCACGTTCACTCCTGATAGAAACCCATCAAAGCAAGGTCCAAAAACTGGGCTTCAGTCATTCTCAACAAGGGACATGGAATCATAAAACTGTGTCATTGGAAGGGACCCCAAGGCTCATCAGTCCAACCCCCTGCAATGCAGGAATCTCAGCTAAAGCATCCATGACAGATGGCCATCCAACCTCTGCTTAAAAACCTCCAAAGAAGGAGAGTTGTGGATACTGGTGGGATGAGGACATCCTCTTGGAAGCAAACAACATGCTGCCCATCCCCTGCTTTGTTTTGATCTCTCATCAGCATTTGATACCATCAACCATGGTATCCTCCTGGACCAGATCCGGGGAATAGAAATTGGGAAGTACTGTATTTAAAAGTAGTTCCAATCCTACCTTCAGGATTGAATCCAGAGAGTAGCATTGGGAGAGTGCTTTTTAGCCCTCTGGTCATATTTAATACCTACATGAAGCTGTTGTGAGTGGTCCTTAGGAGTTTCACGATGAAATACCATCAGTATGCTGATGACACTTCGCTCTATTTCTCCATAACATCAGGAGGAGTGTGGATATGGCCTAAGAAACAACAGCTGGTTTGCATTTTCCCTCTAGTCTTCCAACCGCTTTTCCCTTCCCGTTGTGTCTTTTTAGGTTGTAAATTTTATGATGGATAGTTGCAAGTCAATCTAGGTGCCCTCTTCGGCTGAAGAGTGGAATAAAAACACCTTAAATAAATAAGTAATCTTCAGGTGGGTCATTTTTGGAAAAGCTTAGAAGAGATGACAGAACAGCTGGGTTTTATTTTATGCTCAAAGGCAGGAGTCAGGGATTTTTGACACTCTGAACATTGTTGGACTACAGCATCCATAATCCCTGACCACTGGATGCATGGAATGGGG
The DNA here is from genome assembly GCF_964106645.2 of Podarcis pityusensis. NCBI lineage: Eukaryota > Metazoa > Chordata > Lepidosauria > Squamata > Lacertidae > Podarcis > Podarcis pityusensis. The sequence goes on along the minus strand of NC_138040.1, from coordinate 24,521,922 downwards.
TTAATG